>NC_091433.1:47897057-48594471 GCF_964237555.1 Oryctolagus cuniculus | reverse complement strand
ATAACCGCAACACAGATCATAGATTCAGTCTTTAGCATGGCATTGCTATGCATGTAAAGAAGTCATGGAAACCAAGCAGAATGCAATAACTGATGGGAGAAATACGAGAAAGCAGTGAAAAACAGACTAGGGAATGTGGATATCCATCTGGAATAATCTGGGAAGAACAGATTGGGAAGGCATTCTTACTGACCCTGGACATGAAATAAGATTTTGATAGGTGCATGTAGTAAGGAAGGGTATTGCAAACAGAGAGGGTAGAAGAACACAAGGCACAGATGTAGGAAAAACACATGTCATATTGGATGGCCAATGGTGAGGGTGGGCTAGGGGGACTCTATGCATTATAACATGGGGGATGTGAAGGGGAGAGATGAGTGCTGAAGGCTGGGACTTGGAACTCATTCATACAGGATATGTTCCAAGACTTCCAGTGGATGCTTGGAACCATGGATAGTACCAAACCCTCTTTAAACTGTATTTGGTCCAACATGCCCTGCAGAATTACCATGTAGAAGCAGAGTTCACCCGTTATTCCATGTTTTATGCCCTGATAGCTCCTTTGCATCATGACTTTTGCATGTTGGATCTGTTGTTAAGTGAAACAAGGGTTACTTGCACACAGCACCACAATACCCCTGTAGATGATCTGACAACCAATGGGGCTACCAAGTGACTAAAGGGCAAGTGGTAGATATGCTGGACAAAGGGAGGAGTCATGTCCCAGATAGGATGCATTTGTATTTAAAAGGGAAAAAACTGTAAACATTTCCAAAGGAGAAAGTTGAGCTTGTAGATTTAGGTAAGGTGACATAGAATGTTTGAGGAATTTCAATAAGCCACTGAATTAATCAGTCTACTTTTTTCCCCCATTTCCAAACCATTTTTGAGTTGTGTAAATAGTCGATACTTCACTGTTATGTCCTTGAACTGAATCCTTTTAGTTTTCAGAGAGAGACATTTAGAAGAAAATGACACAAAAATGTCTTCCTCAAACCACCTTGTTGAAGTTTCTCCAGGGACCAAAGTATATCATTTGTAAATTCCTTTACTCTTAAAATAAAAGACATTTTCATAAAAGAAAAGGTGATGGCCAAAGACAGAAACTGTTACACACACTGACACCTACTCAGGAGGGAAAATAGTCGCAAGCAAAATGTCATTTAGTCTCTTCTGCACGGGACTCAATTGTGTACATTCAAAAGCTTCCTTAGGGGAAGATGGCATTCAGAAGTAAACATAAAAACCCTTTTATTGCATTTTTATTAAATTTTTATTTCTTTATTGTTTATTTCTTTGAAAAATGGGGAGAGAGAGAGAGACAGGGATAGAGGGAGAGAGAGAGAGAGACAGGGAGAGAGGGAGAGAGGGAGACAGAGAGAGAGGGAGAGAGGGAGAGAGAGAGAGAGGGGGAGAGAGAGAGGTGTCTTCCATTTGCTGGCCCACTCCCTAAATTCCAGCTAAATTCCTGGCAGGGCCAGGAGCTGGGAACTCCATCCAGGTTTCCCACATGAGTGTCAAGAACCCAAGTACTACCTGCTGCCTCTCATGATGTGCATTAATAGGAAACTGAAATTGGGAGCAGAGCCAGCACTTAAACCCAGGCACTCTGATATGGGATGTGGATATCCCAGGCAGCATTTTAACAGCTGTACACATGCCCAGCCCCTTTTACAGAGTTTTAAAAGAGATGTAGAATGAAGAATTTCACAGTGACGATGGCCCTATCTTCTATCTGTATAACTGCATTTTTCAGGATATTTTCCCATCCTGAGTTTCATTTGCTCCTCACAGCAGGCCTGGAGAGGGAGGTAAGGTAGGGATTCCTAATTCTATTTATCAGCTGACAAAACTGGGACCTTGTGTAGTAATAGGACTGGATCCATGTTTCTCAGTGAAAAACTAGAAAAGATTTGGGGACATCTCTTCAAACTCACTTGGGCATATTCTTCCTGCTGCTCCCCAGTTGTCCTACCAGACTGTGGCCCTACTGGATTAAGTATTTTTCAAGGATGGGGATTGTGTTTTGACCATCTTTTAATCCTTCCACAGCTTCCTCCGCATAAAGGTGTTCAATAAATGTTGATTAAATAAATGCTCTAAGTCCTAAAGTCTAAATGGCTCTGAATTAGATTTTTAATGTTCTCTGAGCCTTCACATATTATAAAAAAGGAAAGAGAAAAAAGAAAAATCTTCGATTTCTTAATCTGGCGATTAAGAAAGAGAATATTGGTTTGTTGCATTCCCTGGGATATTCAGGAGTAAATATTGAGGGCTACCTGGAAGCTGCGGGTTACTTGTAGGATCAACAGCAATAATGAATGGATCCAAAATACAATTCATTCTCTTGTTTACATATGTCTGTTCCTTCTGGCTCAAGGGTTTTAAAATGACCTTTCCTAGCAAGATCTGGAAATGAATAGTCTTTTCTTTTTTTGCAACCAGTTCCTGTATTTCCTGAAGTCAGTCACCATGTGTCCTTTGACAAATGAGTTGCAGGAATGTTGACCTTACCTTGAAGACTACTTTCTCCTGTATATTTTACTCTTACCCAAGTGACCACATTTTTACTTTTTGAGAAGTTGAGTGTAAATAAGACCCATAATCTAAATAATTGTTAAGTAATTTTTTTAATATATTATTTTAAAAATTATTTATATATTTACTATATTTGAAAGAATAATCAAAAAGAGAGAGAGAGAGAGAGAGAGAGAGAGAGAGAGAGAGAGAGAGAGAAATTCTCCCATTTGCTGGTTCATTCCCCAAACGTATGGAATAGCTGATACCTGGGGCTGGGCCAGGCTAAAGCGAGGATCCAGGAACTCAGTCCAGATCTCCCACATGCATGGCAGAGACCCAGCCACTTAAGCCATCACCTGCTGCTTTCCAGTATGTGTGCCAGCAGGAAGTTCTTGGAACTGAGACTGGAGTCAGAATTTGAACCCAGGCACTCTGATGTGGGATGTGGGCATCCCAAGCAATGTATTGACTGCTACACCAAATGCCTGCCCTAGAGATATGGTTTTCTTTTCTTTGAGTGGTTATGGGGAATGGGACAGGGTAATTCGTTAGGAAGAAACTCACTCTAGGGATGGGATGAACTAGGTGGGTGGCCAGATCCTAAGAAAGTGGGCTTGGGTTAGTGACAGTGATGAAACCTGTTTGAGACTAATTAGCACCTCCTTTTATTGCTTCACTTGACAACCATCTCTTGCAAAATTCTTAAACCAAGCATCAACACAATCCACAGGTTCCATATTCATTTATTTATTTTAAGTAGAAGTTATAGTGCAAATTATAGAAAATTTGCAAACAGCCCAAAGAAGAAAACATTTACATAAGCCTCACCATCCTAAGCAACCATCTGTAAATACTTTCTGTGCTCTCCCCCCCCCCCCCTTCTCTTTCTTCCCTCTAGGCATAGATATTGAAAGAGTTCATATCTGGTTGTTATCATATTGTGTGAATAATTGAGAAAATTGCCATTGGATGCCTGCATCTGGAGATAGAGTCACAAACAAAATCAAGACCTTGCTCTCCCTGCTCCTAGTGCATAAATCTGTTTGCCTTTCTTGAAACAAATTCCTAGGAAAGATGTTATGGGGTCAAAGGGTATATTTTAAAGGAGAGGTAAATTTAAGCTGCAAGGGTACAGAGAGAAAGCATTCTTTCTTTTTAACAGATAGGTTTTAATTTTTAAATGACAGTAATTGTTTATATTTATGGGGCACAGTGTGCTGTTTCAACACATGTGTACAATGTGTAATGATTGGATCAGGGTAATTGGTATATCCATCACGTCAAAGTTTCATCATTTCTTTGTGCTGGGAATATTTAAAATCCTCTAGTCTAGTTATTTTTAAATATATAATGCATGATTTTAAGCATATTTGCCTTATTGTGCTGTAGAACATTAGAAGTTATTCCTCCTATCAGCTGCACCACAGTATCCATTAACCACACTCCCTCCTGCCCATTCCCTTTCCCCCAGCCTCTGTAACCACTGTTCTACCCACTACTTCTGTGAGATCAAAGAGTTTCCTTTTGATTCACCTACCCTCCAGCTAGTTTGTCACTTCATTTGCTCATTTGTAGTTTTGGCAACCACCAGGCAGTGAACACCAAGCTTAGGCACTCATAGCCTAGAGCAGCTGCTGGGACATGGTTGGCTTGGCCAGAGAAGTCTGAGGCCTGCAGAATCAGGGACTGGAGTCAAGGCACCTTGGAAATCTGGCTTGCTCTAATGAGAGCCACACAGGAGCTGGGACCAGATGTCCAGAGACCCCTGGCTTGGCATTTGATTGGGAAATTTCAAATATCTGATCTTAGGAGCTCCTGTCTATAAAAAAACCCAGTGTCACTCCTTTCATTACTTTTTTTTTAATCACCAAATTAATCCCTTCAACTACTCTTCTCCCATATGCCTCGAATAGTGGGATTAATTCCTTCAACTCCCTTATACCATGTGTCGCTCCCCCTCTTCGTGGAGGAACGACACCAAACCCTGCCTAGGCTTCATATCCGAGTCACGGCACCATTATGTCGCTCCCCCTCTTCGTGGAGGAACGACACAGGACCCTGCGCTGTTCTTTCGTCTGCTCGGCCCTCCCCGGGTTTGCTGCTGGTTCTTCCCGGGTTGGCTACTATCCCTTCCACCTCCGTGGAAGGGCAGTTCCCCCTGGCCGCTTTCCCCACTTCCGCAGGGGAGCGGCACACCGCCGGCCGGCTTTCTCGGGGGCTGCACAGGTGTTCCTTCAGCTAGATGTTCCCCTTAGATGTTCCTGGTGCATGCCGTCTCTCTCCTCCTTTATAGTCCTCCTCTGCCAATCCCAACTCGGCTGCCCACACGCCGAGTACGCTGCTCTCCTCCAATCAGGAGCAAGTCCTACAGTTTATTGGCTGAACTGGAGGCAGCTGCGTAGAAGCTGTTTTCTCCTCTCCCAGCACCATATTGTGGGAGAGCAGATGCATAGAATAAGTCCCAATTCCAGCAACTCAGTCCAGTCCGGTTTGCTCCCCACACCATGATCAATGGATGTGTGATTATTCTCTTTGTCTCTGACCTCACAGAACTTATGGAGTGGTGAGGAAGTTGTATGTGAAACAATCACAAACAGATAAATGTATTTCTCTAGGCTGTTATTTACAGTTCAGATGCTAGGGAAGAAAAGAAGAGGTGCCATGAACATGTTAAATGAGGACGTTTCATGGAACCTGATTTGGAGTGAGCTAGAAAGGTTGCCTTCAGGACATTACCACTGAGATATATTGTGAAGAACAGGGAGGAATTCACAGGTTAATGTGGGGAGGAGGGTGTGTGCAGATGCATAGGCCAGGTCACAAGGATGAGCAGGTTGTGATCAATGCCAGTTACTCAGATGTGGTTAGCTTCATCAATAGGCAGACTGTGTGCCAGGAAATAGGGCTACCAATTTATCCTGGTTTTAGGATTGAAAAGCCTGTGTGCCTGTAACCCCAAAATCCCATATAAATTGGATAATTGGTTACTCTGAAGGTCTAAATTCTTTATCAATTAGTCTCTGGCCATTGAGGTTGCATTGAGACCAGGAAAGGAATGAAAACATGGAAAACATGTTTTATTCTTTAAACATTTATTTATTTATTTATTTAAAATGCAGAGTGAAAGAGAGAGAAAGAGAAAGAGAAAGAGAGAGAGAGAGAGAGAGAGAGAATCTTCCATCCACTGATTCATTCCACAAATGCCTGCCATGGTCAGGAATGACCTAGGCAGAAGGCAGGAACCAGGACTTCATTTGGGTCTCTCCTGTGGATGGCAGGAACCCAAGTACTTGAGCCATCTTCTGCTGCCTCCCCAGACATATTAGCAGAAGATTGGATCAGAAGTGGAGGAGCTGGGACTTGACCTGGTATTTTGATACAGGATGCAGGCATCCCAAGAAGCAGCTTAATAGCTGTGGCACAATGCCTACATTGTAGAAGATGTTTTTAACACCCAGAGAAAAAAATTGGGAAGTAATTAACATGTGATTGGCCTATCTCATTATTTTACCTGAGACTATGTTACCTCTATAGTAATAACTCTTGTTCAGATAAGAAATTGCAGTGGTGGTAGGCCCATGGCTGTTGTGCTAATGCCATAAGGCAACAAAAGCCTTCATTCTCTGTTTTCAGTTATGGGAAATACCCCCTTTAAGTTGTAAGAAGCATGTCGCAGGATCTTCTTGCATTTTCAGGAACCTGTGGGCCTATCTTACATTAAGCCTCAAGAAGTAGAGCAGGAGGACCTGTATTTGTCCAGGATTCAATGCTATTTCCTGCAGATACATTCTTAAAGTGCTATTCAAGGAAAATTCAAGGAAAAATTACAATAGATAACATTTTACAATAGACAAAATTCAGGGAAAAATTACAACAGACAACATTTATTTAGCACTTCCTGTGTGACAAGTTCAACACTATTGCTTTAACTTGAATCATGTCATTTAATGCTCACAATAGCTTGGTGTGGTGAGTAATATTGTTCCATTTTGCATGTGAGGAATTAAGGCTGGAAAGCAGGACTAATGAGCTCAAGGTCTTAAATTGTTAAGTATTGCAGCTAGGAGTTGAATCCAGTCACAGTGGTGCTGGAACCAGCTACAGCTGGCGCTTCAGTTTTATAGAGGGACCCCAACATACCTGAGAGGTCCGTAGGAAACACTGACTGCTAAAGACAATCCAGACTACAGGAACTTCTGAGCCCTTCACGTTACAAAGGCACTCTGATTTTCCCAGCAGCCCTTCGCACAGGTGTGCCTTTTGTTTTATATAAAGTAGCCAGCTGCCTCGTTTCAGGGAAATCAATGCAAAGTTCTTTGGAAGAGGAGGTAAAGAGGGAAGGTCTTGGACAGGGGAAAAGGAGCCAGGACAGTTCCTACACTTGCAAGTGGGGCATCATTGACCCAAGATAAGGAGGGCAGAATAAGGCTGGCCCATAGCCACAGGATAGTGAGGATGTTTCCAGAGTGGGGGACTATGAGCTTGAGGAAGAGCATGGCAGGGGATGTGTCATCAGTTATTTCATGCTACATTGTGGGTGCACTCAATCAGCACAGATCCCTGTCCTCCCTGGGGCTGGTTGGTGGATGAGGGAAAGGCCTCTGGTGAGCACTGTGTAGGTATTCACCTTGATTCTGAAATGTTGGTATCTGTAAACACAGTGAAGTGACTCAAATCCTGAGTTTTTAGGAGCTTGGGATGGTGAGGAAGGATGATTTCTTATGTAGAAAATCTGGAACCACTAGTTCTAATTTCCTTTAGGCATCTTAATTTTTGGAAACCTTGGAACTTTAACCTGTAAACATGGTCGGCCAGGTCCTTCTACCTAAGGAATTCTCTGGGGATTCACTGTCCAGGCTTGGCTTCAGTGTCACAGTAGAGTGCTCTGTTGCCTCTCCCCTCCTGAGCATTTGGTGGGTATTAACATTCGGCAATCTTGAGTGCTACCCTAGCCAAATTTAATTCAGGAGATAAACTTAGAGAAAGAGATGTTGTTTTGTAATGAATTTTATAATATGGAGGTGTAATTGGAGACTAGCTACAGTAATAAATTATTCAGACCATTTCCATGGAAAATTGAGGGTAGAGTGTGTAGCTATTCAAAGAGTCATGATGGATAAATATTTGATTATCTTTCACTTTTTAAAAATGTATTTATTTGAAAAAGAGATCTTCCATCCTCTGGTTTACCCCCAAAATAGCTACCTGGAGCTCCATCTGGGTCTCTTACATGGGGCAGGGGCCCAAGGTTTTGGGCCATCTTCTGTTGCCTTTCCAGACACATTAGCAAGAAGTTGGATGGGAAGTACCAGCCAGGACTTGAACCTAGGCTCTGAGGTGGGATGTTGATATCATAGGCAGCAGCTTAACCCATACACTACACAATGCAGGTCCCTCTTCGGTTCTCTTTCTATGGCTAGTCTCTGTCTTCCATTCCGAACAAGATCTGCAAGTGAATGAATGCTCAACCTCTGCTCAGTTTATTCATGTGTAGACTGGGTATTATAGTACTATGTCTTCAGGTGAAGTAAATCTCCTTCTGCCTGTGGAGTTGAACTTATTTGTCCAAAATAAACTCTCAGAAGCACGATAAAAGACTGTGCTGTAGGTTTACAGATCCCAGGTCAGGAGGACTTCAGAGAATGTTTGATTACTGACAGGAGACCCCAAGAAGAGCCTCTCAAGTGCTCTCAAGGAAGAAATGCCTCATCACTTAGGGCGATGCCCCATTAGACCCTTTGCCCTTTGCTCCTATCATTAGTTTTTCTTTTCTTTTCTTTCAGAAGAAGCTGAGTGCAGTTTCTCACATTCCTCTGCGGTGCTGTGTACCTGCAACGAGTGGGCAGGAAGGCGTGAAAGGAAGGGGCAGGGTAAGTGGAAACAAATGCGAAGGGGACTGTTAGCCAGTGCCACGGGAGGAAACTCCAGCAGGCAGAGCAGTGGTGCGTCCAGGGACGGCAGAATCCTTGAGGATAAGCACATCAGCTCTGGCATCCGGATGAAGAATGGTCTGGATCTGCTTTTCTGTTTTTCATTCTTTTGGCAGAAGTGTGTGAGTACTTTCATTCTTCATTAAGTCCTGAATTTCTACCTGTGGCCAGGGAGGTGCTGTGCTGTAGGCACTGCAGGGGGCCTTGTCTTTAGTATAGTTCAGGGTTTTATTTTCTCTTTCCAAAGAGTGCTGTGTGGTCTCGCAATAGAGTGAATAGTTCAACTAATAAATTCCGGAGACCTTGAGCACAGAGGTGAGGGCTGTGCTGCTCGCATGAGCCTCTAACTCTTGACCCGTTGAGCTCTTTGCCACACTGTAGCAGAGCCTTCTCATATTAGTACCAATTTATCATAATTCCATCTAAATGCCCCCCTCTTTTTTTTTGACTGAGAGAAAGAGACAGAAAACATCTGCATATCAAGTAATATTAGCTACAGTTGGTGTCTCAAGTGAGAATGAATCTGACAGCCCCATTTATTATATCTGGGTAGGCTTTATTACGGAGACTCTTGCATTTGAACTTTCCCTCAGCAAGATATGAAAGAGTCTCTGATGTATTCAAATCTTGCCTTAAAAACAACATTTTGAAATACAGGGGAGATAGCAACTATAGATAAGATTTCGGTTTTAACAAGAGAGGCCAAGTGTTAGCCAGATTTAAAACAATAACAGTAATAAAGACACTTAGAAGTGTTATTAGTTATTATGCCTTCAGGTTCACATTATTGGCTCTGCTCTTTTGTTCCCTGGCTGTGTTGTCAGCACATGTGATTGTTTTTGATTCCTCCTGTCTAGTTCATCACCCTTCTCAATACATTAGGCTACTAATTCAGGTCTTTTTAAGAGCAATGTCACGATCCATTTCCCTTTGGGTAGGGCTGGCCATTGATGTTGAAACGTGCCATTGTTAAAGCAAACCAAATTACCATCACCACCACGAAAACCCCCAAACAGACTCCTTTCCATCTATTTGGAAATCAGCCATCTGAGGCTTAGCGAGGTACACTAGGGTAGTTATGGCACTCGTTCAAAGAATGGGCTTATCACTTAACTTAGTTCATTTTACATTAATTAGGACTTGAATTGTTACAAGTCAGAGGTGCCCATGTTGGTGGATGTGTTACATGTGTTTCTTGGATGGCAGTGATATGTAGTCACGATCGTTTCTACATCCCTCCTTGATAAAGAACAAGCACGGATCTGTTTCTCTCTAACCCCACCGAGTCAGATGGCTCTGGAGCTGTTCTCAGTAGCCATGGACCCTGGGACACAATTTCTTCACAGAGGCCTGACTGACAACCAAGCAAACTGCACACTAGGCACTTTCTCCTCGCCTTCCCTCATCACTTGTATTATTTCTTAAATGAGTCTCAGTACTCAACACCAGGAAACAGGAAATAAAACAGGATTCCCATTCAGTGGACTGGTGGTCAGTGTGCAATTGTTTATGCAAATCTGAGAAAGTCCATTATGTTTATTTTTTTATGTCAATGTGTCTTAACATTCCCCATGTGAGCAGTTTTTTAACAAACTATTTGCATGCTATAGGCTTGATTTTTAAAGCACTCTAGAGCTGCAGTCCTCATATTTCCATGTCAATTAAAATAAAAATGTGTAGAGAACATTTATAAGCATGCCTAATACTCATAGGCCTTGTCACTTGCAAACTAAATGGTGGGTTTTTTCTTCCTCTGTTGTAAGTCTCTGCCAGATTTCTCTGTGTCCTCTGTCACCTTCCCTTACTCCCCTGGATTTAAATATTCTTGACCACCAAGATTTATTGTTTTGTTTATGCTCTTTTTGGGCCTGTAGCACCTACTTTTCCCAATGAATGACCTTCCTTGACTTGTTATTTCCAGACCCTTCTCTTTTTGTTTTATTCATTTTTTTCCGTTAAAACATACCAACCCAACACACACACTTCTGTATGCCTCTTAGCCTAGCCAAGAGATGTAACACATGTGAAAGCTAATGGAAGAATGTTATAAATGTGGAAAAAAAGCAAAGCCAAGTGCCTTGAGAGTGAGAAGGTAGAAAGATATCCATTGAATAGGGAAAGATGTAGAAAATATAACATTTTATTCTTCCTATAAAAATAACATGGGTTCAGAGTGACATCAGTAGGATGGCAGACTAGGAAGATCAAGGCCCATGTTCTCCCACAGAAACACAAGTTAACAATCACATATGGACCAGGATACTTTTCTGGGAACTCTGGAGACCAGTTGAGAAGTCTTAGCACCCAGGCGAATATAAAACCAAGAAAGCATTTCAGGTAAAGGGATGGGAAATTTACAACATTTTGCATCCCTCCTTTATCTGACCCAGAAAACACAACTGAGTTTATTGCAGCTCAATTCACAATACCCAAGACCTGGAATCAACCTAAATGCCCATCAACAGTAGACTGGATAAAGAAATTATGGGACATGTACTATATAGAATACTATATAGCAGTAAAAAAACAATGAAATCCGGTCATTTGCAACAAAATGGAGGAATCTGGAACACATCATGCTGAGTGAAATAAGCCAGTCCCAGAGGGACAAATACCATATGTTCTCCCTGATCGGTGACAACTAACAGAGCACCAAAAAGAAAATCTGTTGAAGTGAAATGGACACTATGAGAAACTATGATTGGCCCTTGTCCTGACTGTTGATGTACAACTTAATACTTTATCCCTTTTAGTATTTTTTTTTGTTCTACTTAATACTATTGGTTGAACTCTGTAATTAATACACAGTTATTCTTAGGTGTTTAAATTTTAACTGAAAAGTGATCTCTGTTAAATATAAGAGTGGGAATAAGAGAGGGAGGAGATGTACAATTTGGGACATGCTCAAGCTGACTTGCCCCAAATGTTGGAGTTAGAAATGTGCCAGGGGATTCCAATTCACCCATCAAGGTGGCATGTACCAATGCCATCTCACTAGTCCCAGTGATCAATTTCAGTTCACAATTGATCATAATGATAGGATTAAGAGTCAAAGGGATCACATAAATAAGACTAGTGTCTGCTAATACTAACTGATAGAATAAAAAAGGGAGAGAATGATCCAACATGGGAAGCGGGATACACAGCAGACCCATAGAATGGCAGACGTCCTAAATAGCACTCTGGCCTCAGAATCAGCCCTTAAGGCATTCAGATCTGGCTGAAGAGCCCATGAGAGTATTTTAGGCATGGAAAGCCAACACACTCTGGAAAAAAATAAAATAAAATAAAATAAGAGGACCTAAATGAAAAATCGCTGTGAGTGAGATCCCAGTGGAAAGAACAGTCCATCAAAGAAGGAGGTACCTTTCTCTGAAGGGAGGAGAGAACTTCCAGTTTGACCATGGCCTTGTCTAAATAAGATAAGAGTCGGTGAACTCAAAAGGCTTCCATAGCCTTGGGAACTCATGACAAGAGCCTAGAGTGATTACTGACGCCATAAACAAGAGTGTCAATTGTTAAGTCAACAACAGGAGTCACTGTGCACTTATTCCTCATGTAGGATCTCTGTCCTCAATGTGTTGTCCAATGTGAATTAATGCTATAACTAGTACTCAAACAGTATTTTACACTTTATGTTCTGTGTGGGTGCAAACTGTTGAAATCTTTACTGAATATATACTAAATTGATTTTCTGTATATAAAGATAATTGAAAATGAATCTTGATGTGAATATAATGGGAGAGGAAGCGGGAGATGGGAGGGTTGTGGGTGGGAGGGAAGTTATGGGGGAGAAAAAGCCATTGTAAACCATAAGCTGTACTTTGGAAATTTATATTTACTAAATAAAAGTTAGAAAAATATTTGAAAGTACTCAAAAATTAAATAACTAGGGTTTCTACAACTCAGATGTTAACATTTTGGCAAATGCACTCCTGGTTATTTTTCTTCTTTTGTGAATTTTCAAAGAAGTTGTAGAAATTTCATTTAAAAATTGATAACAGCTTATGTGTCTAAAATTTGACAAATTAATTTACTTTTGTAAGAGCGGAAGCTCTTTTGCAGAAGACAAACCAAAGTGTCTTATGAGGTTTTTGTTTATGAAGCATCATCTTATGATTTTTTGGAAAACTACAGTGCTTATTTAAATTCAAATACTTCTGGATGAAATATTAACTGTAATAGGTTTGTGCAGTGTAGAGTTTAAAGAATTGATTATTTTGTGAGTTAGCAAGGATGAATTAGGTTGTGCTGTAGTAACTAACACCCAAATGTTGGTACTTGCAGATGACAAAGATTTATTTTTGGTGTTTACTGCATAGGCAATGAAGGTTGGCTAGTGTCTGTTTCACACAGTCACTCAGGAACCCAGTCTGTCAGAGGCACCACTATGTAGGAAATTGGTGGCTCAAGTGTTCAGAAAGGCAAGAGAACTAGATGTTGGTGAGCACTGGTAATATCTACCATTTTTTTTTTTTTTGTTTAGAAAGAGAATATAGAGAACTGTATTGAAAAAACTTTTTTAAAGATTTATTTATTGATTTGAAAGGCAGAGTTACAGAGAGAGAAGGAGGAAGAGTGGGAGGAATGGGGAGAGAGAGAGAATATCTCCCATCTGCTGGTTTAATTGCTAAATGGCACAATTGCTGAGGTTGAGCAAGGTGGAAGCCAAGAGCCAGAAGCTTCTTCTAGATCTCTCACATATGGCAGGGACCTAAACACTTGGACCATCTTCTGCTGCTTTCCCAGGTGCATTAGGAGGGAGCTGAATCAGAAGTGGAGCAGATGGGACTTGAACTGGTACCCTTTTGGGATGGTGGTATTGCAGGCTGCAGCTTAATCTGCTATGCCACAATGCCAGCCCCTATTGTTTGTTCTTATAGGGCAGTGTGTGTGTGTGTGTGTGTGTGTGTGTGACCAAACTCACCCATGGAGGATGGAGAATAGGGATAATACCCCCCTTTTAAGGGCATCTGCTTATCAATCCTCATTTCATCTGCTGCCATAATTCCTCTCTGCTGTGTGCCTTAGCACATTCATGGGTTCTGGGGATTAGGATGTGGATGTCTTTGGGGACCATGATTTTGCCTACCAAAATGGATTACTGATTCAGATAAAAAACTTGATTGGATCTAGAATTTGGTCCTGATTTACTCTGGGATTGCTGTGAGTACAATTAATTTGCCCCCTGTGTTTCAATATTCAACCTCTAATCTGGTGGTGAGGGGCGACTAATTGAAATAAAAATGGTAAGTTGTTTTAAGATGGTTCAATATCAAAAGCAAGCAAAGACCATGATTATCTCACACAGAGGCAGTATAATGTGAAGGCTGAAAGTGTGGATTTTGAAAGCAGGGCACCTGAGTTCAAGCTCCTATTTTGCTGACCATGTGCAATCTTGAATGAGCTACCTAATCTCCATGTGCTTCAGTTTTTTCATCTGTAAAATGGAAATGGTGATGATAGTACCTAAATTGTCATGAGGACCAAACAAGTTGATTCTGGGCACATAGTAAGCACTCAGTCAATGTTATTTGGTATTGCAGATATGCCTAGTTATTGGCAAAAAGAACTGATGGTAAGAATTCAGGAACTGTCATTTTCTTGGGATAAGAGGTCATTCATGGCAAAGTGAAAATTGTAGAAAGGCTTTGGGAGTCCTATACATAAAGGAGCGGCCAGGCAGGAGCTGCATCCAGGTGACTGTGGACTGGTGGGCTTCGTGGTAAAGAGCAGGCTCCTTGGTCTGGCATTCAAGGCTTCTCTCTCTCTCTCTCTCTCTCTCTCTCTCTCTCTCTCTCTTCCCCATCTTGTGGGAAGTCCTTCCCTCAAACATTCTGTCATTGTTCAATGATTCTCTCCTCTGACTACTCTTTCACACCTCTTTTCGAAGAACATCTCTTTAATGAAGCCTTTATGATGTCTCCATACCGAAAAGATATTTACTCCCCTGAATTCCTGTAATGCCTCACCAGTGCAGCTCTTACATTGTCGTTAATTCTGTGTGTCTTTCCTTCCTTCATGGAGGTAGGTTACCTAGTGTTCTTGTCTTCTTTTTGTCTTTCATGGCACATGGCACATATGAAAGTTCTGTTGAGCAATGGTTGGTGAAGGAGGGTGTAGGAGTGTATCAAGTCTACAAAAGATGTCTCCATGCTTTAATGAGTAAAGTCTCTCTTCTCTGATTATGTGCACTTCCCTTGCTCTAATAATGGTCCCCAACTCAAGTGAAAAACAGAAATCTTTCTTGAAACATAAAAAGTACAATTGTCCCTCAGTATCCACAGAGAACTGGTTCCAGAACATGTCCCTTCTTTCTGACAAGTATATCTCCTTTCCTGAGCCCTCTTCTTAGAATCAGAAAGGACTAGAGCTGAGGGAGCAAGAATGGTGCCATGTTCTTAGTGTGTAAATGAATACAGTGTGCAAGCAAAGGCCAAGGAAAGAGAGCGATTTGATTTCTGTGACAAACAGGGGTTACACAGTTAGCTCAACTGAGTACTGTGGAAACAAAGAAAGTAATGCAGATGGGGGAAAGGAAATTATTTAGGGTGTCAGCATTGTGGCGCAATGGGTAAAGTCACTGCCTGCAATGCTGGCATACCAGGAAAAGCACCTAGCTCCTGGCTTCGGATCAGCGCGATGCGCCGGCTGTGGCGGCCATTGGAGGGTGAACCAATGGCAAAGGAAGACCTTTCTCTCTGTCTCTCTCTCTCTCACTGTCCACTCTGCCTGTCAAAAAAAAAAAAAAAATCTCTCTTTGCTCTCTCTTTCTCACTCTAACTCTGTCAAATAAATAAATATTTTTTGAAAATAAGAAAGATATGATTAGGTATTTTGCAGCATACTTTTTTGAGGTTAAGAGGAATGGTTGCTTGTTCTGGAAGTCCTATTACATTTGAGTAAAATAGATTTGGAAGAGCTACCAGCTCACACATACAAATGCTGAAGTTCTGTGGAATTAGATGAACAGAGTATATTCCCTTCAGGCATTAGGGGAACATACTTAAGATGCAGCACCCTGGAGCACTGGCACTAGAAAGGACTTCAAACATCATCTGATCTCACTTTCCAGGTCAGGAAGCTCAATCCAAAAGACCACTACACTGTTAGGACAGAGCCCAGATCTCTCCACTCTCCTGAGCTGCCACCATGTTTAGTTTGGAGGAGTGTCATGAAGTTATTGTTCAGCAGTTAGTTTATCTGTTCAGTTCTGTTTAATACAAGTTGGCATTAAAGTTTCATTTCTTTTTGTACACTAGTGTTCATGGTAGCATTATTCACAGTAGCAAAAAGGTGGAAACAGTGCAAATGCCTGGTAACAGATGGGTGGGTAAACCAAATGTGGTATGTATACAATGGAATGTTATTCAGCCTTAAAAAAGAAAGAAACATGATGTTAAGTGTTACAACATGGATGGACTTTGAATATATGCTAAGTAAAATAAGCCAGATATAAAAGGATGGACGCCATATAATTCTACTTATATGAGGTACCTAGAACAGGCAGATTCAAAAACAGGAAGGAGAGTGGAGGTTACCAGGAACTAGGGAGGTAGTAGAGGGAATTTAATGTTTAACAGGTACAAAGTTTCAGTTTGAAGTGATGAAAATATCCAGAAGAAGATAGTGGTGATGGTTGTGCGATGATGTGAATGTTGAACGCTATACTTTTTTATTTTATTTTTTACAGATTTTTAAAATTTATTTGTGAGGCCCAGTTACAGACAGAGAGAGGGAGAGACAGAGAAAGGGATCTTCCATCTGTTGGTTCACACCCCAGATGGCTACAACGACCAGAGCTGTGCTGATCCAAAGCCAGGAAACAGGAGCTTCTTCCAGGTCTCCCATGTAGGTGCAGGGGCCCAAGGACTTGGGCCATCTTTCACTGCTTTACCAGGCCCTAAACAGGGAGCTGGATCAGAAATGGAGCAGCCGGGACTGGAACCGGTGCCCATCTGGAATGCTGGTGCTGCAAGCAGAGGCTTAACCTACTATGTCACAGCACTGGCCCCTGAATGCTGTACTTGGAAATAAATTTTATGTCACATCAAACCAGTTGAAACTTTCTAAAAAGTTTCAGAAGACAGGATAGGGAACTGACATGAGCTGAATGCAATGTCCATGAAAAATTGACCACATGGTAAAACATGGGCTTCAATTTCTCTTTCTAAGGCTACCATTGCCCAAAAGGATACTCCAAAGATCAAACCATCAAGATGCAAAAATGCACTGAACTCATACAATATACCCAACTGTCTGTATACAATAAAAGGGATGGGATCATATAGAAGGTGGGAGAGATGGCTTGGAGCCAGGCTGAGTGAGTATCCTGGCTCCAATATATATAAACTCTTGTAGAAGTTATTTCCCCTCTCTGTATTTAATTTCCTCATCTATAAAACCTAGATAATATTAGTACCTACCTTATAATTTGTTATAAAGATGAAATGAGTCGGCATTATAAAGCATTGGAAACAGTGCCTGGCAGTGCAAGTTGGTGTATTGTCTGGATTCCATATTATGAGGGATGTGGAATTAGGCCTGCTTTTCAGGAACTTGTTTCTTACTAGGGAAAATAATGACTAAGACTGAGAAACTATTAAAAATACCATGAAACAATAGCCAGAGTGAAAATAAGAAGGATCAAGCACTTAATACTTCATAGAGTTCTTTCATGGACATAGGTATGTTTAATGTTTTCAACATATCCAAAAATTCTAGTATTCAAGTATTTTACATTGTAGAAAACAGAGACTCAGAATACTTGCCTTGCCCAAGGATTAACAGTGTGTAAGTAGTACAAAGAATAAAATTTCTAGTCTAAATCTCTTATTTTGTGAAAGTGTGACCTGAAAACACCTTGAATAAGAAAAGGATAATAAGGCCGACACAGTGGCTCAATAGGCTAATCCTCTGCCTGCGGCGCTGGCACCCTGGGTTCTAGTCCTGGTTGCCCCTCTTCCTGCCCAGCTTTCTGCTGTGGCCCGGGAAGGCAGTGGAGGATAGGCCAAGTCCTTGAGCCCTGCACCCACATGGGAGACCAGGAGAAGCACCTGGCTCCTGGCTCCTGGCTTCAGATCAGCGCGGTGCGCCGGTCGCAGCGGCCATTGCGGGGTGAACCAACGGAAAAGGAAGACCTTTATCTCTGTCTCTCTCTGTCTCTCTGTCTCTCTCTCTCTCTCACTGTCCACTCTGCCTGTCAAAATAAAAAGAGGATAATGAGAAAAGCATCTTGGGCTGGTATGAGAATTTCAGTGTGAATAATTTTTTAGAGTTGTGCAGTGTACAACTTGTGTGGGCAGACAAGACAGCTCTGCCAGCAGGGAGAATGACACGGGCAGGAATGAAGGATTTGTCTTTGTAGTACATTTGGTGGAGTAGGAAGTTCAGTATGATAATAGTTCTACTGTTTTAATGTTTGCATTCTGTTGCTGGATGCTGAGAGTTCATGCAGTAGAAGGAGCTCTGGGTAGGAAATCTGTGTTCCTACTCTTGACTTGTCCCCCCCTGCCCAAACACTGTCAGTGGTGTGCCCCTGGTTAAGTCACATCTACATTCTGGACCTCAACTAGTCCATCTGTAGACCAAAAGTAGTGAGCTGGGTGACTCTAACATATTTTTATGTCTATTAAGAAGCCAAAGATGGCTTCATCACATGGCTCTCTCTGCCTCCCTCACTGAAAGACTGCAGGACTAGAGAAGAGCTCCTTTCATAGTTTTCTGTGTCCGCTGAATACAGCCACCCCTTAAGAGGGATCTGGACTCTCTAAAGAACTAGTCTCTAACGTATATGAGGGTCTTCCGAAATTTTGTGGAAAATGCCCATCATGAAAAACAATCTATGCATGCATTTCAAAATAGTTTTTGCACAAAAATAAGCATCGTCATTCCATTGTTCTAGGAAAATTTGCAGTGCTCTCATGTCAGGGGAGGCAGTGTAAAAATGAGATCCTTTTGGCATTTTTATGTTTAAAACCAGGAGGGTACAGAGATGGCTTTTTTTGTTCTGAGTAGTCACTGTATCTCCTTTCTTTCCCCTACATGAAGCGACAGACTCAAATATTTTATATTTTTCTTAACCCATCATTTCTTCCAGAGCTCAAAATTCTCTGCTGACGTTATTTCCCAGGCTTGCTTTGGCATTGAAAAGTGTAGGAATCTATTCACATTTACTCTGTAGTCCTCACAGCATTTTACAGCCAGGGAGTGTGTCTGGTTGCATGGCATGCATCAAACATGTGGAGAACTGAGCTGTTTGTCATCATCTCACAAGAAGGGAAACTGAGGCAAATAATGGGAGAGTGACTCAATTAATGTGCAACATAAAGGCCAGGTATGCCGGCAGAATTTAAGCCATCTGTGTGACAGTCCTCTCTATTATCCATGTGAGGCTGATGGACGTCCCATGTGTGGGGAGCGACGTTCAGGCATTGCCAGGGCCAGCAGATGGGTCTGGAAGCCAAGTAGAAGAAAGGCGTTTTGCTCTCCACATGTAATCGGCATTTACCTCCATTTGCTTACAACAAGAAACATTAAACAATTTTCCACATTTCCTCTAAATGAATGGGACTCCACAGGAAAACCCTAAAGGGAAGTGTTTGAGAAATCGGTGGCAGAGGAATTTAACTATGAGGAGAGTGAGCCAGTTCATTCTGTTTGCTTATTAATAGGTTCTGTGTCGCCAGCTCCAGGGGGAACGGCCCCTTGAATAGCTGGCGGGGAAAAGCATTCAAGGGCTCAGCTTGATGAAAATAGGGAATAACGGGAAGGGAAAAGAAGGGAAATAACTTCAGAAAAGATTGGAAAGCTTGTGCTCTGGAATGAAAACAAGCTGCTGCTAATTTGACTGTCTAAGTTACTGCTGTGGTTGGTGTGGGGTGGATCACATGGAAAGCTGGATCTTCTTATATGCCTCATTTGCAGTTTAAACGTACTATTTGTGCTATATCTCATTCTTTGAGATAAGGCTGCATTGAAAGTCTAGCATGTCTTAAAAGGCAGTCTACTAAAGCTGGGTGTGTATGAAGCCTGGCGAGAGTTGGGGTTAACGCTCATGGTGAATGCCTAAGTAGGAAAGAAGCAAACGTTTCTTCTTATGAGGCCTTTTCTAGAAGTGACCATAACCATGACCAAGGTTATTCTCCTCAAGGAGCGCTCATTTGGTCATCTGGTCAACAACAGTTTCTTTATGCCTCTGCTTTGCTAGGGACATAAAACCAGTTAAGTTATGCACCCTGTTTTCAAAGATGCTGGTTGGGAGGAGAGAAAAGAAACAGATGATCACAAAACAAAATGCTGTGTTGTGTAGTGCACAGATTTATATAGGGTTTCAAGGATGCGGTACCCACATCATGCTGGGTAAGGTAGAGAGAGCAGGGCACAGGAACAGTTGCCCGGGGAACAGGACTCCTGAAGGTGAATTAGGAATAAATTAGCAGGTTTTTCTTCTCTGTGACCCCTTGAAATTGTCTTAAATTTACCTATGTGTTACATACATCTGCTATATCTGGAGAGGAAAAATAAGTCTCATCAAGATTTTGAGAGACCTAAGATATTCTAGTTCCCCAATTAATTACTTAGATAAACTGCATAGTACTTTCAAATATGGTACCAATGTCCCACCAATAGATATCCTGTTTCTTCATATGTGTGTGTGCATATATTTGCATATATGTATATATGAAACTACAGCAAACATCTATGTAATCTTTATGCACATACAAGTTATTTTCTTGAAGTCTTAGAAGTTATTGCTTCATCAAAGGATATAAACATTTTGAAAATCTTAGCTACACATTGCCAAAGTTTTATCTCCAAATTTGCACAGGTTCATCAGGGTGGGGAAGGGAAATGGGACTATCATCTCCCTGAACTCTTTCCAATGCTATTTTGATGCCTTTTAAGGAATATTTTAAATATAACGTGGTATGGAAAAAATAGACACTTATGGACTTATTTACTCAGATTTAATAGATGATACCAATTTTTCATAGTGTTTCCAAACTTCTAAAGAAGGAATAGTGTGTGTGATAGATACAGCAGAAGCTCACTCCTCATTTCTCCACTCCATTCATTCACTGGTCTCCTTCCCCTATGAAAGTAAAGAGTCGCTGGCTTGATTTTTGTTAGCTCTAACCTTTAAGTTTCTGAAGGTATAAGCATCCAGATATGGTTGGTAAGGAATATTTTCCAATACTTGCTGGATATACTCAAATTTTAGGTTCTTGATAGCAAGACAGGATTGTCACTGTTTGCAAGGTTTTTCCTGAGTTGTAAAGTTTCTCCCCATGCTTTTCTTCTAGTATTCTTCTACTCAATCTTAACTGTCACATTCAGGCAGGCAGAAAATGCAAGGACACTTTTTTCCTTGTATTTGTAGCTTAATACAGTTTTTAAGTGATTTTTATAATTTGCCACTCACAGAGCTTTCCAGCAACATATGATAATATTTGTGCTTTAAAATGTATATTAATGGATCATATTAAACATAGTTATTAAACATAGTTATTGTAAGTTTCTTTAAGCACATATTTATACTACTTCTTTTTTTTTTTCTTTTTCCGTCTTCTCATATCGTTTCTTGAACTGAAGAATTAATGTTAGGTCCCCCCTTTACCACTACTTGTTTATAAATTATACAAATAATCTATTTCATTTTTTAGAAGCTACCCTTAAAATACTTTAACAGCTTAGGAGTAGGCATTTAGCCTAGCAATTAAGATGCATGTGTCCCATCTGGGACAGAATACCTGGGTTTGATTCTTGGCTCTGGCTGCTGACTCCATCTTCCTGCCAATATGGATCCTTTGAGGCAGCAGTGATGGCTCCAGTATTTGGGATCCTGCCACCTTCGTGGGAGACCTGGATTGAGTTTCTAGCTCCTAACTTTGGCTCAACCCAGTCCCGACTGCTGTAGACATCTGGGGAGTAAGCCAGTGGGAGGGGGTGGGCTGTCTTCCTACTCTCTCTCTTGATTTTTCTATGTCTAAAATAGAGTTTTTAAAAATTAAAAAATATATTAATAGCTTTATTGAGATATAATGCACGTTATACAGTCCGATCCACTTAATGTGTATAATCCTGTGACTTTTAATATATTCACAGAGTGGTGTAACCATCACCACAATCTATGTTTACAACATTTTTATCACCCCAAAGGAAACTTCATAGCCATTATCAATCACTCTCCATTCTCCCTTCCCCTCTGCCTTTGGAAACCACTAATCTATTTTCTGTCCCTGTGGGCTTGTCTGTTCTGGACATTTCATACAAATGGAATCACACAATAAGTGTACTTTTGTGATTGACTTCTTTCACTTAACATAATGTTTTTATGATTCATACATGTTGTACCACATATCTATATTTTATTTCTTTTTATGGTTGGATAATAACTTGTTATATTGACAGGTTATATTTATTCGTCCATTCATCAGCTGATGAACATTTGGATTGTTTCCACTTTTTTGGCATTGTGAATAAAACTGCAAAGAACATTCAGACATACATTTTTATGTGGACCTATGTGTTCGAGTTCTTTCAGTATATACAGTATATACAGAGAAATAAATTTGCTATCTGATACGATCAGTCAATGTTTAATTTTTAGAAGAATTGAAAAACTGTTTTCCAATGTGATAGCACCATTTTATATCCCTGGCATCAATTAATGAAGATTCTAATTTCTCCACATTATCACTTTTACTTGTGATTATCTTTTTTTTTAAATATCTTTTTTTTAAAAAAAGATAATATCTGTCCTAGTGGATCTGAAGTAATATCTATTGTAGTCTTACTTTGCATTTCCCTAATGACTAATGATATTGATCATCTTTTCATGTGCCTTTTGGTCATTTCTTTATCTTTGGAAAAAATAAAGATTCAGATCTTTGGCCCATTTTCAAATTGGATTGTTTATCTTTTTATTCCTGTTGTGAGAGCTCTTTATAGCTTTTGGATATAAGTCCCATATCAGATATATGATTTATAATATTCTCTCCCCTTCTATGTATTTTTGATTTCTTGATGGCATCATTTGTAGCACAAAAATTTTACACTATGGTGTACTCCTATTTATCTATTTACCTCCTCTGTTACTTGTGCTTCTAGTAACATGTCCAAAGAGCCTTTACCAACTCAAGTTCACCCAGATCTACTACTGTGTTTCCATCTAAGAGTTTTTTCACTCAACATTTGTACCCATTATGTATTTTGAGTTAATTTTTGTGTGTTATATAAGGCAGGGTCCAAATTCATTTTTTTCCATGTGGATATTCAGTTCTGAATACCAACTATTGAATTTGACTTAAGAAAATCATAAGTTTATTATTATACTTACTTTCCTCAGAACATCAGTTCTCAGAGACCACTTTGATTGGTGATGGTCTTTATCTCTTTCACGGCGTCGAGGCTGGGAGTTGTGCCTCTGCCTTATTTTTGAGGTCCTGGCATTCTTATTGACAGTACATTCATATGTACATTACATCAGTGCTCACTTAGTGTCTTTGTTCATTACTGCTTTTGCCTCCTACTGATCCTTCATGGTTGCTCTTCTATCTTGATGAAGCACATCCTTCAGCTCCTATGACAGTGTTGTTGAGAAACTAGTACTCTATGTCTTTCTTAAAAGTCAGTAGTTGGCCCTCACTCCATGTGAATATTTAATTGGGTATCTCACTTTGAGGATATTCCATTGTCATCTAACTTTTAATATTGCTGCTGAAAGGTGAGTCTAATTATTTTTCTTTTAGATTGCTTTTAAGATTTTTTTTTACTTTATAATTTCACCATGAAATATTTCAGTGCAGATTTATTCTTCTTTGTCGTGCTTAGGATTCATTGTGTTATGTGAAAGGTAGAACTTCTTCAAGTCTCTATGTCTCTGTCCTAATGTCTCTATGTCCCTTCTCTTCTGTGACTTTTGAGGATCTATTCATGCTCCTCTCTTGCACTTCCACTTGTACACTAGATGTTACCCCTTCTTGACTACTCAATGACAAATTTCTATCAATCTCTTACATATAACTTTTCACCTCTATTCTGGATTATCCTATCATTATACAAGTTTTTCTTTTTATCTATTCCCTCTTTAAAAACACCACTCTTCCTTGACCTCAGATGCCTTCCATCTGGCACCCCATTCTCCTCTCTCCCTTTCCAGCAAAATTCCCTGAAGGGTTTGTCTGTAGTTCCCAATCTCCACAGCTCTTCCTTGCACACATTCTAATCAGCAGGGTACAAATGACCTCCAAGTTGTTATATCTAGGGGTCAGTTCTCGGTTTCCATCTTATTCAGTCCATCAACAGCATTTGGTCCAGATAATCATTGTTGCTAATTTAAAGATAACCTTCCCTGGATTTTCATAACATCACAATCTACTGATTTCCTACCTTGCTGGTCACTCCTTCTCAGTCTATTTGTTGATTCCTAGTCATTTCCTTGACCGTGACTTTGATGTGTCCTGGGATCTCTTGTCTTTGCTATTTGCATGAACTCGGGGTGGTGCTATTCAAACTCACACTCTCAAATAACCTTTATAACAGGATCTTCAAAGCTGCAGTCTGTGGGCCAAACCCAGCTTGCCACCATGAGCTAAAGATGGTTTTTACAGAAGAATACACAACACACATCATACATGACTTGCAAAACCGATGATAATTGCTACCTGGACCTTTACAGAAAAAAATTGGTTGTCCTCTAATCTATACCATGGTAATGATTCCCAAATTTATATGTGAGATCTGCCCTGAATTTCAGAGGAGTATACGCAACTGCTCACCAGGGGTCTCCACGTGAAAGTCTTATATCCACCTCAAACTTGAAACCACTCAAACACAGCCCACCTGCTCATGCTATGGTCTTGTCATAGACAATGGTAGCATGATCTTTCCAATTTTCTGTGTGCCAAATCCAAACATTATGACTGACTTCTCTGTTTCATTTGTGCCCAACCTTCATTTTCAGAAAATCATGTTTACTGTACTCGTGAGGAAATGGTCTTTCTACTTTCTACTTGTTGAATTATTTATTTAGTGGAGGATTAAATTTGTGATTATAATAAACTATAAAGTTTGTGACTATATATATATATATATATATATGGAGGACAATATGACATTTGACACTCAAAAGACTGGTTAGTTTTTAGGTAGAGGAGATATTCAGAGTGACCAATTATCCAATTTATATGGGGTTATTGGCACACAGAATTTTCAATACTAAAACCAGGATAAATTGGTCGCCCTATTTCCTGGCACACACTCTGCCTATCAATGAAGCTAACCCCTCCTGAGTAACTGGCATTGATCAAACTTGCTCATCTTTGTGATCTGGCCTGCACGTCTGCAGACATCCTCTTCCCCACCACTTTTACCTGTGAATTCCTCACCATTCTTCACAATATATTGTGTCCTTAGAAGCAGATTTTGAAAGTACTTTTCTTCAAAACATCTTTTCTTCCCACTTGATAAGCAACATCTTAAAACACCATGGCAGTGGCCGGCACCATGGCTCACTTGCTTAATCCTCCGCCTGCAGTGCTGGCATCCCATATGGGTGCTGGGTTCTAGTCCCGATTGCTCCTCTTCCAGTCCTACTCTCTGCTGTGGCCCGGGAGGGCAGTGGAGGATGGCCCAAATGCTTGGGCCCCTGCGCTCACATGGGAGACCAGGAAGAAGCACCTGGCTACTGGCTTTGGATCAGCACAGTGCCAGCTGTGGTGGCCATTTGGGGAGTGAACCAATGGAGGGAAGACCTTTCTCTCTGTCTCTCACTGTCTATAACTCTACCTGTCAAAACAAACAAACAAACAAACAAAAACCCCAAAAACCGACATGGCAGCAGTAACAGTGAAAAGGATGATATAAAAGAGAACTATCTTAAAACATTCACTCCAATCCAAAATGGAGCTTTATATGGTATTTGTCATAAATGTACACATCCTCCTCTTCCATCTGATGATAATTGTATAGTAGACCTATCTTTGACATTGGAAGGTGGGACAAAGGATGCTATCACCTTTCTGTGGACATTCCATATGAACATACAGATCCTATGCTTAATAATGAAGAAACACATGTTCAAGTGCTAAAAACCAGATTTGAAGAAAAAAGTAAACCCCCTGAGCAAGGACCCATGATAGAAAACTCAGCAGAATGTTCTTTACTACTAAGCACAGTTGCTATCATCATGGACATTATCACAGATGTTGTAAGAAACTGGATTCTATGGAGGACAGATGACACTGTGGTTCTTGGAATCAAAGAGGAATGTTATTCTGTACCTCATTTTCCATGAGGTGATATCTTCACCTGCTGACTCACAGCATTTCATTTGTTATTCCTCAGCCTGAAATGTTCTTCCCTGAGATATGTGCATGATCTACTCCTGGTATCTGTCAGCTCTTAACACATCGCATTTTTCTTTGTGCCCTTCATTACTGGCCTATTTAAAATTGCAAACTTTCTGGTAATTCCTATCCTTGTGTTCCATGTTTTTTTTTTTTTTCTACAGCAATGACCACCCCTGAACACATTATTGTAAGTTTTATCTTTAATGGCCATGCTTATTTATTCCCTCCCCTGTAAAATGGTTATCCATGACAGTCCTGGCTAGACATATCTCTAGCACATGCTGTTGTCAGGGTGGGTGTGTAATTTATTTTTACCAGTAGAATGTGAGCAAGTGAGAATATGCCACTTCACTTTGTCTTTTTGTAAGTTGACACATAATAATTGTACACATTTAAGGGGTACAATGTGATATTTAGGCACATCATATGATGTGCAATGATTAAACCAGGGTAATTAGCATATCCATCACCTCCAACATTGATCATTTTTTTGTATTGAAAACCTTAAAAATCCTCTTTAAGTTACTTTGAAATGCACAGTAGATTATTGTTCACCATAATCACTCTATGATGCTACAGAAAACTAGGACTTAAACCTTATGTCTAACTGAACTTTTGTACCTGAACAATCCTTCTCAGAGCCATGTTGTGGCATGGCAGGTAAAGCCACCACCTGAGATGCTGCCATCCCAAATTGGCCCTGGTTCATGTCCAGCTGCTTCACTTCCGACCCAGCTCCCTGCTATTGGCCTGGGAAAGCAGCAGAAGATGGCCCAAGTGTTTAGACCTTTGCCACCCATGTGGGAGACCTGGATGAAGCTCCTGGATCCAGGCTTCAGTTTGGTCCAGCACTGGCCATTGCAGCCATCTGGAGAGTGAAACAGCATATGGAATATCCTCTCTCTCTGTCTCTCTCTCTCTCTCTCTCTCTCTCCCTCCCTCTCTCTCTCTCTGTTACTCCCTCTCCCTCAGTAACTCCAACTTTAAAAATAAAAAAATTAGATCTTAGAAGCAAAACAAAACAAAACAAAACAGTTCTTCTCTGTCTCCCCGCTTTTTCCAGCTTCCTATAATCACTATTCTACTTTCTATATCTATGGATCAACTTTTAAAGAATTCCACATAGAAGTGAGAATATGTGGTTTTTGTCTTTCTTTGCCTGGATTGTTTCACATAACATAATGTTGTCCAGGCTCATCCATGTTGCCACAAATGACAGGATTTCATTTCTTACGGCTGAATAATATTCCATATTGCCTTTATCCAATTATTTATTCATGAACACCTAGGTCAGTTCCATATCTTGACTATTTGTAATATTACAATGGACATGAGAATGCAGATATCTTGTTAGCAACTTCCTTTCTTTTGGATATATACCATTTATGACTTCTAAGAAGATATTTTAGATGCAGCAGCATGATTAGTTAGATGTCTTGTATTTGTCCTCCTGTCGCTACAAGAGTTTGCCCAAGATAGAAGCTCTTCTTGCAAACTGTGTCCTGGAATACATGGACTAGACCTCTAATCAACCCACAGCCTGGAGCAGACCTGCAGGCAAACTGCAATTGTGACAAAACATGAACAGAAAGTTAATGTTATTGTAATCATTGAGGTTTTGGGACTGTTTGTTGCTACGGCAAACACTTAGTAATATGCATTACATTGTGCTATAAAAAATTCTCTCTCTTGGGGCTGGCATTGTAGTGTATTGGATAAAGGAATGGCCTGTGACACCAGCATCCCATATTGATGCTGGTTTGTGTTCTGACTGCTTCACTTCCCATCCAGCTCCCTGCTGATGATCTGAGAAAAGGAGCAGAAGATGGACCAACTGTTTGGGGTCCTGCCACCCACATGGGAAACCTGGATGAAGATCCTGGTTCCTGGCATTGGCCTGGCCCAGCCCCAACTGTTGTGACCATCTGAGGAGTGAACCAGTGGATGGGTGGAAGAGCTTGCTCTCTCTCAATCTCTCTCTCTCTCAGATTCTGACCTTTAGATAGATAGATAGATAGATAGATCTTT
This sequence comes from Oryctolagus cuniculus, assembly GCF_964237555.1. Lineage (NCBI taxonomy): Eukaryota > Metazoa > Chordata > Mammalia > Lagomorpha > Leporidae > Oryctolagus > Oryctolagus cuniculus. The sequence goes on along the minus strand of NC_091433.1, from coordinate 48,566,639 downwards.
AAATAAAATTATCTCTCTTTTCTTTTAGAAAGGATACGGTGGGAAAGCAAGGATTTTGTTTTGTTCATTTTCTCTTAGTACCAAAAATAGAATAGGGCACATGATAGGGCTTCATGAACCTATGTGTTGTGAATTAACATATGCTAGAAAATCCTTAGACATTTTTCTTTAAAGATTGCTTTTCCTCATTCTCCCTATTCCCATTTTCTGGAACTCCTATTTTTTATTTTTTATTTTTATTTTTTTGACAGGCAGAGTGGACAGTGAGAGAGAGAGAGAGAGAGAGAGAGAGACAGAGAGAAAGGTCTTCCTTTTGCTGTTGGTTCACCCTCCAATGGCCGCCACGGCTGGCGCGCTGCGGCTGGCGCACCGCGCTGATCCGATGGCAAGAGCCAGGTGCTTATCCTGGTCTTCCATGGGGTGCAGGGCCCAAGCAATTGGGCCATCCTCCACTGCACTCCCGGGCCACAGCAGAGGGCTGGCCTGGAAGAGGGGCAACCAGGACAGAATCCGGCACCCCAACCGGGACTAGAACCTGGTGTGCCGGCGCCGCAAGGCAGAGGATTAGCCTGTTGAGCCGTGGCACCGGCCATGGAACTCCTATTAAGTGCATAGAGTGAATTTTCTCATTCTGTCTTCCCCATCTCTTAACTACTTTTGCATATTTTTTATTTCTTTAAATCTCCTTGTATCATTCTAGATAATTACCTCAGAACTCTCTTGCAACTTCTTTTATTTTTTAAAAAAAATATTGTTTTCATCTATTTGAAAGGCAGAGTGAAAGAGACAGGTATAGAAGGGAGAGAGAGGGAGATAGATTCCATCCAATGGTTCACTCCCCAAATGCCTACAACAGAGATGGACCAGGCTAAAGGCAGGATTTGGACACTCACTATAGGTCTCCCACATGGATAACAGGACCCAAGTACTTGAGCTAACATTTCTTGCCTTCCCAGGTGGGACTCAAAACTAGGCACACTGATATGGGATGTGGGTTTCCCAAGGGGTGGTTTAATCTGCTGTGCCAGTGCCTACCCCTAAAATTTTTTTATTACTTCATTTTTTACATTAAATTTCTTAGCTTATGAAATTTCTTTTGGTACATAGTATATAGTGAACATTTTGGTTTGCTCTTCTTCCAAATGGTTAGCAACTTATCTAAACAATATTAAGTGATTAATTCTTATTCTGTTTTTACCTTTATCATAAATCTTTATATGTATAGTGCTAAGTATATTCATTTTGTCATACAACAACTTCAAGAATACTCTTCAATTTTCAAAACTAAAACTTTATATCAATTAAACAATAACTCTTCATTTTTACTTCCCTTTTCAACTTCTGGCAGCCACCATTCTATTTTCTGTTGCTGTGAATTTGAATACTCTGGATACTATATATAAGTAGAATCTTACACTATTTGTCTTCCTATGATTGGCTTATTTTTTGACAATAAATATTTTATTACTATGTAATATGGAAAGCTTTCCAAATTATGATTTATCACCCAGAAACAATAGGGAAATTATTAGTACATTCATAAATAGCAATGACAAAGATTTTACAAGTCAAGTTTTAAAAGGGCAAAATTCAATAAACAAATGTGAAATTAAGGTGACAAGAAAAAAATCACAATTGTATCAGATGGCAAAAATATGAGAGTCAATTTCACTTTTCATTTTGGAGAGGGGATAGTAAATTGGCATTTTGATACACTGCTAATATGAAAAAAATTTCAATCTTAATGGTATAAATTTTATCAATATTTAAAAAAAAACTAAGTGCATATATTTTTTGACCCAGAAATCCCATGGTTTGGAATTTATCTTATTGATATACACATACTTCCAATATAATATTTATATATTCATTGGAAAATTATTTGTGATAATAAACAATTGAAGGAAAAGCATAAATATCTATCAATAAAGTACTAATTTACTTTAACATACAGTTATTTAAATAAATGTAATATAACAGGAACAACTATGCTAATCCATAATGACCTAAGGGTTTTTTTTTTTTTTTTTTTGACAGGCAGAGTGGACAGTGAGAGAGAGACAGAGAGAGAAAGGTCTTCCTTTGCCGTTGGTTCACCCTCCAATGGCCGCCGCTGCAGCCGGCGCACCGTGCTGATCCGATGGCAGGAGCCAGGTGCTTATCCTGGTCTCCCATGGGGTGCAGGGCCCAAGCACCTGGGCCATCCTCCACTGCACTCCCTGGCCATAGCAGAGAGCTGGCCTGGAAGAGGGGCAACCGGGACAGAATCCGGTGCCCCGACCGGGACTAGAACCCGGTGTGCCGGCGCCGCAAGGTGGAGGATTAGCCTATTGAGCCACGGCGCCGGCCATGACCTAAGGGTTTGTAAAAAAGAAAGAAGGAACTGATAGGGAGTTCTGAAATATTAAATATAAAAATCAGAGAAGATGTGTGGTATGATTTTGATTTTTTTTTAATTTGCTGAAACATGCGTTATGGCCCAGCATATGGTCTATCCTAGAGAAAGTCCCATGCACTGGTGAGAAGAATGTGTATTCTGCAACTGTGGGGTGAAAAGTTCTGTAGATATCAGGTCCATTTGGTCCATAGTGTCAACTAGCTCTGTTGTTTGTTGATTTTCAGTCTAGTTGATCTGTCCATTGATGAAAATGTGGTGTTGAAGTTCCCTGTTACTATTTTATAGGAGTCTATGTCTCCCTTTAGATTTATTAATTGTTCTTTTAATTGTTCTGATGAAAGTGGGGTAGTGAAATCTGCCATTACTAGTGTATTGGAGTCTAAGTCTCCCTTTAGATCCATTAACATTTCTTTTAAATAGCCAGGCACCCTGTAATTGGGTGCATATACATTTATTATAGTCACATCTTACTGTTGAATGATCCCTTAATCATTACACAGTGCCCTTCTTTGTCTCTTTTAACAGTTGTTATGACTTAAGATCCGACAGTCCTGTACCACACCCATGGTTTTGAATCTTGAGGCAGTGATATTGTTTATTTCTGTTTTCATTCATGGAAGGCAAATAATAGTCCTCACCTCAAAGCTCTTTGTGTAGGAATTTTTGCCCATATTCATGAAGAAAAGTGGCTAATATTTCTCAAATTTTGGCTCATTGTTCAAGCATACTTCAAAAAGTTTCGAGTACCAGGAACCAGCCCTGTGGAGGAGCATCTAGACCAGGAAGTATGGGGCGGGTAGGCCAGGAAGCCTCGGGTGGGTGGCCGGAAGGCCATGAGCCCTGGAGGGTAAAGAAGAGAAGAGAGCCTTGTGACTGGCTTATTCCACTTAGCATAATCCCATCAAATTTGATGCATGTTATAGTGTGTCAGAATTTTTTTCCCTGTTAAATGCTGAATAATAATCCATTGTGTGATTTTACTTATTTTGTTTACTCATCCATCTGTCTGTGGACATGTGAGTTACTTCCACCTATCCATAATATGACTTCTGTTGCTATTAATATAAGTTTGAAAACACCTCTTTGAAATGCTGCTTTCAGTTCTTTTGGGTATATACCCAGAAGTGGAAATGCTGAGTCACATAAGTCTGTTATTATGAATGTCTTATGTTGTTGTGATTAGAATTTTCTTTGCCTTATATTTTGTTGTTGATTCTTATTGGCATAAAGGAAAGCTCTATTGGATTTTGTACATTTCTTACGTTTTTGTCCCTTTCTCAAGTTTGGGTACATATTAGAGGTATCTGGGAGCTTTTACAACATACATAGAGCCAGATCTCAGTTGAGAACAATTTTATCTCAAATGTGGGTTGTTTTTTTCTATATCTGCTATACTATACCAAATGTGATGTTTTTATGAAAGAAAAATCAGTAAGTAAATTTAGATAAGGGAATCCAGGAAGTATATGGCAGATAGCCAAAAGAATAAGGGAGCCATTCTGAAGCCAAAAGTGTTGGTAGTTTTCAAAAGCTTTCCAGGTGATTTTAAAGTGAGGCAAAAGTTGAGTTCTGTTGGCTTAAACCAACTTACTGGATGGAGTCCCATTAGATTCAATCATTGCTCAGTGGGTCCACATAGGTGTTTTGCTAGATAAAAATATCACCTGCAAAGAAAAGTTTTCTTTTCTGTATTTATACCTCTCATTAATGTGTTTTTGGCTTACTAAATTGATTAAAACTTCCTCAACAATAAATCTATCTTTGTTTTTCTCCTGATTTTAGAAGAAAACCTTTGGGGCAGCTGTTGTGGCACACTGAGTTAAGCTGCTGTTGGGTTGCCTACATTCCATGATAGAGCACATGGAATTGAGTCCCACCTCTGCCTGCTATCCAACTTCCTGCTAATGTGCACCCTGGGAGGCAACAGATGATGGCTCAAGTAGTTAGGTCCCTGCCACCCAGGTGGGAGACCCAAATAGAGTTACTGGCTCTTGTTGGTTTGGCTTGGCCCTGCCTGTTGCAGGCATTTGGGAAGTGAACTAGATGATTAAAGATCTCTCTCTCTTTCTCCACCTCTCTTTCAAATACATAAAAATAAGTAAATAAAGATTGAAAAATAAAGTAAAAGGATGAGTTTATTTTAAGTGTGATATTAAATAATGTTTTCAAAGAGATTTTCTTCATGTGTATGTCTTGAGCAAGATATAATAGTAGGGATTATTTGAAGTTTACATATTATCTATGCCTATATATTTTGAAATTTTGGTATGTGTTGTAAAACAAACACAGATAATTTTTTAAAAGAAATAAAAATGTATTTTCAGAGAGGATGTTCAGCCTGGCAGTTAAGATGCCCACATTCTACACTGGAGTGCATGGGGTCAGTTCTGGGGTCTGACTCCTCACTCCAGCTTCCTGCTAAATGCAGACCCTGCAAAGGAGTGTGGTGGCTCAAGTAATTGGATTCTTGCCACCCACATGGGAAATGTGGATTGTTGTGCGGGCTCCTGACTCCAGGCCCAGCCCAGTCCTGACTGTTGCAGGCATTTGGGGGAGTGAATCAATGAATGGGATTCCCTCTCTCACCCTTTCTCTCTCTCTTTCTCACCCCCAACTTCCTTTCAAATAAAAAAATGACCAAAAATATATATTTTTTATTCACTTTACTAATATATTTGGTTACATTCACTTAAAATGCATGTTGAATTATCTTTGTATATTGACTTATCTTTCCTTTCTTTCTGTGAAATTTATAATGTAGATAATCTTCTTTACCCTGTTAACATTTTGAAGCATGTTAATGGATTTGCTAGTGTTGAAAGTATGAGTAAGGGCTTATATATGAAATTTTGTCTATTCCTCCCCCCAGGATGTATGGCTCTCTGAACTGAGGGAGTACATGGCTACATTGCTCCGAGGAGACATGATCACCTTATTCATGCTTACCTGTACTCCTACCTAAGGAGACTTTTTGATGGAAGCTAATGTAAGATGCAATATGTTACACCTTTTCTCCGTATTCTTTTCCTAGATGTTTTCTGGGAGGCATGTGTAAATGATTGTAAAGCAAATGTTGATGAGAGTGTGTGACGAAGGGGACACTAAACTCTGCCAAGATGGGCAACATCTGTTTGATGGAGGGCCTGCCCTTAGTTTTGTGGGTCTTGTGATTTCTGGGTCTCTGATTCAGGAGATGATGGTATGGGAGAGAGGACTTTCTCTCACACTTTCATTCCTTCCTTTCTTTTCAAATGGTCTCTGTTTTATAAGCAAAGATAGAGACTCATAAGGCAATATTTGGTCAGATTTTATTTAACAAAACTCCATTTGTCTGTAGGTTCTGGAGATTCCTTGTGGACTTTTGCATTTTTTTTTCTAAAAGATTTTCCTTTCTTCTGTTTATGAGTTTCATCTTTGTCTTGCTGTTATTGTTGCTGTTCTTTTTTCCAGTTTATTTATAGGTATTTTGGTGGGAAGTTAGAAAAGATTGAATGAAGGTTAAGTTTCAAATGCCAGTTTAAACTAGAAGTCTCATGTCATTTATCTTCTCTGTGCATTATAATCAGGAGAAAGATGTGCAGATTTGTATTAAAGAGGAAATAAGAGAGGAAGTGTGGAGATTAGTAAGGAGCTGTGATAGCTTATAGTATTGGAAACGTTTTTTTCTGATCTACATTTTAAATATTTATTTTTATTTTGTTTAAGGAATACAACTTCATGCATTTAATATATACATATTTGGGAACATGGTAATTTTTTCTCCCCTGCCTCCCTCCCACCTATACTCCCACCTTTCTTCCTCCTCCCTCTTCCTTCCTCATTCTTATTTTTCACAGAGATCAATTTCAGTTAATTTTATACTCATAAGATTAACCCTACACTTACATGGAGAGTATGAAGAAATAGTATGAAAAAAAAAGAAAAACAACAAAAACAAACAAACAAATAAGAAAAACAGTGATCCTTGACAGTCTAGGCAAAGACTGTTCAAATTCATTGTATCTCAAGGTGTCAGTTTCACCCCTATATATTATATTTAAGTACTCCATTAGTTACCACAGTTCAGAGAGTCTATATGGCATTTGTCTTTTTGTGACTGGCTTATTTCACTACATATAATGGTTTCCATTACATCCATTTCATTTTTTTTTTACCGCATTGTAGTATTCCATAGTATATATACCATAATTTCTTTATCCAGTTTTCAGTTGATGGACATCTGGCTTGATTCCATGTATTAGCTATTGTATATCAAGCTGGAATGAACATGGGGGCACAGATCACTCTTTCATATGCTGATTTCATTTCCTTTGTATAAATTCCCAGGAATAGGATGGTTGGATCATATGGTGGGTCTGTATTTGGCTTTATGAGATATCTCCATACTATCTTCCACAGTGGCTGTAACAGTTTACATTCCTACCAATAGTGGATTAGGGAACCCTTTTCCCCACATCCTCTCCAGCATTTGTTGTTTGTTAATTTGTGTATGAGAGCCATTCTAATGGGGGTGCGGTGAAACCTCACTGTGGTTTTGATTTGTATTTTGATTTGGCTAGCAATCCCAAGCATTTTTTATGTGTCTATTGGCCATTTGAAATTCCTCTCTTGAAAAATGTCTGTTCAGGTCCTTTGCCCATTTATTGACTAGGCTGTTTGTTTTGTACTTGTTGAGTTTCTTAAGCTCTTTATAGATTCTAGAGGTTAATCCTTTATCAGTTTCATAGTTTGCAAATATTTTCTCCCATTCTGTTGGTTTCCTGTTCAGTTTGCTGAGTGTTTCTTCTGAGGTGCAGGAGCCTCTCAGTTTGATGTAATCCCATTTGTTAATTTGACTTTGATTGCCTGTGCTTCTGGGATATTTTCCAAGAAATCTTTCCTTATGCCAATGTCTTGTAGGGCTTCCCCAATGTTTTCTAGTAATTTGATGTTATCAGGGCATAGATCCATTTTGAGTGGATTTTTGTGTAAGATGTAAGGTGGTGGTCTTGTTTCATTTTCTGCATGTGGAGATCCAATTTTTCCAGCACCATGGTCTTAGCTCCAGTGGTTGATATTTTGCTTCTTTGTCAAAGATAAGTTGGTTATAGATTTGTGGGTTAATTTCTGGCATTTCTATTCTGTTCCATTGGTCTATCCATCTGTTTTTGTACAGTACCAGCCTGTTTTAATTATAATTATCCTGTGGTATGTCTAGAGGTCTGGTATTGTGATGCCTCTAGCTTTGTTTTTATTGTTTAAGATTGCTTTAGCTATTTGAGGTTTCTTGTGTTTCCATATGAATTGTAGCATAGCTTTTTCTAGATCTGAAAAGAATGTTGTTGATATTTTGATTGGGAATGCATTAAATCTATAAATTGCTTTTGGTAGTATGGACATTTTGATGATGTTGATTCTTCCAACTCATAAACATGGAAGATTTTTCCAATTTTTAGGTCTTCTTCTATTTTTCTTTTTAATGTTTTATAATTTTCATTGTAGAGCTCTTTGTTGTCCTTGGTTAAATTTATTCCAAAATATTTAATTTTTTTGTAGCTATTGTGTATGGGATTGCGCTTAGAAGTTCTTTCTCAGCTGTGGCATTGTCTGTGTATACAAGGGATATTGATTTTAGAGTGTTTATATACCAAACTCTTTTATGAGGTCCAATAGTCTCTTCACAGAGTCTTTTGGGTTCCCTATATATAGAATCATGTCATCAGCAAATAGGGATTTCTTTCTTCCCTATTTGTATCCCTTTGATTTCTTTTTCTTGCCTGATGGTTCTGGCTAAAACTTCCAGGACTATATTAAATAGCAGTGGTGAGAGTGGGCATCCTTGTCTGGTTCCTAATCTTAATGGGAATGCCTCCAATTTTTACCTATTCAGTAGCATTCAAGCTGTGGATTTGTTGTAAATTGCTTTGTTTATGTTGAGGAATTTTCCTCTTATACCCAATTTGCTTTTGGTTTTCTTCATAAAAGGGTGTTGAATTTTGTCAAATGCTTTCTCTGCATCTATTAAGATAATCATATGGTTTTTGGTCTTTAGTTTGTTAATGTAGTGTATCACATTTATTGATTTGCAAATGTTGAACCATCCCTGCATACTGGAGATGAATCCAACTTGGTCTGGGTGAATGAACTTTCTGATGTGTTGTTGGATTTGATTGGCCAGTATTTTGTTGAAGATTTTTTGCATCTATGTTCATCAGGCTTATTGATCTTTAGTTCTCTTTCTCTGTCGTATCTTTTTCTGCCTTAGGAAAAGGTGATGCAGGCTTCATAGAAGGAGTTTGGGAGAATTCTCTCCCTTTCAATTGTTTTGAATAGCTTGAGAAAAATTGAGATTAGTTCTTTTTAAAATGTCTGATAGAATTCTGCAGTGAAGCTGTCGAGGCCTGGGCTTTTCTTTGTTGGAAGGGTCTTTATTACTGATTTAATGTCTGTCTTGGTTATTCATCTATTTAGATGTTCTATGTCTTAATGACTCAATTTAGGTAGGTTGTATGTGTGCAGCAATCTATCCATACAGCTCCTTAATAGTAATTTCTGATGATTCTTTTTATTTCTGTGTTATCTGTTATTACATTTCCTTTTTCATCTCTGATTATTGATTTGGGTCTTCTCCTTTTTTTTTTTGATTAATTAGGCCCATGGTGTTCAATTTTTTTATTTTTTTCAAAAAACCAGCTCTTCATTTCACTGATTTTTTTTGCTTCAGTTTTATTTATTTCTTCTTTAATTTTAATTATTTCTTTCCTCTTACTAATTTATTATTTTATTTGTTGTTTTTTTTCTAGGTCCTTGAGATGCATTGACATCTCATTTATTTGGTGACTTTCCAGTTTTTATTTGTAGACATTAATTGCTATAAATTTCCCTCTTAACACTGCTTTACTGTGTTCCTTAAGTTTGATATGTGCTATTGTCATCTTCATTCATTTCCAGAAATTTTTTTATCTCTCTTTTGATTTCTTTTATGACCCACTGTTCATTTAGAAGCATGTTGTTCAGTCTCCATGTGTTTGCATATTTTCTTGGGGTTCTTGAGTTGTTGATTTTGAACTTCAATTCATTGTGATCAGAGAAGATGCATGATATGATTTAGATTTTTTTGAATTTTCTGAGACTTGCTTTATTGCCTAGTATATGGTCTATTCTAGAGAAAGTTCCATGCACTACTGAGAAGAATGTGTATTCTGCAACTGTTGGTGAAAAGTTCTGTATATATCAGGTCCATTAGGTCTGTAGTGTCAATTAGCTCTGTTGTTTCTTTGTTGATTTTCAGTCTAGGTGATCTATCCATTGATGAAAATGTGCTGTTGAAGTTCCCTGTTACTATTTTATAGGAGTCTATGTCTCCCTTTAGATTTATTAATTGTTCTTTTAAATAGGCAGCCTCTAATTGCATCCACTTACATTTATTATATTCATGTCTTTCTGTTGTATTGATCCCATCATCATTAAATAGTGCCCTTCTCTGTCTCTTTTAACAGTTTTTAAAGTCTATGTTGTCTTATATTAGGATGACTACACCTGCCCTTTTTTCCTTTTTGTTAGCATGGAATATCTTTTCCATATTTTTACTTTCAGTCTACATGTATCTTTGTTGATGAAGTGTGTTTCTTATAGCAGCAAATATGTGGGTCTTGTTTTTCAATCCATTTGTCCAGTCTGTATATTTTAACTGGAAGTTGAGGCCATTTGCATTCAAGGTAAATTTTGATAAGTAACTACTTGGCCCTACCATGTTCCTGTCATTTACTATTTTTACTTTTTTCTTTTTCTTTCTTTTTTTTTTGTAGTTTTACTGGGGTTTTCTGTCTTTGCATTGTTTCATGATGATGCCTTTCTTTCTGTGTTTCTGTGTGTAGCACATCCTTAAGCATCTTTTGTAAGCCTGGATGAATGGTAATAAATTCTTTCAATTTCTATTTGTTACAGAAGATCTTTATTTCACCTTCATTCATAAATTAGAGCTTTGCTGGGTATAATATTCTAGGTTTACAGATTTTTTTTTTTATCTTAAGATTTGGACTATATCTCGCCATTTTCTCTTAGCTTGTAGGGTTTCTGATGACAAGTCTGCTGTGAGTCTAATTGAAGATCCTCTGAAAGTAACCTGGTATGTCTCTCATGCACATTTTAAAATCTTTTCCTTATGTTTTATTGTGGAAAGTTTGATTACAATGTGTTATGGTAAAGATCCTTTCTGGTAATTTCTGTTAGGAGTTCTATATGCTTTCTGTACTTGAACATTTCTTTCTTTTTCCAAGTTAGGGAAATTTTCTGTAATTATTTCACAACATAGGCCTTCTGGTCCCTTCTCTCTTTCCATACCTTCAGGTACTCTTAAGACCCATATGTTGGGTTGTTTGATAGTGTACCATAGATCTCCAACACTGTTGTTTTTTAAAAATTGTTTTAAATATTTATTTATTTATTTGAAAATCAGAGTTACACAGAGAGAGGAGAGGCAGATCGGGGAGGGGTCTTCCATCCAATGGTTCACTCCCCAATTGGCCACAATGGCCAGAGCTATGCCGATCCAAAGCCAGGAGCCAGGAGCTTCTTCTAGATCTCCCACGTGGGTGCAGGGGCCCAAGGACTTGATCCATCTTCTACTGCTTTCCCAGGTCATAGCAGATAACTATATTGGAAGTGGAGCAGCTGGGTCTCAAACTGGTGCCCATATGGGATGCCAGCGCTTCAGGCCAGGGCATTAACCCACTGTTACACAGTGCTGGCCCCACCAACACTGTTTTTAAGTTTTCTTTTTTTTTATTTTATTTTTTTACAGGCATAGTGGACAGTGAGAGAGAGAGACAGAGAGAGAAAGGTCTTCCTTTGCCATTGGTTCACTCTCCAATGGCCGCCGCGGCCAGCGCGCTGTGGCCGGCGCACCGTGCTGATCCGATGGCAGGATCCAGGTACTTATCCTGGTCTCCCATAGGGTGCAGGGCCCAATCACTTGGGCCATCCTCCACTGCACTCCCTGGCCACAGCAGAGAGCTGGCCTGGAAGAGGGGCAACCGGGACAGAATCCGGCGCCCCGACTGGGACTAGAACCTGGTGTGCCGGCGCCGTTTTTAAGTTTTCTAATTACTTCCTTTTTTTTGGTCTGACTGTAAAATTTCCAGAGATTTGTCTTCTGTCTCAGATATTCTTTCTCCTCCCTTACCAACTCTGTTAAGGCTTTCCACTGCATTTTTTTATTTGACCTATTGAATTCTTCATTTCTAATATTACATTTTGATTTCTCTTTAAAATATTAATTTCATAGGAAAAATTTTCATTTGTATCACGTGTGGTTTTCTTTAGTTCATGGATTTACTTCTGATTGCTTTTGAGTAATCCTATGATGAATTTTTTGATTTCCATTTCTGGCATTTCTCAATCCCTTCATCTTCACATTCAAATATTGAATTGTTGATGTGTTCTTTTGAGGGGGTCATAGTGTCTTCCTTGTTCTTTTTTCTTGAATTTCTGTATTTATTTTTAGGCATTTGTAGAATGCTGTCTTTTTTTTTCCGTCTGATGGCTTTTATATTTGAGTTATGCCTATGTGGCTTTAATGGAATGACAACAGTTTCAGTGAATACCAAAAGGTGTAAGGTGGGTGTGGCTAGGGAGCTCTGTTCAGTGCTACAGTATGGGGTGAGTATCCAGGATAACACCCAAGCTGGGCATGGTAGCTCTTCTCTGCTTAACTGGATGGAGAGGAATGGTCACCTCTGTTGGTGCAACCACCCCTTCTCCTCCAAGCTGAGGAGTGCAGCGGTGTTAGCCCCCAGTGTGTTCAGCACTCATCTGCAGTCCTTCCTGTGAGCAGGGTTCCCTCTGCCATGAGCTACTCTAGGCAACCAAGGAGCTCTGAGAGTGTGCATCAGCACTCTGTGATTGCCCAGAACCCAGCTACATCCTGCCTCCTCTCATGCGGTCACAGTGTTTTGTCAGTCTCAGCACCCAGGTCTCTCAGGGTCAAAGAGTGCAAGTGGGGCCACTTCGCCCTACCTGCCTGTCCTGTTCACAGGGAAACTGAAGTGTTCCCAGAGCTATTGTTCGTGTCTGTTCCAGCCCCCTGGATCAAATCTGGTCCTCAGAACCAGATTCAGCATCTTTGGGGAACGTGGGTTTTTCTTTCTGGTAAAATCTCTGGGTCACAGGCACACTCGATACCTGTCAGCCACAGCCTCGCTCACTTCACAATTGTGCTGGGCACATGGAGAGTCCAGCAGGTGGCACTTCCCTTCCGTAGAGATGGCTCTCCCTCCCTACCAATTGCCTGGTGGGTGTAGCTGGCACGGTGGAGACCATCCTTGTCTGTTGCCCTTGAACTGCTAGGGTGCCCCTGCTGATTGGGTGGAGGGTGACCCCAATAGTTGCAGGGTGTACGCACAAATGCTGGAGCAGCTGCTACCTGCTTATGTCCAAATATGGCACCAGTCCTCCCACCTCTGACTACAGGTCGCTGTTGTAGGGGGGAGAAAAGGAGTGACAGAGACACCCCTTTCCCCTCGACTCTCCCCACCCTGGGTGAGCATCTCCCCGCTTCCCTGAGGGATCTGGTGCCGGACTCAAAAATGGTGCAGTTCACTAATCTCTCCCTCCAGCTGTATCAACAGTGGCATGGGCCTGTGCAGTCAGATCTCACCTGGTTCGCCAGGGTGGGTGCTTTTCTCCTCCTGGATCCAAGCTGCTGGAGTCTGTTGTTTCGTTGCTGCTTGCTCTGTGTTTGCAGCTTCCACACGTGTCCTGACTATTTCTACTGCTTTCGCAGGACCTTCCACTGCAGTTTCCCCTGCAATTTTACACTGAGAGAGTACTTTATGCACTTTTTAAAAACTTTTATTTAATAAATATAAATTTCCAAAGTACTACTTTTGGTTTATAGCAGCTTCTCCCCCCAGACCTCCCTCCCACCTGCAACCATCCCATCTCATGCTCCCTCTCCCATCCCACTCACATCAAGATTCATTTTCAATTATCTTTATACATAAAAGAAGATCAATTTAGTATATACTAAGTAAAGATTTCAACAGTTTGCACCCACACAGAAACACAAAGTAAAAAGTACTGTTTGAGTACTAGTTATACTGTTAATTCACATAGTACAACACATTAAGGACAGAGATCCTACATGGGGAGTAAGTGCACAGTGACTCCTGTTGTTGATTTAACAATTGGCACTCTTATTTATGGCATCAGTAATCACCTGAGGCTCTTGTCATGGGTTCCCAAGGCTATGGAAGTCTCTTGAGTTCACCAATTCTGATCTTATTTAGACAAGGTCACAGTCAAAGTGGAAGTTCTCTCTTCCCTTCAGAGAAGGGTACCTCTTTCTTTGATGGCCTGTTCTTTCCACTGTGATCTCACTCATAGAGATCTTTCATTTAGGTCATTTTTTTTTTGGCCAGAATGTCTTGGCTTTCCATGCCTGAAATACTCTCATGGGCTTTTCAGCTGGATCCGCATGCCTTAAGGACTGATTCTGAGGCCAGAGTGCTGTTTAGGACATGTGCCATTTTATGAGTCTGCTGTGTATCCTACTTCCCATGTTGGATCGTTCTCTCCCTTTTTGTTATTCTATCAGTTAGTATTAGCCGACACTAGTCTTGTTTATTCCACTTTTTTTTTTAATATTAATTTCACTTAGCCTGAGTCATGCTGCCCTGTCACTATTCTGCCATCTTGGAACCCCCTGGAAAACATTTTAATGCAGCATAAAATGAGTTACCAATCTAGATGTAACTGGATATTACCAACTTAATGTAGTAGAAAGATCACCAAATTTGCTATCAGGAGAACTGAGCTTTAAACTAAGTTCTAACTAACCCTATCCAGCTATGCAAACTTGGATAACTGTTTTAACTTCTTTATTTTTTTTGGCTTGTTTGTGATGGTTAATTCTTTTTGTCAACTTGCCTAGGATAAATGATGCCCAGATAGTTGGTAATACAATGTTTCTGGGTGTGTTGGTTGCTGTTTCCAGAAAAGATTAGCACTGGATCAGCAGACTAAGTTAAGAAGATCTGTGCTCACCAATGTAGGTGTGTGTCATCCAGACTGTTGAGTGCTTAGATAACAGAAAGGCAGAAGAAGAGGTAAATTCACTCTCTTGTCAGGAACTGGGACAGCTGTCTTCTCCTGCCCCTAGACACTGGTGCTCTTGGCTCTGGGTCCCTAGACCTCAGGCTGGGAGTCACATCACTGACTACCCTGGCTCTCTGATCTTCAGACTCAGACTGAATTTTATCATTGGCTTTTCTGGGTCTGCAGCTTGCAGATGGTAGATTGTAGGACTTAACCATAATGATGTGAGCCAGTTCCCATAATAAATCCTCTCTTATATGTCTCAATATATTCCATCAGTTGTGTATATCTGGAAAACTCTGACTAGTACACCTTAAATGAGAATGATCTCGAGCTTTTGGCACCAATCAACATTTTCGCTTTTGATGGTTCCATTTATAAAGATGAATGGTGTAGACACTGAATGTAGCCAAAGATTGGCTTGAACCAGGCAGGACATGTGATGAGCTTGGTCCCAAAGGGCTGTTGAGTAACAGTACTGTTACTGTTTCACATACTAAGGTCAACAGAATGGTTTACTTCCAGAAGGAATGGTAAAAGATAGGACATGCAGGAATAAATTTTTTGGAATTTTAGTCTTGTTTATTCTCGTCTGTGTGGGCACTCTTTGCAATAATTCAATGGACTTTTCCTATGTAAAGCATAGTCTTCATGTATACAATGGTACTTCAACAAGTTCATAGAAAAAAGAATTTAAACACATTTATTTGAGTGCCAAATATCCTTTGAAATCCATGCATAGTTTTTTTCATAATGTACATTTTCCATAAGCTATTTGAAGACTCTGTATATTGCAGAAACACAAGGATGTAGATATCATGAAGCTCTGGTGAGGTTGAGTAACGAGAACAAGACTGCACAGATTGTGAACAGACAGACCTGGGATTCTATCTCCATCTGTGTGACTCCTAAGCCTCTGATTTCCCCCTGAGCTGAGCTGTCTTAACTCATGTGTCCTCTAGCTGTGATCGTGTTATTGACAGTAGAATCAAGGAAATTTGATCTGTTTGGTGGGCTGGTTAAGAACCTATGAGCTCCTTGAGGTCAGTGGCTGTGTTTTATCAACTTTCTAAACCCAATGACTGGCACAATTACTGGATCATATAGTAGACACGCCATAAATATAGTTAAGTGGAATTGAATTACACGCAATACCAAATGGGGATAGAATGCGCTCACTCTGCCTTTCCCGACACTCCATCTGAATTTGTCCTGGAGTCTTGGCCTGAATTTCCCCCTCCAGGTGCTTGTCAGGGAAGTGCGCAGACTTGAAGTATTTGCTTACAAGTTAATTTGGAGATCAGCAAGACTGAATCTCAGCACAGGGGGACAGAGAGGGATGCCTTCGGGCTGGCGTTTTGAAACCAAACAATTAAGTTCATTAACAGTAATGAAACACTGGGAAGATGAGCAGCAGGGAAAAGTGCAAGTGCAAAATGAGCAACAGCTCTCCTCTCTCTCTCTCTCCCTCCCTCTCCCTCTCCTCTTTCTTTTTCACTCTCCTCTCAAAATGCAATGCTGACCCCCTGGGCTTTGGTTGCCCCTGTGAACCATGAAATGATGGCTTTTTGAATAATAGCGACTAATCAGGGGGCAAAAGCTCTTTTTAAAATGCCTAATTTAAAGCAGCTTGGTCCAAAAAGGCAGATTTTGCATTTTGAAACTATAAATGGATCACCGCAGATTCTAAGTTCCCTGAGGACCAGCACAAATCATATTGTTTGTGTGTGTGTGTGTGTGTATTGCTAGTGTGGTGCAATGTGTGGTACATAACAGGTGCCCGCATTATGTTTGTTGAGTTGCATTAAAGAAGCAGGCTTTGAGCTGCAGTTTGAACCGACTCCTCTGTTGGAGCTCTCTTGCTGTCCTTATAGTCAGCTTGGGATTAGCTTGGCAGGATGGAGGGGCCTGACATTTCTCAGTGGCCCCACATTTCTCAAACAAAATAGACCCATGGAAAGGATACCAGCAGAGCAAATGCAGAGTCCTAGACAGGGGCTAAGGGGTGTATGGGAGGGGCCATGGGGAAACTGAGCCAGTCCCAGTAGCTCATGTGCTTCTAATAGGAGAAATAAAATCGTAGTCACCACTGTAAAAGACTTCTGCTGCAATTTATTAATCAGGGTCTGGGGAGATCGATGACACTGAATGATTATGTAGCATCAGGCTATCCCCTCCCTTGGCAGAGCGGCTCTCTGGATGGGATACAGATGCTCACATCTGCTTTTGTTAGAGACCCAAACTCCTGCGTCCTGGTGTGAAGTTAATGAAGGCCTCTGCATTATTCCCCACATTCCTTCAGCAAAGTGAATGGTATCTGGTCAACCTGGAAATCCAATGAGTTAATTAAGGGAGAATTGTCTATGATTTCCTTTTACATTATAACCGCCCCCTCAACCCTTACCCACCCCCATACGGATTTGGTGCCCCTCCTCCCTGCAACCTAAGCAGTGAAACTGCCTCTTGCCCCATGTGCCAGAATGATTAATGGAGGGACTACAATGAGGTCAATTAGCCAGGGTCGGCTTGAAGCTGAAAGGTGGAGTGTGTTTCTTTATTGAACACTGCATTCACACTCCAAACGGTGACCCGCGCCGCAGTGATTTATTACGAGGGCAGTCCTCTGATCACTTACCTTCAGTGCTCGGACCTTGGCTTTGAAAACCGGGCTTTCACTGTCAATTAACGCCAGACAAGGAGATCCATTCAAAATCTGAAATGCATACCTAATAACGGATTGGGGGCAGAGGTGGCAGAGGGGAGAGGCTGGGTGTGGAGGGAGGCAGCCCTGGACAGTGGCTCTGTTGCCTGCAGGACACCCAAGCTGTAGGCAGGCTGGGCAGGCATGCACTGGGCTTTCATTTGAGGACTGAAATGCTTTGCTTTACCCTGCTTAGCAACAGAATCTCAAAAGGGGTTGCTTTGTCAGCCCCACAGGGCACCTCTTCCACTCAGTTTTGTAGACATCAGAGAGTTGGGGGCAAACTGAGCAGTTTCTATGTATTCCTAAAGCAATGTTTATTTGTTCATGTGGGCCTCTGAAATAGGATTCCAATGTGAATCGCTTGCATTTGTGGGCTTTTCAGGCAAGGATGATTAGCCTCTCTGTGTAACACGCTGGGTTGATACCTGTATTAAAATACCAGGGCAAAAGGACCGGCATTGTGGCGCAGTGGGTTAAGCTGCTTCTTGGGAAGATGACATCTGGTATCAGAGAATGGTGGGAGTCCTGGCTGTTCTGCTTCCAATCCAGCTCCTTGCTAGTGTGCTGGGAGGCAATGGATGATGGTCCAAGTACTTGAGCCCTTGCCACCCATGTGAGAGACCTAGATAGAGTTCCGGGCTCCTGGCTTTGGCTTGGCCCAGCCATGGCCTTGTGGCTATTTGGGGAGTGAACTAGTGAATGGAAGATCTCTTTCTGTTTGTTTCTCTCCCTCTCTTGTGTCACTCTGCCTTTCAAGTGAATAGGTAAATCTTTAAAAAAATTATATTAGAGCAAGAACTGGATTTTCCAGGGATGTTCAAGGCTGTTCTTGGGTAAACTGAATTTCTTCCTATTGTAATTCTCAGGATTCTACTCCATATAAGCGTGTGGTCTCTGGTCCATGGGAAACTCAAGTGACTAATAAGATGAAATGAGTTGGGACCTCACTCACATTCTCTGGAAGATTCCTCCCTCAATATCAGCATTGAGGGGCCAGAGTTGTGGTGTAGCAGGTAAAACTACTGCCTGCAGTACTGGCATCACATCTGGGTGCTGGCTCAAGTCTTGGCTGCACCACTTCCAATCCAACTCCCTACTAATGTGCCTTAGAAGGCAGCAGAACATGGCCCAAGTCCTTAGACCCTGCACCCATGTAGGAGACTTGGAAGAAGATCCTGGCTTTTGGCTTTAGATTAGCTCAGTTCCGGCCGTTGTGACCATTTGGAGAGTGAACCAGTGGATGGAAGATGTCTCTTTCTCTGCCTCTCTGTAACTCTGCCTTTCAAATAAATAAATAAATCTTAAAAGAAAATAAGCATTGATCAACCCTTGTCCACTTAACTCTTTGCTCAAGTGACATCTTCTTAGCAAGACCTTCCCTGAGCACTTAATAAATTTGTCATTTTCTCTCCTATTTCCAGTTTTATTTTTCCCCTTCCCTTTTATCCACATCTGAAACACTCTGATTTATTTTATTAAAATATTCACTCACTGTCTGCATCCACCATGAAAAAGTTAAGTTCCACAGAGAAGAGAATTTGGAGTCTTTCACTAGCATTTGTATCCCAGTACCAAAAATATAAGAATGAATTCAGGAAACCTTCCTCATTCCTGCAAATATTTCTCCAAGGACTGTATCTTTTATTGGTTCCTCAGGCTGGGCTTAATGTATGTTTTTTTAAAAAATGTATTTGACAGGTAGAGTTATAGACGGTAAGAGAGAGAAACAGAGAGAAAGGTCTTCCTTCCGTTGGTTCACTCCCCAAATGGCCACTACGGCCGGCGCTGTGCCAATCCAAAACCAGGAGCCAGGTGCTTCTTCCTGGTCTCCCATGCGGGTTCAGGGGCTCAAGCACTTGGGCCATCCTCCACTGCCCTCCTGGGCCATAGCAGAGAACTGGTCTGGAAGAGGAGCAACTGGGACTAGAACCTGGCGCCCAAATGGGATGCCGGTACCACAGGCGGAGGAATAACCAAGTGAGCCACGGTGCCGGCCCCCTTAATTTATGTTTTAAAGCTATCTTTCATTCAATATTTTTTCCCAGTAACCTTTTACTTAAGGCATATGAGCTTCATGCATTTCATAAATACAACTTTAGGAATATCCCATTCTTTTTCCTCCTCCCTTTCATATTCCCATTCTTATTTTTTACAAAGATCTACTTTTTTTTTTTGACAGACAGAGTGGATAGTGAGAGAGAGACAGAGAGAAAGGTCTTCCTTTTGCCGTTGGTTCACCCCCTAATGGCCACTGCGGCCAGCGCACCGCGCTGATCCGAAGGCAGGAGCCAGGTGCTTCTCCTGGTCTCCCATGGGGTGCAGGGCCCAAGCACTTGGGCCATCCTCCACTGCACTCCCTGGCCACAGCAGAGGGCTGGCCTGGAAGAGGGGCCACTGGGAAAGAATCCGGCGCCCTGACCAGGGCTAGAACCCGGTGTGCCGGCGCCGCTAGGTGGAGGATTAGCCTATTGAGCCACGGTGCCGGCCTAAGCTCTACTTTCAATTAACTTTTAAAAAAAGATTTATTTATATATTTATTTAATAGTCAGAGTTACACAGAGGTGGGGGGGGGAGGAGGGAGGGGGAGAGAGAGAGAGAGAGAGAGAGAGAGAGAGGTCTTCCATCCACTGGTTCACTCCCCAGATGGCTGCAATGGCCAGAGTTCTGCCAATCCAAAGCCAGGAGCCAGGAGCTTCTTCTGTGTCTCCCATGTTCAGGGGCCCAAGGATTTGGGCCATCTTCTATTGCTTTCCCAGGCCATAGCAGAGAGCTGCATTGGAAGTAGAGCAGCCGGGACTCAAACCAGTGTCCATGTGGGATGCTGGCATGGCAGGCGGCAGCTTTACCTGCTATGCCACAGCACTGGCCCCTCAATTAACTTTATACACATATGATTAGCTCTATACTAAGTAAAGAAGTTTAACAAATAGTAAGAAAAAATATTTATTATTTTATAAACCATTGTATAGTTGGCAGTGCTAATCACAATAATTTAAAAAATGTCTTACATTGGATTACAAGTCCATATACCTGTCCAAGTACTTTTGTGTGAATTACCTTGCTAAGCCTGTTTCTTTTTGTAACATGGGATAACACCTGTAGGGTAGCACCTCTGTGTGGATTAACTGAGATGAAGGTATGTTTTGCATCTAGCACCTAGTAGGTATTTAATGATACCAGCTCTTATTTTGCTTTTGAGCATCAGTATAATCATCCCCACAACATACACAGAGAAGGCTAAGAGACTCAGAGGGCTTCCATAGCCTTGGAAACTCATGACTGGAGCATAGGGAGACTACTGATGCCATAGACAGGAGTGTCAATTGGTAAAGTCAACAACAGGAGTCACTGTGCACTTACTCCTCATGTAGGATCTCTGTCCTTAATGTGCTGTGCATTGAGATTTAATGCTATAACGAGTACTCAAACAATATATTTCACTTTGTGTTTCTATGGGGGTGCAAACTGTTGAAATCTTTACTTAATGCATACTAAACTGATCCTCTGTAAAAAAAAAAAAAAAAAGAAATTATCAACTCCCAACTTGACTCTCACTGGGATTAAACATGACAATAGGTCTGATCTGATTTCATCATCATTTAAAAAAAATCATCTATTATTTTTCACTTTATGTTTCTGTGTGGGAGCAAACTGTTGAAATCCTTACTTAATGTATACTAAGCTGATCTTCTGTATATTAAGATAATTGAAAATGAATCTTGATGTGAATGGAAGGGGAGAGGGAGTGGGAAAGGGGAGGGTTGTGGGTGGGAGGGACGGTATGGGGGGGAAGCCATTGTAATCCATAAATCGTACTTTGGAAATTTATATTCATTAAATAAAAGTTTAAAAAAAAAGAGATTTTCTCTATCTTCTCTGTGAAATTACCATGGTCAGAGGCATTGAATGACTTGCCAAGGTCATCCAGTGAATTCATGAAGGAAGGGGGTCTTAACCATAGCCTTTATGTTTCCTGGCCATAGATGGAAATTCTCACTCTCGGTTTTTATTTATTTAGAATTAAAGAACTTACCCTAAAAATAAATTTTGTCCAATCTGGGAAAAATAAGGAGAAGGTACTCAGGATAGCGGGGGAAAGACATAGTTTTAGGAATATGTAAGCCGAAATTGTTTTTCCATCTGCACAGAAATTATATGTTCACATTCCCAGAACATGGCTGTGGTCATAGCCACGAGTGTTTCCCCTGCCACTTACCTTCACGCCTCTCTTTTCTTTCTTTCCCCTCCCTCCTCTCCTCCCTCCCTCCCCTCCCTCCCTCTCTTCCTTCCTTCCTTCCTTCCTTCCTTCCTTCCTTCCTTCCTTCCTTCCTTCCCTCCCTCCTTCCTTCCCTCCCTTCCTCCCTCACTTCCTCCCCCCTCCCTCCCTCCCTCCTTTCTTCCTTCCTTGGCTTTATTTATTGATTTGAAAGAGTCACAGAAAGAGAAGGAAAGATGAACAGGGGAGAAGAGAGAAAGAGATCAATCTTCTTTCTGATGATTCACTCCCCCAAAAGGCTGCAAAGGCCAAAGCTGGGTCTTCATGTGGTTGGCAAGAGTCCAAGTACTTGGGCCATATTCTGCTGGTCTCCCTGGCACATTAGCAAGGAGTTGCATCAGAAGTGGAACAGCCAGGACTCAAACTGGTACCCATATGGGATTCTGGCATTGCAGGCATTAGCTTAACCCACTACACCTCAGCACTGGCCCCTCTGTGGTACCATTGACAGAATATTAGAGTGGGGATATTGGAAAAAATTTAAAATTTCTTCTAATGTACAGGAAAAATTATTTGCAAACCTTAGTGTAACAAACACACTAATGTGGACCAGTGTCCTAAGAGCACATTTGAGAGCAGAGATCTAGGCTGGAGGCTAGCCCATTCCTTTCCATTCTCTGGGCTTACAAAGTCATCCTCACCTTGAATTTCCTCTCTGAAATTGACATGTGGAAGGGGCAGCAGCATGATGAACAGGTTCCTGTACTGGCAATTAACAGAGGTATCTCTCCACTGACTTAGAATGAGACAACTTCTATAATGAGGAAATAAAAAGAATTAGACCAACCTTTCCCCAAATCTGTCCTGGTTTCTCTGCCCCTCTCCCCCAGGAGAAACTTAATGACAGCCATGTGAGTTTGGAAATACCATTTTGGTGGTTTATTTCTTTCCCAATCACAAATTTGTTCCCTTGGAACGCTTCTGGAAGGTTTATCTAACCCTGCTTTACATGCACAAGTCAGTGGGACTTCCCTGGATTTCTCTTGGGAAGTCATTCTGCCAGCTTGAAAGTCTCTCATGATCAGCAGACAGTAGCTCCCTCTGTTTAGAATTAGCTTAGAAATAGGGAACATGGGGATGGTGTTCTGTATCCACGATGCATTGGGCACATGGGGACCAACCCACAAGGCCCTATCACAGGCAGTTGTCTTGCTCACCGCAGTTTAGTGTCATGGCATGAGCTTGGCATTTGGAGTCGAGGGTCTGGATTTGGATGCACTTGTACCACTAACCACCCCTATGTCTTTGAATATACTCTGTCTTGAGTTTTCTTACCTTTACAATGGATACAAATACCCCATCTGAGGGAGCATCGTGAGTAATGAATGATGTATGCAAAAGCATCTTGACCATGCTGTGGGATGTCAGAAAGGAGGTGAGGAGGAGAGAGGATTTGCCCACCTAAGCTAAATATAAACCCAGAATTCCACCTGCACTTTGTGAACCTCCAAATAAAACTGAATTGAAAGGAGAAAGATGGGAGGGTCCGTAGTGAAGGCCCTGTTGGAGGCCACTGAAACCAGAGTGCATTGGGCTGTGGGTTCAGACAGCGGCTCCTCGACTGTGGTTCTATTGCCTGTGAATGAAGGCACTGTGAGGCTAAGTGAAGTGGTTGTGTAAAAGTGTGGGGATCTATCACCAGTTGTTGCAGACATCAGCAGCCGCTGCTAGAAGCTGTGTGGGCCCCACCTGCTTGAGGTCTTCCCCTAGAAGGCCAATAGGGACCAACTTGGGGGAAAGTGAACTTTTGAGTCTGTAGCTGCAATAAAATTAGCCAAAGCTAGATGGAGGGGCCATCTCACAGGGTGGCAGGGCCAGGTCAGACTTCCTTTCCTATGGCAGCAGGGGTTAGGGAGCCTTACATGCAGAGGTAGGACTGGCTTCTGCCTGCCCTGTACAGTACAAGGGTAAATGGGGTGGAATCCTGGATAGAGAGCCCCAGGGAAGTCCAGAACACCAAGACCCAGGGAGGAGGGTGAGAGCTATAAGCAGATCCACAGTGAGGGCAGGCAAGATGAAAGGAGCAGAGCCCTGAGACAGAGGGTGGGCAGTTTACTAGGGCTCAGAAATGGGATTCAGGGGGAAAGGAGCACAGGAAAGTCGCATGAGGAGGGAAGGGACCAGGAAGCCACTGGCTGGGTCACATAGGAGTAACAGGATTAGGAGTGGAACTGGACAAGGGGCTCTCTCTTTTTTTAATCACTTTCTGTCTCATTTTCCTGTCCCTTCTCTCTTCTCCCTTGCTGCATGTCCAGGAGCAACTTCTGTTGGCAAAATACCTTTGCCTTTAGAAAGCCAGTGACAACAAAGATGGGATCTGAGATAGCTTTTCTCCATTGGTGAGCACAAGATAGTAAATTTAAAAAAAGAAAAAAAGGAGAAGAGTCACGTTATGTCAAGCTAAGCACATTTGCATATGGCTGGTTTTCTCAGAGTCTTACAGATGCTGTATCCTATGCTATCAATAAAATAAGCTCCATGCATACAGGCCCTTGTTTTATTCCTTATGGCAGAATACCTACAATAGGTGATAGAATAAATATATTTCAAATAAATGAAAAATCAGATTAAAAATCAATTTTCCTGGCCTTGTTTGATCACAAATAATTTTCCCATTAAAATTTCATGGAGCTGATGCTCCATAGAATGTGTTGCAATAAATACTGGCTTGATGGATGGAGACACAGAATGGACCTTTAAAGCCTGACTGTAATCAGATCCAAAAGCCTTTAGGTTCAAGTTTAGTCCACTTTACTGTACAAAATTGGAGACTTTGGGGCTAAAACCCTAGGTTTAATGACCAAATATTCTGCAATTAAATCTTGTGTATTCCCAGAAAACAAGTAGGGAGGCAGCCACCATGACAGTTGGAGATTTGGGAGACACAGGCCCTACTGACCGTATGAACTTGAGCTGTCTTTTGTGGTGTTTCTCTGTGTCTTCAGACTTTGGTAAGATACTATAGAGAACTTGATACAAATCTGTACAGGGGTGAAATAACTCACAAATGTATTTCTGCTGAAAGACTCTTAAACAAGCTTTCCTGATCTCTTTCATGTCTGAATGATCTGATGGCCCTGTTGGTCTGCTGGGGCACCGAGGTCACCATTGCTCCCAAGGCAGAGTTTTCCTGAGTATGGTCCACAGAGACCTAGACCTAGGATGCCCCAAAGGTAGGGGGTGTTGTTGCCCAATATTTATGCTCACAAACATAACCTTTGAGCCTAGAAACAATCCCGGAAGCTAGTGCAGGGTGGGTACTCCTCTCACCATTTAGCAGGGAGGAGAAGAGTTCTGACGGGTTGTGTTAGCTGCCCAAGTTCACTCGGGGTGAAAGTAGCAAAGCCAGGATTCAAAGACAGATCTTCTGGCTGTGGATCAATTGAACTCTGGAAAGCTCTGTCTGTCCATGGCTGTCTTTACCCTGATATACACAAGATGAACATGCATGCGAATATAGGTGTCTACACTCCATCTTCTTAAATTCACTGAAGAATGACAACTTTCATAAATGTAGTTGTAGCTGTAGAAACAGCCCATACTGATATTGAAAATGCGATCCTATTCATCAGAATGAATTTTCTACAGAATTTTATAAAATGAAATATAAAGATTGTAGACCAAAGGTGAATTAATCTCAGAATAAAAGCCCATGTAGTAATGAGAGAAAAAAAAATCCAGTGCTCATTGCTGGATTGATGGCAGATTGCTTCTTTTCTAATTTAAGTCTAACTCTAAATTAGAAGTATATTGTGGGAAGAGAAGTGGATTTAAGAGTCAAGAGACCAGGGTTTTCAACCTAGCTTTCTGGCTAATTAGCTGTGTGACCTTGTCAAGTAACTTAATGTCTCTGGATTTCTGTTTCTTCATATGAAAAAAGAAGGGATGGGGCAGGCATTCAATCCAGTGGTTAAGACACCAACTAGGACACCCGAATCCCACAACACATGGGTTCAATTCTTGGCTCTGGCTCCTGACTGCAGCTTCCTACTAATGTACACCTGGGAGGCAGCAAGTGATGGCTCAAGTAGTTGGGTCTCTTCTACCCAGATGAGAGATGTGAATTGAGTTGCCACGCCTGACTTTGACCTGAACCAGCTCCAGGAATTGCATCATCTGGGAAGTAAAACAGCAGATGGGATCTCTCTTTGTCTGTCTCTATGTCTTTCGAATAAACAATTAAAAAAAACCGGAATATGCAATAATCTCCAAGGTTCTTTTCTGTGCTAAAGGACCTATGAAAATTTAAAAATCAAATGAGTTTTTTTTCTTCTTTTTTTTGGTACCTTTATTTAATGAATATAAATTTCCAAAGTACAGCTTATGGATTACAATGGCTCCCCCCCCATAACTTCCCTCCCACCTGCAACCCTCCCATCTCATGCTCCCTCTCCCTTTCCATTCACATCAAGATTCATTTTCAATTATCTTTATATACAGAAGATCAATTTAGTATATATTAAGTAAAGATTTCAACAGTTTGCACCCACACAGAAACACAAAGTATAGAGTACTGTTTGAGTACTAGTTATAGCATTAAATCATAATGTACAGCACACTAAGGACAGAGATCCTACATGAGGAGTAAGTGCACAGTGACTCCTGTTGTTGACTTAACAATTTGACACTCTTGTTTATGGCATCAGTAATCACTCTAGGCTCTTGTCATGAGTTCCCAAGGCTATGGAAGCCTTTTGAGTTTGCCAACTCTGATCATATTTAGACAAGGTCATAGTCAAAGTGGAAGTTCTCTCTTCCCTCAGAGAAGGGTACCTCCTTCTTTGATGGCCTGTTTTTTCCACTGTGATCTCACTCATAGAGATCTTTCATTTAGGTCATTTTTTTTTTTTTTTGCCAGGGTGTCTTGGCTTTCCATGCCTGAAATACTCTCATGGGCTTTTCAGCTGCATCCGCATGCCTTAAGGGCTGATTCTGAGGCCAGAGTGCTGTTTAGGACATCTGCCATTTTATGAGTCTGTTGTGTATCCTACTTCCCATGTTGGATCATTCTCTCCCTTTTTTTTATTCTATCAGTTAGTATTTTCAGACACTAGTCTTGTTTATGTGATCCCTTTGACTCTCATTCCTATCATTATGATCAATTGTGAACAGAAATTGATCACTGGGACTAGTGAGATGGCATTGGTACATGCCACCTTGATGGGATTGAATTGGAATCCCCTGGTATGTTTCTAACTCTACCATTTGGGGCAAGTCCAATTGAGCATGTCCCAAATTGTACATCTCCTCCCTCTCTTATTCCCACTCTTATATTTAACAGGGATCACTTTTCAGTTAAGTTTCAACACTTAAGAATAACTGTGTATTAATTACAGAATTCAACCAATAGTATTAAGTAGAACTTTAAGAGAACTTGTATGGATGTCTAGACATGTGTGTTTTTATCTTCACCATTGTCATAAGCACTTATTGATGGTCTATTTACATTTGTCACTTTACTCATTAGCATATATACCTCCCTTGAGGGAAGGGTTACTGCTCCTCCACATGCCTTGGCCTCTTTCCTGACTCCTTCTTGCTTTTGCTCACCTCCTCCTCTCTTGAGGCTGGAGTCTGCCCAGAACCTCATGCCTGCAACAAGGGTCTGCTTACTCCCGCGTGGTATGCCTGGATCTGCAGATGCTGTTGCACCCAGATCTGCGGCTGTGCTCTTCCCTGGCTAAAAGCCCACTAGTCACATGTGCTGTGCTTACCTGATCAACTCCATGGACTGACTGACTGCTCCAGGGCCCTTATCTTCTTACCCTTCCCATCGAACCAGCTTCTGTGAATCATGGGTTTGAGCAAGACTTTTGACAGAAGTTGAGGTTGCCCTGGTGGCCTGTACAAGTTAGTGTGGTGAGGTGCAGCTAGATAGGGAGGAGGAACGAAGATCAGGAGGACTGCTTTGTCTGGCTGTTGCCAGGGAACAAGACTTATCTGGACCTCAGTGGATACCAGTCCACTGTTGCAGGCTTTAGCAGGCCTTGTGTTTTACTGTCTCTGCAGTCCACTGGCACCAAAAATGCCTTCCATGCCCCGCCTCCCTTCCACCTCCCTCCAACATCCACCTCAGATCTCTTCTCCATCTGCCAGGGTAAAAAGACTAAGTGATCTCTTCTTCTCTGCAACAGAATCCATATATGCAGCTTTTCACTCTTCCCAGAACTAATTTCTCATATTCTCTGAACTCTTAAGATCTCAGCTAAAAGATCGCTCTTCCTCCAGGATGCCCTCCTTCATACCATAACAGATTAGATCCTTTTATGATAGACACTCATGACTCCCTATACTTATGTTTCCTGCCACTATACAGGATGGTTATTTATTTATTTCAATGCTCTTCCTCATGAGAGCAGAATATGGTCTGTTCTATATCACTAACTTCCCCAAGGTCCAGTATTCACTGTCACCCATTTACTCTCTTAAATTTTAAATGAATCCTAATTATTTACCTGAAGATCTTTTCCCTTCAGCTAGTGCACAACCTCTTTGAAGACAGAGCTGTCTCATTTTTTTTTTTTTTTTGTATCTTCAAAGTCTACAACATGTTCTTAGTAAATATGCATTGATGTGTTTTTCATCTTTTGGAGACATTATTTGGTTTGTGAGTCTCAGTTGATACCCTATGTTCATGTGTTCATACGGAAAGACTTCTTCCTGAATTTTCTGTGCAGGGAAAAAGTTATTATCAAGGGTCAGAATTGTAGCTAAACATGGAAAGAGAAGTAAAAATGAAAAGATTCACCCTGACCTAAGGTTACAGGAGGCCTCAAAATCAGACACTGACTAGAAGCAGCTTTGGGGTGAAGTAGCTGGTGGCAAAAGGTTTGTTTTGGGGTTTTAGGCCCAGTTCCACATTTCTGAATTCCACAGAGGGCCACTCAGTCTCCTGAGCCACAGTCCTTCTCCTTCAACATGATGTAAAGCTCTGACAGTGCCCGGCAAACTCTAGGACAGTCCACACACGGCCTCTTCGAGGAGTCTGATGATAATCAACACCTGCCAGGGGTCAGGACCCAGGCTTCCATTCCTTTTTGGGTTTGGACCAAGTCAATCTCTTTGTGTATCTCTTTTTTTTTTCTGAAAAAGATGCTGGAGGGGCAGGGAGGGAGGTGAAGAAAGCTAGCTGCCTCCCCCTCGCCCCAGGTTGATGAAGTACCAACTGGGATGACGTGCGTGGAAACACGATGAAGTGAGAATGTCTGTTTCAATGTATGTGGTTGTTATTTACAGTCTGAAAATGGAATTTGCCCAGCTCTGGTTGCCTACCTTTAGCATATTCTGCAGAAACTGTGGGGACTAGAAGAACTAAAGGATGTGATCATTAAATTCCGAAACTCAATCCTACCCAATCTGTTTTGGTTGGCAATCCCTCAGTGTGGATGTCTCATTTCAGATGGAGGAAGCCTTATGGATGGGCTGTGAGAAGGAGGTTGGTCAGGGCTGGTAGCAGGATGTGCCTATAGAGAGGAAAGCCCAGCTTTGGAAAGCATGCTGACCGACTCTGTGTCTGCTGGAGAGGAATTCATGGTCATGCACTTGAACTGCCCCCAGCCAAGTCAGTCTGGGTCTGTGCATAAGAGAAAAACTAAGTTTTGCAGGATGGAAGAGAACAGGACAGATGAGGAGAAAATGTTTGCCTAATGTCACAGATTTGTTCTAAAGCATCTGCCAAGCACATCTACTGATGTACGAGGACATTGCAAAAAGTTCACAGAAAATGTAATTCAGAGATAAGTTTATTCTGGTTCAAAAATTTTAGATCCATGTGTATTTGCTTTACAATATGAATTTTATAGGAACCCTTTGAAGATTCTCTGTGTCTTATGGGAAGCCCTAGACTTAGGAGGAAAACAGGTAGGTTTTGTAGTTAGGCAGATCTGAGTTTGAATCCGGGCTCTACCAGGAGTCCAGGTAACTTTCTTTACCTTTATTTGCCCAAGTTTCCCATTCTGTATGGGGATAAGAAAGTCCCTTTCCCCAAGGATCACTGTGAAGATCCAACGAAACACACATAAATATAAAAAATGTTAGCTATATGAGCTTTCAATAAATCTTAGGTATTATTATTATTATTCTGTGCATGATAACTCTTATATAAGTTCAACTCTTAGTTGTTTGAAATAATTTTTAATCTAATCTATGTTCTCAGAAGCAACATGGCAAACTGAAAGTAGGTCAAGAAGAACAGGGAATCAGGTTTATGGTGGATGGGCCACTAAATAGCTCTGTGACCTTGGGCGAGTCACTTGCCTCCTCTGGTCTTGCTTTCCTGCTCTGTGTTGAACTTCCAGGATGTTTGAGCATGTTAGTGATACAAGGAGTGGCAGCGGCAGAAGCAATGTAGGGAGGAGGACGGTGGGGAGATCCTGAGCAGATGTCTGCATGTGTGCAGCCCAAGTAAGGGGACAGGATGGGGAGCTGCGGACATCCACTTTCGCGGGGTGGGAGGGAACGGAAGTTGCATGGTGGTGGAGGTGTTAAAGGTCCGTGGACAACACAAACTCTTGAGTGGCCTAGAAATCTGTAAGTCAGGATCTGGGCCAGGAGAATGTGGATGATTCAAGCCTGCGGTGGACGAGTTACCACCCCCACTAACTCCAAGCTCCCCCTGGCTCCAGTGCCTGCAGCTCTGGAAACAGGCAGAGAAAACTGGGCAGCAGCCTAGACAAACAGCATCGGGTGGGCTGAGGGGTCACGCCTGCCCCTTGGGGTCTGCTCGGACCCACAGCGCTCGCTGAGTGGCCGGCCACGTGGGCAGGTGCAGGGACGGCGCCTCCGGAGCCCCGCACGGGGCACGCCCTTTGCGTGGCAGGTTGTTCATCATGCTCCGGCTAATTTCCTTAGTGGAGAGCTGAAACTGCCTGGCCCCTACCCTTGGACTGAGGCGGGCTCCAGCAACGTTGATTTCTGCCTGGGAATCCAGGGTCAGACAACGCTTGTCACAAGCTCTGCTCGTTCTCACCTGCTGCACCTCTGCCCTGACCCACGCACTCACCTGCTCCCTTTCCCCTCTACTCCCTGGTGCCCTGGCTCCACCTCGGCCCATTCCTTCCCTGCTAGGTTCAGTCTGGGGTTTTTGTTTGGTTTAAAGGAGAGCATCCTCTATGTTTAAATCTTGGCAGAAAGAGGCTGGGTTTGCCCTTCCCAGGGTACCATGCTGCGGATTCTGCTGGTGTGAGGAGAAAGACTCTCACATTCTCTTCTCCTTCATTCTCTTAAAAATTTTTTTTACCAACCTCTTCTTTCAAATAAAAGAAGGGGGGGAGTGAAAGGGGGAGAGAATTTGACATTATTGTATAATTTAAAATCGCACAGCCTAGAGCCCCCAAACCCGAGCATGTAATTACACACTTACTAAGGTAACAGCAGTGCTGATAATTATTCTTTACACAGGAGAGACCCTGCTGATATCCCACAGTCAGAAAGTGGGAACTACAATATCTGTAATACCATCCTCAGAGACCCTCCTAAGCAGAAGAGAAGTATGAGAAGGCTCACAGGGTCCACAGCAATATCTTCATCGCGCCGCAGTGTCAGGGGCTTCAGTACAACAGAAATCAATAGTTTCTAGTACATTTTTTTTTGGTACAATTTTTTTTATGACCCAACCTGAGAAAGTACAGAAAAGGTAAAAATAAGGTATGGTGGGAAACAAACCCTCCTTAACTGACAGCCTGTCTGTTTAGACATGTCATGCAACGTCAGTTTATGATAGACAAATTCTTGATCAGAACAACAAAACAGGGCAGCTGGAGAGAGAGCCTTGCTCCGGGATGATGGGCTGCTGCTTCTCCCCATGTCCCCGGATTATGGCAGCATCTTCGCTTATTATTGGCGATACGGAGAATTAAATCTTGAAAGCAGGACACTAAATGCATGGGCATTTCTTTCTATATACTTGACCTTTTTCTTCTTTCTTCCTTTGGACAGAAAATGAGTTGGTTGCTTAAAAAAAAAAATAAGGAAAGACCAAGCATTAGTTGAAATGCCATGAAAATTTAAAACAATTGTCAGTGATCTCAACACAATTAGATGAAGAATTTTCAGGTAAAGAAATCAGAGTATAATTTTCATATTACACTTATTTGTGAAGGGAAACTGTTTTCATTTGGGCACCTCTCTACTAACCACAGAGGCTGGGAAAATAGTTACCTGTTTCTATTCTGTAATAATAGCCAAATTCCCAAGTATACAGTTTGTTCTTTAAAAGATGCTTCTTGATTATATGTAGGTTGTGTTGACATTCTGACTTGGCAATGTGCATTGTTTTGGTTGGGTTAATAAATAATTTTAATTGTGTCTATTCAGTAGGCATTGCAGCCCATTTTTGCTTGACCATTAGGAGAAAATTACTCAAATTGATTATTTACTGTGTGTCAGGCATAAATGATAGATGCACTTATGGCCATTGGTCATTTTTTTTTTTTGACAGGCAGAGTTAGACAGTGAGAGAGAGAGACAGAGATAAAAGTCTTCTTTCCTTTGGTTCACCCCCCAAATGGCTGCCCACGGCTGGTGCGCTGCGCCGATCCGAAGCCAGGAGCCAGGTGCTTCCTCCTGGTCTCCCATGCGGGTGCAGGGCCCAAGTACTTGGGCCATCCTCCACTGCCTTCCCGGGCCACAGCAGAGAGGTAGACTGGAAGAGGAGCAACCAGGACAGAACCGGCACCCCAACCAGGACTAGAACCCT
Source organism: Oryctolagus cuniculus (assembly GCF_964237555.1). Classification (NCBI taxonomy): domain Eukaryota; kingdom Metazoa; phylum Chordata; class Mammalia; order Lagomorpha; family Leporidae; genus Oryctolagus; species Oryctolagus cuniculus. The sequence goes on along the minus strand of NC_091433.1, from coordinate 48,534,490 downwards.
GAGTGCTGGTGCCGCAGGCTGAGGATTAGCCTATTGAACTGCGGCGCCCGCCATGGCCATTGGTCATTTAAGACTCATACTCTCTGGGCTTTATAGAATCTTCCCATTGTTTTTGAAGATTTTATTTTATTATTTATTTGAAAATCTGAGATATAGGGAGGAAGGGAGAAAGAGAGAGAGAGAGAGAGAGAGAGAGAGAGAGAGAGATCTTGCATCTGCTGGTTCACTCCTCAGTTGACTGCAAAGGCTGGGGCTGGGCTAGGACAAAGCCAGGAGGCATGAGCTTCTTCCCTGTCTCCCACATGAGTGCAGGGGCCAAAGACTTGGGCCATTTTCTACTGCTTTCCCAGGTACATTAGCAGGGAGCTAATTGGAAGGATTGGAAGTAGAGCAACCGAGACATGAACTGGCACCCATATGGAATGCTGGCATTGCAGGTGACATCTTTACCTGCTTGGCCACAATGCCATCCCTGATACTCACATTTTAGAGATAAGAGAACTAAGTCTGGTGATTTTGGCTAGGGTCCCACAGCTAATAATTTTAGAGGAGCTGAGATTCAATTCAGATCTATCCATTAAATTTGGTCAGAGAGACCTATTAAGTATTACGTCATTCTGTTTTATGATTCAGACAATAAAGTCCAGGCCAGTGAGCTTAAAAGAGGGGGGGGGGGTGCAGCTCTGAGCAGGGTGGTCCTTGGAGATGCTGTTAGAAAATGTCTTTCACAGAGATCACAGAAACCCTATGGCCAGAGGATTCACAAGGAAAGAAGGAGGCAGGAAGTCAAGAGGAGGCATCTCCAGCAGGTCTGATGCAAGATCCAAAGAAAAGTGATAATTAGGTGTTGGTGACCTGAAAAAAGGCAGTTATAGGACAGGCACATGTTTGTTGGGGTGAACAGAAAGAGGGATCCTAGCTCAGCACAGTGAGAAGCAGAAGAACCTTAATGGATGAGCCAAGTTGTATGCCTTGGAGCTGAACAGGTTTCAGTAGGCAGGTCTATGTTTCCTGGACTTTTGGTGAGATCTGGGTGTAGTATGGGCTCTGAGGTCCCTGACCCCACTGATATAAAGGTGCTGTAATAACTGACTCAGGGAGAAGGAGCCACATGTTGTGCAGATTTGCCCAATGCAGCCACAGACCACCTCCCGTGGTGAGTGACTTTGGAGACTGTGTAATTCCCGCAGTTACTGAGCAGGGTGTGGGGATACTAGTGAGTGCTCATACTTGGACCTTAAAAAAGAGCAATCAATAGGATCAGCTCTGCCCGCGTTTGTGAGGCAATCAGAATTTCTGCTTTCAGCCACTTCAGCAACTCCAACTGAATCCTGGTGACCCAAGAGCCTGGATGAAAACCTATAGTGTGATCCAACTCACAGCTGTATTTTTATTGGCATAAAGGAACCCTGGATGGTACCCAAAGCTTCTAATATCAAACCTATGGAATGAGAAGCAGGGCATGATGGAAGGTCTGATTGATGTCTGGAGACAGGCGACCTCATCCAGCATTCTCTCAGCTCCAGTGATTGTACAGATTGTTCACTTGGTTTTTTGTAATTCACTGCTTGATACATTTCAAGTAAATAGACTTCTGGAGGAGAAATGCAAGAGAGAAGCCTACTTGGTAAGGAAGGGAGTCTGTGTTAGGACCTGGTGCAGGCAAAATATTTGGAGCCCAGAAGTTCAACAAGGCAGGAAGATTGGCCCTGATGAGCAGACTAGTTTGGGATGCAGCTGCTTCTGTGGCCGTGGCTGTTTGGATCGGGACTCTTATGAACTTTTTGCCCAAATAGGCAGTGACCTTAGGAGATGGGATGGCATGAACTAAGGAAAGTGAGCAAGATGAGTTCATGTTGGAAGGACACACAGCAAGAATTTCAATTACAGGGCAGGGGGGAGAGTTAATTGGAGACAGGGCCATTTGGGAGCCTCCATTTAGGCTACTGATTCATATGTGCAAATCACATTTTCATGAATATCTATGAGAATTAGCAGTTTGAAAGCACAGGCTTTGGAGTTGGACACACGTAGCTGTGAGTTACAGCTGGGCCATTTATCAGCTATGCAATTTTGGGCAAGTTGTTCTCTTTGAGACTCAGTTTCTTTCCATGTAAATTGAGAATTGAATTCTCTCCTTTAGGGTAACTGTATGTGTCACTGCACCTTGCACAGTAATGTATAAAATTGAGACTCAACATCAGTTCTTTTTACCTCTTCTTGCCATCTATTTTCTCTCCACATTCTGAACCCTCAAGATTTAGGGGAAAGTAAATGGAACTCTGCTGGAGGGATGAGTCTTGCCTACAGAGAACATTGGCAATGATTGCTCCCCTAATGGACAGGATCATGCCTGTTTCATTCTCAACCCATAAGCAAATGGAAGCTATTGTGAAGTGAGAAATAATGTAGGAATGGGAACATGCATTCCAAGAAATAAAACCACTGATACATGTTTGCCACCTCCAAGATGGAGAAGGCCTGTGGGCAGGAGGGCGAGGAGCGTCATCCTTTCTTGTGCTTGTTGCTAGAGAGTGCTGCTGGCATTCCAAAGCCACAGGGGTGCTGGTGCCCCTCATCAGGCCATTTGAGTCTGCAGGATACTCATTTACCATAAAGGGAAGGAAGTGAGGTTGTTAATAATCAGAATTTCTCTTGAGTGAAGAGTCCCTTTACCCCCATTCTTGTGGTTCCCCGTGATAGTGACCAGGCTGGAGAACATATTAAAACATTGACTTTGCTGTGTCACTAGTGTTTTCATCCTCTATCCACCTCCTGCCCCTTCATCCCCCCAAACCTTCCCTCCTTTGTGCAAATCTGTTTTCACCACAGGAGCACATGCTGTCTCCTCTAGCTACAACACTACTTGCTAATTCAACGATTCATCTTTAATGAGGCCCCCTGCCAATGTTTAAATAGCATCCAGAACAAAGAAAAGGCAGTATTTCCAAAACAGCTGCTTCTACTGCATCCTCATAGCTCATCTCTGCAGAAAATCAAGCGAAGTGTATCGATAGAGATGGATGATGGTGAAATACATGGCATTATCAATAGAGACTATCAATATATCTATAGATGGATATGGGTATAGATAGACATAAAATACTCTCTGTAATGATGCCACAGATTTTAGATATAAGAACTCTTAAGAATGTTGGCTTCAAAAGTGTTATTGTAGAAAGAGTTTTCTTACATGGTTTTTACTGATTTTTTTTTTAGAATTGTCTGGGAAATATAATTGGTAGAGGAAATATGATGAAATTTGAATTAGGTACAGATAGTCCACCTTTTATCTCTGTTACTTAATAGCTATGTAAGTGAGTAGACCATTTAGACTCTCCGCCTATGTATTCTCTTACTGGTGAAGTGGAGACAAGGTTCTCTTCCTTTCTGAGGACATAGCACTGTGAATAGTGCAATGTTTGCCAAATAGTAGATCTGTAATCCTTCTATACCTTCCTTCCTTCCTCCCTCCCTCCCTCCTTTCCTTCCTCCCTCCCTCCCTCCTTCTTTCTTCTCTCCCTCCCTCCCTCCTTCTTTCTTCCCTCCCTCCCTCCCTCCTTCTTTCTTCCCTCCCTCCCTCCCTCCCTTCCTTCCTCCCTCCCTCCCTTCCTTCTTTCCTCCCTCCCTCCCTCCCTCCCTCCCTTCATTCTCTCTCTCCTTTTTTTCAGCGCTTTCCGAAACAGTAAGGAATGGGCAGAATCTGAAGGATTCCTTGCTTATGTTCTGGAAAGGACTGTTTTACAGGCCTGCAGTGAACAAGAAGGCTGTATGTTGACCACCCCTCAGATGTCACTCTTCAATCCCTTGCCAGAGTCATTCTTTGAGAAAGTGGAAGAAGGAATGTTATATGGAGAAGGTAACTGGCAAAAGCTCACATGTGCCTTTTATTATTTTTATTTTTTAAGATTTATTTATTTATTTGAAAGTCAGAGTTACACAGAGAGAGAAGAGGCAGAGAGAGAGAGAGAGAGAGAGAGGTCTTCCATCTGCTGGTTCACTCCCCCAATGGTCGGAGCTGAACTGATCTGAAGCCAGGAACCGGGAGCTTCTTTGGGGTCTCCCACGCGGGTGCAGGGGCCCAAAGACTTGGGCCATCTTCTACTGTTTCTTCCCAGGCCATGGCAGAGAGCTGGATTGGAAGTGGGGCAGCCAGGACTGGTGCCCATATGGGATGCTGGCACTGCAGGCGGTGGCTGTACCCACTATGCCACTGTGCTGCCCCCACCTTTTATTATTTTTAAAAGGAAGATGGAAAATAACAGAGAATAGGAAAACAATAACAAAATGAACTCAAGGAAAGTAGAAGGAAGGAAGGAATGTGTTGTAATAGTGTTAATGAACTCTAAACCAGAAAAATGGTAGAATTGATTTTAAAACCAATTTTTGGCACTTTGACAGGGAGAGGAAAACTTAGGGAAAAAAAGAATTAAGAAAAAAATTACAATCAGGCCTATGCTGGGAGATATAAACAGAAATAAAGAAAATTCGGAATTATTGGTGAAGAAGGGAACAGATGCTCAGAGAGATGTGGGGAAAGAGACCAGGAAGGCAGCAGGAGGGAGTGGGAGGGAGGAGAAAGGCAGGCCCTTGGCTGGCTTGCTGTCTTCCTTGAGTCCCCTCTGATGCTTTATTCTCCCTTTTTGCCTTAGTCATTTTGAAGTTGATTTTTCTGGCTTGCGGTTAAGTAGAGCATTTCTAACGTAGCTATGAAAAGTTACAAAATGATTTCTCTAGCATGATCCTGTTTTTGTTTAGGAAAACATGTATACATGTCCATTGTTTAAAAAGATTTATTCATTTGTTTGAAAGGCAGAGCCACAAAGAGGCAGATGCAAAGACAGAAAGAGAGAGAGATCCTCCATCCACTGGTTCACAACCCAAATATCTGCAATGGCCAGAGTTGAGCTGATCCGAAGCCAGAAGACAGGAGCTTCTTCCAGGTCTCCCATGCAGGTACAGGGGCCCAAAGCCTTGGGCCATCTTCCACTGCTTTCCTAGGCCACAGCAGAGAGCCAGATTGGAAGTGGAGCAGCCGAGACTGAACTGGTGCCCACATGGGATGCTGGCACTACATCCAGCCATGCCACAGCAACAGCATTGGCCCAAATGTCCATTTTTAAAGAGCCCAGAAGCCTACATCTTAACAATGATAGCAATGACTACATTTGGGTAATGGATTTATGAGTACATCTCATTTTCTGCTTATATGATTATTTATGTGTGTGCTGTTGGGGGAAGAAGGCTGTTGGACTTTCAGTAGTGGGGTTGACAGGGCAGCCAATCCAACTGGTGAGACATCTTGGCTGTGTCCTTACCCCTTGGAGAGGAATACTCCTTCAACAGCAGGAAGGTAGTCTCGCTACAGTAAGGACCAGAGTGACACTGGGTGGAGATCACTGGGTAATGTAAATGTCAAGAGAAGGTGGAGAGCCAATTAGAATAGTTGGAAGCTGAAGAGGGAGGAGCATGCAGGCAAATCCAGCATTCACTAACAAATCCTGCCAAGGATTGAGGTCTTTATGTCTGCCTGCCTGGAAGCAAGAGGCCTACAGAGCTGTTATGATCGGGAATCATTTTGTTGCAAGGAGCAGAAAGTTCAAGTACAAAGTTTATGAAGAAGGTTTCATCAAGGAACATAAATAAATTTCATGACCCCTGACTGTATAATTATAGCCTCTCTTTCCCTTCTTTCTTCTTTTCTTACATTTTTTTAAAAAGAATTATTTATTTATTTGAAAGGCAGAGTTACAGAAGTAAGAGGAAGAGACAAAGAGATCTTTCATCAGCTGGTTCACTCTCCAAATGACTGCTGAGCCAAGCTGAAGCCAGGAACGTGGAGCCTCATCTGGGTCTCCTACCTGGGTGGCAGCAGCCCAATTACTTGAGCCATATTCTTTCTGGTGCTTTCCCAGACCATCAGAAGTGAAGCAGCTGGGACTTGAACCCAGGGCTCATATAAGATGCCAGCATCCCAGGCAGCAGCTTAACCCATTGTGCCACAGTGCTGGCCCTTTGCTCAGAGGCCTCTGCTCAGAGGCCTCTGTAAGCTCAGAGGCTATACTCCTGAGGCAACCAGGAAGAGGTGGCCACTGCCATCTTGAGCTGCCTTAGCATGTTGCATTGTGTTGCAGGTTTTCCCTGCTTGGTTTTCTCATTTCCATGGACTCCTTGGTAGTAGGAATGCACTTTTTCCATTCTCTTTTGTCAGTCACCAGAAAGCTGCTCAGTAGGTAAACATTTGTTTGAACAACAAATACAACAGCCCTTAATGAACTGAAGTGCCATACAATCATAAGCTGACTTGGTAATGTTCACTCAAGGCAGGCTTGCTGGCTTCCTATCCTGAGCCTGTTCCTGGTGTCCTGTTCGGGTGGGCCAGGCCAGTGATACAACTCAAATTGATTTCACCAATTCACGCTTGTGCTCAGGAACCAGAGGAGACGGGATGTGGGAAAGAGCCTATCCCCCGCCTGGAACAGAGTAGCTTCTTAAACTGGAATACACTTCTGAAGAGGGCTCAGTGACAAGATGCACAAATCTGATGCTTACAGTCTCCTGTAGCCCAGAGTTTTCATGAGGAGACAAGGCCTCAGTGAGGCCACAGTTAATCAAGAAGCCTTCCTGTCCACATCAGGCTTCAACGCATGCCTTCTTTTATTTATATGACCTTTAAGAATGGTTTCCCATGGTCCCATTGCTTTTATGTGTAGGAACTATAGCTATGAGTACCTTTCTTTGATGCTTGACCTTCCACTGGGCATAGCTCATACTTAATGATTTTCTGAACTAATCTCCTCCATGTTTGGACTTCTCCCAATCATCCTTACATGATTCTACCTTGTTTTTCCCTGAATCACTTTATTTGGGGTTGATTTAATCATGTAATATGACCTCAGTCCTTTTAGAAGTAGGCTTAGGTAGAAATAGAACTCCTACATTAGTTATTCCACCCTAGACTTGAAATGGATTTTTAGGAACATTTCCTATTCAGCAGGACTCAGCCTGGTCATTAGTTTTCACTTTAGGATCCCATTTCCCATAATTACTCCCATGCTACATTAATCTAACAAGCATTTGTTGAACATTAGCATATTAACTTTTTTTGTTATTTTTATTTATTTGCAAGGTAATATGACAGACAGAGAAGAGAGAAAGCAAGATATCTTCCATTGGCTGACTCATTCCCCAGATGTCTGCAATGGCCAGGGCTGGAGCAGTCTAAAACCAGGATCCTGGAGATCCATCAGGGTCTCCATGTGGGTGCTGGGGCCCAAGCACTTGGGCCATCCTCTGCTGCTTTTCCAGATGCATTAGGAGGTGCTGGCATCCATAGGCAGTGGCTTAACCTGCTATGCCATCACAAAGGACCTTTTTTGTTTATTTTGAGATGACTGTATCAGTACCCTGCATTCAGGGAGCTCTGAACATCAGAGGAAGACAAACAACCCTGTGGTTTGTGTCCAATCAGCAGTGGAAGATCTCGGAGGGTGGTACACTTCCAGTTCACTGTGCATTTACCTTTCTCTGAGATCAAGTCTATAAAGCTGCTAAGGAGCTTTCCAAATTTCTAGCTGCCAGCGACTGTCCTGGCTACAGCTGTGGCCAATGAAACATAAGCAGAAGTGAGACCATTCACCTTCTTCCTTGCTTCTGGTGGAAGCCAGTGTGGGGTGGAGTCTTGGCAGCCATCTCCAAGGCTGGGAAGTGGGGAGTTGGGTCCACGATGGCACACACCTGCCCAGGACAGCATCTATCAACCATAGTCCCTTTTAGCCTGATCTACATTCAGGTGGACAGTCCAAATCTCTCCACACATGGACTAGTAAATTGTAGTGTGGAAAGAATCTTGATTAACAGCAAAATTCATACATACCATCACTTCATAGAGTACCAATCAGGAATGAGCACTATTTCACAATTGATAGACACCTGGAAGATGCCTTTCTCACTAGTATGTTTTCACTTTGCATTTCATTGTGGCCTTCAGAATGAAATTCTTCAGATATGATTCCTTTTAATGCTAGACTCCTGGGCCCTTGTTTTCTCTCAGTGTTTTGCAATGTGGCTTTCTGATCTGTTCTAACCTTGTTCTTTCATTTCTGAGCCTGCTTACCCTCTGGAAGGAGCCTTTTGTTCCTTCTGAGGCATGCATCTAGGCAACTTCATGAATTGTCTCCCTACTCCTGGTCTGATAGTTCTATTCACTCTATTGCTAATCAGAAGTGACAAGGGCTACTCTTATACAGAAATGTGGATTGAGTTCAGGAAAACAGAGCTAAGGAGTAATGATTTGTTTCTGGGGGTGGAAAGATTGAATTGGAGAAAGCTTTGCAAAGGATTTAATGCTTACATTGAGAGTTGGAAAGTAGGGAGAGAATATTTTCCCCAGAGAAGAAATAAATCCTAGATAGTAGAAAGAATGCTCACAAATATGAGGATACTTCAAAAAAAGTTCATGAAAAAAATGGAAGTAAAAGATAAATGTTTTTGGCATAAAAATAATTGAAATATATGCATAGTATTTTCATAATATACATTTCCTTGAACTTTTTGAAGACCCCTTGCACATGAGGGTGGCTTATTTGGGGAACACTGAGTAGTCTACTACAGATAGGAATGGTATGAGTCCCTGAGCATAAGACTGGAAAGAGATATATATTTGATCCAGAGTTTGAATAAAATAGGGGCAGCTTTGAAGAGTTTTACAGACAAATGGTAACCAATGAAATCCTGGGAAGAAAATTATATAGTGCATTAAACATGGAAGATAGAACAAGCTGTATTTAATAAGTCCCAGCTGCCTGACAATACCATATTCTCTTTAAATTCATAAATTCATTCACTTCTTACAGTGACTCTTGGTAGTAAATATTATACTTCAATTTTCTAGCTGAATGAGAAAAGAGCAGGCAGGTAGCTAAGAAAATGATCCCCGCTAGGATAATTCAGGACTTGGGCCATGGCAGGAGCAATGAAAATGGAGAAGAAGAGACAGATGAGTTTTGAGAATAGAGCCAGTAACAGATGAGTCAACAGGGCATGCAAGTGGAGTAGGGAAGAAAGTCAAAGATGGACCTGAGTCAAGTTTCTGCGATAGGATCAGCAAGACAGAGATGTACGGATATGCCCAACAGGTCTTGAATAGAATAAGAGGATATGGAATCGGTCACATTAGATAGGGTAATAATCAAGTGTTACAGGAAGGTCAAGGAAAAGCAGGACAGACAGACACTCAATGAAGAGATCATGTGACCTTTAAGTCATTTTTTCCCTAATTGGGGGGCAGGCAGGGCAGAAGCTAAAGAGAAGTGTTGTGAAGAGTGAATGGCAGATGAGAATGGAGACAGGCACATGTATCAGCTTGTTTCCAGGAAGTTGGCCATAAGAGAGGAAACTGTGAGGGGTAAGGATGCAGTTGGAGAAAGATCCTTCAGAGAATAGTGGACTTGAGTTTGTTGAGAAGTAGAGATGAGGCTGCGGGGAGAGACTTTGAGTACAAAAGAGAAGAGGGAGAGAATTCTTGCTGCCTGAAGAGAATTTCACAATTTATCATGCTTTTGTATTCAGCATGGGGTGGGGAGAGTAGTTAGAATCAACATCACCTTCTGTTTGCTAGATGGGTACACTGAGCCCCACAGAGAGCAAATGACTTTATTGAAGAGGACAGGGACATGAACTCAGGTCGCCTGAAACTGGTTAGGCTTTTGTTTTGTGTTTCTGTTCTTATTCTTTGTCTTCCATTTAGGGGAAAAGAAGACTTAAGAGAGTATTCAAAAAACATTTTGTGGAGAAACACATTCATTGCCTAATTTGAATTCACCGCCACGATGACCTTGTAAAGTTGAGGAAAACAATGACCTCCCATTCCATTGATAAACAAACTGATCCTCAGTGAAGCCAGGTGACTTCCATAATGCCACAGAGATAGGACATGGTTGACAAGGGCTTCAAACTCTCACTGCCTCACTGCTAGTCTAATACTCATTTCACTGAACCTTCTGTTGACCAGATGCCTTCCTTTTCGCATTTCTGCACGAGAACCAAGCCCGTGAGGGCTGTGGCAGATGAATAGTGCTTTTTTCCCATGTTCCTGATTTTTCCCTCCTCTGAGAACAGGAAGCATTGTGCATAGCTGTCCATTTGTATGGCTTGCCTTGGACAATGCAGTGAGGTGGGGTGTGGTTCTCTACATTCTGTCTTCATTGCCTGGATCATCTTGGAAGAGAAAGGACTGTCAGGTAGAAGGTATAGTATGTTGAGTCGACATGAGGAAGCCAGCTACCTGGACAGTCACCTAACCCTACAGTAGACTTTGAGTGAGTGAGAAATAAACAGAAATATCTGATATTTCATGATGGTGACAGCAGCAGCATCTAGTCCATACAGTTGACAACTGACAGAAGCTTCCTAATGGAAAAGAAATCCCAGTGTCTCATAGACAGCCCTATCCAAAAGAGGCAAACATCTTCCCAGAATAATTAGGAAATAAACATCACCAAGTCCCTCTAGTAGTTAAAATGCCATCAGGACGGTTTTTTAAGGCTATATTGGATGGTGAGTTTTTATTATGAGGTTCAGTTGTGGGCTTGAGGAGAAATTGTTTTTACAGATGTTCAGGGTGTGTTAGGAGGAAATGGCCTTGCACAGGGGTTCAGATTGATGGGATCTCTAGGGACCTCCTCTGACTACACACACAGAGGAAGTAGGGAGGGGTCTGAACAGGCACAAGAGGACACCATGGCATCTGAGGAAGACCACGAAAAAGAGGCAGTTGAGGCAATGAAATGGAACATGATTTGGGGTCCCATAGACTTGGGTTTGTGTGCTGGTCCTGGCACTCATTAGCCAAATCCCTTAACTTCTCTAGGTTTTAACACAGTGTTCTATAAATAGAACTAATGATAGTTACCTTATAGAGTTGCAGCGCATTTATTCAGAACATCACAAGTATTATCATTACTTTGTTGTTATTGTGAGTGCCTTATACTGGGGATGGTTCAGTTCTTCATTTTTACTCATGACTTGAGTTGTGCACCCCTAAAATTCATATACTGTAGTCCTACCCCCCCTGGTTGGATGGTTTTTAGAGACAGGGCCTTTGGGAGATAATTAAGATTAGCTGAGGTTATGAGGGTGGACCCTGTGAGGGATTTTAGTGTCTCTATAAGAAGGCACTCCAGATACTTCACCGCATAGAGGGAAGGTGGTTGTCAAAAGCCAGAATAGCCTCATCAGAAACCCAAGCATGCTGGCACCCTGATCTTGGACTTCCAGCCATTTAGCTATGCTAATGTAAATTCCCATTGTTTTGTAAGTCACCTGGTCTATGGCATTTTTTTATAGCTGCCTGAGCTCATATATACGGGGTGAACTTGGGATAGGAGGCAAGAAACTTCTACTTCCCTACTATCTTTATTTCCTCTTTTAGGACACCATTTTGGGGTAGAGAAACTTTGGGCTGCATAGTCTGGGGCTAGAGATGCCTTCTGTTTTAAAGTTACCTTTGAGTGTTTCAATGCTGAGCACTGCCAAGGCAAGGCTGCTGAGAAGGGAGAACATACTGGCTTCCTACAGCTGGCTCTGGGATCATGGTTCTGAGTGAGGACACAAGGAGGCCTTTGCAACTACTGGCCTTCTGCACTGTCCAGCCTAATTTGCCAGGAAAACTGAGTTCTGTTGGGATTCTGGTCAGTGTGAAAGAGAATTTGATGGGCTGAGACTCTTGACTTAGCTCTTGGGACATTCAGCAACATGCCTAGCATTGTCATTGGGACCCATTCAAGAGAGGCCAAGGGAACCCCAATACACTGATTGGCCCCAAGGGAGAGTATTTGAGTGAGACCCCCCTTTCCAGATTTGCCACCTTGTCCTATACCACCTCAAGGATTTTCCTTCTGCTCAGAAGGTTGAACAGTCCTAAAACCAGATGTTGAAATCTTTGCTTTAACATTGATTTCTCAGATTCTATTAATTCCCATGTGATTTCCATGTTCTGTTTTTGGTCATATCTATGAAATATCTACCCTATTATTTACTTAGTAACTGTTTAAAAATGGACTCATTTTATTTAAACAGTTATTTTACTTCTATGCTAAACAATACTATCCACAAAATCATAGTTGTCCTATTTTTTTCATACACGTTTCAACAAACATGTAACTTACAACTTTTAAGGAATGTTCCTTCATGCTCTACCTCAAGTTGTCTTGTGCACTGCTAGTCATACATGGCCTAAAATTGAAGATATTCACTTGAGAAGCTGAGGGAAGCAAGGGGCATGCCCCAAACAGAGGGTGAGACCAGGGGGCATTTACGTGGAGCAGTGCGTGTTCTCTCAGTCCCAGCCCCATGGGTGGCCTCCAGCTTGGTTTAGGCTCTGTCTCAGCACCGCCATCTGCTCTGAATGAGCAGCCTTTTGTGAAAAGCTGTGGGAGGATCAGCCTGGCTGATTGGCTGGAGCTGTGCCCAGAATGCCCAGATGTACGTTTGCCCCAAAAGAGGGGGCACAGCTGGGGTTCACTGTGCCCCTGGAGGTTAGGTTTTCCTGGTGAAGCCCAACTCTGCCCCCCACTGCATTCTGCCCTGCGTGGCGGTGAGGGAGAGGGCCCACTGTGGCCCTGGAAGCTCCCTTACTGCTGTCTGCCTGCCATTTGCTGCCACTGGGGACACGCGATTGCTTCCATGGAAACAGAATCATGGATTGTTTTTCCAGAAAATGTCTCAATCTAATTTGTGCAGAGCTGGGGTGTGTGTGTGTATGTGTGTGTGTGTGTACTTCTGCTTAGTGACTCAAAGAAGGGGGGCAGTTAGGAAGTGGGAAGAGGGAATTTGCATAGAAGCCCCATGTCTCCTTGATTCCTGGGGAGCTGATTATTTCAGGTTAGTACTGGGCATCATGGAGGAACTGAAACTTATCGGGTTGGATTAGGAAGCAGTTGCCGTTATATTTGCCTAGCATACTCAAAGATATTTGAATTACGCCTTGGTCTAGGTACTTTTCCTTTTCATGAGTTCTCCCTCAAAGGCACAGGGAGGTAAGGGAAGGAAGTGGAAGAGTCCGAGCATTTCTCCCAAATCCTCGTGTAGGCTGAGTCTCCTCACTGCTCACACCACTGCCCGCCCTCACTGCACACCGAAGGCACTGCAAATGCTGCAGACACTCATGCGCCGTGCTCACTGCACATTGCACATTCTTCTCAAACGCACTACACACAGCACGACGCACACACTTCACACTGGGCGCTGTACTCAGTGCATGCCCTGCTGTTGCTGCAAGCACTGTACTCTGCATATAGTGCACTAATGCCAAACATTGCACTCATTGCAGTCTAGGTACTTCCTGGACTTCACTCGCTACAGGCACTCCACTCGCTGCATGGACTGCACACACTGCATGCACTACACTCACTGCTTGCTCTGCATTCACAGTACTCAGCTCCCTGCACCGTACTTAGGATGCACTGCAAGTACTAGGACTCCCGGCACACACTACACAGTTTCCTTTGCCTATGTCAGACAGGGCAAGCTTCAAGAATAAATAAGCTCTATAGATGTCTTTGTTTTCCTTGAGATGTTATGTCTGTAATTGAACAAGGTGGACCCTCAAAAAAAAGGCCAAGGACACATTGTTAAGCACTTAGTGATGAGAGTTGAATAGGCTTATGCTGTTCTCCCAAGGCCTTACTGACTTAAGAGAAAGTCAGAGTGTGTTTCCAAATGAGGAAAGAAAATAATTTGAGTTGTTCAAAGCAGTTCAGGGATTCTTACCATGGTGACTTGGATGGATGTGAAGAAGGAAAGATGAGTGACCTTGGGCCTGGGTAGTACTGAGATAGAATATTCATGTGTCCTACTACTTTTTCCCCATTCTACCTAATAAAACAGTGTTCTAATAAAATGTACTGGAATTTAAACAACCTAGGCCAAGATTTCTTCTCCTTGAAGACAGAACGTTTTGCCTGCTCTACTGGGAAGAGGAGGTATAGAGAGAAGCCTTAGCCATCTTTCTCTGTACCCTGTCAGGAAGAGAGATGCAAAACTTCTAAAATACAGTGGTCTGGCTCTTGACTAGTGTGTCTTTCTTCTTTCCTCTTATGACAATGACTTCGAGTTTGGCCAAGATGTAAAGATTAGTCATGGCACCCCTGGGTCTCCATGGGTGCTAAAATAGAAACAACCCCAGTTGACCAGAGAGTTACTTAGAACTTTCTCCTTAATCCTTGCTCTGTCTTCGGGAAAACAGTCAACACATCTCCATGATCTAAAATAGTTAACAGTTGGGTGATAGCTTACAGTTCCATATCACATCTTAAGAAACCAGAAACAGGTTCCACATGCTATTCAGGAGGCTGAGCTCTTAGCAATGTGCCAGGATAGTATATATATGCCTTGGGGTGCTTGGCCTAAGGCAAGCAAGCAAACGATTGCTGAATGAATGGTTATGGTTCCTTATTATTATATTCTAGGACTGATATTCCTTTGAAATGAAAAAGATTTGAGGAAAAAATTTTTGGTGCTAACCCCCCTCATTTTGAGGATATCAAAATATTCTCAAAGAAAAATAAGTCCTGAGTGATATTTACATGATCTAACAGGTCAAGTGTACTCTTTCTCATTTCCAAATCTTTGTTGCAGTTACCCTCTTCCCTCTGGAGATTCTTTTGTTCCTCTCAACATTGATGTGTACAGTCATCCTTCATTACCTGAACGGGATCAGTTCCATGACTTTCCTACATACTCGAATCCGTGGCTACTCAAATCTGTTATATAAAATGGCACAATACTTGAATACAACCTACACAATCTTCCCATATGCTTTAGGTCATTTCTAGATGATCTGTAATATCAAATTCAATATAGATGCTATGTAAACAGTTATACTGTATTGCTAAGGGAATGATGACAAGAAAAAATGTACATATTCACTATAGACACAATTTTATTTTTCCCAAACATCTTGGATCTGTGATTGGTTGAATCTGTGAATGTTGACCCACATATATGGAGGGCTGACAGTACCTGTTTTCCCATCCCCTGAAGTCCTGGCTGACCTCTCTCTGTTCACATCCATGTAACTCTTCCTTCCTGCTCTATCTACTTGACACATTACACCTGCTGGATTGTATCCTTTTACTTTGTGAATTTTCCTTTCCTAACTAGATTATTAAAAAGGGGGCTGTGTTTTATAGTTCTTTATCTCCATATTTGAGATGAGCTCTTGACATAGACTAGGGCTCAATTTATAGCTTGGAACTGAGCAATCATTCTTGGGAAATATCCTCCCAAGTAAAAGGAGGAAGATACTAAAATCTATCTCCAAATAGACCCTGGCATGGAGTAGGTCTTCTGTCTTTCCTGGCAAGAAGTCCAGTGTGGACTTATTAATGACTTCTAGTGAAGTCATTTGTTAACTCCCCTGGGAGAAAAGATGGTATTCCCTTCTTGGTTTAACTGTGGTTTGGGGAAGACTCAAAAGAACTGTGTTTTCTTTCAGCAATCTCTACACAGTGGATTTCCTGTCTTGTCAGAGCTGCAGTTCTTTATACTCTATTTTTGCTTCCCCAGACCCCAGTGCTGCGTGGAGTACATTCACTTCTAAAATTAAGCACGTTTCCATTTTGTTTCAAGGATTTCAGTGTATCTCAACATGTCTCTGGAGACCTATGGGATGGCTCCAAGCCCCAGATTGCAGCTATCACTGTGTAACATCAACCATCATCCAAGCCCAGCTCCATCGAGCTGTCGGCGTGTATCATGTCTGCGTTTCCTGTTGGCACTGCCCGCCTGGCGCTGGCCCAGGTTGGTCTGACACTTGCTGCTGACGATGGGGAGGGGACCCAGGCAAGCTTCCAATTCTTTCGTGAGCTGGGTGCTGCCTGTAGCCAGCAGACTGTGAAGCCCTGTTCCAAAGGCTTCAGAGGACCCTGCCGTGGTGGGGTGACATTAAGATGGAGCCCCAGGAAGTGTAGAAACAGAAAGTAAACTAACTCCTGGCCTTGAGTCCTGAAGATATAAGCTCTTCACCCCCTCCCTCCCCAGTCCTGCTACTTAAGTACCACTTCAGTCCCTATGCTTGCTTTCTCACAAACAATGGAGCTCAATGTTCATTTGTTTGCTTGGAACTGGTTGGGCTTCCCCCACTGTCAGTTCCAGAGGCTTGAAGTGCTCAGCTGTCCTCTTTCCAGAAGCCTGCCCCCCTTGGCTTTAGTGTCTTCTGTGCTTAATTGCAAATTATTGATTTGAAGGGAATTAATTTTTAGCTCTTGCCAGTTTCAGTCGCTCCTGGGTCGGGCTCCTCAGCAGGACACCCTGGGGATCCCAGCTGTGGATGGCCGGGGGTGGGGGAGCTGCACTGGGCCGAGGCCACATGTGTCTATGCACAGCCTGATTCGCTATTCAGGCTGAGGCTGTCTGGCCCAACATCCTTTGTTATCAGAGAGGAAACTGAGGCCCCAAGATTGTCACTGCTTGTAAAGCCAAAGGGGAGGAGCTCTGGTGTCCTGGGTGGGAGTGCCCTAGGACTACAGGATTTCCTAGCCCTTTCCAGGTGGGGGTCTTCTGTGGAGCACATCTGAAGATAGAGAATACCTTCCAGCTGAACCCTGAGCCTTGCTAAACTGGGCACAAATGTGCACTCATTTGCACAGAGGTGGCCTCATTCACTCCTGTGGGCGTGTGCATTTCACAGTGGCAGAGATCTTATTATCAAAGGAGTCAAATCACAATCACAACAATGTAGTAATATTTTCCTGCACATCTATTTTATTATCTAAAACAAAACAAAGAACTCATTCCGGATACTTTACATGCACGATTTCATGTGTGTGTCGCAAATCCCTTGCAAAGCAGGTGACGCTCAAATGCGGGGAGAAGGTCAGCCGACCACAGTTCCTACTTTCCAATCAGGTCTCTACCATAGTGCCCATGTTATTCATGAGGCATCGGATACTTAAAGATTATCATTCCCCTGTGTCCTGTAGGGCTAATGCCAATCCAGGCTGACTGGGGAGGCACCGGCTTTGTTTTGTGATTAGCCAGTGGAGTTTCTGGGGAGAGGCAGGGGTGAGGCACAGCAGGAACCCAAACATCAATGACCAGAGGAAGCAGCTGCTGAGATAGAAGACAGGAATGCAGCAAGCAAGTCACAGGATGGTTTTATTGATCTGATTCCTGGGTAAGAATTTCCCAGTCACAACTCAGTTGAGCAAAATAGAACCTTTTACTCTGCAACTGGGTGGGTCTTAGCTCGTAAGCTATCTCATGTGTCCCTGGTAAAAACTCACCTAATTACTGCTAGCCTTTTTCTTCCGTGTCTTTGGTGTGATCACTCAATTGATCCAGGCCCCTTCCCCTCCCCTTCTCCTTCCTTTGTACAAATAGGCTTGGGTGGGGAGTAGGCTTATGGTCTGGGCGGTGTGCGTGCATGCAGTGTGCCTCCATGGCTTGTTTCAGTGTCCCTGGAAGTGCCTCCCACCCCTTCATCACCCTTCTTTCATCTGTGAGGTTTTACAAGTCCTCCAGCCACTCTGAAGCGTGTTCAGCTTGTTCCCAGTTAAATTTTTGACTTCACAATGGTGCTAAGGTGATACAAACTCTGTAGAAACTACACTCAGAGTTTTGGGTTTTGATTTTATCCTGAGGTAGAGATAGGCGTTATGATCCTCTCTCGAGATGCTGGTCAGCAGTAACACACAACAGCTCATGTCGGCCACGTAATAGGGAAACAACTGATACTCCACAAAGCACCTACTGTGAACAATAAACTATCTGAGATAGTGCACCATTTACTATTTTTTAAAAGATTTATTTTATTTATTTGAAAGACAGAGTTAGAGAGAGAGGTAGAAACAGAGAGAGAGGTATTCCATCTGCTGGTTCACTCCCCAGGTGGCCACAATGGCTGGAGCTGCACCGATCCAAAGCCAGGAGCCAGGAGCTTCTTCCAGGTCTCCCACGTGGGTACAGGGCTCAAGGCCATCTTTTACAGCTTTCCCAGGCCATAGCAGAGAGCTGGATCAGAAGAGGAGCAGCCACGATGATAACTGGTGCCCATATGGGATGCCAGCGCTTTAGGCCAGGGCTTTAACCCGCTGCGCCACAGTGCCGGCCCCCACTATTTACTATCTTTTTTAAAGATTTATTTATTTATTTGAAAGTCAGAGTTACACAGAGAAAGAAGGAGAGGCTGAGAGAGAGAGAGAGAGAGGTCTTCTATCTGCTGATTCACTCTCCAACTGGCTGCAACAGCTGGAGCTGTGCTAGGAGCCAGGAGCTTCTTTCAGATCTCCCACGCAGGTGTAGCAGCCCAAGCACTTGGGCCATCTTCCACTGCTTTCCCAGGCCATAGCAGAAAGCTGGATTGGAAGTGGAGTATACGGGAATTGAACCGGTGCCCATATGGGATGCCAGGACTGCAGGCAGTGGCTTTACCCCCTATGCCACAGCGCCCCCTCCCCATTTACTATTAAATAGACTTGTGTTAGGTGATTTTGCCCAATGGTACGATGTGTAAGTGCTCTGAGCATGATCAGGAAAGGCTAGGCTGAGCTATAATGTTTGGTAGATTAGGTATATCTTTTTTTTTTTTTTTTTTTTTTTTTTTTTTTTGACAGGCAGAGTGGACAGTGAGAGAGAGAGACAGAGAGAAAGGTCTTCCTTTTGCCGTTGGTTCACCCTCCAATGGCCGCCGCAGCCGGCGCACCGCGCTGATCCGATGGCAGGAGCCAGGAGCCAGGTGCTTTTCCTGGTCTCCCATGGGGTGCAGGGCCCAAGCACCTGGGCCATCCTCCACTGCACTCCCTGGCCACAGCAGAGGGCTGGCCTGGAAGAGGGGCAACCGGGACAGAATCCGGCACCCCGACCGGGACTAGAACCCGGTATGCCGGCGCCGCTAGGCGGAGGATTAGCCCAGTGAGCCGCGGCGCCAGCCGGTTAGGTATATCTAACACATTTTCAATCTATGCTTTTTTCAGTAGGTGATAGGTTTACCAGGACATAACTCCATGGGAAGCTGGAGAGCACCTGTATGTAGACAAGTAGCATTTCCCATGTGTGGAATGAATGCCTTACATTTATGGACTTATTTAGTCCTTATGGAAAATCTGAGACAAGCATTATTATCATCACATTTCACAGATGAGAACAGAGAGTGTAAGTAACTTACCCACAGTCACATAGTGGAGCTGTGACTCCAAATGTCACTCTGGCTCCAGAACCTGCTCTTTTTGCTGAGTTGATTATATCTGAAATCCCAGGTGTCAAGGCGGAGACCGCCCTAGTAAAGGTATTAAGTTAGATGATTTCTGAATACCTTCCAAGTCTAACTTTGCCTCCTAATGTTCTGAAGGTCAGTAGTGCCAGTGACATGTCTTTGAGGATCCATGGCTGGTCACTGACACTGCTTCTCTCTCTTTGCACCACTGTGCCACAGACCTGACACATGCCAGTCTTTCCTGGGTTAAGTCTTCTATAAGAACATACTATCTTCTTCAATTCGGTGGATCTCTGAGGCCTAACTTGAATGGCATCAAGGTGAGAAATAACCCAAACACTGATTTTTTTTTTTTTCGGACAGGCAGATTTAGACAGTGAGAGAGAGAGACAGAGAAAGGCCTTCCTTCCATTGGTTCACCCCCTAAATGGCCGCTATAGCTGGCACTGCGCCAATCTGAAGCCAGGAGCCAGGTGCTTCCTCCTGGTCTCCCATGCAGGTACAGGGCCCAAGGACCTGGGCCATCCTCCACTGCCACCCCCCCCCCCCCCCCGCCACAGCACAGAGCTGGACTGGAAGAGGAACAACTGGGACTAGACCCCCGGGTGCCAGCACCGCAGGAAGAGGATTAGCCAAGTGAGCCACGGCACCAGCCCCAAACACTAAATTTTATTGATGGCAGGAAATGGAGAAGGAAGAGAACTGGAAAAGAGGTGGCAGGCTACACAGAAGACAATTTTAAGATCATGTTAAACTGGTTCAGATTAGCCTTCTGGTCTAGAATGGTTTGGAAGCAGATTGCCATAAAAGCATGTTCTAGATTATCTATTTATTACAGCAACAATGACTGCAGTTTTCAATGCCACTTGTTCTTTTCCTTTCAGTTTTCCAAAGTAACTGTGCAGGGCTCTGTACTCATCAAGTCTTGAGTAAGGGAAAGATTCATTTTACACAGGGTTCTCTGTATTCACAATTAGCACCTCAGGGAGGGAATTTAAAATCTAGTGCTCTTTTTTTTTTTTTTTTTTTCAATTACCACTTAGAAAACTGTGCAATAAAACACCACGGCAAGCCCGCTTGCTCTTTTTGAAAGTCTAATTAATTCATTTGCAGAGGTTGCATCTTGCCTGGCACTGTGTCACTTGCTCATTTAAAAAGGTGCTAAGGCTTGGAATCTGTGGGTTACCACTTGAACAAATCCATTTTCGTGTTCCATGTTTGGAGGTTGCCAGCAGAGCATTATAAGCTGAGATTGCTCAGAAGGCCAGGGACAACATAAATGTTCTTGGACCCAACAGGAGAGCCTGCTCTGGGCTTCATCAGCCTCACCTTCTACTCAAGGGGACAGGAGGCCAGGTCTAGGCCAGGCTTGGCCCTTAAATGATGTGTGACCAACTGCACTACAGTCTTCTGAGCTTCAGTTTCTTTGCCTATAAAATCTTCTTCCTTCACTGTGATATTCTAAGTCAGATCCATCTCCAGCTACCGATTTGTTCCCCAAACATACTGTTATCTTTGGCTGATTAACCTGAAACTAATTGAATCATTGCATTTCATTTATAAATGCTTGACAAAATTTTTGGTGAAAGAGTATGTAAGGACAAAGGTTAAAAGAAGTAAATTGGCTTACAAGATTGAGTCTCCCACTCTCCAAAACAGTTTGTGTAAATTGACAGAATTTTAACCCAAGTCACATTATTCTAGATGGGATTCTTTTAAGGGTTTAATTCCTTTAACCTAGCCCTCTTATCACAACAGGAAAAAGACATGTGCATAGGGGAATAGTTTGATTCCCTCTAACACCATCTCATTAAGTTTTTACCACATTACCGAACACGCTGGATGGTATGGATATTATGGTCACACAATGAGACACTGGGCTAGCTGAGCATCTGGAGTGGGGCATGACTGGTCTGTGCTTTGGAAGGAGACCACATGGGAGGAAGGGAAGCCAGAAGCTCAAGGGAGTCCATCTGAGCAGGTCTTGCACAGGTGCAATCCAAGTTTGGCAACTGGCAAAATTCCATCAAGATGAAACCAATTATATAAGCCAAAAGACACATGGAGAGCAGTCCAGAGTAAGGAACAGAGATCCAAGGACCAGACAGAAGACATCCCAGGCTGAGAGAAAAGATATCAGCGAACATGAAACTGTCTGTGTCTGGAAGAAGAGTTCACTGAGAAGCAGGAGAGCAAAAGGAGATGAAACTGGATCTTTGGGTTAGGAGAGCATGAAATCATAACCTTCAATGCCAAGTACATTGGCTTTGTGGTTATCTGTGTCATCTGATGAAATGACAGAAAAACATCTGGAGGACCAGACCTTAGCTCAAGGGGTATGCCTGCCTAATACAAGTTCAGCATCCACCCATGCTAATGGTGAGTTCAGGAAAGGTACATGACCTGATTTGGGCTGGAGAAACCGTGCCTGTTGCCCTTCTCTGTGTACCCCACAATCTGGCAATGTCTTAGAGAAGAGCTATTCCTTCTTTAGGGGTTCAAGGATATGATGACAAGAAACAGAACTGCAGCCAACTTGTATCACAATTGTACAATGTGCAAGAAGTAAGCCCTTGTTGTAAGCTATGCTGATGTTAGCCTGATAAACAGATGAAGGAAAGTTCTGCTGGATTTTGGGAAAGTTTTTCTTTACCATTAAAAAGTACCACACAAGAAGTAAGTCTTCTAATGGGAGTTACTGAAGAAGCTTGCAGCCCCTGATACCACTGTTATGCAACCTAATTCATGAGAGAGATCAGCCTTAGCCTGAAGCCAATAGTGGAGAGAAGGGAAAGAGACTGGATCTTTATTATGCCCAGGGCATCTGATACTACTTCTGGACTTTGTCTCACACAATGGGTCTTCAAAAAGCTCATGAAAAATGCACAATATGGTTTAAAATTTTTCTTCATCAAAAAAGCTTCTTTTAGTTCCATTATTCTAGGAACTTTTTGAAACTTTCTTTTGTGAACCACAGATTCCTTTATTTGCACTGGTACAGGATGGGTTTTCTAGTCCTTGTAGCTGAAACCATCCCAATTGATTTGCATAACTAAGCAGTTAGACATGACCCTGGGATCACAGACCACTGAAGGATTTTGAAAGGGTAGTAATGAGATAAAGGCAATGGATGAAAAGGGGGGGGGGGGTCATAGTCTATTAGAGTTGTATTAGAGTTGCTATCTAACAAAATACCATAAACTAGGTAGCTCATAAACAGAAATTTATTTCTTACATTTCTAGAGTCTGAGAAGTCCAAGATCAAGCTGCCACCAGGTCTGGTGTCTTGTGGGAGTCTATTTCCTGGTTTGTGATTGGTACCTTCTAGCAGAGTCCTCCTGAGGTAGAAGGGGTGAGGGTCCCTCTCGGGCTTCTCTTATATGGGCACTAATTCCAACCATGTGGGCTCAGCCCCCATGTCCTAATGACCTCCCAAAGGTCCCACTTATTTATACCATCAGCTTGGGACTTGGGAATTAACATATGAATTTTAGGTGGACACAAACATTAAGCCCATAGCAAAAGGCTGGCATTTATGAACAGTCGTTCAAAGTGGGTGAGAAGAGGGAAGAAGGAACCAGTTCTCGGAAAACAATAGTGATGGAAGCCAAGACTCAGGAATACAATGCATGAGTGAGAGGTGGTGGGCATTTTGAAGAACTGACAGGGCCGGCGCCGCGGCTCACTAGGTTAATCCTCCGCCTAGCGGCGCCTGCACACCAGGTTCTAGTCCCGGTTGGGGCGCCGGATTCTGTCCCGGTTGCCCCTCTTCCAGGCCAGCTCTCTGCTGTGGCCAGGGAGTGCAGTGGAGGATGGCCCAGGTGCTTGGGCCCTGCACCCCATGGGAGACCAGGAAAAGCACCTGGCTCCTGGCTCCTGCCATCGGATCAGCGCGGTGCGCCGGCCGCAGCGCGCCGGCCGCGGCGGCCATTGGAGGGTAAACCAACGGCAAGGGAAGACCTTTCTCTCTGTCTCTCTCTCTCACTGTCCACTCTGCCTGTCAAAAAAAAAAAAAAAAAAAAAAAAAAAAAAACAACAACAACAAACAAACAAAAAAAAAACCTGACAGGACGTGTGCCAGAAGGAGTAGCAGGCATCACATGCTACAAAGTCAACAGGACTGCGAGGATGGTGAGGACCATTTACAGTTTGAGAATAGGTTGAGATCGTTTCAGCCCCAAGACCTCGAATCATTTGCTTTATCAGGTAAAACTGCAGGGTTGTCCCACTAGGCACTCACGTTCCACACCCAGCTGCTGCCAGCAAGCCTGGCTTCTTACCCATTTAAAGGTGAAGTCCCTAGAAGAGGGAAGAGGATAGGAGGAGCCATGACAGGTATGGTCATGATGAGAGTTTGGTTTGGGCCATAATGAGTTGAAGTAGAAGAAAGAAAACAGTGCAAACACACTTGTGAGGAGTCCACCATGTATGTGGTCCCAAAGATTTTGAGAATAAGAGCTAGTGTACTTACTGTGGGATGTGGGATGCTCATAACCCAGAGGGGAGCTAGTAGCAAATAAATGAATCACAGTACAGTGATAAGAGCTGGAAGTGTTAGTGACAGCACAGTGGTGGTGGATCCAAGGAGGCTTTCCCTCCCCTCCCCTCCCCTCCCCTCCCCTCCCCTCCCCTCCCTTCCCTTCCCCTTCCCCTTCCCCTTCCCCTTCCCCTTCCCCTTCCCCTTCCCCTTCCCCTTCCCCTTCCCCTTCCCCTTCCCTTCCCTTCCCTTCCCTTCCCTTCCCTTCCCTTCCCTTCCCTTCCCTTCCCTTCCCTCCCTTCCCTTCCCTTCCCCCTATGTTCTTACAGAGATCAGATGGGCGCTTGTGAGAAGTTTGAAGTCAAAACAGATGCAGGTATGATCAACTGAGAGGCTATAAGGGATGACTCTTTAAGAACAGCAAGAGGCACAGGGAAAGGACAAAGCAAGAGGGAAAGCAGATCTGGGTTGGTGACCATTTCTGCTGCTGACTGGCAGGAGGAACTTGGACTTGTTATTTGTTACACAAAGTTTCAGTTTCTTTCTCCATGAAGGCGGAATGATAAGAATGCCTACCTTGGTTTGCTGAGAAATTTAAATGATATAATTCA
The DNA here is from genome assembly GCF_964237555.1 of Oryctolagus cuniculus. Lineage (NCBI taxonomy): Eukaryota > Metazoa > Chordata > Mammalia > Lagomorpha > Leporidae > Oryctolagus > Oryctolagus cuniculus. Next base: position 48,510,189 of record NC_091433.1, on the reverse strand, counting down.
ATGAAATACTTTATACCATATCTGGAACTTGATGGATGCTCATAAAATGTTGGCTTTATTATCTTCATTATTGTCTTTCCTATTAGTAGTATTTATTGTACCACACAAAACCTCCTCCATGCAAGTTTTTAAACCTTTTATTCATGAATCTGCAGTCTGGTTGAGGATTGGTGAGACTGACTCATCTCTGTTCCTTGATGTCAGCTGGAATGGCTGAAATGGGAATCAGTTGCAAGGAGGTGCGCTTCGATGACGGGCATGTTGGTGCTGGATCTGAGTGGATGTTTGGCTGGGGGAGCCTCGGTTCCTCTGTATGTTGGTCTCTTGGTAAAGCTATTTTGACTTTCTCACAGCATAATGGATGAATTTTCTGGAGACAGGAAGTGGAAGCTTTCAATTTTTGAGGTCAAGACTCATAAATAGCACTATTTCTGCTATATTTTATTGGTCAAACTGTCATGAACCCGCTAGATCCAAGAGGACAAGAGAGACCCCATGTTTTAGTAAGGAAGACTGTGGCCATCTGTCATCTGCCACATCATACAATCAAAGGGGAAAATTTGGATATCCCTACCATCAGAAGCAGAAATAGAGCTGATGATATAAGCCTTTGAAAAAGTGTTTGATTGAGACATTAAAAAGTAACTAGTTTATAACATATATTTAAAAAGATCTATGCCATAACATTCTATTAATAGGCTCAAATTTGATCAAACGTTGAAATAGATGACTGCTATCTTTTAAGTTTGACAAAAAAAAAAAAAAAAAAAAAAGCTTGGAGGTCTGGAAGAGCACTTTAAATGATAGAACCAGGGATCTGAAAGGACCTAGAAACCCCATGGTACGCTCTTTGGGTACAGAACACACTATGGGAGAAAGATTGATTGGAGACCTTGCAACTGGGAGGTACCCAGTTCATTTTCAGGTAGGCATTTTTGTCTGCTTAGACAGATAGTCACCTTCATTAGTGTAACAGTCATTCTCAGGTTGTCTATTCATGATTATTTTGGTGTGAGAAGGAGCAAGTGAAAAGAATTTACTCAAATGAAGACAACAACTTCATGCATCTGAACATCCCAGCTTCTATTCTTCACTCCTTTATGTGAAACACAGTGTTTCAACCATGACTTACTGATTTAATGAGGACAACACTTTTTATTTTTTAAAATTAGATAGATGGGGAGAGAGAGAGAGAGAGAGAGAGAGGAGAAAGAGACAGCAAGCAACTGAGCGAGAGAGTGCTGCTATTTTCTGGTTCACTCCCAAATGTCCACAATGGCTGGGAGCCTAAGCCAGGAGCTGGGAACGCAGCCTATCTCAAGTGTCTGCATTAGTAGAAAGCTGCCTTCCAGTGTCTGTGTTAGTAGGAAGCTGGAGTCTGCACAGAATAGAGTGTCAAACGCAGGAACTCAGATATGGGATGGGGGTGTCTTAAAGGCTCATCCAAAGGCCCACTGCAAGGGCAGTCCTTTTGAATCTTGTCTGTTATATATCCGCAGGATTTTGCATCATGATGATATGTAACCCTGTCCTTTAGTTCTGATCTGGTTTTCTAATCCAGCTCAATTTGGTGGATCAGCATTGAATAGGTGGTTGGAGACCAAAGTTCTGATCTCAGGCCCAACTGTGTCCTTGTGGCATGTGTGTCCTAGCTGTGTCCTTGGTGCAGGCACTTCTCTCTGAAGCTCGGTGCCCACATCAACAAGACAAACAGTTTTCTAGGAAAGCACATGGAGGTTCTTCCCAATGCTTGGGCTCAAGGCCTGTGTGATTGAGATCACTGGGTGTCAGTGGAAAATCATGACAGACCTTACGTATCGAAGGACCCTTGGAGAAACCCAGGTATAAGGAGAGCATGTGGACGGAAGCCCAGGTAACCGGGGTTCCTGAACTGCCAGAAAGTCTTTCTAAGGATAGTGTATAGTTATTATTTCCTTGATGTCCACTGTGTAGCAGCAAAGTCTACTAGATCACCTTTCAGTATAATGAAAGGCATCCAAGCAGCTCCTCAGGCAATTCAGGTCTTTGTTTGTTGTTTTTCAAATAATGTGCTGCTGACTCATGTTTGTCTTGTGCCCCGCTGTGACCCCTAGATATTCATGGCCCTAATCACATTCTGCATTATTATTAATAATCAGTGCCTATGAAATTATGCTACACTCTGGCTTGTTATCAAGTCCTGGAAGTATGCAAATAGATTAATCAACCAGCTCCCACGCTTGAAGCCTTGAATGGAACTCTAAGTATGGTGGAAGTGTTTGCCCTGGTGCTTGGTTGTCTCCTCCAATCAAGCCTGAGGTGTGTTTTCCTCCTAACTTTTAATTGCATGACCTCTGAGAACCTAATTTCCAGAAAACCCATTTATTATTTTAATGCTCATTTGGCATTATTATTTTCCCAGAGCAATCTTTTTGTCTCTGAATCTCTTAGGAGAGTTGAGAAGCAAGCCAAGAAAAGCTTCATTTTCTTTTCCTGGCCCTCAAAGGAAGTAGAAATGAAACATTAAAAATCTCAGTTTCTACTTGGAGCTGGTGAGGGGAGGGAGCAAAGAAGGAAGGGAGGGGAGAAGGAGAGAAATTGGAAAGCACTTTCCTTGGTCCCAGATGGAAAGCAATCCAGCAAATTGCCTTTAAACAGCAGTGTCCCTGCAAATAGGGCACTCTAGCTGTTTGGTGTCACTTAAAAGCATCTTGTTGATATTTTTATAGATTTTATGATACATTCTAAAGCATGCATCAGGAACAGCCACTCGCAGTTCTGGCAGTAATGAACATTGTTATACTCACAGCCTGAATCGTCTTTACTTCAAAGGGAGGCGTTGATCTGATCTTTCATCTTCTCAGCTGCTGCTTACCAGCTTCCTTCCAATACTGTTTGAACTAAAACCCCACATTTCCTGGTTTGAGTGAGTAATTCCCCTGACACTTCTAATCTTCTCACTTGGAAGCTACTAAACTGTGATTGAATTATGCCATTAACAAGAAGGAGGTAAATACATTTAAGCATGTAGTCTGAAGCTTTACTCAAATGATAACTAGCTTTTTTGTCTTTGGGACCCTTACTGGGGCCTTGGGGGCAGGAGGAGGAAAATAAATGATGAATGAATGAATGAATGAATGACTGTCATAAGTAGGCTGTTTGGTTTTGTGGTTTGTGAAAGCTTCCCACAACCCTCTGTGTAGATTCACATAAAGAGGAAAGAAAAGTACATGCTCTATGTTTTGAGAATAATGAACAAGATGAGTGACTTAGGTCTTCAATCAACCTTATTTTTGGCTATTTTGTATTAAGAATCATTTATTTAAGTTAGGTCAACTTGCTCACTGATCCCTGAATGTTGTTCGTAGTATGTGGCTATTTAAATTGAAATATTAATTAATTCAAAGGAAATACAGTTGAAAATTTAGTTTCTTGGTTACACTAGCAATTGACTGAGTATTCATTGTGGGATGGGGTTATATTGGAAGGCTCGCATCTAGAATAATCCCATCATTCCAGACAGCTCTATGGATAGAGCTGCTCTGGAGACACTAGAGTGCTCCTTGCTCTTCCCTAATTATGGTTATCAGTGGATTAATCTTTATCTTTAGTTCATGACACATTCACATTACTGATCCAGGCATGGCTTGTTATTGATTTGTTCACTAGTTTCCATTCTGTAATAAACATCCAGGAAGCCACAACTCAAAGTTAACATCAGGACCTTACAAATAGCTTATATATTTGCCTGAGTCACCTTCCACTTTCCATTCTATTGTCCCACCACCTGAAATGATCGTCATCACATTGATCCATGTTCTTGTTTTCCCTTTCCTGTATATTCAAAGCAATTCATCTGTGTATGTATATTGATCTATGTAGGAATGTATTTATATATGCATAATCATGTTGGTTTTGACTTTCAAAAATAATATCCCAAGCGTAATTTGGGAGGGGGTTTGAAACTTAGCATAATTTGCTGCCTGTTGCAGTAGTGTGTTTTTTCAGACATGCAATACGATATTCATTGTGTGAACATATTACAGTTTATTCATTCACCCTCCTGTTGACGGGATTTGGAGTTACTTTGGGTTTTTTTTTTGATTGTGCACAGTGCTCCAAAGAATATTCTGATACACATTTCCTGTTGTGAATGTGCAAGAGTTTTTCTTGGGTATATGCCAAGAATAGAATTATTGATCATAAGATACATAAATGCTTAAGAGATGAGGAGAAACTGGTTCCAAAGTGGTTTGCAAATTTAGCTCCACATGCAAGGTAAAAAAGTTCCCATGTATCAACAGTCTTTCCAGCACTAGTCTTACCATTTTGGGTGTAAAGTGATATCTCTGTGTGGCCTTAGCTTACGCTTCCTAGATTACTAATGATGTTGAACATACCTTCAAATGTTTTTTGTTTAAGACCTATTTGGAAATGCCCATTTGTGTCTTTTACTCATTTTTATAATTGAGTGGCTTATGCTTTTCTTTTTTTATATAAAGGAGCTTTTTATATGGTCTTAAGACTAATCTTTTGTTATTTCTATGCATTGCAAAAGACTTGGTCATTTTATTTTATTTATAATGACTGTACGAACAAGACTTTTTAATTTAAATATAGTAAATTTCATCAGTCTTTTCTTCATAGTCATCATTTTTTGATGTCTAAAAATATTTTTCACGTCTAGATTAAAAAGATGTTTTCCTTTATTTTTTGTTGAAAGTTTTAAAGTTTTGTGTTTGCATTTAAGTCCTTGATTCATCTTGAGTTGTCATTTGACCATGAGATGGTTAGGATTCGTTTGTATCTTTTTCCCCGCAGCTCCATTTATTGAACATGTCTTTGTTTTCTTCACTGATAAGACATTTCACCTTTGTCCTAATCCAAAGCTCTGTATACTCATGGATCTATTTCTAGTTCTTCTAGTCTATTCTAATCAATGTGTCCCTGCATTCATATGATATTGTTTTAATTACCATGGTTTTATAATGAATACTGACTTCTAAATAAGGCATGTGCCCACTCCTTATACTTCTTCCTCAGAAATATTCTGATCATTTGTGGCCTTCTACTTTTTAATATATGTTTTATCATATTATCAAATTTTATCACAAGACAATCAAATCAACTTTGTTGTCATTTTAATTGGGATTGCATTGTTTCTATAGTTTAATTTGAGAATACTCCTTTCTTTTTTAAGATTTATTTTATTTATTTGAAAGAGTTACAGAGAGAGAGAGGGAGAGACAAAGTTGAAAGAGGGAGCTTCCATCCACTGGTTCACTCCCCACATGGTGGCAACTACCAGGGCTGGGCAAGGCCGAAGCCAGGAACAAGGAGCTTCATATGGATTCGGTGACACAAGCACCTGAGATGTCTTACGCTGCTTTCCCAGGTGCATTAGCAGGGAGCTGGATTGGAAGTGGGACATGAACCAGCACCCCTTTTAGGGATGCAGGCATTGCAGGCGGCAACTTAACCTGCTGTGCCACAATGCTGGCTCAGAGAGCAGCCATTTCTATAGTAAATCTTTCTAAGAATACATTGCTTCTCTCTATTAATTTGTTTTCTGTAATATTTCTCATCTTCCATGTATTTTGTTAGCATTAGTCTGATTCTAAATATTCTGAGTTTAGTCTACCTTCTTTTTAAATTATTTTTTCTAGTTGTTTGCTATTCTTATCTAGAAATACAACTAGCCTTTGAATATATATGTAAATATATATTCAGACACACAAAAACCACACACAATTATTTATTTATCAGCCAATTTTAAGCCTTTCTGTTATATTGAGTCAGTTTTTTGTAAGTTATTTTGATTTTTCTTTGTAAATTACCATATAATATGTAAATAATTATAATTTTACTTCCTCTTTTCCCAACCTTATGGCTCTAATTTCTTTTTCATGTTTTATTACATTGGCTGAGATGGCCTATTCAATATTGCATAAAAGTATGATAAAATTACTCCTTATTTTAAATAAAATAATTCTAGTGTTTTCAAATATAGGATGATGTTTGCTGTAAGGCATTTAAAATAGATCTCTTTATTGGTTTAAAGAAGACCCATAAACTAATAACTTATGAAGATATTATATATTGATATTAAATTTCATTAAATATTTTTTCAGAATTTATCATAAAATAATATAATTCTTTTTATTTTTCTAATATGGTTGTGTATATGTGGGCATTTTCTCTTTTTTTTAAGATTTTATTTATTTATTTGAGAGGTAGAGTTACAGACAGTGAAAGGAAGAGACAGAGAGAAAGGTCTTCCACAAAGACACACAAAGTATAGAGTACTGTTTGGGTAGTAGTTTTACCGTTAATTTGCATAGTACAACACAATAAGGACAGAGGTCCTACATGGGGAGCAGGTGCACAGTGACTCCCATTGTTGTTTTAACAATTAACACTCTTATTTATAATGTTAGTAATCACCCGAGGCTCTTGTCATGAGTTGCCAAGGCTATGGAAGCCTCTTGAGTTCACCAACTCTGATCTTATTTAGACAAGGCCATAATAAAAGTAGAAGCTCTCCTCCCTTCAGAGAAAGGTACTGCCTTCTTTGATGGCCCATTCTTCCCACGGGGATCTCACTCACAGAGATCTTTCATTTATGCCTTTTTTTTTTTTTTTTTTTTTTTGCCACAGTGTCTGGCATTCCATGCCTGAAAAACTCTCATGTGCTTTTTAGCTGGATCTGAATGCCTTAAGGGCTGTTTCTGAGGCCAGAGTGCTGTTTAGGGCATTTGCTATTCTATGAGTCTGCTGCATATCCTGCTTCCCATGTAGGATTATTCTCTCCTTTTTAATTCTATCAATTGTTATTTGCAGACACTAGTCTTATTTATGTAATCCTTTTGACACTTAATCCTATCTTTTGATCAATTATGAACTTAAACTGATCACTTTGGTAAGATGGCATTGGTACATGCCACCTTGATGGGATTGAATTGGTAACCCCTGGCACATTTCTAGCTCTACCATTAGGGGTAAGTCTGAGTGTTCATGTGCTGAACTGTACATCTCTTCCCTCTCTTATTCCCACTCTTATCTTGAACAGGGATCACAATTCAGTTAAATTTAAACACCTAAGAATAATTGTGTGATAATTAAAGAGTTCAACCAATGATATTAAGTAGAACAAAAAATACTAAAAGCAATAAAATAGTAAGTTATTCCTCGACAGTCAGGACAAGGGCTGATCAAGACATTGTTTCTCATAGTGTCAGTTTCACTTCTACAGGTTTCCTTTTAGGTGCTCAGTTAGTTGTCACCGATCAGGGAGAACATGATATTTGTCCCTTTGGGACTGGCTCATTTCACTCAGCATGATGTTTTCCAGAATCCTCAATTTTGTTGCAAATTACCGGATTTCATTCTTTTTTACTGCTGTATAGTATTCTAAAGAGTGTATATCCATAATTTCTTTATCCAGCCTTCTGTTGATGGGCATTTAGGTTGATTCCATGTCTTAGCTACTGTAAATTGAGCTGCAATAAACATTGAGGTGCAGATAGCTCTTTTATTTGCCAATTTAATTTCCTTTGGGTAAATTCCAAGGAGTGGGATGACTGGGTTGTATGGTAGGGCTATATTCAGGTTTCTGAGGAATCTCCAAACTGACTTCCATGGTGGCTTTACCAGTTTGCATTCCCACCAACAGTGGATTAGTGTGCCTTTTCCCCCACATCCTTGTCAGCATCTGTTGTTAGTTGATTTCTGTATGTAAGCCATTCTAACTGGGGTGATGTGAAACCTCATTGTGGTTTTGATTTGCATTTCCCTGATTGCTAGTGATTCTGAACATTTTTTCATGTGTCTGTTGGCCGTTTGGATTTCCTCTTTTGAAAAATGTCTCTTGAGGTCCTTGGCCCATCTCTTAAGTGGGTTGTTTGTTTTGTTTTTGTGGAGTTTCTTGATCTCTTTGTAAATTCTGGTTATTAATTCTTTATTGGTTGCATAATTTGCAAATATTTTTCCCATTCTGTTGGTTGCCTCTTCACTTTCCTGACTGTATCTTTTGCAGTACAGAAACTTCTCAATTTAATGTAATCCCAATTGTTAATTTTGGCTTTGACTGCCTGTGCCTCTGGAGACTTCTCCAAGGAGTCTTTCCCTTTGCCTATATCTTGCAGGGTTTCTCCAATGTTCTCTAATAATTTGATGGTGTCAGGTCATAGATTTAGATCTTTAACCCATGTTCATTGGATTTTTGTGTAAGGTGTAAGGTAGGGGTCTTGCTTCATGCTTCTGCACGTGGAAATCCAGTTTTCCCAGCACCATTTGTTGACTAGACTGTCCTTGCTCCGGGAATTGGTTTTAGATCCTTGATCAAATATAAGTTTGCTGTAGATGTTTGGATTGATTTCTGATGTTTCTATTCTGTTCCATTGGACTATCCATCTGTTTCTGTACCAGTACCATGCTGTTTTGATTACAACTGCCCTGTAGTATGTCCTGAAATCTGGTATTGTGATGCCTCCGGCTTTGTTTTTGTTGTAGAAGATTGCTTTAGCTATTCGAGGTCTCCTGTGCATCCATTTGAATTTCAGCATCATTCTTTTCCAGATCTGAGAAGAATGTCTGCGGTATTTTGATTGGTATCGCATTGAATCTGTAAATTACTTTTGGGAGAATGGACATTTTGATATTTATTCTTCCAGTCCATGAACATGGAAGATTTTTCCATTTTTTGGTATCCCCTTCTATCTCTTTCTTTAAGATTTTGTAATTCTCATCATAGAGATCTTTGACATCCTTGGTTAAGTTTATTCCAAGGTATTTGATTGTTTTTGTAGCTATTATGAATGGGATTGCTCCTAGAAGTTCTTTGTCAGACGTTGCATTATCTGTGTATAAAAAGGCTGTTGATTTTTGTGCATTGACTTTATTTCCTGCTACTTTGTCAAACTCTTCTATGAATTCCAATAGTCTCTTAATAGAGTTCTTTGGATCCCCTAAATAAAAAATCGTATCATCTGCAAAGAGGGTTAGTTTGACTTCTTCCTTCCCAATTTGTTTCCCTTTAATTTCTTTTTCTTGCCTAATTGTTCAGGCTAAAACTTCCAGTGCTGTGTTGAATAGCAGTGGTGAGAGTGGGCATCCCTTTCTTGTACCAGATCTCAGTGGAAATGCTTCCAACTTTTCCCCATTCAATAGGATGCTGGCCGTGGGTTTTTCATAAACTGCTTTGATTGTATTGAGGAATGTTCCTTCCATACCCAGTTTGCTTAGAGTTTTCATCATGAAAGGGTGTTGAATTTTATCGAATGCTTTCTCTGCATCTATTGAGATAATCATATGGTTTTTCTTCTGCAGTCTGTTAATGTGGTGTATTGATTTGCGAACATTGAACCATCCCTGCATACCAAGGATAAATCCCACTTGGTCTGGGTGGATGATCTTTCTGATGTGTTGTTTCATTCTATTGACCAAAATTTTATTGAGGATTTTTGTGTCTATGTTCATCAGGGAAATTGGTCTGTAATTCTCTTTCAATGCTGCATCCTTTTCAGGTTTGGGAATTAAGGTGATGCTGGCTTCATAGAAAGAATTTGGGAGGATTCCCTCTTTTTCGATTGTTCTGAATAGTTTGAAAAGAATTGGAATTAGTTCTTCTTTAAATGTCTGGTAGATTTCAGCGGTGAATCCATCTGCTCCTGGGCTTTTCTTTGTTGGGAGGGCCTTTATTACTGATTCAATTTATGACTCGGTTATGGGTCTGTTTAGTTTTTTTCTGTCTTCCTGGTTCAATTTAGATAGGTTGTATGTGGCCAGGAATCTATCCATTTCTGATAGATTTCTCTGTTTTCTGGCATACAACTCTTTGTAGTAATTTCTGATGAATCTTTTTATTTCTGTGGTGTCTGTTGTTACATTCCCTTTTTCATCTCTGATTTTATTGATTTGGGTCTTTTCTCTACTTTTTTTTAGTTAGTTGGGCCAATGGTGTGTCAATTTTTTTTTCCCAAAAACCAGCTCTTCATTTTGCTGATCTTTTGTAATTTTTAAAAATTCTGTTGATTTCTTCTCTAATTTTAATTATTTGTCTTCTCCTACTAGTTTTGGGTCTAGTTTTCTGCAGTTTCTCTACATCTTGAGATGCATTGAAAGCTCATTTATTTGTGCCTTTCCAATTTCTTGATGTAGGCACCTATTGCTATAAACTTTCCTCTTAATACTGCTTTTGCTTTATTCCATAAGTTTTCATATGTTGTGTTGTTATCTTCATTTACTTCCAGTTTCTGATTCCTCTTTTGATTTCTTATTGACCCACTGTTCATTCCAGAGCATGTTGTTCAGTCTCCATGTGTTTGCATATGCTCTAAGGATTCCTGAGTTGCTAATTTCCAACTTCATTCCATGGTGGTCTAAGAAGATGCATGGTATGACTTCGATTCTTTTGAATTTGCTGAGACTTGCTTTATGGCCTAATATGTGGTCAATCCTAGAGTAGATTCCATGTACTGCTGATAAGAATGTGTATTCTTTAAGTGTAGGAGGAAAAGTTCTGTAGATATCTGTTAGATCCATTTGGTCTATAGTTTCAATTAAATCTGCTGTTTCATTGTTGATCTTCTGTCTGGTTGATCTGTCTATTGCTGAAAGTGGAGTATTGAAGTCTCCCAATACTATTGTATTGGAGTCTAAGTCTCCCTTTAAGTTCCTTAGCATATCTTTTAAAAAACCTGGTGACCTGTAATTAGGTGCATATACATTTATAATAGTTACATTTTCCTGTTCAATTGATCCCTTAATCATTATATAGTGCCCTGCTTTGTCTCTCTTAACAGCTTTTGTGTTAAAGTTTATTTTGTCTGATATTAAGATGGCTATGTCAGCTCTTTTTTGGTTTCTGTTGGCATGGAATATCTTTTTCCAGCCTTTCACTTTCAGTCTGCATGCATCTTTGTTGGAAAGATGTGTTTCTTGTAAACAGCAAATAGATGGGTTTTGTTTTTTTAATCTATTCAGCCAGTCTGTGTCTTTTAATTGGAGAGTTGAGGCCATTTACATTCAATGTGACTATTGATAAGTAGTAACTTTGCCCTGCCATTTTTCCAAAGATATTTCTAATATATGCTTTGAACTTCCTGTGATCTTTTACTGGGAGATTTTCTTCCTTTACCTTCTTTTGTATTGATGGCCGAGTTTCTGTCTTTCTGTGTGTAACACATCTTTCAGCATCTTTTTCAGGGCTGGATGAGTGGCGACGAATTCTTTCAATTTCTGTTTGCTATGAAAGGTCTTTATTTCACCTTCATTCACAAATGAGAGCTTTGCAGGATATAATATTCTGGGCTGGCAGGTTTTTTCTCTTAGTACTTAGGCTATATCTCGCCATTCCCTCCTAGCATGTAGGGTTTCTGATAAGAAGTCTGCTTGAGTCTAATTGGAGATCCTCTGAAAGTAATCTGACATCTCTCTCTTGCACATTTTAGAATCTTTTCTTTATGTTTCACTGTGGTGAGTTTGATTACAATGTGTCGTGGTGAGGATCTCTTTTGGTCATGTTTATTGGGGGTTCTATGTGCTTCCTGTACTTGGATGTCTCTGTCCTCCAAACCCAGGAAGTTTTCTGCTATTATCTCACTAAAAAGGCCTTCTAATCCTTCAGGAACTCCAAGAACCTGAATGTTTTTTTTTTTTTTAAATAACATCCTGTATATTTCCAACAATATTTTTTAGATTTCTAATTTCCTTTTCTTTTCTTTGGTTTTGTCGCTCCCCCTCTTCGTGGAGGAACGACACAGGACCCTGCGCTGTTCTTTCGTCTGCTCGGCCCTCCCCGGGTTTGCTGCTGGTTCTTCCTGGGTTGGCTACTGTCCCTTCCACCTCCGTGGAAGGGCGGTTCCCCCTGGCCACTTTCCCCACTTCCACAGGGGAGCGGCACACCGCCGGCCGGCTCTCTCGGGGGCTGCACAGGTGTTCCCCTTAGATGTTCCCCTTAGATGTTCCTGGTGCATGCCGTCTCTCTCCTCCTTTATAGTCCTCCTCCGCCAATCCTAACTCGGCTGCCCACACGCCGAGTACGCTGCTCTCCTCCAATCAGGAGCAAGTCCTACAGTTTATTGGCTGAACTGGAGGCAGCTGTGTAGAAGCTGTTTTCTTCTCTCCCAGCGCCATATTGTGGGAGAGCAGATGCATAGAATAAGTCTTAATTCCAGTAACTTAGTCTAGTCCGAGTTGCTCCCCACAGGTTTGACTGTATACTTCCCTGTGTTCTGTCTTCTAAGTCCAATATTCTTTCTTCTGCCTCACTGATTCTGTTGTTAAGGCTCTCAAATGTGTTTTTCATTTATTCTATTGAATTCTTCATTTCATTTTGGTTTCTCTTCAATATCTCAATTTCATGTTCTACTAAATTCCTCATTTCATTTTGATTCCTCCTTAAGATTTCATTTTCACAAGAGAGATTTTCTGTCCTGTCCTGTATGGATTTCTGTAGATCATGAATTTGTTTTTGATAACTTCTAAATGTTCTTATCATAAATCTTTTGAATTTCATATCTTCCATTTATTCTATCTCATCATCTTCATAATCTTGTATTGGAGTGTCATGTTCATTTGGGAGCATCGTGATGTCTTCCTTGTTCTTGTTTCCTCGATATTTGCGTTTGTTGTTTGGCATTGTGAAGATATTCTTTGGTCTCTTCTTCCTTTTTTTTTTTTTCACTGTGGTAGCTTTTCTCATTATACTATGACTCTAGATTAAGTGGACTATCTGCTTTTGGTGAATCTCTAGAGGCTTGTGGGTGTGGCCAGAGAGCTCTGTTCAGTTCTTCAGGGTTAAGGGTGTGCCAAAGGCGACACACCCAGATTTGGCATGGTAAATCTTCTCTCTCTCTCTCTCTCTCTCTCTCTCTCTCTTTTTTAATTCAGAGGGAAGTAATTCTGCTCAGCTGAGCTGTTTTCCTAATGACAATCAGTGCTTGAGCGCTAGCCCCAGTGGGTATAATATTTGTCTGCTCTGTCCCAAGGACCACACAAAGAATCTCTGCAGTCCTCAGTGTAAGCTCAGATTCCCCTGCAATGTCTCTCGCCAAGTAGTCAAAGCCACCTGAGTTTGTGGTGTCTCCCACTGAGACTACTCACATCTCAGCTACACCATGAGTTCTCCCACACACCCTCAGTTTTTTTTTTTTTTTTCACAGTCCTGGTTCATAAGCTCCACACATTCACTAGGTCTTAGTCTCCTGTTATTACTTCCCACCAGAGTCAGGTTTTTCTGCTTGGCTGAGGGCGGGTGCAGCCCCAAGCTGGCGCAGCTGTTATGTATGTCCAAAATGGCGCCTGCTCTATTGTCTTGCTCACCTGTGTAAGGTGTGTGGCGTGAGAATTGTGTCTGTACCATCCCTTTTATTTTTTTCTCTCCTCTAGTTATGGTGGTATACTTTCCCCCACAGGGATTCAAGCCTCGTTCCCTCTAGGCTCTTCCTGACGCTTTTCCACCAGTGTCTTGGGCTACTGCGGTTTCATCTCACCTCTCTTTCCAGCACTGGTGCGGAGCCTCTCGGCAGCTGGGGTCCCGAGCTGTGGGCGCCAGTGCACTCCACTTAGATCCACCATGTCCCTCTAATCACGGAACAGTTTCCTCTGCCGTTTTTTCCCCCAATTCTTCCCTGAGACTACACTATCTTCACTTTTATTAATCTGTCTTCTCCCGGACTATCAGTAAGCTCCCTCCCTATTCCACCATCTTGGCTCCTCCTCCGAAGAACCAATTTTGATGAATCCCTTGTTCCTAATAGCCTAATTATGTCCGTGCCTTTCAAGACTCAGGTCAAATTTTACTTCCTTTATGAAGTTTCATTTCAATATGCAGACTAGTCCTTAGCCATAGATTTAATTTTACAGCTCTTCATTGTGATAAAGTAGAATCAACAGATTTTGAAGTCACATAGATCCAGGTTAAATTCCAGCTCTGCCACTTAATAACTGTTTAAGCCTAAGAATGTAGGTCATTTGTCACCTTAAAAATTGAAAGGACAAAAGCTGAATTTCAGGTTTTTGTAAAATGTAAATGTGAGATAACCTACATGAAACTAACTACTTGGTGTCTGTTCCTAGGATGTATTAAACCAATTATTGTTTTCCTTCCCTCCATCCCATGCTCCTTCTCTCCTTATGTCCCTCCCTCCAAGCTTATTCTTTCCTCTGCTAGGCATTGAAAATCATTTCTACATAAAAACTACAAGCAAGCTGACTTGGCTAGTTTCCCTTTCTCTTGGTCTTTATTTTTCTCTTGTGGATATTCTTCACTCCACTTTCCCCTTTGTGGGGAGAAAGTAGCAGCTGAGGAGTTCTAACCCCTGCCCCCCTTTGTTAGTGTTATGGATTCCTTAAGCTTGACCAGGGAGGTTTACTTGGCTGCATATGAACAGGCTGGATCAACTCTTCAAGTGCATTTGGCTTCCTGCCTATTTAGTTCATTTACCTCAGAAAGACTTTCTTGTTGAAGGATCACATTCACCAATTCAGTTTTATTTTAAGCTCAAAGCTGTTGGTTTTCTTCTACCAGAACTACCTCTTTTCACATTATCTTGTCTAAGTTAAGGAGGAGAAGCTATATTATGCTGGCTTTGACGTATCAACTTAATAGTGTTATGTCTCTCTCAGGAGTTGCCATCGAATGGGGCAATTCTTAGTCTCTCACTGTGGGGCAAATGCCTCTCATGAATTACAGGTTGCCAGCCAACATGGCCACATGCCTCATCGGTCTAAATGGAGATTTTTCTTTCATCCACTTGTTCTTTTATTATAAACCCCTCCATGAGTTCCAGCACCTGATCATCATTTCTGGTATTAAAAAGGACAAGTAGAATTAAATAGGGATTCATTCACCAGTGGAGAGTAACAAAATTAGTAATTCAGCAAGAAGTAGGCAAGACACACAAGTCAGTATTCACAGCTACCCCTACATCCCCTTGTTGCACTGCAAGGAGTTCACAGCAAAATGAATAGTCAATCAAGAGCACTTAGCATAGCATGGATTGAAATGACACATGTTCCTTCAAAGCAGTGGACGTTTATACTATGCCAGAAATATCTCCCATAAACAATGCTGCTACTTCTTTGCCAGTGGAAGCATACACAGTGCGTCATACAAAATTTCAACACCTAACAATCCTCCCCTCATTCTTTAAAATCCAAATGTTCTACCTCCAAAATCTCAAGAAGTGCTAACAACAATTTGCTTTGGCTCAAAATATACGTCAGCAAATTAAAGTGTTATTGTGAATTTGGCCATCTATCAGCTCCTACGTGGGCCTAGACTGGCTGAGAGAGTCCAGGGACACAATAATATTCTACTCTTGACATCTGTGTTTACTTCAAGTCATAAAGTCACTTCTACCAGAGTGGAGATAAGATAGGCCTCATAAACATGGCAACAGCAAGAATACTGTGTATAATAATCATAAAACTCAAAGCACAAGATATCATACAGATACTAAGCCACAAAATGGACTTCAAAGATGAACTAGTAAGTGTTTGTAGTAGAGCTGAGTAGCACGCCCCAACCAGTCACAGCCAGGACATGCCAAATACCCTCAGTTTCAGGGCCTTTTGAAAACACCTAATGGGGTGGGTGTTGTGGTACAGCTGGCCAAGCCACTGCCTGGGATACCCACATCCCATAGGGAAGGGCCTGGGACTCTGTCCCACCTCTGCTTCTGATCTAGCTTTCTGGTAATGCATGTAGGAGGAAGATGATGGCCTAAATATTTGAGTTCCTACCGTCTGTGGGGGAGACCCAGATGAAGTTTCTGGCTCCTAGATTTGGCCCCAACCCAGACCTGGCTATTGTGGGCATTTGGGGAGTGAATCAGCAGTTGGAAAACCTCTCTCTCTTGCTGTCTCTCTCTGTTTCTGACTCTGTCTCTGTCTCTCGCTGTCACTCAGCCTTCCAAATACATACATATATACATAGACAAATAAAACTAAAAAAAAAGGAAACACGTATTTCTTTCTGTTCATGTATTCCAAATAAGGCCAGTACGGGTCATGAATTTTCAAGTTTCCATTATGTACCTCACATCGGGAATTCTTGCACAAGAGTGATTACTTGGCTGTCTGATAATCATCCTTCTTGTTAGTATTGTGGCCTTGCTGTCATATTTCGTGTTTCCACACTCTCTTTCCCTTTTTGTTCCCTAAGTTCTGGGAATGCCAGCTGCTTCCTTCAGTTATTAAGGTCTGAAGTCTGGTAAGGAAAGACAGATCTTTGTAATAACATTCCCTTCTACTCTTTCAATTTTCTGATACTTACATAACCAATTCCGTAGAATAAGTTATGTATATTTGAAATACCTTGCTTGGCTTCTATTTTCCCTTCTGACTCCTGAGTGATTACATATCTTCTACTAAACCCCTTCAGATTTCTTACGATAATACACTAGGTGGACATAACATCATTTGTGTAACCAAGGGAGTTGATGAATCCAGGATAGGTTATTTGCCTCATCTATTATAGTATTATTTATTTAATTTTACATAGTTGCACAAATCTTCAATTATTTCCTTAAGGCAAGTTCTTAGTATGAGAATTACTGAGCAAAGATTAAAGGTTTCATTAAGTATCATTAAATTGCCCTCAAAAAAGGAAGTAGAAATATATACTTTTACAAATGGAGTGTGTCAATTCCATTTCCCTATCTGTATTTCCATTAAAACACAAAAATAAAAACTATTTCAATTTGAATGACTAAAACATTGTGTTCTGACCAATAATATTTAAAAATGTGTGACTTCCTACCCACTTCCATGATGTGTCCTCAAAGAAGGCCTACCCCCTAAGTCTTGTTATGTATCTGCAACTTAAAATTTGTTCATGTATGGGTCCAGGGCTGTAGTGCATCAAGTTAAAACCATTGCCTGCAGTGCCAGCATCCTGTATGAGCACTGGTTCAAGTCTTGGCTGCTCCACTTTTGATCCAGCTGCCTGCTAAAGCAGCGGAGAATGGCCCAAATCCTTTGGCCCCTGCAGCCATGTGGGAGACTCAGAAGAATCTCCTAGCACCTGGGTTTAGCCTGACCTAGCCCCAGTTGTTGCAGCCATTTGGGGAGTGAACAAGCAGATGGAAGATCTCTCTCTCTCTTTCTCTGACCCTCTTTCTCTCTCTCTGTAACTCTGCCTTTCAAATAAAATTTTAAAATATTCCAACAAGGGAAGTGAGATACACAGCAGACCCATAGAATGGCAGATGTCCTAAACAGCACTCTGGCCTCAGAATCAGCCCTTAAGGCATGCGGATCCGGCTGAAAAGCCCATGAGAGTATTTCAGGCATGGAAAGCCAAGACACTCTGGGGGAAACAAACAAACAAACAAACAACAACAACAACAAAAACCTAAATGAAAGATCTCCACGAGTGAGATCCCAGTGGAAAGAATGGGTCATCAAAGAAGGAGGTACCTTTCTCTGAAGGGAGGAGAGAACTTCCACTTTGACCATGGCCTTGTCTAAATATGATCAGAGTCAGTGAACTCAAAAGGCTTCCATAGCCTTGGCAAATCATGACTAGAGCCTAGGGTGATTACTGATGCCATAAACAAGAGTGTCAATTTGTTAAGTCAACAACAGGAGTCACTGTGCACTTACTCCTCATGTAGGATCTTTGTCCTTAGTGAGCTGTACATTGAGATTTAATGCTATAACTAGTACTCAAACAGTATTTTTCACTTTATGTTTCTGTGTGGGAGCAAACTGTTGAAATCTTTACTTAATGTATGCTAAACTGATCTTCTGTACATAAAGAGAATTGAAAATGAATCTTGATGTGAATGGAAGGGGAGAGGGAGTGGATAAGGGGAGGGTTGTGGGTGGGAGGGACGTTATGGGGGGGAAGCCATTGTAATCCATAAGCTGTGCTTTGGAAATTTATATTCATTAAATAAAAGTTTAAAAAATATTTTTTAAAAAAGATTTATTTATTTATTTGAAGGGCAGAATTACAGAGAGGCAGAGGCAGAGAGAGAGAGAGAGAGAGAGAGGGAGGGAGAGAGAGATCTTCCATCTGCTGGTTCACTCTCCAGATGGCCACAATGGCTAGAGTTGTACCTATCCAAAGCCAGGAGCCAGGAGCTTCTTCTGGGTCTTCCACATGGGTGCAGAGGCCCAAGGACTTGGGCCATCTTCTACTGCTTTCCCAGGCCACAGCAGAGAGCCAGATTGGAAGTAGAACAGCCAGGACTCAAACCAGTGCCCATATGAGATGCCGGCACTGCAGGCAGTGGCTTTACCCACTACACCACAGTGCCGGCCCCATCAAATAAATCTTTTAAAATATTTGCTGATGTGGGTTCTTAAGTTTATCTTGTTACTATTCTGGATCAGATATTCAGACTTTTTGGAAACAAAAAATTGTTTTTCTACTAACTAAAAAAGAAATACACACTCATTAAAGCAAACAAATAATACTGATAATTTAAAGAAAAATAGAATTCCCTTGATCTCAACACTAAGAGATAATACATGAGCTTCCTTCCAGACCATTTCCCTGGTGTAGTTTATTGGTACTCCCTATACAATGATTTTGTGCACTACAAAAAGTTTTGTAAATCTGTCAGTTTCACTTCCAATACATAATCAATGTTTTTCTATGGCAAAAAATAATTCAACTGTAACATTATTTGTAAAAGACTAAAGACCTTTGTTTAATCAGCTTGCATATTTATTTATTTGAGAAGCAGAGACAGAAAGGGAGAGTTCCCATCCACTAATTTACTCTCCAAATGCCTGAGACAGCTGGGACAGAGCTCTGGCTGAAGTTGGGAGCCAGGAACTTAGTCTAGGTCTCCCATGGAGGTGGCAAGAACCCAATTACTTGAGTCATCCCCACTGCTCCCAGGATCTGCAGTAGCAGCAAGCTGGAATCAGGAGCCACAGGTGGACATTGAACCCAGACATTTTGATATAGCACATAGGCATCTTAATTGCTAACTTAAATGCCTGTCCCTGTTATCTATGTATTTAAAGTATGCCACCCACATGGGAGACCTGGATGGAATTCTAGGTTCCTGGCTTTGACCTGGCACAGCCTGTGCTGTTAGAGTCTTTTGAGGAGTGAACCAGATGATGGAAGATCTCCATCTCTCTACCTTTCTAACAAAATGAAAATAAATAAAAATCTAAAAAATAGAATATATTTCCTTTAGAAAGCATCTTACTTTTTAAAAAACCCAATTTGAGAATCTCTGTCATGTAATTGGTGTGTTTAGGCCATTTATAGTTAATGTAATTACATATATAGATGAAAATCTAGCATATAACTTTATTTATTTATTTATTTTGCTGTGGCCATTAAATTTTCTTTGAAGCAGTTAGAAATAAGAAAATGTTCTTTATGCTTAATGTTAATTTTAACTATTTCTGGAGATCATTGCTTTTTTCAAGAACAAATTTTCTTTTTTATATTTCTTTTTCTTTTTCCTTTGTTCAAATATAAGTTCTCTCCAAAGAACTTCCCTCAATACTTTTTGTAGAACAGGTATTCTTGTAATTCATTCTCATAATTTTTGTTTGTCTGAAAAAAGTCTTTATTTCTCTTTTATTTGTGAATGTAATTCACAGTAGCTATAGAATTTTGAAATGAGAGGCTTCTTTTTCTCCTTGAAGCCTTTTAAACATTATTATCCTGGCTTTCATATTTTATGACAAGAAATTTACTGTGATTCTTTCATTTGTGTAGGTATATAATATACCTTTTTCCACTGATGCTGTCATGACTTCCTCTTTAAATTTGGTTTCTGGTAATTTGAATATAATTTTTCTTAGAGAGGTGGGTGGAGAGAGAGCAGAGAACCTGCTTGAGGTTTTCTGAGTTTCTTGAATCTGTGATTGATATCATTATCCTTGGATAATTTGTAGATATATCTTAAATTTTTTTTTATCTAATTCTCTTTTCTGCTGGGATAAAAAATTTTGACTTTTAAAATATAGATCTATGGTTTAAATTTTTTCCCCTTTTCATTTCTTTTCCTTTTTTATTGTAGTTTGGGTAATTATATAAAAAAGCCTTTTTATTTCAGAATAATTTTAAATTACAGAACAACAATTGTGAACAATACAAAGAGTTTCCATACACCCTACACACAGCCTCCCCTCTTATTAACATCTCATATTGGTATTATAGATTGATCACAATTAATTAGCCCCATCCAACCTCTCTATTTTTCTTTTTTTTGCCCAAACTCCTTCTATCCTTCCTACTCCTCCCAGCCTCTAGTGGTAATTCCTACTGATCCAACTTCCAAATCACTTATCCTTTCCTCACCTGTATAGAATCTCCTGATGAGTTGTCAGTGCCATTGCTCACCTCCTTTACTGCATGTGTTTTAATTTCTAGTATTTTTATTTGACTCTCATTGTTTGTATGTCTCTGTTGAAACTCCCCTTTATTTCTGCACTTATTTAGTTTTTTTTTTTATGTCCAAGAGCAGAGACCATAGCTTTTTTTTTTTATCAAAGTTTGCAAAGTTCTTCATAAATTTAGCTCAGGTATCATAAATGCATCTATGTAATTACATGTCTATCTCTTATTCTTGTCCTAGGTCCATTTTTTAGACATTATTGGGTATGAGATCTTATTTCTCTACATTTTCCTGTTTTGTTAATTTTTTAAAATATGAATTGGTAAATTATATATATTTGTGGGGTACAAATGATGATAATTTGTGAATATGATTTGGATATTCACCAAACTGTGCAATAATTCTCAAAGTAAAAGCAAAACTTGATCCTCTCATCTAATTGAAGCTTTGCACCCTTTGGCTATCATCTCTCTCTATTCTCTTCCCATCACTCCTGGACTCTGCTACCACCATTCTGTTCTCTAGTTCTTTAAATTTGATTGCTTCATCTTCTACATCTACTTGGGCGTATATCATGTTGCCTTTCTGTGCTTGGCTGATTTTATTAGAATAATGTTGTACAATTGTATCCATGATGACAAAAATCTCTCTTCTTAAGGTTGAGTAAAATTCCATGTTGTATATATATCTCATTTTCCTCACTTATTCTTCTGTTGATAGGATACTTACGTTGATTCCATAATTTGGCTATTGTGAATCATGCTGCAATAAACATAGGAGTGTGGAAAAACTTTATACTTTATTTATATATGTTTGTCTATAAGATCAGCCTTGACCTTGCCATCTTATTTTTTTAATTAATTAGAGACTGAGAGAGGGAGAGAGAGATAGCTTGCATCCACTGGTTCACTATTCAAATGCCCGTAATAACTAGGGCTGGGCTGGAGCCAAAGCTGGGAGCAATAACTCAGTCTATGTTTCCCACAGGGGCAGCAAGAACCCAATTATTTGAGCCATTGCTGCCTCCCAGGGTCTGCATTAGCTGGAAGAGTCAGGAGTGGAAACCAGATATTGAAGCCCAGTATTCCGATTTTTGGGACGTGAACATCTTGATTGGCTAAACAGCTGGCTCACATTTGCCATCTTATTTTTTAATCCATAACCTTTCTGAACTTTCTTTCAGTTGATACTCTTTTATTTTTCAATTATACAATCATTATATTTTCAGTTTTATTTTCCTTTCCATATGCTTTTATTTTATGATATGTGTTTGTAGTAAACTAAAGTTGAACTTTGTCTTATTTATTGTTACTTTGATCTTGTTTTACATTTACTTATAATTTCCTTTTGTCTTTTGGTTTCCTTTGTTTCTATTCTCCCAATCTTTCAGTAGGTATATGTCTCATTTTTATTCCAAGAATAATAACAATAACTCTAAGTACTACTATCATAATAGTCATTTATTAGAAGCTTATATGCACTTAATCATGTGTTAGGCTTTTAAAAAGCTTTGATTTATTTATTCACTTGAAAGGCAGCATGACAAAGAGAATTGAGAGAGTAAGAGAGGTGTTCCATCTGGTTCACTTCCCAAATGCCCCACAACAACCAGGATGAGCCAGGTGGAAATGAGGATCCAGGAACTCCATCCAGGTCTCCCACACAGGGTGGGAGGGTCCATGTAGTTGAGTCATTATTCACTGCCTCTCTGTATGCATTAGCAGGGAGCTGGGCCAGAAGCAGAGGAGCCTGGACTTGAACTGGCACTCCAGTATGGGATGCGGGCACCCCAAGTTGTGACTTAATCCACTGTGCCACAAAGCTTGCCCTGTGTTAGACATTTTAGATGCTTTTTCAAAAATACCAATACTACCAGTACCAACAACAATAGGGGCAAGAATAATTGCTAATGATATTAAATGTTTTCTATATGTGAGATATATTTTAAGCACTTGCATATATTAACTCATTCATTTCTAATAGTATTGTATGGAATAGTTGGTATTATTATCCTGACAAATTTCTATGAATCATGGGCAATTAACTCCATTTTTCAGATGAAAAATGTGATTCTCAGGTGTGACACGGATGTCCAACAATAACATATAGTTTCTCATATTTACCTTTAATATCTTAAAAATCATTCTTCTGTTTTTACTCTTTTTCTAAATCCTCCGCTTCTCCTTTGCCTAGCTCCTCTTCAACCCTCCCCCAACCCCTGCTCCTTATTTCTCCTTTATGAACACTTTGTTATCTTTCTTCCCTTTTGTCATTAGCAGCTCCACTCTGCATCTTTCCCCTTCTCCTTCAAAGGCCAATAGTACAATATTGATTACTACTTTCACACATTTAAAAAAAAATGAACCAAGAAAAGAAAGGAAAGGAAAGCAAATTTTTTTTAAAGGCAGTGATTTTGGTTTTCCCCATAACGATCTTCTTTATTCTTGCAAGGGCCCTGGAGGCAGGCAGTGGAGACAGCACACATTCAGTACCCAGGGTGGAGTGGTTCCCATCCAGAGTGGCTCCTCCTCGGGTTCAGGTGCACAGGAGCAGCCACAGATGGCCCAGGCCATTACTCACTCCCCTAAGGCAGCACAGCTCGGCTCCTATTGTTCAGGGAGATAAAGTGCTGAGATCCAGGCAGTGACAAAGGGAGTCTCTCTGAGCACTAATTAGCCTCTGAGTAATTTCTAATCTAACTCCAATTTCAACCATATGTATATACAGATGCAGTTTACTTTATGCCTCTCATTCTTTCCCCCTCATTTTTACATCCTTTTGCCATCCACCACCATTCTTGCACCTTTTATATTCTATTCAGCAATTCCCTTCCACAAAATATTTTAGCATCCACTTGAGACTTCCAGTCTGAGGACTTCTGGGATCCTACATTTCCTCCCACACCATTATAGAAGGCTCTCAGGAGCCCCACAAGAAAGTTAGTTTTAAAATCCAACACCCCTCTTTCTAGAATAGCATGTGAGTACAGACGCAACTAAGGTGGGTGCTGCAGTAGGCTGCTAACTATAATATTGTCAGTTATTTTTTTAAATGTTTCCTTTATCCAATTTTAAAAAATATTTTCCCAAAGTGACTTACACAAACACCTTTGCTATCTTGAGTGCTTGATTTTATCAAAGCCTGCTCTAGGCTCCCTGAGAAGGGGGTATTCCCTCCCTTGTGTTGGTTCTTCCGGTATCAGAGGCCTTCTTGGGTTATAGATTTTTCTAGGTAACTGCATGCATCTTTCTCTTTGACATTAGCTACGACCCTATGGCTTTCATAACTTTGGAAATTATTAGGTTCTTTTTTTTCCCTCTGTTCATGAGTTGATCTCCTTTTTTTATTTTCCATTTCCAAAAATTTGTTTTTCAAATTGCCTGGCACGTACTATCCATCCTCTGAATTAACCTGAATTCCAAGAAGACATCAGTGATCTCCCACAGGTTCTCCATGCTTTATATCCCTACCAATTTGTATTAATTAAAGCCGGTGTGATCATTATTTCTGTCGGGAGACAGCATGGAGTTGCTGAGAGTGATGGCTTAGGAGTCCTATAGTCCAAGGTTAAAACCTTGGCTCTGCTTCTTACTAGATGTGTAGCTATCTAAACCTCCGCCTCCTGATGTTCAAAACTGAGAGAATGACACCTACCTTGTGATGTTATTGTGAGGATTAGAGGTCATTCTGTAAACTAACTGGCATGTGATAGGGAAACAGTTAATGAAAATGACTTTCGCATTAAACCAAATATGAGATGTAGATACCAGTTTTTCCACTCAATAGGACTTTTTAAAAGGAAGCTTACCACTTTTTGACTCTCAGTTTTCTTACCTGTAAAATGGGAACCAATATCCCTATCTTACAGAATTTCTAGGAAGACTGTTGCATCTGCCTTGGTATAGAACAGTTGAACATGCTCTCCGCAAATGCTTTCCCTCTTACACCTGAACAGAGGCATTCCCTGCTGCCTACATCTGAACTTTGCCTCACACATCTTCTTACTTACAGAATGAAACTCTCAATATGTATTACACAGGTTTGAAGCCTTTAATTTAGCTCCACAGAGTTCTTTTTTTTTTATGTCATAGGAAAGCAACTTCATTTCCTCCTTCTGATCAAATGAAATATGTTTTCATAAAAATGTTCCTTCTGATTTTCCCTTCCCATAAGGATACGACATACTTTTTAACCTCAGGGTACCATTCAAATACAAAGAGAAAAAGGCAGGGGATGGGGTTAGGGGAGAGGAGAGAAAGGACAGCTTACTGAAGGCAACATTTTTCAGACAGTATGGGAAGTGAGAAAGTATCCCATTGTAGTTAAGGAATATTTATTCATTTGATAAACTCATTTTCACAGTCAACCAGGAGAATTCCTACCCTTATTTAGTTTTTCAAGGACTTGGAAAACGCTAAATAAAAGGGAGTCAGGAAATTGGGAAAACGTCATCCTCATTCACATATAAACAGGGGTTCTTTGCTTCTCACAGGGCTATGAAGAAGAAATGCTCTGAAAATTCAAATTATTTCCCATGTTTTGTCATCCTGCAGAAAGACTACCATAGCTGATGAACTTCAGAGTGTGGGCTTTGAACTCTGACAATGTCTTGATTATTTTTGAAAGGCAGAGAGATATAGGGGCAGTCAGAAAGACATCATGCATCCTCAGATTCACTCGCCAAACGCCCACAAGAGCTGGAACTGCACCAGGCTGAGGCCAGGAGTCTGAAACTCAATCTAGATATCCAGCATGGGTGGCAGGGTCCAACTACTGGAGCCATCCTCTGCTGCCTCCCAGGGTGCTCGTTAACAGGAAGCTGGAATTGGGAGTGGAGTTGAACTCAAACCCAGGCACTCCAATAAGGGATGCTAGTGGCCCAAATGTTATCTTAACTGAAGTGCCAAACACTTGTCCCTGACATGCCCTAATTTGAATTTAAGCATTGCCATTTATGGTTAGCAATGCATTTAACCTCTGCATTCCTGTTTCTTTAAGCATTAAAAAAAAAAAAGAGTAACCTAGTTTTTTCCTCAAATAGCTTTTAGTACCAATGCATAACATAATTTATGTATGCTCAAGCAATTAGCCCAACACCTTGCATAGAAAAGGTCATCAATGTTAGCACTCCTTCTCTTTTTCCTGTATGTCTTTTCAGTAGTATGAATTTGATAATCATAGGTGATCAATACAAGTAAATAATGGGATCTGTTGGAGAATGTATCAGTGAAATTAATCTCATTTTCCATAATACAAGTCAATTTGAAGAACCATTTGCTCTTGAGAAGCTGAAATGATTGTTTAGATACATGATATAACTTGACTTTACTTTTGATGAGAAAAATAAGGATCCCATTTGTGTTCTATTATTATTGATAAAAATAGCTGTTACTATTTGATGATTTCATGTGAACCGTGTACTTGTCCTTTAAGAATAGTGTTACCTACATTTTATAGATGAGGAAATAAAGCTCAGAATTGAGAGATTTACTCAAGGTTTCACAGCTAATGAGTGAAAAAATCAGGATTTGGACACAGATTTCCTTTTTCTAGGGTAGAGGTTTTGTATTGTCTGATGATAGAGACCATTGCTACAACCATACACATTATTTGGCTCACATTATAACTGAATCTATGATAGCTTTAAAAACACTCTTACTTCCATATATGCTCTCAGGAACATTAACATTCTGGTGTGGAAGTAATTTCACACTTGTCCAGTTTGGGTGTATAAGTCTTTTATTAAGTTTATCTAGAACTGGAGTGCTCTACCATTCGAAAGTAAGAGATTATCTTACTAGCCAATGATGCCAGCCCATGGCTGAGGTGTCAAGTCAAGTCAGCGGATAAGTAGGTGCACTTTTTTCTCTTGGAGTTTTAACACTTTCTGCTGACATTTAAAATGTACCCATAGGGAGCAGATGTTTGACACAGTGGTTAGAAGGCCACCTGCATCACATATCAGAGTTCCTGGTTCAAGTCTCAGCTCTGCTCCCAATCCAGCTTTCTACTGGAAGGGCAACAGAGGACTGCTCAGTACTTGAGTCTGCCACCCACACAGGAAACCCCACAGGATTCTGAGCTCCTGGCTTCAGCCTGGCTCAGCCCTGGCTGTTGCAGGTACATGAGGGGAGTGATTAGCAGATGGAAGGTCTCTGTCCCTCTGCCTCTCTGCCTTTCAAACAAAATGGAAATAAATAGTTTAAAATATAAGCCAGAACACACTTGTGAAACAAAACTGTACCTGCAATGTGACAAGAAGTGTAGACGACATAACATACATTCTCTCATTTAATAGAACCATAGATTAGGTAGACATTATTATCTTCACATAATTAAAAGATGGAAGCTTTGAGGGGTTAAGTAACTTATGTAGGTTCAGAAACACAGCTAGGTTTGGAGCACAGAGCTCATTCCATGATGATGCTGGTAAGGGCTGTGTCACAGTTCCCTGCTCTAATGTTTTAGCAGCCTTGACCATGGAAGCATTCCTCACTTTTCCCAGTGGCACCTTGGCCCATCTCAGGGTCCAGCTTTGGCATTAGGGCCTGTAGAGTGTGAGAGGCAGTCACAACTAGGACCTCTTCAGCTAAACCTAAAGTTGGCAAAATGGGTGGGGTGGACATAAGGGAGGACAAAAGGTGGATGGGAATAATGGAAAATGATGTGGCACAGTGGACATTTAGGTTTGGAGAGATTGCTAATTGAGTTCAACCAGGAAAGTCTTGCACCAGGTGTCACTGAGATACAACCGATAACCAGTGTTTTCAGCCCTCTCATCTCTAATGTGATTTTTTTGAACATAGATTCATTTGACCTGAGAAAGAAACATACTTGTTTGGAAAATTGTGTGCACTGCCATCAAAACAAACTTTGCTTTTTCTTGCCAAGTGGTGGTGGTGGTGGTATGGTGAGTTTGCTGGACTGTCTTCTACTGGAAAAAACTTACCTTTCCTGACATTATACGAGGACATTATACAATACACAAGGATCGTAATGAGATAGAATTGGTTGCCCATTTGTTTATAGAACCCACACTGTGCACATTGTGTCTATGTGCCTTGATTTTATCCTCTGTAAAATAAAAATGAATCCCACTTGTCAGATGATGCAAAGACATCTGAACTTAAGCAACTCAATGAAATTCAGCCAATGACTTCCCATTGGTCAAATTCTTCTCTTATACACATTATACTATATTTTGGTGGCCTGAAAAATTCTTCCTTGAGCTTTCTGTTTCTTATATACATAATAAGAGGATTGAGCTAAGTTATTGCTGACATCTTTCCCAACCCTACTGCCAGATAACTGCCTTTACAGCAATCCCTTAACAACAAGGCATCCTTGAACTTGTGACATGTTCTCAGATTCAAGCAGCTGCTTCAGAGAGCAACCATGGTGTAAGGGAAAGACTCTGAATTAGGAGAACTGGACGTGGATCTCACTTTGGCCACCTTTTTTCACCCTTATACGAGAATGTTTTTGTCTGAATAATGAGTGTGCAGCAGTTTAAGCTGCTGCTTGTAACCCTGGTATCCAACATCAGTGCTGGTTCAAAGCCCAGCTGCTCCACTTCTGATCCAGCATCCTGATAATGTGCCTGGGAAATCAGCAGAAAATGGCCCAAGTGTTTGGGTTCCTGTACCCATGTGGGAGAACCAGATGGAGTTCCAGGATCCTGACTTCAGCCTGGCCCACCCCTTGCTGTTACGGCCATTCCGGGAGTGAACCAGCGAATGGAAGATAGTGCTCTCTCTCACTCTTCCTCTCTGTCTTTCTGTGTCAATCCTCTCTCTGTAACTCTGCCTTTCAAATAAATAAAAATAAATCTGTTTTTAAAATGAGGATAATAATAGTCTCCCTCACAGAAAGATTGGTAGTTTTATTAGACTGTATATGGGGAAATAATTTTTAGCCTACAAATCCTGCATACGTTTAAACATTTTGATTATCATCTTGTGTAACCCATTAACTTTTTTCCCTGATAGAGTTTGAAACCCAGATTCTAAAAATAAATATAGCTTTTGTCTTAAGTTATGTATCTTCATACTTTGAGGGACAACTATCTCTAGAGAGCTTATCAGGTGAAGCTATGGCCTCTCTCCCCATTGTTACTGATATGTTGTAACCCACAGGCACCCACTTTCAACATGAAATTTTTGTTGTTGCTTTTGGTTTTAAGTATTTACCTCTGTATTAGTTATTTTGTAACTATAATGAAATATCTGAAGCTGGGAAACTTTATAAAGAAAAGAAGTGTGTTTAGCTCACAGTTCTGGGGGCTAAAAATCTGAGATCAGACGGCCTCACTGGTTTGGCCTCTGGTGAGGGTCTCACAGCAGATGCATAACAGTAGCAGGAGCTGTATGGGAGGAAGCGATCATATCTCTTCCCCATCAGGAGAGCAGAGAGCCATTGTGGGTCAGACTTGCTCTTAGAACAACTGGTTCAGGAATCCCGTGACAGCTATCTTAATCGTCTCCAAGGTCACATCCACAGTTCACCTAATAATGTCCCACTAGGCCCCACCTCTTAAAGGTCCCATCACCTCCCACTTTGTTGTACTGAGGACCAAGCTTCCAATGCATGAATCCTTGGTGGACAAGCCACATCCATATATTTAAATATATTCCCATGGCACCACTCTTGATTTTCTAGTTTTAAGTTGCTTATATTCTATCAATTATGGCAGATGAGGATTTAACCAATTTTTATCCGCATCACTCTACCACCAGCAAACACATCCACAGTATTCATATTTCCATTCTCACCCTATAAATCATAATATAGACTTAGGTTAGCTCTCTCATCAGCACTTTAGTTTATCTGAATCTATACATGTATTCACAGCTGAGCCAAATGGAATACTGTGATTTTTTTTCCTTTCTTGTACACTATTTTTCATAGATATAATGTTTTTTTCTTTCAACTTTTATTTAATAAACATAAATTTCCAAAGTACAGCTTTTGGATTACTGTGGCTCCCCCCCCACACCATAACTTCCCTTCCACCCACAACCCTCCCATCTCCCGCTTCCTCTCCCATTCATTCACATCAAGATTCATATTCAATTATCTTTATATACAAAAGATCAATTTAGTATATATTAAGTAAAGATTTCAACAGTTTGCACCCACACAGAAACACAAAGTGTAAAGTACTGTTTGAGTACTAGTTATAGCATTAATTCACATTGTACAACACATTAAGGACAGGGATCCTACATGGGGAGTAAGTGCACAGTGATTCCTGTTGTTGACTTAACAATTGACACTCTTGTTTATGGCGTCAGTAATCACCCTAGGCTCCTGTTATGAGTTGCCAAGGCTATGGAAGCCTTTCGATTCGCCAACTCTGATCTTATTTAGACAAGGTCATAGTCAAAGTGGAAGTTCTCTCCTCCCTTCAGAGAAAGGTACCTCCTTCTTTGATGGCCCGTTCTTTCTACTGGGATCTCATTCATAGAGATCTTTCATTTAGGTTTGTTTTTTTTTTTTTTTTTTTTTTTTTTTTTTTTTTTTTGCCAGAGTATCTTGGCTTTCCATGCCTAAAATACTCTCATGGGCTTTTCAGCTGGATCTGAATGCCTTAAGGGCTGATTCTGAGGCCAGAGTGCTGTTTAGGACATCTGCCATTCTATGGATCTGCTGTGTATCCCACTTCCCATGTTGGATTGTTCTCTCCTTTTTAATTCTATCAGTTAGTATTTGCAGACACTAGTGTTGTTTATGTGATCTCTTTGACTCTTAGACCTATCATTATGATCAGTCGTGAACTGAAACTGATCACTTGGACTAGTGAGATGGTACATTGGTACATGCCACCTTGATGGGATTGAATTGGAATCCCCTGGCACATTTCTAACTCTACCGTTTGGGGCAAGTCAGCTTGAGCATGTCCCAAATTGTACATCTCCTCCCTCTCTCATTCCCACTCTTATATTTAACAGAGATCACTTTTCAGTTAAATTTAAACACATAAGAATAATTGTGTGTTAATTACAGAGTTCAACCAATAGTATTAAGTAGAACAAAAAATGCTAAAAGTTATAAAGTAATAATGTTTTTAAATTTTGTTTATTTGCTATATTTTTTAAAGATTTATTTTATTTATTTGAAAGACAGAGTTACAGAGAGAGGTAGATTCAAAGAGACAGATCTTTCACCCACTGGTTCATTCCTCAGTTGGCTGCAACCACCAGATCTGTGCCAATCTGAAGCCAGGAGCCAGGAGCTTCTTCCAGATCTCCCACATGGGTGCAGGGGCCCAATGACTTGGGCCATCTTCTACTGCTTTCCCAGGCCACAGCAGAGAGCTGGATCAGAAGAGGAGCAGCCAAGACTAGAACTGGCACCCATATGGGATGCCAGTGCTTCAGGCCAGGGCTTTAACCTGCTGTGCCACAGCACCAGCCCCTATTTGCTATATTTTTTATGGTCTTATACCTGATGCAGCCACATGCTCTCTCTCTCTCAATATGTCTTGATGAAGTACACATTTCTATCTGTTTTGTCTTTTGGAGACATCACTGCTGAAACCTTCCTATCTATTTGATTTTGACTTGTTAGCTGCAAGCCTACTGCCTGTTGTTATCCTAGGGTCACTCTTTGTCATATTCTGGGAATGCCTTTTATCACAGTCATAACTTGGGCCCCAAACCTACCTATTTATTGGCTTACTCCTTGTTTTTAAGACAGAGCAGCTTCTCTAGTAGCTTACTATGAAGGTGTATATTTTGAGAACTTACATATCTGAGAATACAGTTTACCCTTGTACTGAGTCTGTAGTTTGAACAGGTATTGAATTAAGTTGAAAATAATTTTTCCTTATAATTTGGATGGAATTGCTGCAGCATTACTGTTAAAATACCTGAGATCATGCTGATCCTTTGTATACTTCTTAGTTTTCTTTTGAGAAGCTTATAAGTTCTTCTGAGATTTATGATGATATACCTGGGCCTGTTTTATCTTTTGTGCTAGTGTTAAGATTATACTAGATGATTCTATGTTCTCTCATCCTGAGATTTAGTGAGTACCTTCTTGGAAGATGTTTATTTGTTGTTGTTTTGGTTTTTTAAATTATTATTTGAAGAATACAACTTCTTTTTTTTTGCTTTATTTGTATATTTTAATGGTGTTTTAAAATCGTTTTCAATTCTTCAGCCTCACCCTGTGATCCCACATTTTTATTTTATTTTATTTTTTTAATGAATATACATTTCCAAAGTACAGCTTATGGATTACAATGGCTTCCCCCCATAACGTCCCTCCCACCCGCAACCCTCCCCTTTCCTGCTCCCTCTCCCCTTCCATTCACATCAAGATTCATTTTCAATTCTCTTTATATACAGAAGATCAGTTTAGCATACATTAAGTAAAGATTTCAACAGTTTGCACCCACACAGAAACACAAAGTGAAAAATACTGTTTGAGTACTAGTTATAGCATTAAATTGCAATGTACAGCACACTAAGGACAGAGATCCTACATGAGGAGTAAGTGCACAGTGACTCCTGTTGTTGACTTAACAATTTGACACTCTTGTTTATGGCATCAGTAATCACCCTAGGCTCTTGTCATGATTTGCCAAGGCTATGGAAGCCTTTTGAGTTCACCGACTCTGATCATATTTAGACAAGGCCATGGTCAAAGTGGAAGTTCTCTCCTCCCTTCAGAGAAAGGTACCTCCTTCTTTGATGACCCATTCTTTCCACTGGGATCTCACTTGTGGAGATCTTTCATTTAGGTCATTTTTTTTTTTTTTTTGCCAGAGTATATTGGCTTTCCATGCCTGAAATACTCTCATGGGCTTTTCAGCCGGATCCGCATGCCTTAAGGGCTGATTCTGAGGCCAGAGTGCTGTTTAGGACATCTGCCATTCTATGGATCTGCTGTGTATCTCACTTCCCATGTTGGATCATTCTCTCTCCCTTTTTTATTCTGTCAGCTAGTATTTGCAGACACTAGTCTTGTTTATGTGATCCCTTTGGCTCTTAGTCCTATCATTATGATCAATTGTGAACAGAAATTGATCACTGGGACTAGTGAGATGGCATTGGTACATGCCACCTTGATGGGATTGAATTGGAATCCCCTGGTATGTTTCTAACTCTACCGTTTGAGGTACGTCAGCTTGAGCATGTCCCGAATTGCACATCTCTTCCCTCTCTTATTCCCACTCTTATATTTAACAGCGATCACTTTTCAGTTAAGTTTCAGCACCTAAGAATAATTGTGTATTGATTACAGTATTCAACCAAAAGTGTTAAGTAGAACAAACAAAAAAAATACTAAGAGGGATAACATATTAAGTTGTTCATCAACAGTCAGGGCGAGCGCTGATCAAGTCACCGTTTCTCCTAGTGTTCATTTCACTTTAACAGGTTTCCTTTTTGGTGATCAGTTAGTTGTCACCTATCAGGGAGAACAAGTGGTATTTGTCCCTTTGGGATTGGCTTATTTCACTCAGCATAATGTTTTCCAAATTCCTAACAGGGATCACTTTTCAGTTAAAATTTAAACACCCAAGAATAATTGTGTGTTAATTACAGAGTTCCTTCATGCATTTAATATATACAGATTTGGAAACATGATGATTCTTTCCTGCTGCCTCCTTCTCACCCATACTCCCACTTTGCTTCCTCTTCCCTCTTCCTTTCCTATTCTTATTTTCTACAGAGACAAATTTTCTGTTAATTTTTATACTCATAAGATTAACTCTATACTTAATAGAGAGTTCACCAATTAGTATGAAGGAAAAAATGAAGACAAAAGGTAAAACCAACCAACCAAATAAAAATATACTATTCCTTGACAGTCAAGGCAAGGGCTGTTCAAAATCATCACATCTCAAAGTGTAAGTTTTGCTTCTATAGATTGATTATATTTTAGGTTCTATTAGTTATCACAGATCAGAGAACCATACTGTATTTGTCTTTTTGTGGCTGATTTATTTTACTAAGTATAATGGTTTCCAGTTGCATCCATTTTCTTGCAAATGATAGGATTTCAATCTTTTTTACTGCTGTGTAGTATTCCACAGTGTATATGTACCATAATTTTTTTAAAGATTTATTTATTTATTTGAGAGCAGAGTTATAGAGAGGCAGAGGCAGAGAGAGAAGAGAGAGATCTTCCATCCACTTGTTCATTCCGAGATGTCTGCATTGGCCAAAGCTGTACCAATATGAAGTCAGGAGCCAGGAGCTTCCTCCAGGTCTCCCATGTGGGTATAGGGGCCCAAGGACTTGGGCCATATTCTATCCATGGGCCCAGCAGAGAGCTGGGTTGCTCGTGAGCAGCCAGGACTTAAACCAGTGCCCATACGGGATGCCAGCACTATAGGCAGTGGCTTTACCCGCTACACCACAGAACCAGCCCTGCTTACCATAATTTCTTTACCCAGTCTTCAGTTGATGCACATCTAGGTTGATTCCATATTGTAACTATTAAAAATTGAGCTGAGATGAATCTGGGGGTACAGATCACTCTTTAATATGCTGATTTCATTTCCTTTGATAAATTCCCAAAAGTGGAATGACTGGGTCATTCATATGGTAGGTCTATATTCAACTTTTTTGATATCTCCATACTGTCTTCTACAGTGGCTGTACCAGTGTACATTCCCACCAACAGTGGATTATGGTATCCTTTTCACCATGTCCTTACCAACATTTGTTGTTTTTTGATTTCTATATGAGGGCCATTCTAACTGGTATGAGGTGAAACCTCATTGTGGTTTTGATTTGTATTTCCCTGATGGCTAGCAATCCTGAGCATTTTTTCGTGTGTCTATTCGCCATTTGAATTTCTTCTCTTGAAAAATATCTGTTCATATCCTTTGCCCATTTCCTGACTAGGTTGTTTGTTTTGTGATTGATTAGTTTTAAGCTCTTTATAGATTCTAGAGGTTAATCCTTTGTCAGCTTCATAGTTTGCAAATATTTTCTCTCATTCTGTTGGTTGCCTGTTTGGTTTACTGAGTGTTTCTTTTGCAGTGCAGAAGCTTCTGAGTTTGATGTAATCCCATTTGTTAATTTTGGCTTTGACTACCTGTGCCTCTAGGGTCTTTTCCAGGAAGTCTTTCCCTATGCCACTGTCTTGTATGGTTTCCCCAATGTTTTCTAGTAATTTGATGCTCTCATGTCATAGATCCATTTTGAGTAGATTTTTGTGTAAGATGTAAGGTAGGGGTCTTGTTTCATATTTCTTCTGCGTGTAGAGATCCAGTTTTCCCAGCACCATTGGTTGGAAAGACTGTCTTGGCTCCAATGGTTGATTTTTGCTCCTTTGTCAAAGATAAGTTGGTTGTAGATACGTGGATTGATTTCTGGAGTTTCCATTCTCTTCATTGGTCTACACATCTGTTTTTGTGCTAGTACCAGGCTGTTTTAATTATAACTGCTCTGTAGTATGTCTTGAGGTCTGGTATTGTGATGCCTCCAGCTTTGTTTTTATTGTTTAAGATTGCTTTAGCTATTCAGGGTCTCTTGTGTTTGCATATGAATTTTTTTTTGACAGGCAGAGTGGATAGTAAGAGAGAGAGACAGAGAGAAAGGTCTTCCTTTTGCCGTTGGTTCACCCTCCAATGACCACCACGGCTGGCGCACCACGGCTGGTCCACTGCGGCCGGCGCACCGCGCTGACCAAAGCCAGAAGCCAGGTGCTTCTCCTGGTCTCCCATGAGGTGCAGGGCCCAAGCACTTGGGCCATCCTCCACTGCCTTCCCTGGCCACAGCAGAGAGCTGGCCTGGAAGAGGGGCAACCGGGACAGAATCTGGCGCCCCGACCAGGATTAGAATCCGGTGTGCCGGCGCCACTAGGTGGAGGATTAGCCTATTGAGCCGCGGCGCCGGCCTGCATATGAATTTTAGCATCAATATTTCTAGATCTGAAAACAATGTTGTTGGTATTTTGATTGGGATCACATTGAATCTATAAATTGCTTTTGGTAGTGTGGACATTTTGATAATGTTGATTCTTCTAATCCATGAAGATGGAAGATTTGTGTACTTTTTATGTCTTCTTCTATTTCTTTCTTTAATGTTTTGTAATTTTCATTGTAAAGATCTTTGATATCCTTGATTAAGTTTATTCCAAGGCATTTAATTTTTTTGTAGCTATTGTGAATGGTATTGATCTTAGAAGTTCTTTTTCAGCTATGGTATTGTCTGTGTATACAAAGGCTATTGATTTTTGTGTGTTGATTTTATTATATGCTGCTACTTAACCAAACTCTTTTATGAGTTCCTCTAGTCTCTTCATGAAGTCTTTGGTTCTCTATATATAGAATCATGTCATCATCAAATAGGAATATTTTGACTTTGTCCTCCTGTATTTGTATCCCTTTGATTTCTTTTTCTTTTATCATGGCTCTGGCTAAAACTTCCAGGACTATATTAAATATCAGTGGCGAGAGTGGACATCCTTATCTGGTGGCTGATCTGAATGGGAATAACTGCAAATTTTCCCCATTCAATAAGATGCTGGCTGTGGGTTTGTTTTAAATTGCTTTGATTATGTTGAGGAATGTTCCTTCTATACCAAGTTTGCTTGAGGTTTTCTTCATACAAGGGTGTTGAATTTTTTCAAATGCTTTCTCTGTGTTTATTGAGATAATCATATGGATTTTGGTCTTTAGTTTGTTAATGTGGTTTATCATATTTATTGATTTACTGATGTATACATACCAGGGATAAATCCCACTTGGTCCAGGTGAATGATCTTTCTGCTGTGTTGTTGGATTTGATTGGCTAGTATTTTGTTGTGGATTTTTGTATCTATGTTCATCAGAGATGTTGGTCTATAGTTCTCTTTCTCTGTCGTATCTTTTTCTGGCTTAGGAATTAAGGTGTTCCAAGCTTTGTAGAAGGAGTTTGGGATGATCCCCACCCTTTCAATTGTTTTGAATAGCTTGAGAAGAATTGGAATTAGTTCTTCTTTTATATCTGGTAGAATTCAGCAGTGAAGCCATCAGGACCTGGGCTTTTCTTTGTTGGAAGAGTCTTTACTACTGATTCAATCTCCACCTTGGTTATGGGTCTGTTTAGGTGTTCTGTGTCTTCCTGACTCAATTTAGGTAGGTTGTATGTGTCCAGGAATCTATCCATTTCTTCTAGATTTCCTGTTTCGTTAATGTACAGCTCTTTGTAGTAATTCCTAATGATTCTTTTTATTTCTGTGGTATCTGTTTTTACATTTCCTTTCTCATCTCTGATTTTGTTGAATTGGGTCTTCTCCCTCTTTTTTTTTTTTTTTTTTGGTTATTTGGGCCAATGGTGTGTCAATATTTTGTCTGTTTTTTCAAATACCAGCTCTTCATTTCACTGATTTTTTGTATTATTTTGTTTCAGTTTTGTTTATTTCTTCCTTAATTTTAATTATTTGTTTCCTCCTACTAACTTGGGGTTTGGTTTGTTGTTTTTTTCTGGGTCCTTGAGATGCATTGATAGCTCATTTATTTGGTGACTTTCCAGTTTCTTGATGTAGGCACTAATTGCTGTAAACCTCCTTCTTCACCTGTTCTTGCTGTATCCCGTAAGTTCTGATATGAGGTATTATCATCTTCATTTGTTTCTAAAAATTTTTGTTTTGTCTTTGATTTCTTTTATGAACCACTGTTCATTTAGGAGCACATTGTTCAGTCTCCATGTGTTTGCATACATTCTTGAGATTCTTGATTTGTTGGTTTTGAACTTCAATCCAGTGTGATCAGAGAAGGTGCATGGTATGATTTTGATTTTTTGAATTTGCTGATACTTACTTTATATCCTAATATATGGTCCATCCTAGAGAAAGTTCTATGCACTGCTGAGAAGAATGTCTATTCTGCTACTTGGAGGGAAAAGTTCTGAAGATATCCATTTGGTCTGTAGTGTTGATTAGCTCTGTTGTTTCTTTGTTGATTTTCTAGAGTCCTTCCTGTGAGTATGATTCTTTCTGCTATGAGCTACCCTAGGCAACCAAGGAGCTCTGAGAGTGTGCACAGCACTCTATGATTGCCCAGAAGCCAGCTACACCCTGTCTCCTCTCATGCAGTCACAGTGTTTTCTCAGTCTCAGCTCCCAGAGCTCTCAGGTCAAGAGGGGCCAGTGGAGCCACTCCAACCAGCTAGCGCATTCTGACCTCAAGAAAACTAAGGTGTTCCCAGAACGTTGTCTGTGTGTTCCAGCCCACTTGATTGAGTCAGGTCCTCCCCACCAGATTCAATGTCAGTGGGGAATCTGGGTTTTTCTCTCTGGTAAGATCTATGGTTCGCAGTTGGGCAAAATAGCCACCCACAATAGCCCACTTGCTTCAGAATTGTGTGGGCATGTAGGGGAGTCCTGCAGGTGGCACTTCTCTTCTGTAGGGATGACTTGCCCTCTCTTCCCATTGCCAGGTGGGTTCAGCTGGCACCCTGGAGAGTGTCTCCCTTGATTCCACTTGAGCTGTTTTCATTGCCTCTGACACCTGGGTTGAAGGTGACACCAATAATTGCCGGGTACCTGCACAGAAGCTGGGACAGCTACTACCTGCCTATGTCCAAAAATGGTGCCAGCCCTCCCACCACAGGCTGCAGGTCTCTGTTGTAGCAGGGAGGTGGGTAGAGAGAAAAAGTCACTGCTTTTTTTTTCTTCTTTTCTCCCACTTCTGGGTGAGCAGTCGCCCTGCTGTTCTGAGGGATCTGGGTGAAACTCAAAGAGGTGCAGTTCACTTAGCTCTCCCTCCCACCATATCAACAGCAGCATGGGCTGGTGGAATCGGAATCTGATCTTACCTAGTTTGCCGGGGTGGGCGCCTTCCTTCCTGGATCCAAGTTGGTGGGTCTTTTGCTGCATGTCTGCTCCTTCCACATAGGTCCAGGCCATTTCTACTGCTTTCACTGGATCTCCCTCTGGAGTTCCCCTGTGGCTTTACGCTGAGAGTGTACTTTCTCTACTTTTTTTAAATATTAGTTTCATCCTGCATAAATCAGGCAGCCCTGTTGCTATTTTGCAATCTTGGAACTCCCCCTTGGGAGCTGTTTTTAACTGAGTAGTTGAACATTCTCCTCCCACAACATGAAAAACACATCTATAATCACTCTGATGACATTGTTTTATAGTTAGCTGTATATATCCACAGCAGATAGTGTAAAACACCCCATTTTGAAAACTCAATTGATTTTCATTGCATAAATGAAAAAAAAATTATTCATGATCTTCTGGCAGCATGTTCTAGAGAAACAAAATAGGTAATATGGATATGAGGAATTAATAACAGACTTGTAATGAGTTTTTATAAAAATGTACTTCTACTTTAGAGATTTCATAATTTTTGATAGATTTTGTAATTTTTATGATGAATGACTTAGTTATCAACCTGGACAAATTCTGAACTGCTACCATAACTGCTCGCAACTTGATATGAGAAAAATACAAATGGTTTGAGGTTCTTGAGTTTCTTTTTTAGATTTATTTATTTATTTATTTAAAGAGTTACAGAGAGAGGAGGAGAGACAGAAAGATGGAGAAAGAGAGAAAGACAGAGAAGGAGGGAATCTTACATCTGCTGGTACACTCCTCATATGGCTGCAATGGCTTGGCCAGGCCAAAGCCAACATGAATGATGGTGGCCCAAGTTCTTGGGTCATCTTCCACTGCTTTCCCCAGGCCATTAACAATGAGCAGGATTGGAAGTAGAACAACCAGCACTTGAACTGGCATCAGTATGGGATGTTAGCCTTGCTGGTGTTAGACAATGGCTTCTTTCAGGTTTCTAAACACCTTTAAAAACTCATTGTTGGTTAAAATCAGGGTGTTTATGATCAAGGAAATGTAAATGTCTTGGAGATAAGATCTCTCTTTTGATATCTGTGTAGCCCAAATCAGAATATAAATGATGGCTCACAACTCATATGTATGGCTAAATACCTGAAATTTTTAACTCAAGCTTTAAAAATAGCATATTGTGGAAATTAAATTTCATGCTGGTTTCCTTCACTTAGCAATATGCATTTAAGACTCCTCCATTGGGCTGGCGCCATGCGCAGTGCAGTAGGTTAATCCTCTGCCTGTGGCACCAGCATCCCATATGGGCACCGGTTCTAGTCCTGGCTGTTCCTTTTTCAATGCAGCTCTCTGCTGTGGCCTGGGAAACGGTAGAAGATGGCCCAAGTGCTTGGGCCCCTGCGCCCACGTGGGAGTCCTGGAAGAAGCTCCTGGCTCCTGGCTTCAGATCGGCGCAGCTCCGGATGTTGCGGCCATCTGGGGAGTGAACCAGTAGAAGGAAGACCTTTCTCTCTGTTTCTTCCTCTCACTGTCTGTAACTCTACCTCTCAAATAAATAAATAAAATCTTTAGAAAATAAAAAGACTCCTCCATGTCTTTACCAGGTTTAATCACATTTTTAAAAATCTTTGAATAATGTGCTATTGTATGAATGTACCAGTTTGTTTATTCATTTATCTCTAAAAAGACATCTTGGTTGTTTCTAATTTTGAATAATTATGAATAAACTGCTACAAATGTTCATGTGCAGGTTTTTGTATAAACATAAGTTTCCCAGCTCATTTGGCTAAATGTGTAAGAGCACAATTGCTGAACTGCATAGTAAATTTCCCAACTTGTTTGGGTAAATATACACAATTGCTGAATTGTATTGTAAGACTCTGTTTAACTTTGTAAGAAATTGCCAGACTATCTTCCAAAGACAGTGTACAATTTTGCATTCCTATGAACAATGAAGGAGAGTTCCTGTCATTTGGTCTTTTTAATAAATAATATGTTACTTAAACAAAAAAGAAAGCAAAATATGCTCTGGTCTGATATCTTAAGAAATATACTGCCATCAGGACCTGGGAGGCCAGGTTGGATTTGGAATTCTGGGATTCCTTAGCCATCCTGAAAGAGCCAGCCCTCAGTCATCAGCTTGTCTCTTATCTTCTCACCTTTGATCAGACCTGTCTGGTCTTTGTGGTGCTCTGCATCTATACATGTAGACAAACAGACATGACCTCCACAGGACCAAGCTGCTTGCATGCTCTGCAGATAGCTGCCCTTTGTTTTCCCCTTGGGGAAAACGTAAGTACACTGGTGAGTGCATTGGGAGGAGAGACTCCGAGCAGGGGCATGCTCTGGGAAGGAATTCCAGAATGCTATGGAAAGTAGTCTGGAGGTAGAATCTCCAGGAGTCTAGAGAACAGGTGGGCAAGTCCCTTGACTTTATGGACTCTGCCCAAGAGAAGGATCAGAAAAGCATTTTCTATCAGGGTGGGGCATGTCCTGCCCATGGACCATGTCAGGCCCATAAAATCATTTGGTCTGGCTCTGCCAAGGCAACTGCAGATGGGACTTCAAATTCAAGAGATCGGTAACAGGCTAATTTCTAAGTTGATAATTTTGCCTGACCCATGAATGATGTTTTAAATTTCCAGATAGCCCTTGTCAGAAACAAGGTCCCTCACTTCTGTAAGTGTAGTCCAGGGCAGAGTTCTTTTCTGTCTGAGACTCCCAGAGAGGAAGAGGAACCTGACTGTGACCATTTGATCAACTGATGGTAAACTGAGAAGGAAACACAGGTTGTTCTAGATCTATGGCCCCTAACTATCTGCCTTCAATGCCATATGTAATTCTATTAACCAAACAGGAAGGAAGTGAGCAAGTTCAGTCATTTTATTGTTACTTTATATTGAGAAAAAGCGAACGATGAAACACGAGACTTTTCAATAGCTTACACTGGTGCAGCTGAGCTCATGAGTTGGAATTTGAATGTCTGGTGGTTTGAGGTTAAGGCCGAGGCTGACGTTACCCTCCCCTTTTACGAAGCCTCGGAGGCTCACAAACCCAGATTTAGACTTGGTGGTTTGGATATTAAAAACTGGTTCTTTTCCCTGGGTTTTATGTTACCACTTCAAATTCCACTCAACAAGAAATCATAGATACAGAGGGAAAGCTCTAAGCACAGAGAATGCCCACCCAGGGCCACCGGAAACAGCTTCAGGTGAAGGGTGGAAGCTTGAGGCATCTTTGCTCCTGATGGACTGGCTCCTGGACCTGGAGGAGGCTTCATTTTCGATTTCAAAAACTACGGATGAGTGATGGCTTTAAAAGGAATTTGAAGTCCTTCTTTCCCTATTCTCCCCATCCTACTCTTAGCTGCTTTTGTTTTGTTTCAAAATTTCATAAAGCATCTGTCATTGCTTTCATTTCTTTCCTCTTTTTCCTAGGCTACAGGAATTCAAAGGGAAAACAAACCCAAATAGACAAGACTTGGGGTAATTTTCAAGTAGGGATTGCTCTTTCAATGTATAGTGTTTTTTTTTTTTAAAATACATGTTTACTTATTTGAAAGGCAAACTAACAGAAGAGAGAGAGAGGGAGAGACACAGAGAGATTGTAGGTCTGCTGGGCATACCCAAAATCGCTGCAACAGCCAGGTCTGGGGCAGGCCGAAGCCAAAAGCCAGGAGCTCCATCCAGGTCTCCTACATAGTTGGTAGAGGCCATTCCTCTGCTGCCTTCCCAGGCACATAAGTGGGAAACTACATCAGAAGTAGATAGCTGTGACTTGAACCAGCACTCTAACATGGGATGCATACTTCGCAAGTGGCAGCTTGACCTGCTGGGCCACAATGCAGGGCCCAGTGCATAATGTTTGGTTGTTGCCCTATAAATATTCTTCTACTTCTTTCAGCGCTAACTCCAGCTTCATCTCCACATAGTACACATTAGGACAGAATAAGCTAATTGCTAAGAACCTCATTCACAGGCTGAAATGCTAGGTCTAGGACGTCCCATCTGCAGGGCAATGGGAGCAAAGAAGGAGCTGGATAATAGCCTGAGCATTTAAGTCCAGCTTCCTTGTCTTTTCCTAATGGTTCAGATCTCAGATTACATCTTAGAATTGGGTTCTCCATGTTGCTATAGTGTGAACGTAGCATCTCATGCTGGTTAACTGTGTTTGACATTAAATTGCAGCCCCTATACCCTACTCACCTCTGCTGTCTCTCCTGCATTCGCCTCATTAATCGATTTGTTCCTGCCCTGTGATAGTTGTTGCACT
This sequence comes from Oryctolagus cuniculus, assembly GCF_964237555.1. Lineage (NCBI taxonomy): Eukaryota > Metazoa > Chordata > Mammalia > Lagomorpha > Leporidae > Oryctolagus > Oryctolagus cuniculus. Next base: position 48,467,867 of record NC_091433.1, on the reverse strand, counting down.
GGGACAACCCAAAAGCACACAGCCCTGATATGTGCCAGAGAAGACACTGTCTACCCCGAAATTATGATAAGGAAATGTTTTCTTTATTTAATTCATCACCTCCAGCATTATCTGTGCTTATTAATTTTTATTATCACCTCCAGAGTTGTCCTCCTTTTTTAAACTTTGTACCATTGTAAGAAGTTACTGTGCAACCATAAGACTTTTTAACCAAGCAAGGATGCCGGCGCCGCAGCTCACTAGGCTAATCCTCCACCTTGCGGCGCTGGCACACCGGGTTCTAGTCCCAGTCAGGGCGCCAGATTCTGTCCCGGTTGCCCCTCTTCCAGGCCAGCTCTCTGCTGTGGCCCGGGAATGCAGTGGAGGATGGCCCAAGTCCTTGGGCCCTGCACCCGCATGGGAGACCAGGAGAAGCACCTGGCTCCTGGCTTCAGATCAGCGCGATGCGCCGGCCATAGCGGGCCGGCCGCAGCGGCCATTGGAGGGTGAACCAACGGCAAAAGGAAGACTTTTCTCTCTGTCTCTCTCTCTCACTGTCCACTCTACCTGTCAAAAAAAAAAAAAAAAAAAAAAAAAAAAAAAAAAAAAAAAAACAAAACAAAGCAAGGAGCAGGACTTACATATTACTGTTGGCTTCGCTCTTGGGTTGCTCTCCTTGAGAAGCCAACTAGTCACTTCACTGGTGCTGCTTTGCTCAATACTCTTTAGGAATTACTTGTTTTTAGAGTTGCCTCAAGTTCTTTATTGCTATTTCTAAGCAGTTGAAAAACAAATGTTGTTAAGTATGCTTCAGGAAGAAAACTTACAGATGTATCTCACATATAATATTACCTAGTCTGGCATTTTATTTTTTTCACATTTGGCTTGCTATGATTCTTCCAGTTTGGAAAACAAAGTCCATCCACTAAGGTATAACCTATGCAGCCACAGATAAAAATAGTAGAAAGAATATTCAGAGGTCTGATTCCAGGTAGCATGTAGAAGCATGTGAAAGACCTTCACTCTTGCCAAGTTATCAAGAAACCACCAGACAAATCAGAAATCATCCTTTTACTATGGTCATTAGAATTATGAACACAAAGATACCTGAAATAGCTAAGTTCTAGAGAGATGAGCTCTTCCAAGGTGAGCAAGGAATGGCAGATGTCCCACTCACACCTGGATTAGGGTGGGGGCAAAATGAGGCACAGGACAGACTTTGATTGGACAAGTAGACACCAGCCAAAATTTTCACAAACTTGGAGGCTAGTATCTGACTTTACTCTGGAAAAACCCCCAGTGCAGAAATATTTCTGTCTTCCAAGTAATTCACCATTTTTACCCAGCAAACAGAGGCTGACAGAGAAGGTTAACAGCAAAATAAGTTCTCAAGACTCAACACCCTCCCAAGTTTTGCAATTGCACAATCTTGAAGCTTCACAGTTCTGTAGCCTCAGCAATATCAAGCCTCCTGATCTCACAGTCTGGCTGTCTTGAATTCTCACCAATCTGAGGTCACGAGGATCAGTGGTTTCAAAGTCTTGCCGCCTCTCAGTTTCAAGGACTGGTGCTCTTATAGAGTTGGTCCTGGGACCTTCCTGGAGAAAGAGGCCTGAACTCATCTTCCAGGTATTTGAGGGTACAGGAAGAAAAACTGAGATGAACCAAAGCTGCAACCAAACACCTAGTCCACTCAATTTCTGATGTATTCAAAGATTTTAGCTTTGGACCAATACATGAATTAAAGGCTGCTTTGAAAAGCAGAGACCAACCTTTTTGGATCACTCATGGTCAAATTATTTTTTTTAACTTTTATTTAATGAATATAAATTTCCAAAGTACAGCTTATGGAGTACAATGGCTTCCCCCACATACCTTCCCTTCCACCCACAACCCTCCCCTCTCCCGCTCCCTCTCCCCTTCCATTCACATCAAGATTCATTTTCAATTCTCTTTATATACAGAAGATCAGTTTAGCATATATTAGGTAAAGATTTCAACAGTTTGCACCCACATAGAAAAACAAGGTGAAAATACTGTTTGAGTACTAGTTATAGCATTAAATCACACTGTACAGCACATTAAGGACAGAGATCCTACATGAGGAGTAAGTGCACAGTGACTCCTGTTGTTAACTTAACAATTTGCCACTCTTGTTTATGACATCAGTAATCACCCTAGGCTCTTGTCATGAGTTGCCGAGGCTATGGAAGCCTTTTGAGTTCACTGACTCTGATCATATTTAGACAAGGTCATAGTCAGAGTGGAAGTTCTCTCTTCCCTTCAGAGAAAGGTACCTCCTTCTTTGATGACCCGTTCTTTCCACTGGGATCTCACTCGTGGAGATCTTTCATTTAGGTCATTTTTTTTTCCCCCAGAGTGTCTTGGCTTTCCATGCCTGAAATACTCTCATGGGCTTTTCAGCCGGATCCGCATGCCTTAAGGGCTGATTCTGAGGCCAGAGTGCTGTTTAGGACATCTGCCATTCCATGAGTCTGCTGTGTATCCTACTTCCCATGTTGGATCGTTCTCTCCCTTTTTTATTCTATCAGTTAATATTTGCAGACACTAGTCTTGTTTATGTGATCCCTTTGGCTCTTAGTCCTATCATTATGATCAATTGTGAACAGAAATTGATCACTTGGACTAGTGAGGTGGCATTGGTACATGCCACCTTGATGGGATTGAATTGGAATCCCCTGGTACGTTTCTAACTCTACCGTTTGGGGCAAGTCAGCTTGAGCATGTCCTAAATTGCACATCTCTTCCCTCTCTTATTCCCACTCTTATATTTACTCATGGTCAAATTCTAATACCCTGCTAGAGGAATTAAATATGTACTTCTGCCCCAAACTTATCAGACATCCCCCCATGCTGCACATATATCTTTTCTCAGCTTCTACTATTCATTTAAACTCAATGTCCAACATACAAAAAAACTACTAGACTGAAAACAGATCAGGGGGATCTGACACCAATTAAAAAAAAGTGAATAGTAACAAACCCAATAACCCAGATGCTAGAATTACAGAGCAAGTTCCTTAAAATAGCCATTAAATATATTTATATTCTTTATGTTATATTATATTTTATTTCTCTGGACTTTATAAATCCTATAATATATTGTGGATGATTTTTCTTTAGATATTTAATTGTAGGTTTTAAAAAATATTTATTTTTTCAAAAGACAGAGCAAGAGAGAGAGAGAGAGAGAGAGAGAGATCTTACACCTCCTGGTTCACTCCCCCAGAGCCCACAATATCCAGAGCAGGGTCAAACTGAAGCCAGGATCCTAGAACTCCATCTGGGTCTCTCACATAGGTGGTGGGGACCTAAGTACTTGAATCATCATCTGCTGCCTCCCAGGGTGCACATTAGTAGGAGGCTGGACCAGAAGTGGAGTGGGGACTTGAACTCAGGCACTCTGACCTGGGATGTGCACTTTCCAAACATTATCTTAACCGTGGTGCCACTAAACTCATCTGTAAATTGTATTTTAAACAATTTTAAAAGGAAAAACATCACATTAAAGACAAATGTTAAGATTACCAGCTAAAATTTTTCTGAATTTAAATAAAAAATGGCAAATTATGAATCCAGGAAATTCAGTGAAGCCCAAGTAGAATAAATAAAAAAAAAGAAAAGAAAACAACAAACTACCAGTAGGCATATGTTGCTCAAGCAACTGAAACTGTAAATTAAGCAAAGCTCACAGAACAACCTGGAGAAAAAAGATCCACCATGAGAGGAGGAATCATGACAGCTGACTTCCCAGGGAAGACAGTGGAATGACACCTGTAAATCATTGGAAGGTGCAAACACTAAAAGAAATGCTAATGCATGGTTTCAGGCTGCAGTGAAATTATACTAGTTTCAAATTTGTGTGTTAGGAAAATATAACACATACTGGCAATGGTAAATATGTGGTTAAATATAGAACACAAGTTTTTTCTTTTTAAAATTCTTCAAAATGCAATTTACTATTTAATGGGAATATTAGTAATAAATACTGTTTATTAAGTATGAAAAGAGAAATATATCACAACACCATCAGAAAGAATGAGGATGTGTATTTTAAATTATAGTGTTCCCAATACCATAAGGGAAGGAGAACATCATTAGTTCAAATTGTGACAAGTTAAGAATGTACATTCTAATCTGTAAAATAACCACTACAAAGATTATAAATACGAAAGAGTGTGCTAAAAGATCAACACAAGACAAAGAAAGGGATAATCACACATACCTGATTAACCCAATAAAGAGAGGAAAAGACAAAAAAGAAATGCAAAGAACAGAAGGGACAAATTAAAACAATTGTAGACTGAAACCCAACAGCATGGATAATCACACTAAATAAAACACTCCAATTAAAGAGAAAATATTGTCGACTGGTTAAAAACGTTGTATGTTGTTTATCTAGAAGGCATGGCAAATACAAAGACACAATGAATTGAAAGTAAAGTAGATAGGAAAGTTTGACTAAGTCAATATCAGATGGAATGGACTTAAAGTCAAGATTATTGCCAAAGATAGAGGATAAATTTAAAGACAAAAAAGACAAACATTGCACAACTACATGAATATGGCAAAAGCTATTGAACAGTATACTTTATATTATAAACATTGAAATTATATATTTTAAGTGAGTAAAGTATATGGTATTTAACTTATATCTCAATAAAGCTGCTAAAAGAGAACAAAGGTGATCTGAGGGACAAACATTTGGCTCAATGGTTAAGCTGCCACTTGGAATGCCCATATCCCATATCGGAATGTCTGGGTTCCCTGGGAGGCAGAAGGTGATGACCTAAGTCTTAGGGTCCCTGCCCACCCATGGTGGAGACTTGGATTGTTCTTCAAGATCCTGGCTTCAGCTTGGCCCAGCCCTGGCTGTTGCACATTTGAGGAATGAACAAGTGGTTGGGAGATATTCTCTCTCTCTTTCTCTCCCTCCATCTCTCTCTCTCTTCCTCTGTCTCTCTCTGTATGACTCTTTGCCTTTTAAATAAAAATAAATAAATTAATTAAGATATATGCCCCAGAAGTTTATTGAAATGTCATACTTCTACTGATTCAGCAATTTTTACTACTGTAGTCATGGAATATATTAAATTAAACTGTTTAGGGTTAGTGTGTGGTACAGCAGGTTAAGCCACTGCCTGCCATGCTGGCATCCCATGTCAGAATGTTGATTTAAGTCTTGGATGCTCAGCTTCCTATCCAGCTCCCTGCTAATGTGCCTGACAAAGCAGCAGAGGATGGTCCAAGTGCTTGGGCCCTTGCCACCCATGTGGGAGACCCAGATGGAGTTTCTGGTCTGGCTCCTGGCTTTGGCCTGGCCCAGCCCTGGCTGTTGCAGTCATTTGGAGAGTGAACCACTGGATGGAAGATCTCTCTCTGTCTCTGTCACTCTGCTTTCCAAATAAATAAGTAAATCTTTAGAAAATAAACTAATTAATTAAACTGGTCAAAAAATCCATATATGGTAAAATGTTTATCTATGGAGGCATCCTAAGGACTATGGAGTCCTTAGGAGATAATCATACTAATGTTATATGTCTATTCATCCATTTATTTGTTCATTTCTTTATCTAGATTATAGGGTATATGATATTTAAAAAAGATTTGTTCACATATAGTACTCATCTTTATTCTATGTTTAAAATGCAACAAAATGTTCACTTTTTCATTTTGTCATAGTATATGATTTTGTTCAGTTTTCAAAATCCTACCATAAGAGAAACTTTAGTGGCCACAATTTCCTCCATCTCAATATGCCTATCTCTCTGCAACATTAGTTTTCCATTCCTTATCTCCAGAGATAGAGTCTATTTCAGTCATTTGTATAAAGATTGGTCCTTATGACTCGCTTGGACCAAGAGAATGTGGCAAAAATAATGCTATGTAAGTTCCAGAACCTTGACCTAAAGCTGGATTTCAACTCCTACCTTGGACTCCCTCAACACTGCCCTGAGACTGCCATGTAAGAAGTCAGCCTCCTCAAGAGTGATGAGCCACGTGGAAGACAACTGAAGTCCCCCAGTCAGTAGCCAGTACCAACCTCTATACGTGCCAGTGAGACAATTTTGGCTTTCCAGCTCACTCCACCTTCCAGCTGAACCAAGCCTCATGAATGATTCCACAGTAAACCAGCTGAGGAGGTGCCCAAACAAACCAAAGAATTGTGACAAGCAGTAAGTCACTGTGTTTAGCTGTTAAGTTTGGGGATGTTGTAATATAGTCAAGCTTAAATGAAAAAGAAATGGCTACGTGAAAGTGAGGTACTTTGTCACCAACACCGTAATATGTCCCATTAACTTTGGGACCAAAGTTGCAGATGGTGGTGGGAAGAAAATGATAGTGAGAACTGCAAGGTCATGGGAAAGTTCCACTGGAGGCTGGAGAAAGATCTAATTATGTAATGGTAGAAAGATTAGCAAAATTGTTATCTGCAGCAATATGGATGCTAGAAAGTGTAAGCAATTAACTTGTGAGTGTAGACTAGAAGATGCCAGAAAGAATGCTAAAGCCCCGGTTGTCATTTTTAAGTTGCATACAATAAAGTACCTGACAAGATACATGAATGCAAAAAGAAACTGTTGCTAAAGAGAAATTAAAAGATAGGTATTAGGCCCAGGACATTTCTACCTTGGAAAATAAAACTATTTCTTATTCTAAGCAAAGATTTTTCTCCCAGCAAAGATTCTTAAAAGAAATAGCCCCAGGATAAAGATCAAATTAAGGTGTGGATAAAAGATAGTTTTAAAGAGTTGAGAATTAAAGTGAGGCCTAGAAAGACCTTTCCTGCTCACTTAGACTTCTAAGAACCCTGAGTCCTGTGCCACACAGCGGCTCTACCCAGGGCCCAGGTAGAGAAAGCCTTCTCTCAAGAAGAGTTACAGATGTAGCTTTGGGAACATTGAATGAATCCCAATCAAATTCACAGGAAAGCCCCAGTTTTTAACTGGCTTACTTTAGATGAAACACCACCAGCTTGGACTAAAAGGGACAGGGTACCAAATGTGGCCTCCTATAACAAATAATGGTAAACTGGATAAAATATAATGATAAATTTGGACAAGAGGCAGAACAACGATGTGATTTTTTTTAATTTTAATATTTATTTATTTGTTTGATAGCAGAGTTATAGAGAGGGAGACACAGAGAGACAAAGAGAGAGAGAGTGAAAGAGAGAGAGGTCTTCCAGCCACTGGTTCACTCCCCAAATAGCTGCATTGGCCAGGGCTGGGCCAGGCTGAAGCCAGGAGCCAAGAGCTTCATCCGGGCCTCCCACTGTGGGCAGGGAACTAAGGACTTTGACCATATTCCACTGCTTTCCCAGGCACATTAGTAGGGAGCTCAGCTGCAAGTGGAACAACCAGGAATCGAACTGGCGCCCATACACAGGCAGCAGCTTAAAATGCTGCACTGCTCTGTCCCCAAGGGACGGGACTCTCAAGAGAGAAAAAACTCAGAAGGCAAATCTCATGTCCATTCCACTCTCCTCCTTAGGACAACTTGCTAACCAGGACACAAGGAGGTGGATCCCAAGGGAGCCCAGCCATGGTGCTGAGCTGAGGAGGGGCAGACCAGTGTTTGGGTCTGTGAAGGCAGCTGGAATTGTCAGGGCAGGATACCAGGAAGGAGAGGGTTGTGCAGAAGGACACCCACAAGGCCTCTATGGGATTCTGTGTGACTCACTGGATGAAGACACACAGCTGGAGGAGACGTCCCAAGCGCTAGTGTAGAGCTGCTGAATGGAGTCGACAGTGGGAAGAGCATGCTCGGGACCTCACGGCTCTGGAGGCCAGGTGGTTCCAGCCCAGCTGCTACCACAGCAGAAAGACCACACTCAGGAGCAAGGGTCGTACGCTAAGGTACTGACCACTCCACATCTGCCCTAAAAAAGCCCTAAGAAAACTAAGCCACAATGAGTTTAAGGAGGACTGATAGTTGAATAACTACCACAACAAGATTCAACACTCTTTAATCCAGAACAAATTATTTATAATGTCTAGAATTTAATAAGAAATTATCAGTCATATAAACATGTAGAAAATGCTGACCCATAATAAGGGGAAAATACCCATACAATCATTTGAAACTAACCCTAAAATGACAGATTTTGAAATTAGCAAAAACTCTAGTCTTTTTTTAAGTTTTATTTAAGAGATACAAGTTTCATGTATTTCATGCATACAGATTTAAGAATATAGAGCTATTCCCCACCCTATCCTCCCTCATGACCATACTCTAACTGTTCTTCCTCCTCCCTCTCCTGTTCTCACTCTTAATTTCTACAAAGATCTATTTTCAGTGTACTTTATATTAATAAGGGTAATCTTACCTAAGTAAAGAGTTCAACAAATAGTATGAAGAAAAAAAATTGTTCTTCGACAGTTGAGACAGGGACTGTAAACAATCATCGAATCTCAAGATACCCATTTCACACCAACACATTACATTTTGGGTATTCTATTAGTTACTCCAGATCAGGGAAAACATATGGTATTTGTCTTTTTGACGGGCTTGTTTCACTAAGTATAATGGTTTCCAGTTGCATCCATTTTGTTGCAAGAGGTAAGATTTCATTTTTAACTGCTAAGTAGTATTCTATAGTGTATATATGCCACACTTTCATAATCCAGTCATCAATTGATAGACATCTGGGTTGATTCTATATCTCAACTATTGTGAATTGCATTGCATATGCTATTTTTTGTTGTTGTTGTTTTGCTTGGGTAAATTCCCAGGAAGGGAATGGTTGGATCATATGGTGGGTCTATATTCTGATTTATGAAGTATCACCATACTGTCTTCCACAGTGGCTGCACCAGTTTACATTCCCAAAAACAGTGGATTAGGGTACCCTTTTCCCCACATCCTCACCTGCATTTGTTGTTCGTTAATTTCTGTATGAGAGCCATTCCAAATGGGGTGAGGTGAAACATCATTATGGTTTTGATTCGCATCTCCGTGATGGCTAGTGATCCAGAGCATTTTTTCAAGTGTCTGTTGGCCATTTGAAATTCCTCTCTCAAAAATTGTCTGTTCAAGTCTTTTGCTCATTTATTATCTGGATTGTTTGTTTTGTTGATCTTGAATTTCTTGGGCTCTTTATAGATTCTGGATATTAACCCTTTATCAGTTTCATAGTCTGCAAATTTTTCTCTCATTCTGTCGATTGCCTCTTCATTTTCCTGAGTGTTTCTTTTGCAGCACAGAAACTTCTCAGCTTGATGTAATCACATTTGTCAATTTTGACTTTGATTGCCTATGCCTCTGGGGTCTTTTCTAAGAACTCTTGCCTATGCCAATGTCTTGTAGGGTTTCTCCAATATTTTCCAGTAACTTGATGGTATCGGGTCATACACTGAGGTTCTTAATCCATTTTGAGTGGATTTTTGTGTAAGGAGTAAGGTGTAAGGTGTAAGGTCTTTTTTCATGCATGCAGAGATCCAATTTTTCCAGCACCATTTTTTGAAGAGATTGTCCTTGTTCCAGGAATTGATTTTAGCTCCTTTGTCAAAGAGCAGTTAGTTGAAGATGCGTGGATTGATTTCTGCCATTTCTATTCTGTTCCATTGGTCTATATGCCTGCTTTTGTGCCAGTACCCAGCTGTTTTGATTGTAACTGCCCTGTGGCATGTCTCGAAATCTGGTATTATGATGCCTCCAGTTTTGTTTTTGTTGTATAAGATTGATTTATCAAGCAGTGGAAGATGGCCCAAGTCCTCAGGCCCCTGCACCCACGTGGGAGACTGGGGAGAAGCTCCTGGCTTTGGATCAGCACAGCTCTGGCGCTGCAGCCATCTGGGGGAGTGAACCAGTGGATGGAAGAGCTCTCTTTCTCTCTCTGCTTCTGCTTCTCTGTAACTCTGCCATTCAAATAAATAAATAAATAAATAAATCTTTTTTAAAAAGAGATTGTTTCAGCTATTCAGGGTCTCTTGTGTTTCTTTAGCATTGTTTTTTTCTAGATCTGTGAAGAATGCCATTAGTATTTTGATTGGGATTGCATTGACTCTGTAAATTGCTTTCAATAGTATGGACATTTTGCTGATCTTGATTCTTCCAAAACATGAACATAGAAGGTTTTTCCATTTTTTGTGTCTCCTTCTATTTCTTTCTTTAATGATTTATAGTTTTCTTCATAGACATCTTTGACATCCCTGGTTAAATGGTTTTAAAATTTAACTTAAATGGGGCCAGCACTGTGGCACAGTTGGCTAAAGCCCCAGCCTGCCACGACACCCCATATGGACGCCTGTTCAAATCCTGGCTGCTCCACTTCCAATCCAGCTGTCTGCTATGGCCTGGGAAAGCAGTAGAAGATGGCCCAAGTCCTGGGGCCCCTGCACCCACGTGGGAGACCGGGAAGAAGCTCCTGGCTCCTGGGTTCAAATCAGCTCAGCTCTGGCCATTGCCGCCATTTGGGGAGTGAATCAGCAGATGAAAGATCTCTCTCTCTCTGGCTCTAACTCTCTCTATGTAACTCTGTCTTTCAAATAAATTTAAAAGAATCTTAAAAACATTTAACATACCCACAGACACACAGCAGAGAAACCAATAGAATAAAGGAAAAATAATTAATTCCATATACAAAATATATTTAAGTTAACAGGAAGAAATCAGCAAAAACTGAAAGCAGATGGTTCAGAGTAAATAAATAACAAAGTGGTGGCAAAGCTCAACCCAGACTGATAATTATCTTAATTATATATAGGCTCAAACTCCAATGTGATAGCAAAAATTGTCAGTCTGGTAGTTAGAGATTAATGGTATGTTTTCTAAAAGAGAATAAATATTAAGTCACAGATTAGTTGGAAATAAAAAGATGAAAAATCCATACCCCTGAATGGTAAGTAATGGAAAGTTAATGTGGATATATCGATATTAATGTAGACATTAGAAACAGAGATAGTGAATAACAAAAGTAGGACCTCAGGGTCAGGCGTTGCAATCAGGCATTCTGAACTGGAGTGCTGGTTCAAGTCCCAGCTGCCCTGCTTCCAGGCCAGATTCCTACCCAGCTTTCTGGGAAACAACACATGATGGATGGCTCAAGTACTTGAGCCCTTGCCACCCATGTGGGAGACCCAGACTGAGTTTCTGGCTTTGGCCTCGCTCAACTCATTTGGGAAGTCAATGAAAGATCTCTATTTTGCTGTCACTCTGCCTTTCAAATAAATACATAAATCTTTTGTAAAAAAGATGTATCCTTTAAAAAAAAAAACCAGTGTCCATTTAGAAAGAAGATATAAAAATTCTAAACATACAAGGAGACTTCAAAATGTTCATGGGAAATGAAATTTAAACATAAGTTATTTTTGTTGCAAAATTTTTGAAATCGATGCATATGAAGAGTCTTCAGAAAGTTCACTGAAAATGTGCAGATTTCAAAGAGTTTTTGTACCAAATGAAACTTACTTTTTAATGCCATTTCCATGAGCTTTTTGAAGAAAGCTTGTATATGCCAGTATACATAAAACTTCAAAACATATTAAATAAAAATTGACAGAACAAAGGGAAGAAAAACTAATCTATATTATAGTTAGAGATTTTGGCATTCCTTTCTCAATAACTAATAGAATAACTATATGAGCAATGAGCAAAGATACAGAAAATAAAGGTAATGCAATCAACCAATGTGGTCTGGTTGACATTTACATAATATTATCTCAGTAACACCATGTGCATATTGAATATTTGACAAGAGAAATCCTTTCAAAGATCAAAGTATTAGTGCTTTCTATAACCATAGCAGAAGTCAATGAGAAATCTGTAACAAGATACATAGAAAATTCCTAAATAGTTCTAAGATAAAGAATCTAGATATAAGTAAATGAATAATCCACATATAAATAATCCGTAAGTCTAAGAAGAAATAATGAGAAATTAGCAAATATTTCAAGTTGAATGATAATGAAAAAGAATAGTGTATAAAATTGGTTGGATACACTTGAATGTGAGCTTGGAAGAAAATCTATAGGTTTAATGCTTATATTAGAAAAGAGGAAAGATTTGAGGCCAGTGTTGTGGCACAACAGGTTAAAGCACCGGCCTACAGTGCCGAAATCCCATATGTGTGACAGTTCGAGTCCTGGCTGCTCCACTTCTGATCCAGCTTCCTGCTAATGCACGTGGGAAAGCAGTGGAGAATGGCCTAAGTTGTTGGGCCCCTGCACCCACGTAGGAGACCTGGAAGAAGCTCCTGGCTCCTGACTTTGGATGGCCTCAGCTCTGGCTGTTACAGCCATTTGGGGAGTGAACCAGGGGATGGAAGACCTCTCTCTCTCTCTGTAACTCTTTTTATTTATTGTTTTAAAAAAAGATTTATTTATTTACTTGAAAGTCAGAGTTACACAGAGAGAGAAGGAGAGGCAGAGAGAGAAAACACCTGCTGGCACTGCAGGTGGCAGCTTTTTCCTGCTACACCTCAGTGCCGGCCCCCCTGTAACTCTTTCAAATAAATAAAATAAATCTTTAATAAAACAAAGATTTAAAATCAGTTTCCTAAAATTCCACCATAAAAATCAAAAAAGATCAAATTAAATGCAAAGTAAAAGGAAGCAAATAATAAATATAAGAAATTAATGAAATAGAAAACAGAAAAACAGCTGAGAAATATATGTCTTTAAAAATATTAACAAAACTAATAACCACCTAGCAAGGCTAATCAGCAAGAAAATAGAGAAAACTGTAAATTTGCATTATCAGGAATGAAACAATAGTATTACCATTGATTATGATATTTTAAAAGGATATTAAAGGCATATTAAAGTTATTTTATGCCAGTTACTTTGACCATTTAGATAAAATTGGCACATTGCATAAAAAAACACAAATTGCAAAATAGATGGAAGGATAATTATAATCTCTGAAAAGTCTTTTATATATATATCTATAATACGTCAAAATGAATGATAGAATATCTTCCCACAACACAGCTCTTGGCTAAGATGATTTCCCTGCTGAATTCAATAAACATTTGAAAAGAAATATTGCCAATGTTACACAATTTTTATGAAGTAAAGGAGAGAATACTTTCCAACTCATTTTTATAAATCTAACATAAATCTGATACCAAACCTGACAAAGGCATTAAAATAAAAGACTTATGGGTCAATAAGCTCATGAACATAGATACAAATCCTAAAAGTAAAATTAGCAAATAAAAAACTACCATATATAAAAAGGATAATATCTCATGACCAAGTGCATTCCTAAGAATGCAAGGTTGGTTCAATTATTTTAAAAACTCAAGAAGTATAATTCACCTTTTCCCAAAAATAAAGAAGAATCACATGATCATCTTAATAGATAGTAAGTGTTAGTTATTTACTCCCACATAACAAATTGCCCCAGAAAATAATGACTTGAAGCTATCAGTGCTACTTATCTCACAGTTTCCATAAATCAAACATCTGTATGAAGCTTGGCTGGATGTCAGTGACTCAGGATCTCTCACAAGACTGCAAAGAAAATACCAATTGATGCTGCTCTCATCTTTGGGCTTGACTCGGGTGGATCAACCCACTTCTAATCTCACTCACATGGTTTCTGTAAAGACTCACTTCCTTGGTTATTGAACTGAGGTCTCAGTTCCCTACTGAGTCTCTTCCTGGTCACATAGACTTCTCTTTAAGACAGCTGGGAGCCTGGCAGCTTGCTTCACTGGAGTGTGCAAGTGAGAGGCCTAGAGAAACAGTGCAAAAAAGGGGAAGGTCAGCCTTTTACAATCTAACTTCAGAAGTGACATCTTCATCACCTCTGTATTAGTCTTTCCGTTAACAGCCAGCCTCTAGGGTAGCACACACACAAAGGAGGGGGGACCAAAGTGTATGAATATTCAGAGGTCTTGGGAGCAGTTTTATAAGCAGCGTATGATAATGCCTTAAAAGCATTTGACAAAATGCAAACTGATTTAGAATTTTAAAAAGCTCAGAAAAGAAGTAGAAAGGAATTTTCTCACCCTGATAAAGGGCATCTGATAGAAAACTAGAGCTAGTATCATGCTTCATTATGATATGTTAGATGCTTTCCCCCTAAGATCAGAAAAAAAGGCCAGAACAAAACATCTCATCAGCTTTTCTCAACAAAGTACTGGAAAGCTAGCAAATATAATAAGATAAATGGAAAAAAAATGTTTTAAAAGCATACAAGTGCCTTTGAGGGAAGGAAAAAGTAGAATTTTTTATTCACAGACAACATGATTATTTATGTTTGAAATCCAAAGGAATTTACAAAAAACCCACAAAACCCTGCTAGAATTAATAAGCAGATTTACCATGATTCCTGGATATAAAGCCATATACAAAAATTAGTTCTATTTCTATATCTAGGCAATACACAATTGATAAATGACATTTTATTTTATTTTTTAAAATTTATTTATTCATTTGAAAGTCGGAGTTACAGAGAAAGAAAGGCAGAGAGAGAGAGAGAGATCTTCTCTCCGCTGGCCCACTCCCCAAATGGCTGCAATGGCTGGAGGTGGGCCAATCAGAAGCCAGGAGCCTCCTCCAGGTCCCCCAGTGGGTGCAGGGGCCCAACCACTTGGACCATCCTCCACTGCCCTCTCAGGCACACTAGCAGGGAGCTGGATCAGAAGTGGAACAGCCAGGACCCAAACACTACACCATAATGCTGGACCTGATAAATGACATGTTAAAATATCTACTCTTAAATGGCATTCCAAGTATGGAATACTTTGGAATAAAATTGGTAAGATGCGTGAAACAGCACACACTTTATATTTTTTTTGTGTGTATCTCATATATACAACATGAGGAACATAGTAATTCTTCCCACCATATCCACCCTCCCACCCACTCTGCCCCCTTCCTTTCTTTTCCCTCTCCTGTTAGTCTGAGAAAAAAAAAAAAAAAAAAAAAAAAAAAAAAACAAGAAAAAGAAAGAAAGAAAGATTGGAATAAAAAAACTGAGAGAACTGTTCCTCAACAGTCTAGACAAGAGCTGTTCTGTGTTATTACTTCTTGAAGGTGATTTCACTTTTATCCCCCTTCCACTTTTTCCTTCCTTCATCCCCCTTCCTTCCTTTTAGAAACTTAATTGTTTTTAAAGAATAACCCAAGGATGGTACATCTTTTGTGAGCTCTTAGATATAACTAGAAGTTATGAGACATAAAAATATCCATTTAATACACCAAAAGGAAGTGATTCTTGAGAACAAGTTTTACTATTAAGTCTCATGATACAACCCTTTGGAGACAGAAGTCCTGCATGGGAAGTTAGTGCACAGTGACTCTTGTTGTTTATTAAACAACTAACACTCTTAGGTATGACATCAGTGATCACCCAAGGCTCTTGACATGAGCTGCCCTGGCTATGGAAGCCTTTTGGATCCACTAGCTCAACAAGGCCATAACCAAAGTGGAAGTTCTCTCCTCCCTTCAGAGAAAAGAATTTCCTTCTTTGGTGGTCACTTCTTTCCACTGGGGTCTCACCCACAGGGATCCTGTATGTATGACATTTTTACCAGAGTGTCTAGGATTTCCAAGTCTGAAATGCTCCCCCAGACCAGAATGCCTTAAGGTATGATTCTGAGGTTGGAGTGCTACTTAAAGCTAGGAAGTAGTTTTATCACAAGAATAGCTAGGAAGTAATGATTCTACCCTTTGAGTTTTAGTTTAGCATGAGAATTGAAAGAGGTTGCTAATCCCAGCCTTCTGATGGCTTTTTGTTTCATCACAAGCAAGTTAGGATTACCAGACCAACTCCAGCTTCTTCTAATGCAGACACAGGGAAGAGGCAGTGATGGTTCAAATGGGTGGGTCCTTGCCACCCATGTGGGAGACCTGGATTGAGTCCCTGGCTTGTGGATTTGACCCAGGTCCAGCCCTGCCCTATATGGCCTTTTGGGGAGTGAACCAGCAGATAGGAGGTCCTTTTCTTTTTCTTTCTCTTCCAATAAATAGGTAAAAATTTAAAACTATCTTATTTTATTTCATTTGTAACATATTAATCTTTTAATCAACCTACAGTTTATACTAAAGATGTTACAGAACAGAATTATGACTTTATTTTTTCCTAAATATTTAGGTAACCCTCCTAGTACTGTATTTGAATCATTTATTTCTTTGGTCAATTTAAAATACCACCTTTATCATGTATTTAATTATTTTACATACTGTTATCTGCTCTAGTGTTCAAATTTTGTTTCATTTACCTGTTTACTAAGAGGACAATTTTTATTATTGTAAAACTGTAATGTGCATAAACATTTACTTCCATAATTATTATTCTTTTTAGAAGATTTTTTTCATTCATCTCTTCTATTTGTTTTTACAGATAAACTTTTAAAATGATTCACTCAAGTCTTTTTAGGATTTATTGGGATCTCATTAAAATTCATAAAATAAATAATGGCTGACAACTGGCTGGTAAAATCCTATGTGGCAATTTATTTATGTATTTTTTAAAAGACTTATTTTATTTATTTGAAAGACAGAGTTACAGAGAGAGGTAGAGACAGAGAGAGAGGTCTTCCATCTGCTGGTTCACTCCCCAGATGGCCGCAATGACCGGAGCTGTGCCAATCTGAAGCCAGGAGCCAGGAGCTTCTTCTGAGTCTCCGACATGGGTATAGGGGCCCAAGGACTTGGGCCATCTTCTACTGCTATCCCAGGCCATAGCAGAGATCTAGATCGGAAGAGGAGCAGGAGGGACTAGAACCAGTGCCCATATGGGATGCCAGCACTTCAGGCCCGGGCCTTAACCTGCTGCACCACAGTGCTGGCCCCTATGTGGCAATTTAGATCATGATTTTATTCCAAGTAAAATTTTTCTATGCATGTAGCAATTTTTAAAAATTATATTTATTTCTAAAAATACTGTTATCACAAATGGAATCTTAATTCACTATTTTTTTTGACACAGCATTGCTAATATAATATATATTTATTTTACAACTGGCTAATTTGATGAAGTCACCTATAAGACCTCAGAAGACTTAAATATTTCTTTCATATACTTAGGAATATCATCTACAAATACTTGTCTTCGTTTTATTGTCTTTTTCTTTTTGGTTTGCAAGAGTCTTCTTTTTATTCTTGATAGTGATCTTTTCTGGATCTTAACCTTCTGTATCTCCCTCCACATCTCTATCCATATAGTGTCAATATTCTCTCAGTTGTCATCCAGTGATAAACTGCATGGATGTTGCACTTCATTGAACAGAATTCTTTTCTTTTGATGCAGTGAGATTCACCAAAATTTTGTCTTAAAGTTTATGGTTTAAGATATTCTTCCTCACTCTTAGGTAAGATTTACTCCAACTATTCTTTGTTGACATTATAGTTTTACATTTCACATTTTGACTTTTGATCCAGTGGCAACAGATATTTGCTGGATATATGAAGAAGTTATTCATATTGTAAGCCAGTTTTCTCAATGCCACCAATTAGATAACCCATACTTTTTCTATCACTTTGTATTATCACTTCCTTGAAAAAGCAAAAAATACCTACAAAGGAGTATAATGTTGAACTGTTTATTATTTTATATTTGTCTTGATATCTGGTAGGGTGAATTCCATCATCCTCCCTTATTTTTCAAAATTGATTTAACAATTGAAGACCTTTTATTCTTTTTTAAATATTCATTTTATTTATTTGAAAGGCAGGGTAACAGAGAGACAAAAAGAGGTCTTCCATCGCCTAGTTTACTCCCCAAATGGCTGCAATAGCCTGGGCTGGGCCAAGCCAAAGCCGGGAGCCAGGAGTTTCTTCCAGGTCTCCCATGTGAGTGGCAGAGGACCAAGCACTTGAGCCAACTTCTGCTGCTTTCCCAGGTACATTAGCATTCCTGCTGGATCAGAAGTGGATGGCCAGGACTTGAACTGACACAAATATGGGATGCTGGCATGGTAAGCAGTTTCTTTACCTGCTGAGCCACAGCACTGGCTCCAAACCTTTTATTCTTACATATGAATTTTTTAAAAAGTTTATTGAGTTTCCAAAAAAGAGTCCTGCTGGAATTTTCACTAGCTTGAGCTGGATATATAGACTAATTTGATAATATTAAAATCCTTATATCATGAGATGCTATCCCATTCAAGAATGTATTAAGTCTTTTTATTTTATTCAGATCTTCCAGTATGTCCTATGAGTTATAAAATTCTCTCTACAAAAATGTTGTACACTCTAGATACTTTATTATTATTTTTTTTTTTGACAGGCAGAGTGGACAGTGAGAGAGAGAGACAGAGAGAAAGGTCTTCCTTTTGCCATTGGTTCACCCTCCAATGGCCGGCGCGCTGCGCTGATCCAATGGCAGGAGCCAGGTGAGCCAGGTGCTTCTCCTGGTCTCCCATGGGGTGCAGGGCCCAAGTACTTGGGCCATCCTCCACTGCACTCCCTGGCCACAGCAGAGAGCTGGCCTGGAAGAGGGGCAACTGGTACAGAATCTGGCGCCCCGACCGGGACTAGAACCCGGTGTGCCAGCGCCGCAAGGCGGAGGATTAGCCTAGTGAGCCACGGCGCTGGCTAGATACTTTATAAAATTTGTTGTTGTGGATAAGTATTTTTTAATTTATTTTCAATTGTTATTGACGTCACTGAGGAATTCTATAAAAGTCTAGCTGAAATTTCTTGCCGATTTTAACCTTCTCTTATGGGAGTTTCTACGCTTAGTTTACCAGGAATTTTTTTTTATTTTAAAATTATGAAGGCTATTGAATTTTGTCAAATTCTTTTTCTATGTTTTGTGATTTTTTTACCTTTAATATGTTAATTAGTGTGGTAGGAATACATCAATGGATTCCTTGATATTAAAGTATACTTACATTCTTAGAATAAAATAAATTTGAACTTGATTTGCTAATAGTATAAAATTTCAATAGAGTACCTAAAATGTAATTTACTGGGGTGAAATAGACATTTTGAAATTCAATGATTGTTTACAGCCCTTGTTTCTTCCGTTGAAGATCAGTGTTTTTACTATTTGTTAAACTCTTTTATGTAGTGTAGGGTTAACTTTATGATCATAAGTAAACTGAAAATGGATCTTTGTAAAAATTAAGAGTGGGAATGGGACAAGGAGGAGGAAGAACAGTTGGAGTGTGGGTGGGAGAGAGAGATGGGAGGGAAGTATCACTATGATCCTAAATCTGTATATATGAAATACATGAAGCTTGTATAACTTAAATAATTTTTTTTAAAGTATAAAATTTAGTATAGATATTCCTGGACTAATTTAAACTATATGTTCTTTTCTTGTCTAATTTTTGTTCAGTTTGAGTCCATTTTAATTCTACAAAATCAATTATATAACAAAACATATTTATTACCTGAAGTCTGGAAAAATTAAGCCATAAAGCAAATTAGATCGATGCCTTTTTTCTTAAGATTTTATTTATTTATTTGGGAGATAGAGACAATGAGAGGGAGAGATAGAGAGAAAGGTCTTCCTTCTGTTGGTTCACTCCCCAGATTCCACAATGGCCGGAGCTGCAACAATCCAAAGCCAGGAGACAAGTGCATCTTCCTGGTCTCCTGTGGGGGTGCAGGGGCCCAAGGACTTGGGCCATCCTCCACTGCTTTCCCAGGCCATAGCAGAAAGCTGGCCTGGAAGAGGAGCAGCTGGGACTAGAACCAGCACCCATATGGAATGCCGGCACTGCAGGTGGAGGATTAACCTACTGCACCACGATGTCGGCCCCCCGATAGTTTTTTTTAATGAGGGACAGAAAGATTTCATTATCAGTTAAAATTACTTTAGAGAATATCGACAAGTTTTTAATTTCTTCCTAATATAATTTTGAAGATTTAGATTTTTCTAGAAAATGACCCATTTTATTGGGCTGGACCAAAGTCAGGAGCCCAAAACTCATACAGAGAGCCATTACCTGCTGCGTCTTAGAGGATGTATTATCAGGAAGCTGGAACTGGAAGTGAAGCGGGGGCTTGAACCCAGTTACTTGATATGGGGTGTGGGTATCCCAGGGGCATCTAAACCACTGCACTAAATGCCTCATCCAATAGCTAATACCTAATGAACATTAAGAGCTTAAGAAGTAAAGTATTACCCAAACCATATATTTTTCTATGGCTCCTTCCTTATCCCCTTTCTCTGTCTCCCTTCTTCCCAGAATAATCTCTAACCTGAGCCTTCTGTTTAGTATCCACTTATTTTTAAATTATTGTGTTACATATACGAGGATACTCTGAAAAGTTCAAATCAAGAAAAACTGACATTTTTTACTTGATTTGAATTCCCTTGATTACTAAATAGGATTGGACATCTCTTTTACTTTTTAATTAGCCATATGTATTTCTTCTTCTGTAGAATTCATGAAATTTTCTTATCCCCAACTGAAGTGTTTGTTTCTTTCTTACTGACATATAAAAGTGTTAAAATATGTTCTTAATTAAAATAATTTATTGGTTATATCAATATTTTCTATCAGTTTGTACCTTGATTCTTTACTTGTTAAAGGTTTCTGTTTTATTAAGCAGGAACTTTACATGTCTTAATGTAGTTGAAACTGCTAGTCTCTTCTTTTTGAAATTAGAATGTTTTGTGTATCATCTATGAAATCCTTCCCGGCCAGCGCCGTGGCTCAACAGGCTAATCCTGCACCTTGCGGCGCCGGCACACCGGGTTCTAGTCCCGGTCAGGGCGCCGGATTCTGTCCCAGTTGCCCCCCTTCCAGGCCAGCTCTCTGCTGTGGCCAGGGAGTGCAGTGGAGGATGGCCCAAGTGCTTGGGCCCTGCACCCCATGGGAGACCAGGAAAAGCACCTGGCTCCTGGCTCCTGCCTTCGGATCAGCGCGGTGCGCCAGCCGCAGCGCACCGGCCGTGGCGGCCATTGGAGGGTGAACCAACGGCAAAGGAAGACCTTTCTCTCTGTCTCTCTCTCTCACTGTCTACTCTGCCTGTCAAAAAAAAAAAAAAAAAAAAAAAAAGGAAATCCTTCCCTACCACAGACCACAGACCAGAAAGCCATTTACCTATATTTTTTCTATATGTTTTAAAGGTATACTTTGGTGTTTTTTCTTAAAATATTTCCCTATTTCCCTTTTCTTTTTTATACTGTTTAGTTTCACTGCCCCCCCCCCAATTTTGTTATGCACCTATAAACCAAGGACTCATGTCTTTGTTCAAAATTGGAAAATTCCCAATTATTATTTTTACAAATATTGTCTCTCCATCTTAACCTCTATTTTCTCCTTCCAGAACTTCTAAAGGACATTAGAAATTCTAAACATATTATCTGTCTTTCAACAGCTCTTTTTTTTAAGTGTTTTTTTTTTAAAGATTTATTTATTTATTTGAAAGTCAGAGTTACACAGAGAGAGGAGAGGCAGAGAGAGAGAGAGAGAGAGAGGTCTTCCATCTGATGGTTCACTCCCCAATTGGCCACAACAGCCAGAGCTATGCCGATCTGAAGCCGGGAGCCAAGAGCTTCCCCAACGTCTCCCACGCAGATGCAGTGGCCCAAGGACTTGGGCCATCTTCCACTGCTTTCCCAGGCCATAGCAGAGAGCTGGATCGGAAGTAGAGCAGCTGGGACTTGAACCGGTGCCCATATGGGATGCCGGCACTTCAGGCCAGGGCATTAACCTGTTGCACCACAGCGTCAGCCCATCAAAAGCTCTTTCTTAAACTTTCACTGTTTCTTTATGTGCAGTTCTGAGAAAATATTTCTGTACTTTCTTCCAATTCCTTGATTCTAATTTAATTACTTCCAGTCAAAAAATTATCTTGTTAATGAGTTTATTAGATCAACCACTGTATTTTTTAGTTTAATGATTTTAATCTTAAAATATTAATTTGTTATTTTTACATTTCTATTTTATTTCATCATTTTGTTTTGATTTGTGGACATTGTTCCTTTATTTATCTCTTCGAAGGGCCTAAACATACTTATTTGAAGTCTATTTCCAACTGTCTGTTATTTTATTTCTACTCACAGTGAATTCACAGTCTGCTGATTTTGTTGGCTTCTTTCCTATCTTTGTTTTCTTTGGAATTTACATGTTTAGGCTCCTCTTGAATGGGTGGATGCTTTTCTCTTTCACTCTTTCCTTGGACTTACTCTCCATTTAGTGCTTTTTAAATGACTGTCTCTGCCCCCAGTTCCACAACTGTGCTTTATGTTGGAGGCTCTGCATTGGCTTGATTCTTTGCCTGGTTTTAAGGTTCCCTCTGCTTTCTTTTGTCTCTCCTAGCCCAGAAAGCCCTTGGCAACAACTTTTAGGAGGCCTGGAAGTCAACTCCAAAGCACATTTCCTTCTATAGTTTCCTAATAATTAAAGTCAAGAGTGAAACATTATCTCCTGTCTCCTCCCACTTCAGCTGAGGAATTTAGCATATAAATTCCCCTTTCTCTTTCACTTCTTGGTTTGGCTAATATAATTTGGAATTTTAAATCAGGATTATTGCTTTCAATTTATTATTTGAAATGGCCAGCTTCCCTCTTAAATTGGAAGTTCTCCAATGTAGCATAAAATTGGAACACCCATGATTTTCTAGATCATTGATTATCAGAATGAAGATGGAGATATTTTAGGAGACTTCTGATTTTCTTCTACCTGGGTTACAACTGCAAAAAATCAAAAATAAAAATGGCATAGCTAAAACTAGTAATCTTTACAGATACTTCTTTTTCTTCTTTGTTCCAGTGCAGTTTTCAGCTTACATCCTGGTTATAAATGGCTTAGCTACCAGGTGCTAGAAACACTTATGAGGACGTGGAGGTTGTTAAATGTCAAGTATTTAAAGGCCATGGATAACAGCAAAAAAACCAAAATCTCAATGGTTGATACTGTCATAGAGTTCATGCTTTCATCTACTTAAGCAACCTGGGAATGATCCACGTTTCCTCTTCAAGTTCACTTTCAACACATTTCACTCTGTCTTCTCTCCATGGCACCACTAAAGCCACGCTTATCAAGAGCAATCACCGCCTCCATGTTGCTGAATCCAGTAGATTTTTCAATGGACTTGGCTTCTTGGCAACATTCATGAACTTTGACTGCTTATATTTCATTTTTTATAAGACTATAAAAATCATTTATTTATTTATATAATTTGAAAGGCACAGAGAGAAAGAGAGAGAGAAAGAGGGATCTCCCATTCCCTGGTTCACTCCCCAAATGTCTACAACAGCCAGAGTTGTGCCAGGCCAAAGCTAGGAGCTAGGAACACAATCTAGGTCTCCCAAATGGGGTGGCAGGCAACTACCTGAGTCATCACCAGCTGCCTCACAGGGTGTGCATTAGGAGGAATCAGAACCAGAGCCTGGACTGGAACCTAGTTACTCTGAAATGGGATTTGGGCATCCCAAGTGGCATCTTAACTGCTCCACAAAGCACCAAGTCCCTGCCAATAATCTTTTTTTTAAAGCTTTTATTTAATGAATGCATTTTTCATAGATACAACTTTAGGAATACAGCGGTTCTTTCCCTCATACCCACCCTCCCACCCTGACTCCCATCCCACCTCCTACTCCCTCACCCATCCCCTCCTTCATTATGGTTCATTTTTAGTTTAATTTTATATACAGAGGACCAACTCCATGTTAAGTACAGATTTCAACAGTTTGCACCCACCCACCCACACACACACACACACACACAACATATAGAGTACAGTTTGAGACTAAATTTTGCAGTTAATTCTCATAGTACAACTCATTAAGGACAGAGGTCCTACATGGGGAGTAAGTGCACAATGACTTCTGTTGTTCCTTTTTTTTTTTTTTTTGTAAGATTTATTTTATTTATTTGAAAGACAGAGTTAGAGAGAGAGGAAGAGACAGAGACATCTTCCATCTGCTGGTTCACTCCCCAGATGGCCGCAATGGCCGGAGCTGTACTGTTCCAAAGCCAGGAGCCAGGAGCTTCTTCCAGGACTCCCACGTGGGTGCAAGGGCCCAAGGACTTGGGCCATCTTCTACTGCTATCCCAGGCCGTAGCAGAGAGCTGGATCAGAAGAGGAGCAGCCGGGACTCGAACTGGTGCCCATATGGGATACCTGTGTTTTAGGCCAGGGCTTTAACCCACTGTGCCACAGTTCAACCCCTTCTGTTGTTTCTTTAACAATTAACACTCTTGGGGCCTGCGCTATGGCGCAGCGGGTTAAAGCCCTGGCCTGAAGCGCTGGCATCCCATATGGATGCTGGTTCTAGTTCTGGCTGCTCCTCTTCCGATCTGTTGAACCATCTGGGGAATGAACCAGCGGGTGGAAGACCTCTCTCTGTGCCTCTACCTCTCTCAGTAACTCTGTCTTTCAAATAAATAAAATAAATCTTAAAAAAAATTAACAATCTTATTTATGATGTCAGTGATTACCCAGTATTCCTTAAAACATTCTCCCCCTTTGTTTTGCTTGGAACAAATCCTTGTTTTCCTCCTATTTTTTTCTTCTTTTGGCTGCTCTTCTACTATCTGACTGATAAATATTAGAGTTCCCAGGGCTTATTCCTAAGTCTTATTTTCCACCAATACTCTCTCCTTATGAAATCTCATCCAGTCTCATAGATTTACCTACTATATAATGAGTGTTATCAAAGTTAATCCTGGGATTTAAACGCCTGATAAACTCCAAACTCATTGCCTGCTTGCTGTCACTACACAGGTGTGTGGCAGACATCTCAAATTTAACATGTCTGAAATAAACCAGGAATTGTCATCTACCAAACTGTCCCCCTCCAGTTCTTTGCTCACCTCAGTAAATGATTTTACTAGCCAGTGGCTAAGCCAAAAAAACTAGGAATCTTTTGTCATGTTTCTTATCCCTAACATCCTGTCTATCAGAGTGCCTCGAAATACAGCTTGGATCTATCCAGTTCTCTCCATTTCCATGACCACCATAGAAGGCTATGCCACCATCATCTCTTGTTTAGATCACTGATCTTTCTGCTTTCATAAGGAAAGTGATCATTTTAGAACATGAACCACTCTAAATTATTCTCTAGCTTGAGACTCCTTAGTGAGTTCCCAGTGCATTTAGAAAAGGACAAAGCCCCTTCACATGGCCTCTTTCATCAACCTCATCTTATCACATCTCCCGCTCATTCCATTCCATTCCTCAAACACAGCACTTTTGTTCTGCCTTAGATTCTTGGTATTTCCCATTTCTTCTGCCTGAGAGGTTTCTTCCCTGGTTCTCTGCAAAAGTTGATGCAAATACAACATCCTTAAAGATGTTTCCTCTGACTGCACTATCTAAATTGTCTTCCAGGGAGTGACCCTGTGGCATAGAGAGTAGAGCCACTGCCTTCATCTCTGGTTAAAGTCCTGGCTGCTGCACTTCCAGTTCCGCTCCGTGATAATGTGTCTGGGAAAGCAGCAGTAGACGGTCCAAGTGTTTGGGCCCCTACACATATGTGGGAGACCCAGATGTAGCAATCATTTCCTGGATTCAGACCTGCCCATCTCCAGCCATTGTGGCCATTTGAGGAGTGAACCAACAGATGAAAGATTTCTCTCTCTCTCTGTAACTCTGCCTTCCTCATAAAGTAAATAAATCTTTAACAATAATAAAGCATCTTCCAGACCATTTAGTTCAGTGAACATTTTTCTTTTCATAATACTATATAAAATTATCTATTTATCTGTCTCTAACCAATAAAATATAAATGTAAGAGTCTTATTCACTGATATGTCATCATTACCTGAAACTAGAGTGTCAATATAATTTATTCAAATTCAGGCACTTTTGTTTGTGGTGAAATACTATGATGGGTAGGTACAAGGAAAACAGGTGTAAACAGGAGCTGCCACAGGCAAACTGGGTGTATGGTCAATCTGCGCAGAACATTAGCCCTATTTAACCCTCAATAATGATCTGTTAAAAACAACTACAGAACCCCACACTACTAACTGACGAAAGCCAGTATGAAAGGCTGAATACTTCTATGATCCCATTAATAAAAATACTAGAAAAGACAGAACTACAGAGATGGTAAAAATATCAGTAGTTGTCAGAGGCTTGGGGAAGGGTTGAATAAGTGAAGTATGGTAAATACATGACATCTGAATTTGTTAAAAATCCTCAGAACTTTATAGTATAACAGTGAGCCTTAGTGTATACATATTTTTTAGATATCACTTAAAAGGGGATCTTGGAATGAAATGCAGGCAAAGATAAAAGGGTTTAACTGTATTAAAAATATATCTGATGAGGTACTGGCCTTGTGTCACACTGGGTTAAGTTGCTGTTTGTGGCATTGCATCCCATATTGGAGCACTGCTTTGAGTCCGAGCTGCTCCACTTCTGATCCAGCTTCCTATTAATGCATCTGGAAAGACAGCAGATTGCCACTTGT
Source organism: Oryctolagus cuniculus (assembly GCF_964237555.1). Classification (NCBI taxonomy): domain Eukaryota; kingdom Metazoa; phylum Chordata; class Mammalia; order Lagomorpha; family Leporidae; genus Oryctolagus; species Oryctolagus cuniculus. The sequence goes on along the minus strand of NC_091433.1, from coordinate 48,441,587 downwards.
GCGGGACAGCAGGATGGTATTCCTGGCTCCTGGCCTTGGCCTGGCCCAGATCTTGCTGTTGTGGCCATTTGGGGAGTGAACCAACAGATGGAACCCTCTCTCTTTTTCCCTCTCTCTTCCTCCCTTCCTCTGTCTCTGTTGCTCTGCCTCTCAAATAAACAATATAAATGTTTTAAAATCTTTTAAAACTATGTATAACTGTGTGAATGAAGTGGCAGGGCGGGGAGTTGCTGATCTAAGTAACTTTGAAAGCAAACAGAGATTGTAATACTGAAGCCGTAGGAATTGGACATGTCTTCTATTCAGTTGGTGAAATTGTGCCCCTCTGGAATATGAGGTAACAAATCTGAGACACACATATACCATAACTGAATAATTTAGTATAAATGGAAGGCAAATAGCATGAGCCAAGTTCTCACTGTTGGCATGGAAAAGTAGAGATAAGCAAGTCAGGAAGGAAAACTAAAATGACTTGTGGACTACCGAATTATAGTTGGAGACATCAATATAAACTCATGTTTTCTGTACATGTATGTGTTTATACATGTACTAATGTATATACATATTTTTCTTGCTCTTTCAGTTCAAAGAACACTCCAGTAGCAATGAGCACTCAGCATACAGATGATGGTTTCCAACGGCTTCTCCAACGCAAGAAGGCAGAGCTTTTAGGAGAAATGAGTACTTCAGAACTGAGGCAAGGAATATACAAGGTAAGCCTGGGGCATCCAGTATGCCATGAAGAACCAACATGTACACAACACACACACACAGTTGGGGACAGGAAGACAGGAGCCGATATGAAAGGAAGAGTGGACCCAACCTGAAAAAGTTCTCTGTGGCTCAGAGTGGAACAAACTGCACAACAAAATAAGTAATACAGCATTAAATTATAATCTGACATGTAAGATACTCATTTGTCCATACAGATATGAATAAATGCTTGGATAAATCACTAACAGGGGAGAAGAAATAATTCTTCAGTAGATGAGATTTTTCAACCTATTTATGCAGACACTCACTATTCAAAAAAGTGGATTGTAACTCCTCATTCCTTAAGTAAGGGCTACACATGGTGACTTCTTTCCCAAAAGCAGCATGGAAAGGGTTGGGGAATAACTTTACAATGGAGAAGCTTGGCAAAGACTACCTCACCCAGATGATCAAGTCAGCATCAACAGTGAAGTCATATTGGTAACAGGTACCCTTGAGAAGGTGTGATGAGAATTTCTCCCCAAATCCAGTCTGCCATGGCGAACACATTAGACACACACAAACTGAAAAACAGTTATAACTAGTACTCCTCAAAACTGCCAGTCACAAAAAAGCAAGGAAAGTCTGAGAAAGTGTCACAGCTGAGGGAAACCTAATGCAACATGATGGCTGAGTGTCATGGGATCCTGGGGCAGAAACAGGACATCAGCCAAGAATTAAGAAAATCAGAATTAAAATAGAAATACTTAGAAATATGAAAGGCAAGAGCTAGCCAGTGCAAAGGTAGTTTTTGAGTTAGGAGCAAACTGAAGAATGTTCTAGGCAAAGAGAGAGCAATTTATGTAGCAGAAAAATGAATGAGTCTTAGGTCCAACATCTTACAGCCATTATCTCATTTTTTCTTCAGAATAGATCATAAGGGGGCTATTATTACTCCCACTAACAGATGAAGAAATCAAGACCCAAGAGATGGTATTTTCTCAAAGGCCTAGAACCCACCAGTGGGACATAAGAATTTGGACACAAGTCCACCAGACTCTAAAACCTTATCCATTCCTCTTATGCTAATTGTTTTGGCCCAAGAATCCTGGGCTGGGGGCCATCATTGTGGTACATTGAGTTTAGCTACCACTTGTGACACTGGCATCCCAAATTGCAATACAACCCATCCCAGCTACTCTACTTCAGATCCAACTTCTTGCTAATGCACCTAAAAAGGCAGTGGAAGATGATCTTGCCACCCATGTGGGAGACCCAGATGAAGTTCCTGGCTCCTGGTTTTGGCCTGGCCCAGACCTGGTTATTATGGCCACTTGAGCAGTAAACCAGTAGATAGAAGATCTCTCTTTCTTTGTCTCTGTCTCTGCCTTTCAAGTAAATCAGTAAATCTTTAAAAGAATTGTAGACTATGGCCAAACTGTGTCTCACTTTTGAAAATGGCTGAAATAGAGTCTGTGAGGAGCCAGCCTGCAGATCAGCAGGGGTGCTGGGAATGGCTGGCCACGGCAACCCTTAGTTTTCATGAAGTTGCTCTCACAAGAAGTGTTCTCTTACTTGCCAGGAACCAGAGCCCTATGAAACCAGAGGTCAAATTCCAACCTATGAACCCAAGGGAAATTATGTATTATGAAAATATGGCCTGAATCTAGAACCAGATTTTTTGTTTTTTAAAAAAAGTCTGTTATGGAAATGAGAATCAGGAAAGATTAGGTTGGAGAAAGGCTGTTCTGAGGTGGTGAAAAGGCCAAGGTGAACACTTTCATCTCCACTTGGAAGGTGCCATCAAAAAGAATCTAGAGTGAGCACAAAACTCTTAATTCGAAGACTCTACTCCCCTCTCCACCTCTCACTCTCTTCCACCCCCTGCATCACCTCCTCGTAGCAAGCTGCTAAAAGACCAAGGGGAACCGTTCAAACCTAACGCCTGCCTGAAAAGGTTTGTGGGTGTCCTTCACCTGCTGGACCATTTACCAAAGTAGGATAGGAAAAGGGATAGCTTAGACAGCAACACACTCAGGTGCTGGAGTTAAGCGTGATGGCACTGACTATAAAGTCCTTAAAATGCCAAAAGCCGATGGCCGAAGTAAATTTTTAGTGTACCCATACCAATGCGAAAAAGGCATCAGAGGAGGCTGAGCATTTGGCAGACTAGTTATGGTGGATCATGAAGTCAGCTGCTTCTACGCTCAATAAAAGGGCTAAATTTGCTAAAGAAAAGAGATGGCAAATGCAATATGGTCTGATATTGTTGGCCAGAAGAATGTGGGGATTAGAACGAGGGTCAAGGAAACACTGTAATCTGTTTTGCCAGTCTGTCTCAGTTTCCAGGTGAAGGCCGGGAAAGAGTGACCATTCTGTTGTGTGCTGTGGCATTCTTTGTCTCCCTGGAGCCTACTGATATGTCCTGGATCCCACCCACCTAGAGGATGGCCTTTTCAGAGGTTGACCTGTTGTTTATGTGGTCGTTTGGTAGATGGCCAGCATTTTCTCTAGGGTGAATGATCTTCCAGGGATCCAGGTTTGGGGCACGCCTAGCATCTCCTGATTAGTCAGCTAGAGACTCAGTGTTACCACACAGATGGAGTCAGGCATGTTGTTCTCTTTCCAAGCAAGCCTGAATCAAAGGGAGGTGTGGTGGAGATTCAGAACTTTGAAGCTGGAAGCAATTGACATTTGGATCCTGGAGGAGGAAGGGGAAATATTTGTGGTTCGGTGTTTACATTGGCTCAGATAACAGGGCTCCAGCAGTTGTGGTCTTACTTTCTCATCATCACGCCCTTCTGCATCAGCCACACAGAGCTGGCTAAGTAGGATCCTAGGGACGTTCCTCACCAGCTGACCTTTGTCCTGGCTGTTTCTAACACAAGCACCATTAGCTGTTCTGTAGCGCGGGATATTAAATGTCGGGGAGTGGGGGTGGGATGGGAGTTCACCAGGTCAGTTTGCTGCTCTGAGTCCGAGTATAGCGTATTGTTGAATGTTGTGTACAAGTTCTGTACAAGAGGGGGACCCCAGTTTGAATTATTAACCCAGAATGGTGCTTCTTGGGCAGAAATATACATGGTGTCTGTGCTAAGTACTATGAATTCATTTTAAGAAAACATGCCAAATGACAACACTTTTGAAATAATATTGCCAACTTCAGTGGACCTAGTTCACTGAGGCCAACTCCGCAGTGGACCATCTTGATTCTTTTTTTTTTTTTGCTTTGATGAATTTATTGTTCCTATAATATAGCCAGTTAAAAAGAAATGATGTACACCATCTTGATTCTAACATGGAACACACCTACTGTTGGAACTCACCTCTGAATGGTCTTCAGGGGCTTGTGGCTTGTGCCATTCCTTTACATACCATCCCTGGGGAGACTTTCCTCAGCAGATGTATTTGATGCAGAAAGAGTTAAATTCACAATGACTTCAATCTAAAGTGGTAGGTGATTTGACAGATTGCTTTTAGTAAAAGTAATTATGAAACCGTTTTTTCCTCTCTAGCATCATCTTTCTGATTGACATCATAGAATCTAATATTTTTTCATTTTGGAAGGGGTAGGAGAAATAGTGTAAGGCGTTCCAAAAAACTTCGTGCTGAATGCTATTTGGACAATCTAAACTCAGTTCTGAATTTGGAGTATCAATATCATCTATTCAGGGACTATTAAAAAGGAATGGCATTTCAAGCCAATAAAATTAGTAACACTAACATTTGTGCAATGCTTTAACTTTTCAGAAAGCCCTTGGAACACATATTGAGTAGTTACCAAGCTGCAATGAAGCAATATTGGGTCACAGAGTTCTTTTTAACTCTTTCAGGGACATTTGCAAAATGGGGTTTAAATTTTAGCTGTTTTCTGGTTTCTTTATTTGATGAGAATTTTAACTTTTTATATATACTATCATATTTGAGGGCATAGTAGTTAACAGCCTGGACTTAGGAGCCCATCTGCTAGCTCTTATCTCCATTGGTTATTTTGCTCAAGGTAGGTAAACTCTTGAAACCTCATTCTATTTATTTTTAGTTATTATGTATTTAGTTTATTTTATTATTTGAAAGTGAGAGAGAGAGACCAGTTAACCTCTGGCTCCCTCCTCAAATGCCTATAACAACCAGGGTTGGGCTAGGCTGAAGCCTGGAGATGGGAATTCAATTCAGGTCTCCCATGTGAAAGGCAGGAGCCCAAGTACTTTGACTATCACCTGCTGCCACTCTGGGTGCAAGAAGCTGTAATTGCAAGCACAGCCAGGACTCAAAACCCTGGCACTCCACTATGGGATGTCTGTGCCCAAGCAACATCTTAACTGTTATTGCAAATGCCTACCTCATAAGCTGGGAATAGTACTACAACCTATCTCGAAGTGGTTTATTTTAAATATTAAATGAATTTACAATTTAAGCATTGTACATAGTAAGCACTCATTGAATGCTAACTATACTATTATTGGTATTATTATCCAACCACACTCTGAAATAGATAGGGCAGTTATTCTATATCTCAATTATATTTAATTGACACAATAATTTTGATTGTGAGATATGAAAATGCCCAAAGAATAAAGTGTCAGCATTCAAAATATTCTAGAACTTCCAATACACAAACCAGATTATAGTAATATTTGGGTTTTTTTTTTTTTTGGTCAGTTATCCTAGTATTCTGAGTATATTCAGAATGCCATAATTGAATTGGAATTTCTAAAACCCATAGTTTTCTGCTACTTTTTTCCTAACCATCTCTGAAAAAGTACATAACTCACAATACATATGAATACTTTAAAAATGACCATAAGGATAGTATAGCAGAAGATTAATATTATGCATACATCCTAATTTTTGTTCATTGAAAATAGAATTGATGGTGGCAAATTCCCTTTCCCAGAAAACCCTTTGGGAAACTTTGTAGGAGTTTTGGTTAGGCAGATAAGTGAAAATGTCTTCCTCAATTAATGCTATTTATTCCAGGTTTAGGCAGTAGAATAAAACTCTTTGGACATAAAATACTTCCTTTTTCAGCCAAAAAGTTATGCTATTCTAATGCCTTCTGATGGAGGACAAGTCACGTAATTTATGTGGAAAATCTTTGGCCAAGTTATTTAATCACTTTAAGTTGAAAAGAGGTTAGTAGAAATAGTTAACATTAGGCAATACTCAAAGGAAAATTCAGTGGTCTTGGTGATTGAAAAAAGCTGTATTTTTACACATTGTTTTCCTAAAAGAGGAAGTCTTGAGTATGTATATTTTTACATGTCTTTTTAAAAAGTCTTTGATAACAGTAGAGAAAGAGGATATGTGTGTAAATGAATAGATACTTAGAAGTCATTTGCACTGGTGTCTCTATTGGGGAACTAATTTATTTGAGAAATAAGAGATGATATATTAAACATATGTAGCACCATGCTTGCCACATCTGAACTTTGAATAAAGATGAGCTATCAGTATTAGTATCATTATTACAATGGTGACAATGACTACTACTGTCCTTCAAGGTCCCATCCAAATGTGAGCTCACTCTCCCTCCTGAGGCCTAACAAGTGATTTGTTCATGTATCACATACTGCTGTTTTTTATTATCTATGCATAATCCAAGAACTTAAAATGATGCACAAGCCCCTTCTATAGCTACAAGAGTTAGGAGTTACACATACTCATGAATACAACTAAGAAAGCCTGCTGGGGCTAAAGAGAGAGTATGGAAGGGTTGGGAAGCCCGAGTGGCTCTGATTTCTGTGGAATCATGGCATGGAACCAATGGAGAGAAATTGAGAGAGGGATTACCATTGCTAACGGAATGCTCTAGGAGCCATTTGTAATGTGCTGAGGGTTGTCAGTCTTATATTCCTACACTGGGTACAGTAAAGTCCCTTGCAGAGAGGCTGAGGGTACATCCCACATGTCCACGAGGGCTCACACATAAGGCACCAGGGTCTGAAAAGAAGGGCTTTGATGCACCTATCAGATGTCCCTTAGACATGTCTCCCTGTAGCTCAGTCACCATCTCCTCTACACTTCCTTACATGCATCCCCCAAAGCCCTCAGTACCCATCCTCTGGGCCCTACAGCTTCTGTGCTTTGCTGAACTTTGGAGTAACTGGTACACTAAGTAAATTCAATCCCTTGAGGAGAAACATACCATGGTTTGTTTTTTTCCTACTTGATGCTCTCAAATTCCCTGAATTAACCATCCGCACTCCTTCTTACTGAGAAATACATCCTTCAATGATATTTTGTCTAAATTCTATAGTCATCCAATTACTTTTGGTTACTTAAAACTTAGTTGGTTTTCATTTAAAGTTTTAGTCTCCCATATGGTCCAAAGCTTTTCCTGTTCCCCCAGCTGAGGCTAGGCTTGTGGCTGGGGACTGAGATACTTGCCATGGTCCTCTGTTAAAATTGATATCTGCATAGGTGGATGGCAACAATGGTTGGTTTCAATCCCCCTACCCTCCCTTGCTGAGGACTTCCACAGCGGGGGGGGGGGGGGGGGGGGGTCCCATGCTATACCCTAACCCTTTGTGTTAGGCATGGCATTATTTGGCTTGATGGAGCCTAGATTGCCTTCCATTTCTTCCTCAAAAAAGTCATTTTATTACTAATCATTTTGTCCTTTTAGATGTTATTGTAAGTGGAACTGTTTCTTATTTCTTTTTTTGATTGATCATTGTCAGTACATATAAATACAACAGATTTTGGGGGGGGTTGATTTTGTATCCTGCAATTTTACTGAATTCATACATTAGTTATAACAAATTTTATTGTTTTTGTTGTTTTTAGTGTGAAATCCTTAGAGTTTTCTACCTTTAAGTTAATTCTGCCTGAAAATTTTACTTCTTTCTTTCCAATTTGGATGCTTTTCATTTCATTTTCTTGCCTAATTGCTTTATTTAGGGCTTCCAGTTCTATGCTGAATACAAGTGGCAAGAATTGACATCCCTCTCTTATTCTCAATCTTGGAGGAAAAACTTTAAGACTTTCACTGTTGTGTGTGATTTTCATATATGGCCTTTATTATGTTGAGGTGGTTTCCTGCTCTTCCTACTTTGCTGAATGCATTTTTAATCATAAAAATATGTTGAATTTCATCAAATGCTTTTTCTGCATCAGTTGAGATGGTCAAGTTGTTTTTTTCCTTCATTTGTTTAATGTGGTGTATTACACTGGTTGATTTTCTTCTGTTTAACCATTCTTGGATTCCAGGAATAAATCTCACTTGGTCATGGGGTATAATCCTTTTAATATGCTATTGAATATGCTTGCTATATTTTATTGAGGATTTTTGTATCAATAGTCACAAGGGATACTGGTCTGTGGTTTTCTTTTCTGTATTGTCTTTGTCTGGCTTTGGTATCAGCATGATGCTGAGCTCATGAAATAAATTTGGAAGTGGTTTCTTCTCCTCATGGCTTTGAAAGAGTTTGAGGAGGATTGGTGCTAACTCTTCTTTAAGTGTTTAGTAGAATTCACCAGTGAAGCCGTGCAGTCCTGGGTTTTTCATTGCTGCGATGTTTTTATACAGATTCAATCTCCTCAGTGGTTACAGGTCTGCTAATGTTCTCTATTTCTTCATGAGTCCATGGTAAGTTGAGTGTTTGTAATAACTTGTCCATTCCATCTAGGTTATCCCATTTGTTGATTTTCAGTTGTCTCTAGTGCTCTCTGATAAGCATTTCTATTTCTGTAAAGTTGGTTGCAATGACCATATGCATCATCTTTTTATATTCAGCCTATCCAGTGCTTGCATATGTTGAGATACTCAGAACCCATTTATTGATTTGAATATAAAAAGAGAAAAACACTGGCCTCCTCTTTCCAAGTGGACAATGCCTAATGGGCAGCGTCACTGAATGGAAGGAGCAGTAGCAACATCTTCAGGTCAGAATTCAAGCCATCAGTGGGGGGCTCCTATAGCTGGCCCTCTGTGCTGAGTGGCGATACCCTGGGAAGTGTGGCAGTGTCTTCAGGAATGGTGTGGCCAGGAAAACACAATAGTCCTGCCCATCAAGGCAGCTCAGAGCCTACAGCATGAGGTTTAATTTGACCAAGGAAGCCTGAGAGTTCAGATGCATCTGAGCCCACCCAAGCAGCTGTGGAAGCAGGCCAAGGTGCAATGGATTGAACCACCTGGGACGTTTTCTCTGGGCATGAAGGCTGGCTGTCACAGGGCTCTTGGAATAGCAGAGTCCTGTGAAGTAGTCATTCAGCATGTTCCTTCAGGACAAAACGGAGGCATTTCCAGTTCTTGCCTTTTCACAGCTGTGACCAGGAAGAGGCCATGGAGAACCACAGGAAATACACGTCTGTTGGGAGGGCTGTGGCCAATTTTTGTCCCATGGTTAACGTCCCCACAACCATTCTTGACACACACAGAGAAGCAACTCCACAGTCTGAAGGAGCATGCCTTATCCCCGCATGGACAGCCAGATTAGGCAGAAGTGGCTGCTTTTGACTTGACCAAGGTGATTTCAGACCCTTATTTTCAGCACTTCATTTCCCACTGACTCCCTACACACACACAGACACACAGACACACAGAAACACACACACACGGGGTGGGGAGAGAGATAGAGAGAGAGAGAGATAACCATATACAGTAGCCAACTTTTGCTCATTCCCCACAATTAGTGCAGTGCCTGGCACTTAGCAGATATTTGATAGGTGCTTGCTATGGTCTGCATGTGCCCCCTCGAAGTTCATGTGTTGGAAACTGAACCCCCAATGCAACAGTGTGGGCTTTAAGAGACAGTCAGATCATGATGGATTGGCCTTCATGAATGACTTAATGATATTATCATGACAGTGTTTAGTTATTCTGGAAGTAGTTCGACTCCTTCCTTTGTCTTCCTCTCTTTCCTGGTTTCTTGCCCTTCTCCCTCCCACCATGGAATGGTACAGTGGGAAGGCCCTTGCCGCTTTAGCTTGAACTTCCCAGCCTCCAGGCCTGTAAGACATAAATCTCTGTGTCTTTATGAATCACCCAGCCTTGGGCATCCAATTAGAGCATTACCAAATGGACTAGATTTTAGAGTCTGGATTTTTTTTCTGTTATTGTGGCCTTTCCAGAGGGTCTTTGCTGAGAGAAGATGGAGGAGAAACATTCTCTGCTGCTATCATAGGAGACCAAAGGGAGATGTGTGTGTCAGTAAGTTTTTCCTCTGTTTCATTCTTCTCATTTTTATTCAACTACCTAGAGACCAGCCATTCTCATTTAAGGCCTTTTGAGAAGGAAGCAAACACTGCAGATGACAGGCAATGCCAGCTCGCATTTTTTTTTCCTCCAAAGCAGGTTAGCAGGTTCAAATAAAATACATTGAAGAGGAATTACATGAAACCAAAGCGGAAACTGTGAAGTGCAAGCTGATATTTTTAGAAGTTTGTGTAATGACAGGTCAGATTCCTGAAGATTAGCCAAAGTGGCAAATCTTACACCACTTATTCAAAAAGAGGGCAAAAGATACAGCAGGCAATTATAGTTTAGCAGCAGTTGTGGGGGAAAATCAACTTTTCTTGAACTTATTGACGGAACAGCTTGAAAAGGGTGATTTGAATATAGAAAACCAAGCAGAAGGGGTCTGCAAGGAGGGGGCAGGAAGCTGGCGGGGAGGGGTGAGGAGGGGCTTGCCAGGGGTTCGTTATTTTCGTATTTTAAAGCCATGAATAGTTTGAAAGGATGATTGCCAGAGGGGACCAGGAAAATTAGTGGTTGTTTGATTCAGGATCAATTTTCAAATCTGCCCAGTTTATAATTGTGCGACTCTCACTGTCATCACTCATGCGATTCTGCTCCAGATGTTCAGGGTTGAAATGTCCCCAGGGCTCACCACCTCCCTCGTATGCCCCCGAGCTTCTCTTTCTTCCCCCACCAAACATTTTTCCCTGGGTTTATTTATTAATATTTGAAATACTCTCATGGAGGCTTAAAAATAAGAGATGAAACACTTGAAAACACAGGGCTCAAGCTTCATGTGCATTGCCTTTGGAAGTAGAGATGTGCTCCTGCTGCCCTGGGCATGCAGGGCTAGGAGCCTATTTGTTTCCAAGAGCTGATTTTTGTGAGCACAAAGTTCTGGGCTCCCAAGGAGTTAGGAAGATAGAGGTATGAAGAAAAGGAAAGGAGCACAGAAGAGAAACGCGGGCAACCTAATGGCTTTCATGAAGCTCATCCCAGTTACCAGAGTTTGGCTTTCATGACTCCTTTAGAACAATGGAAGAACTTCAGACTGGACAGGGCCTTTAAGAACATCTGGCCTCACTTTGCTCAAATGGGCTCGGCTGACTTCTGGGATCCCCAGATATAACCTTAGGTCTTTACAAGTTCTTTATTATATTATTTTTTCCTAATGGGGGTGAGGGGAAGAAGCGGGAGAGAGACAGAGAGAGATCGAGAGAGATCATCCACTGGCTCACTCCACATATGCCTACAATGGCTGGACCAGGCTGAAGCTGGGAGCTGGGGACTCAATCCAGGTCTCCCGAGTTGGGGGCAGGAATCCAATACCTGAACCACCACTTTTTGCTTCCCAGAGTGCACATTACCAGAAAGCTGCAATTGGGAGTAAGTTAGAACATCCCAGGCATTCAACAATGGCATGTGAATGTCCCAATTGGCGGCTTAACCACTATGTCAAATACACACCCCTCTTTATGAAATTTGTAACTTTTTATGTATCTCCTTTTGATGATGACATCATTATATTATCAGAATATGCTGAGTAGCTAAATGAGGACCCAGAGCCAAATGATCCTGGGACTGTGTTTGTGTTGGGGACCACCCAAGGAGGACTTGGGATTGGGCTTGCCTGTAAGTGGGCTGACAATTCCTAATGTCACAATGATGACTACCAACGAGAGTCCTCTGTACTCTCATGAAATTCCTTAGCAGTAACAAACACAAGACTTATTTTCCAATGATAATTTACAATTTGAAAGATACTTTCATAAGCTGTGATGTTTGTTGATAAAATTCTTTAATAAACAAAAAGACTTTTTGACATCATGAAAGTGAGTTTCTGTAACAGAAGGCTAAAAGAACAGGGTTAGTTTTAATAGATAAATTATGCACTTCATAAAGTTAAGATTAAATTTGTGCATGCTGTATGAATGAGTTTCCAGTCATTAAAAATATGTATTTATTTATTTAAGAGACCAAGAGGTCCCTTTGGCTGTTTCACTCCCCAGATGCTTGCAATAGATGGGGCTGGGCTAGGACTGAAGTGCAGAGCCAGAGGCCAGAGCACAATCCAAATCTCCCACAGGAGTGGCAAGAGCCCAGTTACTTAAGGCACCACTGCTTCCTCCCAGAGTCTGCGTTGGCTGGAAGCTGTAACCAGGAGCTAGATCCAGGAATCAAACCCAGGTACTCCGAAGCAGGACACACACATCTTAATTTTTAGGCTAAAAGAGCACTCCTCTTGCATTTTTAAAAGAGAAAAATTGTAGGAGAAATTAGCCATCATTTAATGCAGAGGTATATAACCATCTCAACTCCAACATAAGTGGGCTGTAGCCTTCAGCACCTTATTCATGTTGAGGATGGCAATTTAGTTTCTGCCAAGTGATTTATTATTTTAAAGTAATGAACTTTATTGCCTTTTGAGTTTCCTTTCTATTCACTCAGTGAATATGACTTTATAGCTGTTTGATACTGGTAAGAGGTTATACCCAGTTTTACATTCATACAAAACATTATAAAAATGTGTTAAGTCAACACTATAGACCTGCCAATTTTTTTCCCATTAAAAGAGACTTTCCCATAACTTACCCTAAAGCAAAACTAATCTAGTCCATTGTTCTCGTTTAAAGAAATGATCCTAGTGTGCTGTGGGTATGTCTTGGTGCTAGAACTTTCATGGTCTTCCCACCTCCAGAAAAAAAAAAAAAAAAAAAAAAAAAAAAAAAGACCTCAACTATCTTATCTACTTCAATGTAGGCTATTCTATACTCTACCTAGTGTAATTACACTTTCTTTGTCCTTACATTTGCTCCTGATCCTCTGCCCCTCCATCAGTCCATCAGTCTTCCTACATTAGCAAACATCTACTTATGCCTCTCCTGTGAAACCTTTTCCTAGCAAAGTAGGTGGTTCCCTCCTTTGTCCTACAGCTCACAGGGTACACGTCTCTTGGAACAATCCCCATGGTATGCTGGAAATATCTACTTAGTCCCTAAATGTCTCAATGTGAATTTTCAAGGGTGTTGCCCTAATGTTACTCATTCTCTTTCCTAGTCCATGGCACAGCATCAATACTGAGTAGAAGTTTATTAAGTGAATAACATCTCTCTGTACCAAAGTAACACTTCCTAATAAACTATCACCAGAGCATGCTTTCTCAGAGACAGCCTCCAGTGTCATCCTTGCAACATATCCAAGAGACACTTATTAAGAAGTTAGAATTTTTTTTTTACCAAATTAGAACATAGGAGGAATGAAACAGAAGCAGAGGAATTCACCAGCAGGATATTAGAAAGATTTGTGGAATTTACATGCAAAAGTTGGCTGGGGCTGTCTCTAGGGTCAGCTTTTGACCTTTCCATTTATGTTTGAGGACAAAGGCTTGGAAGTTAATTCTTGTATGAATCTGGCCTTGCAATTGGTTGCAAATGGAAAGACCTCTCTCTGCAGGAAATGATGCCATCACAATGAGAAGCTGGTTTTTTGGACTGGCACATGGAAAATGCTCATAATGAAAACACAGAATAATCAGTCTGAGCGTGGGGGAGAAGCACTGGGAGGGAAAACGAGAAAGAATCCATATTAAATAGATGTGCCTACCAGCATACTGATGAGGAAAGGGACTTAGAGGTTATTGTAGGGGGAAAAAACTCTTCAAGTTATTATCCTAATGCTTTTCTGTAGCTTAAAAAGTGAATATATGGATTGTGTCACAAGTGGAAGGAAAATGCCAATCAAATTTTTCTAAACGAGAAGTATGGTTGTCACTTTCTGCAGCCATGATACAGTCAAATGTTCTGGGCTATCACTCAACTTGAACCCTAAATTTAATTTTACATACCTACCTATTTGTCCAAATTTTTGTGCAGAAAATACAATCACCAAGTAATCAGTCACAGGTAACAGAAGCCATAGTGGCTCCCATTTATGAAGCCTGAAGCCTGAATAGAGTGTTCTAAGTGCTTCCTGTGCTATAACTCATTTAATTCTCCCTACAGCATTTTGAGGTAGGTACTAATATTTACCCCCATTTGACTTTAAAACATGGAGTCACCAGGCCCAAAGACATCTAGCCAGTGTGTTGTACAGTTGATGTTCACTGCCCCATTGCTTAGCTCCAGAGCTCTGCCGTCCAGCATTATAGCATAGTAGGACTTCCATATAGTAGAATTCCACCTCATCACAGTGGGAAGAGTGGGAGCTTTGGGATCACACAAGTCTTCAGGCAAACCCTGACCCCTGCCCTTGATACAGGACACATTATTGAATGTTTCTAAACCTCCATTTTTTCACCTACAACATGGGATAATAATATCTAAGTGACAAGGATCTTGTGCAGATTAAGAGAGCAGATGCACGAAAGGTAATTTGGACAGTACATAAAGGAGGTAAATAAGTCCCCACGCCCATATCAGCCTCACTTTAGGAGTCCTTAGAAGTCAGAGTCTTAAGGTTTTTTTTTAAAGATTTTTATTTTATTTATTTGAAAGAGAGTTACAGAGAGAGATAGAGACAGAGAGAGACAGGTCTTCCATCCGCTGGTTCACTCCCCAGATAGCTGCAACAGCCAGAGCTGCGTCAATCCAAAGCCAGGAGCCAGAAGCTTCCTCCGGGTCTCCCACGCAGGTGCAGGGGCCCAAGGACTTGGGCCATCGTATACTGCTTTCCCAGGCCATAACAGAGAGCTGGATTGGAAGATGAGCAGCCTAGAACCGGTGCCCATATGGGATGCCAACGCTTCAGGCCAGGGCTTTAACCCGCTGTGCCACAGCGCCGGCCCCAGCTTTAAGGTTTTGGGAATGAAATGTGATGTATGAACCTCAGTCAGGTTTTTGGGCTAGTGTTGCTGAGACTGTATACTACATTGGGCTGAGGGCCCAGTGACACCATGGAGGGATATATGGGAGTGCTTAGACTCAGGGACTAATGAGATTGTTCCCTTTTTCCCTGGCATTGGGTGGTCCCATCAAGGAGACTATGACGTAGGAAAATTAAGAAAAAAAAGAGATTAAACTAAGTTGCTTCCACTAATTCTTATGCTTCCAGCAATTAGAGTAAAATACCTCCACAATATGTATAATTTTAGCTATCATGATATTGGTGATTTGCTCATGCTCATAGCTCAGCCCATAGTCCCAAAAGGAGGCTGAAGTTCTTATCTTCTTTTCTTATATTTTATTTTATTTTATTTTATTTTTTGACAGGCAGAGTTAGACAGTGAGAGAGAGACAGAGAGGTCTTCCTTCCATTGGTTCACCCCCCAGCTGCTACAGCTGGTGCACTGCGCCGATCCGAAGCCAGGAGCCAGGTGCTTTCTCCTGGTCTCCCATGCGAGTGCAGGGCCCAAGGACCTGGGCCATCCTCCACTGCCTTCCTGGGCCACAGCAGAGAGCTGGACTTGAAGAGGAGCAACCGGGACAGAATCTGGCGCCCTGACCAGGACTAGAACCCTGGGTGCCGGCGTCGCAGGCGGAGGATTAGCTTAGTGAGCCAAGGTACCGGCCATGAAGTTCTTATCTTCTTAGGGGAGGGAACGGATGGACAACATGGAAGAGAGGATGAGGCAGCACAGGAAGTGGTCAGGGTAGAGGGTGAGTCCTGGGACCCCAGGGTCCCCCAGTTTACACTACCCATAGTAGGCAATGATACAGATACAAACACACTTGGAGATTCTTGGAATCATTCCTACTATCCCAGAAATTTCAGGGTCTGCAGACCCAGAATCATCTCAATCCATATCAGAGGGAATAGCTGCTGTCAGGCTGGATGGAAAGGATTTGGATTAGGCAGCAGACCCCGCCTGGAGCGCCTCCTGGCAGCATAGGCAGAGTCTACTTGTTCATTTCATTAATCTTGGACTACGGAGAAACTGCATGTTAGACAACAGCATTCACCATGTTTCTGTGGGCTTCGTCACATCTGCTGAGCATCTACTAACAAGGGCCATAGGCTGCCTGCTAGGAGTTCAAAAACAAAAAATACTGTTCCCACCTTCTAGGAGCTCATAGTTCAGCAGGGAGGCAGTCAAATAAGGAGCAATTACAGTACAGAGTGCAAGTGCCGCCCTGGTGGCTCACAAGAACCACTCTGGAGTACAGGGAGAGAGAGGAGGAGTACTTGAACCTGAACCGCTTTCCTAAAGAAGCACAGGAGAATGGGAGGGAGTCTCCGGAGGAGGGTGCAGCTCGGGTCCTGGCCTGGAGGCTCATGGTTGGCTCCAGGAAATGAAGAGTAGGAGTGTGAAAATGAGGTAGGAGATGAGACAAGGAAAGGCCCAGTCACGGGCCCCAAATGCCACAGCTAGGAGCTGCAATTTCATGCCATGTATAAATAATTCTCAATCTTTCCTGGGGTGTGAAATATAGTGGAATCATGCTCCCTTTATCTAGAAAAAAAAAAAGTACCACAATGCACACACCCACGTGTTTTTGTGTTTTATATTCAACTTCAGGGAGAGTTGTAGAACCTCTGGCATTCTCAGTGTATGGACCCCAAGTTAAATCTCTCACCAAGGAGAGGGATAGGAAGGATCAGCCATATGAGAGATCAGTGAGAGGTTTGAAGTTGAGCAGGGCTTTGTCCATCGAATATCTGGGTACACCGCAACTGAGGCAGTGATGGGCAGGATGAATGAGAAGAAGCCAGTTTGAAGGCAAAGGAGCATGAAACCCCAGTCAGGCCTAAAACTACCAATTTAGACCATGCTTCGGTTTCATTGAAAACCGATTTCCAGAATTTTTGTTAAGTGATGGACAAGATGAACACCCACTTGTACTCAGAGCCTTTTCTGGCCCAGCCCCCTTCCTTTCAGGTAAAGGTGTCTATGGCCTCAAAGGCAGCTGTAAGAGAAGACAGGGCAGGTTAAGAGGAGACACTGTGATCTATGGGAGGAGCATGCAGCTTGGGTCCTGGCCTGGAGGCTCATGGCTGGCTCCAGGAAATGAAGAGTAGGAGCATGAAAATGAGGTAGGAGAGAAGACAAGAAAGGCCCAGTGCCTGGGGACAGATGGTATGTGCTTGCAACCCAGAGTTCTTGAGTTCCCAGAGCGCTTTCTGTTTCCAACGACTGCAGTGGAATTTCCTTAGGAAAGGAGGACGTATTCAAGCAAGAGGGCCCTCCCGACTCTTCTACATGCTGGAGAGTGGGGCAGGGATGTGGAGAGTGGAGAATGCATGAATCTAGCATTGGAATAAGGATTTAGAGATCTGTGCATAATGCTGACTCCTTCCATGAGACCCTGAGCTGTGGGTCTCTGTGCTGCTTTGCTGACCTGTTCTGGAAAGAGAAGTGAGCAGGGGATTATAAAGCGCTTTATAAATACTGTATGAAGGTGACGGAGCAGCGACAGATGGGTGTATTTACTGAAAGGAACAGCAGAATTCCAGCTATCCTTGACTTTTTGGCAGATTTTCAATTTCTTCCATCCAAAAAGACCCTCCTAGAAGCTCTGAGAAGCAAAGGAGTTCCTGGTTCCTTTTGTGTTGCCTTCTACAACTCTGCTGCCCTGTGACAGCACTCTGTGAAAATCAGAGAGAGGAGGATGGGGTGAGAGGATTCAGCCAGGCTCAAGTGCTCTGCGAAGGCTGTGGGAGTCAGGGCTGGTGATGTTGCAGACGTTTCAAGAAATGTCTCCAAATAACAGAATTTCACTGATGCCAAGAGGGCCTGTGGCACTTGCTGGGCCCCCCGCCCTGTAACATGGCCACGACCTGCTCCTGATGGCTTCCGTTCCCCTAAGTCATGTTATGGGAGATAGATTCGCCCACCTATTCAATTCCATGCCTGCTGTTTTCTCTTTAGGATCATGCTTGCTCCTGAATAGTGTGGAAATGATGAGCCCTGTTAGAATGCAAACCGATCCAACATCCACTTCACACTCCCAAATGTTTGCTCCGCCAAGGGATGCCTGATTGGGCTTGGGGTTTTTCAAGAGATGTGTTTGTCACCTTCTCCACCAATTCTTCTGGAATAGAAGAGGAGGGTAGCTACAGGTAACAGATTATTTTTAATTCCGCCTTGTTATTTGGAACTGATTTCCCATATGTTGTTGTTGTTCAATTCCTTGCATGAATTTTCTCAAATATTTGTAACATATGTCATATCTATATGCAGATTTTAAATTATGGATGCCTTCATCCAATCATTTTCCAAGAGGGAAAAAATCCAAGTCTCATGCTCTCCAGCAGGACCAGGGTCCCCTGGGCATCAGATCGCGTTCAGGTAGACACATCTGGTGAAAGGCATCACATCAAATTAGTATCAAGGGGATTGAGACTCCGAGACGGCAGGCAGACAATCCCCTTCTAATGTACTGCTTTTTAGATGGTCGGGGAAACTTGAATCCCAATTCTCCTGTGAAATGAGTGATACTAACATGCCTGTTCAAATGCTCAAAGTGAAGATCAAAGCCACAGTGTCCAAATTGGCCTTGCAAACAAAGCAGCCCTTGCTTCCCCCCCGGGGATACTGTGCTAATTTTATCAACTCTCCCTGGCTCTTCTGCTATTAAATAGCAATAAATAAATGTGTTTTTTTTTCCCTGAGTTTGCCAGTGGCTTATTTGCCTGACAAACAAGCTCATTTCCTTTTAAGTGTGAGGTTTTAGTGCAACTAATAGAATTAATCTATTTTTAATGAAAATGCGCAGGGCTTTTACTTAGAAATATACCTACCCACCTCCACCTCCGTCTCGCAGCAGCAGGCCCCACCCCCAGCACCTTCTCTGAACACATACATCCAGCCATGAATATTTCAATACATCTCGGGCTTTCAGATCAATAATAGGCAACTCTCAAGCCCTATTGATTTTCAGAGGTTTGACTCGCTAGGGTGATAAAATATTTCACGACTTATGAAATCTGAGTCAAAGAGGCTTTGCTGCCCCTTCGACTTTTACCAGATATCTTTGTCTCCTTTTCTTCCTCTTCCCGTGTTCCTTTTGTGTGTTCTCCCTCCCTTGGCCCACCCCCCTGCACCCCGCACAGTCCTGAGGTGGAGATTTATGACTAAGCAATAAGTCCTGGGGAGCCAGGCACTATTTCCCCACTGGGTCCTTTCCAGGTCAGAGGGAGAAGAGGCCGAAGGCAGACAGCAGTGCTGAGCACGATCCAGCCCCCATCCATCTCGCCTGCAGGGGCCCTGCCAGCTTCCCTCCTGTCTCTCTGATTCATTTATCAGCACAGCCGACTCCTCCTCCTGCACACCTCTGAAGATGTAATCCCAGAAGGCGAGCCTAGCAACATACGAGGAATTCCCCACTGAGGCACAGGAGCTGCGCTGCTCCATATGGGTAGGAAATAAGCTAATTATACAGTCAGCCATGTCCAATGCTGGGATGTATGTTGTTATAAGTTTATCCAGCCTTGTTACAATGCAGAGAGTCCCAGGTTCTTGGAAAATTGTATGGAAGCTTTGGTGGTCTATTCACCGTGGTGTGCGATGGATTTGGTGTTTGGAGGCCTAGGTTCAGGTTTCTCTGGCTAACTATGTTGGTCAAGTCAAATCGCTTCCTTTCTTTGGCCTCTATTTCCTCCTTAGTAAAAATACTTTCTGTCATTTGTTTCTTTAGCAAATCTTTACTGAATTTATTGCCAAGGACGGGGTAGATGGTGGCCAACACAGAGACATGTCTCTGCTGTTATGAAGCTTGTCATTGAGCTAGGATTAGCTAAGAACATATAAATGTTTCTCCCTCCTGTGAACTCCCATATTTCCCGCCTCTGGATATCGCAACACATGCTGGATATAAGTGCGTGATTCTCATGTTTATAATGGAATCCCTTGCTGCATTGTGTGTTGCTTATTGGTGCGGATGGTGCCTGGAACTTCAGAGATACTTACTCGCTGGATATTAGTGGAGTAAAATGGCTCTTCATGTTTTGTGTCCTGGCCAACATCAAATTGGACCGAACAAGCAATCATGTGGGGGGGGGGGGCCTCAGGGGAAACACATTCAATTGTCAGGGACCCTGATCTAATAGCTTTTCATCCCAAGACTTTGGTCAAGGGAGGTATGTAACAGGACTTACTGAGAGCTTGTTGTAAGAGGTCAGTGAATTTTAGCTGCTCCTGCAACGGAATGTTAGAGAAAACCAAAAAGACTGCATCAGCAGAACAGACAGATGCACACAAGCCTTGGAGGACCATCGCACACTGAATGGATGTATGGTGGGGGATGGGGTAAGAAGACAGCTCGTTTCTTATGATGCCAGGATGATAGGCTTTTGCATTTGACCTTTTTAATTGAAACCAAGGTTGCTGTTCTGTAGGGGTAACAACCCTGTAACCTTGAACTGATTTCTGCCCTATCTTCAGACTCAGTGGTTGGATTGGAAAACATGCGTTAGGCTCCTTCCAGCCTTGCCATTGCTTGGCTCTGTGTGGCACTGATGATTGCTAATGTGAGCTCAGAAACAAGTATTCTCCCTTTTATCCCCCACACCCCATAAGCCACACAACATGGCCCTCTCTTTCTCCAGGAAGCACTCTTTGGAAGGCCAAGGCTGTCTAGCTGCCTCCCTCTGCTTCCCCCCACCCTGTCACAATGAAAAGTTTTTTCCATTGTCTCCCCCAACTAAACCACAAGCTCTCTGGGGGCAGAACCTGTTTTGCTCACTATCACGGTCCTCACACCTTCCTAGCACATGGCTGGGCTTCTGTACAAAGCACGCTGCTTCTTAGGTTGAGTGAGTCTGGAAAGGTGTGCAGTGGGCGTTGGAGGAGAAATGCTGATGTTACTTTTTGTTGCCTGTGACCCTAAGCAAGTGTATAGGAGAAGCATCAGAGATGCCTTCCGTTTGTTTCACTGTAAGCAGAGTGATCAGGAAGACGGTCTCTGAGGTTTGCTCCAGAGATGAAGCCCCCTCTTGCTATGGGAGAGGACTCAATTGCCCTCCATAAAGAGGTAACCTTGTGATCAGGTGGGCTATAAATTCCTTCTTTGTTTCTGAGGGGGAAAGGGACAAATTGCTTTATTAGTTAAATTTGCAGGGCTGGTTCTGTGGCATAGAACGTTAAGCCTCTATCTGCAGTCTTTGTGTCCCATATGGGCACCGGTTTGAGTCCCGGCTGTTCCACTTCCAGTCTAGCTCCCTACTGTGCCTGGGAAAGCAAGGGAAGATGGCCCAAGTGCTTGGGCCTCTGCACCCACATGGGAGATCAGGAGGAAGCTCCTGCCTTTGGCTTGGCCCAGCCTTGGCCATTACAGCCATTTGAATCAGTAGATGGAAGACCTTTCTCTCTCTCTCACTCTCTCTCTCTCTCTCTCTCCCATCCTTCTCTCTCTCTGTATCTCTGCCTTTCAAATAAATAAATAAATCTTTTTTTTTTTAATTTTTGACAGGCAGAGTGGATAGTGAGAGAGAGAGACAGAGAGAAAAGTCTTCCTTTTGCCATTGGTTCACCTTCCAATGGCCACCGCGGCCAGTGCGCTGCGGCCGGCGCACCGCGCTGATCCAATGGCAGAAGCCAGGTGCTTCTCCTGGTCTCCCATGGGGTGCAGGGCCCAAGTACTTGGGCCATCCTCCACTGCACTCCCTGGCCACAGCAGAGAGCTGGCCTGGAAGAAGAGCGACCGGGACAGAATCTGGCGCCCCAACCGGGACTAGAACCTGGTGTGCCGGCACCGCAAGGCGGAGGATTAGCCTAGTGAGCCGCGGCGCCGGCCTAAAATAAATCTTAAAAAGACATTTGCAGGCAGTGTTTGTTCTCTGAATAACAGCAGATGCTTCCAGTGCAATGGCATGGCCTCCACAGCCCCTACCTCTTGCTACAAATAAGATGCCTGTTGGAAGTCAGCTCTCCTCATCTGCAGCTTCCAAGTCCAGGGATTCAATAAAACAAGAGTGGAAAGCATTTTTTTTTAAAAAAAGATTTTAAAATGCATTTCTTTGAAAGTCAAAGAGAGAGAGAGATCTTCCTTCCACTGATTCTCTCCTCAAATGGCTGCAATAGCCAGGCCCGGACTAGACTGAGGCCAGGAGCCAGGAACTTCTTCTAGGTATCCCATGTGGGTGCAAGGGCCCAAGTACTTGGGCCTTCTTCTGCTGCTTTTCCCAGGCCATTAGCAGTGGAGTAGCCAGGACATGAACCATCGCCCATATGGGATGCCAGTGTTGTAGGCAGCAGTTTTACCCATTACCCACAATGCCAGCCTGTGGGAAGTGCTTTTAAAGAGCAACTGCCTCTGTATTGAACAAGTGTACACCTTTTCATTACTATTCCCTAAGCAACACAGGGCAATACCAACTGGCACAACATTGACCTTGCATTAGGTATTGTAGGTAACTGTGAAGTGATTTAAAATATAGACAGGATGTGCACAGGTTATATGCAAATAAACACCATTTTATCTAAGGGACTTGAGCATCCACAGATTCTGCTATCTGAGGGGTGAATCCTAAAACCAATCCCCTGTTGATATCAAGGAACAACTGCACATCAAATATAAACATTTCAATGAGTTTTTTGCTAGATTTTGAAGGCATAGGTAGAGTGGTCTGATTTCAGATGAAGGCCATGTAATATATGTGAAATTAGGAGAACTTGAGAGGGAACCTCAAAGGGAGGTTTGGGTGTCCTCCAGAACATCTGCTACTGAGCTCACGGGCACAGCTGTGACTTCTGATCCACTCGTTACGACACCCAAGGAAAGGAGGGAATCTCAGCTGCAAATACGACCCCTAAAGTAGACGTCTCGAGGCAGGTGCTCTGAACTGATTGGCTAGGGGTCTGCTTCCTGCATGGGCGGCTCTACCTGGTGAGACCAGGGCTCTGTTGATACAAGCTAACGAGACTCTGTGGTTCTTCTGACTAACGCTGTGCTTGTGGCAGGGACAGCTGGTCAATATATTCATTTCTCCCACAGAGCAGGACCCTTTGCCATCTCCTCCTTTGCTTGGAATTGTTCTCCAATACACAAGTGTTAGTTGGCGATTACCCCATAACCTAATAAATGTTAGTTGGTGACTACCCTGGGTCCTAAACATTTGCCGGACACCAACACTGAAAGGTAATCTACCACAGTCAGAGTTTTAGGACTGAGCGTTGCTGTGAGCATCACCTAGCAGGACTCTGACGGTGACAGTGAAGAAACTGAGGTGTGGAGCAGTGCGGCAGCTGGCCGCGGGCCATACAAGGAGCTGGTGGTAAAAACTGGCGTAGGCCAGAGCTCTCCCGGCCCTCGGCTGGTGCTCTGCTTGTTGTTCCAAATAACTCGTCAGCTTTTCCAGGCCACCGTGGTGGAACAATGAAAAACAACAATGAAAGAGTCCGTCCTATTTGGTCATTTTTCCCTGAAAGCAAGGAAAGTTCATGACTTACGGTACAAACTAAGGAGTTGGAAATGGTTTCTCTCTGGGGCATGATTGTTGAGAAAAATGCTCTCCTCTCTCTCCCCCACTGTGAAAGTAATGTCTTCTTCCACTCCGCTAGTGGGCTAAGCCGTGAGGCCTGTTTGCCTAGCGAAATGTGAGCGAAATCTGAGCTGCTGTGGGTTGGATTCCTGTGCTTGTTCCCTTCACTAGGAGAACAACAGGCTCCAGCTTTGCTACCCTTCTCCTGGGCCTAAAATACAAGCATGTGCGATGGTTCTAAGCCCAGCCGGAGCAGTGCGGTGAGTGCTGAACTGCAGACCCCAGGGCAAGGCTGGGTTTGCTGTTGGGAACCCTGGAGGTGGGGAGGAGGGGTTGTTTGTTATACAGCATCATCAAAGCAAAGGCAAACACACACTGCAGTGGACACTTCCTTATGTGTTCATATCTTGACCTCACTTTTCACGTTGCAGGGCATAATTTTAGTTGTCAACTTTTTCAGTTGAGTAAATTGCATCGTGTTCAGATCCAGTGCTTTATAGAAGGTCCTACTGGAAAAATACAGAGGCAGAACCTAAGTTAAAGTCCATATATCCTTCCTAACTTTCAAAATCTGGTTTTCTGTGATAGTTAAGCATAAGACACTCACTGCTTTGTGGTTGAAAAAAAAATTTGGTTTGCTTTCTGTTCTCTATTTTCTATCAATGTATCTATGTATCCATATATTTATCCTATATCTATCATCAATCCACCTAGGTATCTATTTGTATCTATCTATTATCTATCTACTAATCATTGATGTATTCCATCCATCCATCCATCCATTCATCCATCCAACAACATGTCTGTATGAACTGGAACATACAGTCTGAAAGTCCCATCATGTTTACTGCTGTGGGGTTGACATTTTAGTGACTGAGAATATCAGCTGAGTTGATAATGTTGAGGTTGGTCTGCCTGCATCTGATTATGCTTCTTTCCAGATCCAAGCAGTTGTTAATGAAACAGTTGCTGTTTTGTTGACAGAACATTAATTACTTGATCTTAGGACTCAGTAATTGCACAAGCCCCCTCTGTATACATTACTAATTACATTAGCAATTATATGGCATTTTAAAGACAAAGAAATGACTGAGGCAATTGCAGTGTCACAGGTAACCTGCTGTTAGATTTCAATCACATTCCTAATGTTTCTGTGATGTTCTGAAACAACTTCCAGCAGCTCTTGCAACACTGACTGGAAGAAATGGCCTAAGACTTCCTGCTTTAAACCCACTGCCCAGCGGTAAGCCCATCATCTAGGCAGAGATAATGTGGGTAGTCTCTTAACCTCTCCAAGCCTTGCTTTTTTCTCTATGAGAGAAAAGCAGAGAAAGGTTGAAGAAAATACTTATTAAAAATTTCTTGAATATTTCAGATGCTAAGGATCTAGACCTAGTTCATGATTCATGATGTTTACTATCTTTATGGGAGAAAGAAGTTAAGCAATAAAACCTCAAATAAATGTCTCCCACAGTCAGGTCAATGCATCTTAGCTGCTGTAATGCACAGTTCTGTACTTCTCAGACACTTACTACAAGAAACATGGTATTTTTGTGTTCACATGCTGGGCAGTGGTGACTCAAGGATCTCTTCCATAGTTGGCCCCATCCTTTTGGACTCCTCAGTTTCCAGATGTGTGGACAGAAGAACCAGTCAAGGACCTTGTGAATATATTGTTTTTAAAGATTTATTTTATTTATTTGAAAGGCACAGTGACAGAGAGAGGGGGAGATATGAGAGAGAATGAGATCTTCCATTCACTGGTTCACTCTCCAAATGATTACAATGGCCAGGGTTAGACCAAGCAAAAACCAGGAGCCAGGAACTCCATCCGAGTTTCCTACATGGGTGGCAAGGGCCCAACCCCTTGGGCCATCCACTGCTTTCCCAGGTGCATTAGCAGGGAGCTGGATCAGAAGCAGAGCAGCTGCGACTTGACCCAGTGTTCCTATATGGGATGCCAAGGTTGCAAGTAGCAGCTTAACCTGCTGTTCCACAATGCTGGCCCCAAGAACTCTGCAGATTTTAGACACCAGGACTGCAAGGGGCATACAGCATTTTCCCTATATTCCATTAGCCAAAACTGGACATGCAGCTCCTCTCTCACTGCAAGACAGGCTGGAAAATGTGAAAGAAAAAGAGAAAGAACACTAGCCAAATGTTTACCACACTAGAGAATTATCAGTGGAGACTGTAAAGGAACCAAGGCAGTGCAATGATAGCCTACAAGTATCCCAAGGCAGAGGAAGTCACATGTGCAAAGGCCTTGAGGTAGAAAAATTTCATAGTGTTTGAGATCTATAAAAGATGTAATTTCCACTGTTAGAAAGTCACTCAAGGGGCAGGTGTTTGGCACAGTGGTTAAGACACTGTTTGGGAAGCCCATACCTCATATCACAGTACTTGTGTTCAAATCTCAGCTCCATTTCCTGTTCTAGTTTACTGCTAATTCACCTCCTTGGAGGCAGCAGTTGATGGGTCAAATACTTGGGTCTCTGCCCTCCACTTGGAAGATCGAGATTTGGTTTCAGGCTCCTGGCTTCAGCCTGGTCCAGCCTTGGCTGTTTTAGCCACGTGGGGAGTGAACCAGCAGATTGGAGAAATCTCTCTGTCTCTCTCTCCTTTTCTCTCTGCCTTCCAAATAAATAAAAGTAAACAATTAAATATTTTAAAAAGCCACTCAAACTAATCTGTGGGAGACAGACAGGAGAGGTTGTGAGCAGAGGTAGGAAGATAACTCAAGAGTCCATGGGAATAGGTGCCTGCCTATGGTCTGACTTGGTGGCTGAGAAAATGGACAGAAGAAAGCAACTTCCAGATATAGTCTACTGTGATAAAACTGACATGCTTGGTGATGAGTGGATCTCTGGAGGTGGGAGAAGGAGGCATCAAGGATGACTTCTGGCATGTGGAGTTTATAATTACTGGAATTTGCAACACAAGTAAAGGAGGAACAGGTGAGGGTAGAGGAACTAAGGGCTCAATATAGGCAAGTTAAGTTATTTTGTTTTTGTTTTTAAGATTTATTTATTTATTTATTTGATTGGTAGAGTTATAGACAGAGAGAGGGAGAGACAGAGAGAAAGGTCTTCCATCTGCTGGTTCACTCCCCAAATGGCCACAATGGCTAGAGCTGTGCCAATCTGAAGCCAGGAGCCAGGAGCTTCTTCTGGGTCTCACACATGGGTGCAGGGGCCCAAGCACTTGGACCAAGTTACCATTAACAGTGAGCTGGATCAGAAGAGGTGCAGCCAGGACACAAACTGGCACCCATATGGGATGCCGGTGCAGCTGGTGGAGGCTTAACCTAGTACACCACAGTGCTGGCCCCAGGCTAGTTCAGTTTAATCATTTGGAAACTCCAAGTGATGATGTCCAAAGCCAATACATAGATCTGACATTCAGAGGAAAA
Source organism: Oryctolagus cuniculus (assembly GCF_964237555.1). NCBI lineage: Eukaryota > Metazoa > Chordata > Mammalia > Lagomorpha > Leporidae > Oryctolagus > Oryctolagus cuniculus. The sequence goes on along the minus strand of NC_091433.1, from coordinate 48,414,948 downwards.
GTATTGGCTGAAAATGGAAATTTAGACACTCCAGGCACAGAGACAGTATTCACAGCCATGGAAAGGAGGGGCTGTGATATCTCTAAAGTCCTCCAGCTTTCAGAACTCCGAAATCTATTAACCTGTTGAACAGACATCAAAGCTCCAGCATCTAAAAAACAAAAGAAAGAAAGGACGGAGAAAGGAGGGAGGAGAGAATGAGGGAGGCAGTGTGGGAAGTATCATTATGTGCTGAACACTGGATATATGAAATACGTGAAATCGTTCTGTTTATATAAACAAAAAAATTGAAAAGGAAAAGAAAAACCCCAAAACTCCACCTTCTACCCACACGCCTTTCCAGGTATGGGTTATGTTGCCTCCCTCCAAGCTCTATGTCACTGGGCTTGCCACAGGGTCCTGCCCTACTCTGCTAGAACACGGCTGCAAAGATTCTCTCATTTCCTGAACTTGCTCAAAGCCTTGCTCCCAAATAATTTCCCAGTGTCCTTCTAATCCCCAGCCTTATGTTCTGTGTGAAGCAGAGCTCCTCCCGCCTCCCCGACCTGAAGTTGATTTGTGCTCTTCCGTGGCAGCCCTCAGCCCCATGTCCCACTTGCCTGCTGCACTCTGCAGCTGTCCCTCTGCTTCCCTGGCTGATGTGGCCTGGTCTAAGAAACGCTACTCCAATCTATTTCCAGGCCTTGAGAAACAGGACAAGGCTCCTGTGCACCTTCGCGGTGTGCTGTCTGCTGGCCTAACCCCAGCTGAGGGAAGGGATAAAAGCGGGTGGACAGAGCAGCTCATGTTGGCCCCTGGGACCCCAGCCTGGTGACCTGAAACTGGAGACATGCCCCAGACGGTGTGAGAGGTTCTGCTGACCTCTCACCTCCCTATAGCCCTGGGTCATCTTCCTCTGTTTGCTGAGAGCATGCATGTGAGGGAAACAGGGCCTGCCTGGGCCAGGGAGCTGGGTGTGAGGGAATTTGAACTTTATCAGTTCTGACATTTCTGCCAAGGTATGTGCGACAGTTGTTACACATATGGATTGGATCAAATGAGATAATTTATGCGAAAGCACTTTGAAATTTCTAGAGGGCTATCCAGTGTATTGCTTATTGTTATTATTACCCTTTCACAGGAAAGGCTTTCCTCTCTAACGCCACCCAAGTATTTGATTAAAATTAGGTGGCAAGCTGGCAAAGCATAAAGTGCTTTCTTGTGCAGCTTGTCACCTACACCTATGGTGACCACATGGCCTGTGCTTTTTTTATTCTAAGATTTTAAAAATTTATTTGAAAGTCAGAGTCACAGAGAGAGAGGGAGAAACAGAGGGATCCCACACCCGCTGATTCACTCCCCAAATGGCTATAACAATCAGGGCTGGGCCAGGCCAAAGCTAGGAGCCAGGAGCCTCCTCCAGGTCTCCCACGTGGGTAGCCAGGGCTCAAACATTTGCCACTTGCACCATGTTCCACTGCCTTTTCCAGGTCACCAGCAAGGAGCTGGATCAGGAGTAGAGTAGCTGGAACTCCAGTTGGCATCCATTTGGGATGCCGGTATTGCAGGCAATGGCTTCACCAGCTAGGCCCCAGTGCTGGCCCCATAGTCTACACTTTTTAGGGTGGTCTGGAGTTTATGTGATTTTCTTCTTCACAACAAATGTGATTTGTTGAATTCTTAACTAGGTGTAATTTTTTTTGGTGTAATTTAATTAATCCTCTGTGTAACTTTTCTCAGAAATTAAGTCATGAATCAAAATAAAAATTTTTGTCAGACTACTTGGAGAGGTAGACAACTCTGTATTTATTGTTGCAATAAATATCTTTGTAGGACAGGAAATGTTCTGAGAACTCATAGCACCCCTCTTCCTTTAGGTGGCGCACCTGGCAGGGGAGGAAGATAAGAGAACAATCGGTTTTCCCCTGGGCTAAAGCCAGAGAGGTCAGTGTGGTGTCATGGCATAGTAGGGTGGCCACTCTGGGATGTAGCTGGATTTCAGTAGTAGAGGTAAAGAAAGGACTGGTCATCGGGTCCTTGATCCTCATCACAGCTCCCTCCTCTGTTGTACTGTCTCCTTTATCATTCAACACTCCATCCTAAAGAGCTGGCTGGCTGAAGACAACAACGTACGGAGTCATCTTAAGCTGGCCAGCTCAAGGTCTCCTCATCACTTGGGAAGTAAGACAACAGGAGGGAAGGTGGGAGATGAGGGATCACAAGCCTCCACTCCAAGGCTTGGCCCAGTAGACAGCCTGATTGTTGCCTTCAAGTATCTTTTAGGGCAGAGGAGGAAGCTTGAGTTCTGGCCATAGGACATCACTACTAGGTCTGTTCTGAAGTAACTGCCCACCAGGGACCTGAAATGTGCTTCACAAAGTGTGTATTTCCCTTTCCCTTTTTGGAGAGTATTTACCAAAATTCCTAGCATGGGCTGGTGGGTATTGCCCCTCAAGGGATGTGGTGGAAAGATGGTTTCTGGTCCATGAGTCAAGAGAACTGCCATGAGCAAGAGGCCTTTCTAACACTGCATGGCAGGATTTGTATTTGAAGCTTCCCTTAAATCCGGTCCCGAGTCCATTACCTACAAGCCCTGTGAGCTGGGGCGGGCCAGTGTACTCAGGTGGCTTTGCTTTTCTTAACTGTGCTATGGAGGAATGCCCCTTCCAGTTCCATGAGCCAGTTAAAAGAACAGTCCATCTTTTGTCTCTCATACTCTTCACTGAGTTTCAGAATCCATCTATATTCACCTTTTCCATCAAGGCTCCCAGCTGCAATCTTTTTGTTTTTGTTTTGTTTTGTCCTGTATTTTCCCTTGTATGAATCCAAGGTTTGCTGAATCTTGGAACAAATACCTGGTAACTGCTTAGCACTTTCACACATCTTTTATTTTTTCTTCTATAGAAATTCATCTTCCAAACAACTTTATGGGAATGAGCTATACAAAAGCATCTAACAAAAGTGAGAACCAAATCTCACAGGCACGCTGCTGACTTGGGGTCACTCAGCTGAGGCCCACACAGGGTTTCCAGCATGGTGGTACAGCTTAAGAGGAATGCTTCGTCAATATATTACAGCACTCATGTTCAAAAGTTGTTCTCAAAACTACAAAAAAAAAAAATACACAAAAAACTAAAATCCTACTATCTAGTAAACTCCAAGTCTCCTAAAACTGAAGAAATTTAGAGAATGTCAGTCAGTTTGATCATAGCTCTGGTTGGCCAGGAAAACTTTTGAAAGCAACTAACTGAGAAAAGACTGTCATCATTCTAACTCGTGAGAGTCTTAGCAATGATTTCACTTCAAACAGTGTACAGCTTATTCTTCAGTATTCAGGCTCCCTCTGAGGCTTTCCTGAGAGAGATTTTGCAGAAATAAACTCTGCTGTCTACAAAGAGGCTCATCAGAGACATTTGGTCCCATTCATTACCAAGCAAAAATCACATTAATCCCCTGTGGATGGGACTATAGGAAGAGTCATGGGATACACAGGGCAGTAATTTGAAAGGCGGCAGGAAAGGGAGCTACTGTTTCTTTTTTCTTTCTTTCTTTCTTTTTTTTTAAGATCTCTTTATTTATTTGAAAGGCAGAGTTACAGAGAGGTAGAGGCAGAGAGATCTTCCATCTTTCCATTGGTTCACTCCCCAAATGGCCACAATGACTGGAGCTGCGTCGATCCGAAGACAGGAGTCAAGGGCTTCTTCCAGGTCTCCCCCATGGGTGCAGGGTTCCAAGGACTTGGGCCATCTTCTGCTGCTTTCCCAGGCCATAGGAGAGAGCTGGATTGGAAGTGGAGCAGCTGGGTCTCAAACTGGCGATCATATGGGATGCCAGCACTGCAGGTGACAGCTTTATCTGCTCTGCCACAGTGCTGGCCTGGAAGCCACTATTTTTGATCCCCTAATCTATTCTAGAAAGTAAAAGGGGCACATTCTCCTGCACTGCATTGAATCACCCAGCCTCACCCCAAAGCAAGTAATGTGGTTTCAGTTTTGCTCGTGAGGAAAGTGAGGTTACAGAGAACAACAGTCTGGTCTGGGTGCTCAGCCAGTGAGCAAAGTGGAGGGAGAAAGCACAGATCCCAGCTTCCTGGGTTGGACAAATGGTCGTGTGGCATTGCCGTTTGTTGATGTAAAAATCTCAGGTTGGAGGGTAGCCTTTGGGGGAGAGTTTAGAAGTTGATTTTGGATATGCTGAGTTGAGCTTTCTGGGAAATATCCAGATAGGCAGCTGTCTGAACCTCAAAAGAGGAAAAATAAATCTGAGTGATATCAGCATACTAAATGCCAGGCCCAAGGTAAGAGTTTAAATTGGCACAGCCTCTATGAGAGGGATAATCTTATAATTTATCATCCAAATCAGGCACTTTCAAGAACAAATAATAACTACATTGCAACAATGTACTTGGCAACCTAGAAATTAGGTAGTCTCTCCCTGTAAGGTAATCTGATAATACCTGAAAATTACAAATGTGCACTTTGGGAATTTATTCTACAATATCTTATAAATATACTTACACGTGCAAAATGATAAAATTATTAAACATTAGTTAAATTATTATCAATCAAGCCAAAATTAGAATCAAATGCCAGTAAGGAGAGGAGTGGTCAAATAAAATATTTATGTTAAGAAAATGGAGTGCAGTGGAGCCGTTAAAAGCCAAATTTCTCTTTAGGTGGTGATAGAGAAAATCTCCAAGAGATAGAGTCTTTAAAAAAGAAAGAAAGCAAAATAGAAAACAGTGTGTAGCATGTTTCCCTGTAAAACCCTGCACCTCTGGGAAAATACACAAGAAATTGGTGATATAGATTGCTTCCCAAAAAGGACATTGGGCAACTAAGGAACCATTGTCAAAGGAAAATTTTCATTTTTCCCTTTTGACTACCTTGAATTTTGAATCATGCTAACATATTACCTCTTTAAGAAAAAAACTCATCAACTTAAAATTAAAAAACAAATCTATAAAATAAAGCCAGGCTATAACTTAACAACCCATAGAAGAAACATATTGTCAGACCCTCAGTGTTTTTTACATTAAGGCAAGAACTGTGAATACATTAGATTGTGTAGGAAAAGCCCTGCGTCCTGTGTATGATAACCAAGACATCTTCTCCGAGACCAGCAGGCCAACAGGAAATGAAACATGGGAAACACCTTCATGGAGCGCTCCAGGTTAGTGCCTGGAAAGGATGCATAATGACGTCCAAACGGACAGTGACGCACAGCACAGAGGCTCTGCAGACATTTCTACCTGTAGACAAGAGGGTGGCGAGCCCTTCCCCTCATGGATGACTAGAGAGGAAGTGACAACGCAGCTGCATAAAAATGTTGTCAAATGCAAAGATAGAGGATCTGGAAGCCAAAAGGCAGAGAAACAGCACATTGTTTCGAAAAAGATTTTCTCGATGAAATGAAAGATTTCATGTGGTGTCTTCATTATGATCTCAAAACTTCATGAAAACTTGGAATTCATGAAACCCTATGCAATTAATGTAGAAAGAGAAATTGAATGTGAGGCTGCAGTTAAATAAAAAGTGTGGCGTGAAATAATGAAAATCAAAATTAAATGTTGTAAAATGCTTCAGTTGCCTACATTGTGGTGGAATGGGTTAAGCCACGAGTTGCGACACCAGCATCTCATGTCAGAATGCTGGTTCGAGTCCTGACAGCTCCATTTCTGAACCAGCTCCCTGCTAATGTGCCTGGGAAGGCAGCAGAAGATGACCCAAATGCTTGGGCCCCTGCAGTGACATGGGAGATCAGGATGGAGTTCCAGGCTCCTGGCTTCAGCCTGGCTCAGCCTCTGATGTTGCAACCAGTTAGGGAAGTAAACCAGAAGATGGAAGTTTCTCTCTCTCTTTCTCTCTCTCTCTCTCTCTTTCTCTCCCTGCCCCCCCCCAATCTCTCACTCCACCTTTAAAAAAATAAAAATATTTATTTTATTTATTTGAAAGGTAGAGTTACAAAGAGAGGTAGAGACAGAGAGAGAGGTCTTCGACCCACTGGCTCACTCCCCAAGTGGCCACACAACCTGGCTTGGGCCAGGGTGAAGCCAGGAGCCAGGAGCTTCTTCCGGGTCTCCCATGTGAGTGCAGGGGCCCAAGTACTTAGGCCATGTTTTTCCAGTGCGTTAGCAAGGAGTTGGATCAGAAGGGGAGCAGCTGTTGGATCAGAAGGGGAGCAGCTGGGACTTGAGCGGGTGCCGATATGGGATACCAGAGCACTGCAAGCCTGGGCTTTAACCTGCTGTGCCACAGCACTGGCCCCTCACTCTGCCTTTTAAATGAATAAATAAACAAATCTTTTTTTAATAAAGCATTTCACCCAAGATGGAATAACTGGTACCAGGCTAGACTTTCCTCTTTAACAAGAAAGTGGTTAAAATATATGAAATCACTCATTTTAAACATTAGAAACAAGCAGAGCAATACTGTGAGAATGAGAAGAAGGAAACAACATCGGTGAGCCCGACATTTGCTGTGGTGTCTGGAGATATTGCTCAGCATGGGGAGGAGGAATCCAGGCAGAGCACGGCAGTTCTGCTGAACTGAGACAGAGAGAGAAGTTTAGATGTTCTAAGGCAGCTGAGAATTGTGAGCAGACGACTGAAGTTGCAAAAGCTTTGGAGAAAGATACACACATGCAAACACACACACACACACACACACACACACACACACGGAGAGGGAGAGAAAGAGAGAGAGAGAGAGAAATCCAGAAATCTGTTTAGGAGCCTCTAAGGGTCTGATGCTGAGCTGAATATTAAACTCATATATAGGATGCAATTCCATACAAAACTGTAAGAGCTGTGAAAACGAAAAAATTGGTAGAGTTCACCGAAGCCTGATAGATGTTTAAGTTCCAACTGGTCGAAGTTTAGAGACATAGTGATCAACTTGGTATTTAGTAGAGACCCCATAAACGTCATCTAAAGGACCAGTGTTGTGGGGCTGGCACTGTGGCTTAGCAGGTAAAGCTGCTGCTTGCCATGCTGGCATCCCATATGGGTGCCAGTTCAAGATGCAGCTGCTCCCCTTCCAATCCATCCAGCTCTCTGCTGTGGCCTGGCAAACAGTAGAAGTTGGCCCAAGTCCTTGGTCTGCTGCACCCATGTGGGAGACCCAGAAGAAGCTCCTGGCTTAGGACTGGCTCTGCTCAGGCCATTGTGGCCATTTGGGGAGTGAACTAGCAGATGAAAGGTGTCTCTCTTGGGGCCAGTGCTCTGGTACAGCAGGTTAAAGCCTTGGCCTGAAGTGCCAGCATCCCATATGGGCGCCGGTTCTAGTCCCAGCTGCTCCTCTTCTGATCTAGCTCTCTGCTGTGGCCTGGGAAAGCAGTGGAAGATGGGCCAAGTCCTTGGGCACCTGGACCCATGTGGGAGACCTGGAAGAAGCTCCTGGCTCCTGGCTTCAGATTGGCACAGCTTGAACCTGTGGATGGAAGACCTCTCTCTCTGTCTCTACCTCTCTCTGTAACTGTCTTTCAAAAAATTAAATAAACCTTGAAAGAAGGAAGGAAGGAAGGAAGGAAGGAAGGAAGGAAGGAAGGAAGGAAGGAAGGAAGGAAGGAAGGAAGGAAGGAGAGAGAGAGAGAGAAAGAAAGAAAGAACAATGTTGTGTCCCAGTGGGTTAAGACACTTCTTGAAATACTGGCATCCCACAATGGAATGCTAGGACTTGGTTAGAGTCCTGTTTACACTGCTTCCAATCCAGCTCCATGGTAATGCACCTGGGAAGGCAGAAGAAGATGGCCCAAGTGCATGGGCCCCTGTCACTCACATGGAACATGGAAGATCAGAATGGATTTCCTGGCACCTGGCTTCTGCCGCTGCAGCTCTGGCTATTGCAGCCATTTAGGGAGTGAACCGGCAGGTGAAAGATCTCTCTCTCTCTCTCTCTCTCTCTCTCTCTAGCTCTACCTTCCAAATAAAGTAAGTAAATCTTAAAAACAAACACAGGGAGATGGCACTGTGGTGCAGTGGGTAAAGCCTCAGTCTGAGGTGCCAGCATCCCGTACAGTCCCGGCCGCTCCACTTCCAATCCAGCTCCCTGCTAATGTACCTGGGAAGGCAGTGGAGGATGGCCCAAGTCCTTGGACCCCTGGTCCCATGAGGGAGATCCAGAAGAAGCTCCTGGCTCCTGGCTTCAGATCAGCCTAGCTCTGGCTGTTGCAGCCATTTGAGGAATCAACCAGAGGACGGACAATTTCTCTGAAACTCTGACTTTTAAATAAATAAATAAATTGGAAAGAAAGAAAGAAAGAAAGAAAGAAAGAAAGAAAGAAAGAAAGAAAGAAAGAAAGAAAGAAAGAGAAAGAAAGAAACTATACACACACACACACACACACACACACACCCCAACTGTCCGATGGGTTTTTTTTCTTTTTAAAGTCATATCTCAGTGATTAAAACAACATTATCTCTGGAATTAACACTATTCTAAATCCCTTATGAAGTTCAAACAAATCCATGAAAGATCAAATTAATCAGCAAGTAATTTAACTGCTTTTCAAAACAAAAATCAACACTCTTTAAAGGAAAATGGCAAAATCCAAACACTGGATGATGTTACATTCACAGTAGTCAGGATCCAATAACAAACTACTAAACATGCACGAAATGGGAATATATAATCAAATCAGTTGGTAAAAAACTCCACAAATCATAGACAATATAGGAATAGCAGAAAAGTGCTTTAAAATGGCATTAAAAATATGTTCAAGGATTTAGAGGAAACCATGAGCTTAATAGGAAAAGAAAGGGAAGATGTAAAAAGAATCAGCTGGAAATTTTGGAATTTAAAAGTGCATTATCTGAAATGGAAATAGGCTCAATAGTATCCTGTACACAGCAGCATATGATACACAACAAAAGAGTAGTGAACTTGAAGGCACAATAGAAACAATTCAAACTGAAGGGGAGACAGAGAAAGGCTGAAAAAAAATGAACAGAGCTAAGTTACTAGTGGACAGTATCAAATGATCATGTTATGAGAGTCTCTGGGAATTATAAAATATGGCTGAGAAAGTTTTTAAGACTAAAATAATTGGAGATATACAGTCACTAGGTGATTTTGTAGTTGTGCGAATATTACTGAGTGTTCTTAAGAAAACTAGGACAGCTGTGACATCACTAGCTGACATAATTTTATGGAACCACCACAATATATGTGACCCATTGTTGACTGAAACATTTATGCAGCACATGACTGTAGTGTGAATCTGCAATTATCTCAAATAAAATAATAGTGGGTGTATTCTAATAAGCAACCGGGCTCTTCTTGGACATGGAAAAAGGCAGTACCAGAAAGGAAGCTGAGAAAATTTATTTATAAGATTAGAAATAAATAGATCAATATCCATTCTGCTATTTTTGTAGCATCCTGAAGCAAACTGAGACACACCCCAAATGAGAAAGTATATATACCACATTCTAAAATGTTAAAGGAAAAATAGAAATTAAGGATAACATTATAAGGTTAAAAATATCCATTGCTTAGAAATTAGAGCTACTAAATAACACCTGGGTCAAAAAAACACAAAAGCAAAATTAAAGGTGTTATAAGCAGTTCTATGGTAAAGCAACAAAAACCGATAACATTCAACAAAAGAGAAGGATGTACTGAAAGAATCCTGATATAACACAAAGAATTTAAAAGAGAAGTAAACAAAGAGAGTTCAAGAAATTCAGGCTGGGTTTGCTCCAAGATGTGTGGTGGTGGGAGCTGGTGGTTCCTCATCTAGATGTGTCACTAAACTGGGTAGAAGCAGACTTGGTAGAGAAAAATCACAGTTATTACAGTTCTATAGAAAACAGAAGTCACAATTTAAAATCAATAAGTTGACGTCAAATATGTAATCAGAGAAAAATTAAAAAACATTTAGTCATCTCATTATAATAAATGAAAAGGCAAATAAGTTTCAGTTAAAAAACTAAGTATCGCCACCATACCATTCCCCACTCCCCTAAGAAAAGTAGCAAGAAAAAAATAATAAAAGCAAATATTGAATTATTCACAGAGAATTAGAAATAAGCCCAAGAATTGTTTTTTTTTTTTTTTGGAGGAAAAACAAGTACCAAATTATTAAATGTCTAATCAAGCCGGCGCTGCAGCTCACTAGGCTAATCCTCCACCTTGCGGCGCCGGCACACCGGATTCTAGTCCCGGTCGGGGCGCCGGATTCTGTCCCGGTTGCCCCTCTTCCAGGCCAGCTCTCTGCTGTGGCCCGGGAGTGCAGTGGAGGATGGCCCAAGTGCTTGGGCCCTGCACCCCATGGGAGACCAGGAGAAGCACCTGGCTCCTGCCATCGCATCAGCGCGGTGCGCTGGCCGCAGCGCGCCGGCCGCGGCGGCCGTTGGAGGGTGAACCAACGGCAAAGGAAGACCTTTCTCTCTCTCTCTCTCTCTCTCACTGTCTACTCTGCCTGTCAAAAAAATAAATAAAAAAAATTAAAAAAAACCTCTCATCTTGAAAAAAAAAAGTCTAATCAAAAAACTGTACCAAGAAAGAGCATACACACATAAAAGAATTGTGTGTAATACTATGTTAATTAATTTGAAATTCTCAATGAATAATCATTCAAGGAGAAAAATTTAAAGAAACAAAACTGACACAAAATTAAATAAAAATTCTTAATGAATCAGTAACAATGGATAAAACAGAAAACATTGTCAGAGAATTATCTTCGAAAAAGGCTCCAAACCCAGATGTTTTATGAACAAAAAGTTGCAAATGTTTTTCAAAAAAAATAATTCTCTCCTCTTATGTAATCTGGAAAATAATGAAATTATTCCAGTTTATTTTATGATTCTATGTCTCTTAAGAATACATATTAAATACCACTAAAAATAAAATATATATATATATATATAAACCAATCTTACTTTTGACCTGACTAGCAAATCAAATCCAACAGCTTACTTAAATGAAGAATCAGCAAAATCAGGGGTATAAAATGGTTTGATGATAGATAATCTATTGTCACAATTCATCATCTGTAGAAATCAAAGAATGAATCACATGATTATCTTACTAGATGTCAAGTACAGCTGATGATTTTTAATAGACCCTAAAAACCTCTTAGCAACAAAGACTAGAACATTTCTTTACCGAGATAAGAAATATTTAAGTCAAATTGGATAATAATTGTATTGAATAGGGAAACCTAGATATTAAAATCAGACCAAGCCATGAGAACCTGCCATCATCTCTCCTTTTTAATATTTTCCTGGCACTCTTAGTCAATAGTACATCAACAAAAAGAAATATGAAGTATGAATATTGGAAAGAAGAGAAGAACTATTTGCCTTGAAGCTGACAAGGATAATATCCTTGATGGGCTTGGGTTTTTGGAAACCCAGTTCTCCTTTGTTTTCTGATTTTTGTCCTATCTCATGGCTCCCCTGAGGAAATGAGCATACTGCCTTCTCTCTGCTTGAAGGAGGGAGATAAAGAGAAGGGAGATGTGTTAAAAAGGAGGAAAATGGAGATGTATTAGGAAGAAAAAAAAAAGAAAAACTGGGAATAGCTCACAAATGTTATTTCCATTTATAACACACATACACTCATAGAAAACAAATCTGGAGAATAAACATGAAAATGTTAGCACTAATTTCTCAATGACAAAAATACAATTGCTTTTATTTCTTTATGGTTTTCTACCATTTCCAAACTTTGTACAATGAACATTTGTTAAATATGTAGTAGAAAAATGCACATTATTTTCAAAATCCAAAGGGAAAAATGGGGAGGAAAGGTATTTAAATGCATATCCAGAGATGGCTGGTGAGGAATTAGGGAGAAAATCCTGACAATGGGTCACTGGGATGTATTAAAAGAACTTTGGCTTTGGACTCAGAAAACCTGAATTCTGTCTCTTAGTTGCATCCCTTATCAATGTGTTAACTTTAGGCATGTCACCTCACTCTGAGCCTCGATTTCCTTTGGGGCAGCTCCTCTCCCCTACTCCCCAGGTTCCCACATGGAAAGGACTCCTTGGAGCTACAGAGTTGTCACCTTGCGTGACACAGCAGCTGATGGCTCAACCAACCATGCATTACAAATGTCCTAGGACAGTTAATGCTTTTACCACACAGTATGTATTCCTTTCTTCCCTTTCCACTCTCAAAAGTGTGCTACTTTAAACAATCCATTAAGGTGGTCTCCCCACTCATGGGAGCTTAGTTCATGACAAGTAGCTATTTTTCCTTTAGTTTTAAACAAATGTGGACATCAGCAAACTCTGGCATACAGTCTTGTATGGCAAGCAGATTGTCGGGGTCTGAGTTAGGCTCATGGTCATGGTGGCTGCTTCAAGCTTCACCTAGAACTACCCAGGCTCAGCATGGCATGATCATTCCTTAGGCATTGGTGGGCAGAACTGCGCTTGCAGCGTTGACTGTGGAGCTTAGCCAAGACTGCAGGCCGAGAGTTTAAACAGTGCAGGCAGCAAATGATCCACAGAACACAAAGGTGCCTTGTGCCAGCCGTAGATCAGTAGGGTTAGAGCAGAGGTCTTAGAAGTCACGCTCTTCGTGTTGCTTCGGGTCTCATCTGGAGCAGAGGGAGAGGCCTGGGAAGGAATTAAAAGCTTGGTTGGATTCACATGGCTTGTTCATGCGTTTGAGAGTTTACCTCCAATTTGGCTCTAAATTTGTTAAATACATAAGTGCTAAGATTTTCGATTTCAGTCCCCAAATTGTGGCATAACCCACAGATTCTTTTTCTGCTTCTCCAAATATTACTGGGCCTTTGGCAACACTAATACTAGATTCTGAAAAAAAAAAAAAGTTTTGCTTGGATAACTGCTCTGGTGGCTGGGGATTTCTTGTGGTTCTAAATTTTGTGCAATATGAGGCTGATACTATAATAATCTTATGTGTTCTATTAACTCTTTGAGCTCTTTAAAAAATGGGGCTCATGAGATATTGTGAAGGAGCCACACCCATTCCCATGGAAGACAGCCCAGGCTGCAGCTGTTAAAGACGCCAGATCAAGACCCTCTGGTTGAGACTGAGCAGAGCGGGAAGTTGGGAAATGAAATTTTGGACATTAATTTCTCTGCATGTCAAGTCACAGGAAAAGTAAAAATTTGAATTGAACTTTAATTTCTTTGGACTTTTTACTCCAACATGTTAAAGAAATTTAACTTTGGACTTGAATTCTTTTGGAATTAAACTTCTTTGGACTTTCCTCGGAAAAGGATTTAATTTTTGGACTTCAATATCTCACTTGGAATCTCTGAATGGGAAACAGTTCATGTTCAAATGTGGTCCCCTCTATGTTGTTGGAATTATGTTATTGAATTTCATTATGTTGTTTTTTAACCCCACTGCAGAACCTCTGAAAGGCATTTTTATTAGACAACATGGCTGAACATTTTGGGGAACAGAAGAAACAGAAGAGGGACAGAACTTGCACCGCAGGCAGATCATGTCCTCTTTGGACCCATTCAGAGTATTCTGAGGACAAAATCTAAACTCCGGCCTTTGGTCCCAGCAGGTCTCCCAAGGGACTTGTGGCTCTGATTGGGGGACTGGCTTTGGAAAGGTGGAAATAGCACTGTCAGGAAAAGAAGTTTCCTCAGGGAAAATTTGGTAACCACATGCCTTGTGGTTCAACCCAGTGGGCCAGGGGAACACAGAGCTGGGACGTGTTAGACATTGCTTCTCTGTGCACTTCCAGGAGTGATCTCAGGGCTCCCCTGGCCCCCAACCCACTCTTCCCCATGAGGAGGAGGGACGTAGAGCCTTTGGGGGATGCTTCTCATTGGGTAGGGCTCGTCTGCCAAAAAGGCTGTAAGCCCGGGGTTTGCTCTCTTCCTCTTGTCCTGGAGTCTTGGTTTTGTAGTCCCGGTTGTGTACGTGGACGAGCTGCCCCAGGGTCTCCCCTGGTGTGTGTTGTGCATACTTCTGGGGACTAGGGCGGAGAATGGGAGCAAGCTCCTTGCATACCTGAGCCATGCTCACCAAAACCTTTGTCAGTTATAAAGCTGACATTTTCCTCTTCACCTGCCTGGCTCCTGGTCTATCCTCCAATAGACTCCAAACTTGAGGGAGAATATTCATACTATCTTTTTACCTTGCAGAGTCCCAGTAAAACTCATTCAGGCTGAGCAAGAAACCCCACTGCAAAGTTGCATTTGAAGGTTAAGTGGATAATGGAAGTGGAGTATTTTATAATTTGCTAATCATTAAGCAACTTGGTCAGTTATCATTGTTACCTTTAATAGTTCTCCCATAACCATTACTTAGCCTGCAAGTCAGAGTTTAAAAGGAGAGAGCTTGCTGTGCTGTATTAATGGGGGAATAACTCCTACATAGTAACTTCCTATTCTGTGCTGGGCACTCAAGATAATTTCTCACCCTGATTAGCTCTCCCTTTATTAAAATCACATTTTCCTTAGAATGTCGGGACATATAAGAAGTTCAGAGAATGCCAACAGGAGGCCCTGGCTACTGTTGTTATATAAGCATTTTTCTTAAGTCCAGAAAAGGGGTGGTAATTGTTATTGATGGTGCCTAGTGTAAGAAGAGCTGGGGGCAGGGACTGCTGCCACTGTGTGATCTTCTTCAGGGTTGCGACAGGGCACAGGGTTACCCACTTCCTCTCTTTAAGTTGATGTGTTTGTGTGTCAACTTCCCAGGAGCTATTCTGTTGAGACCCGCGTGCAGCCCAGCTGCCTGGTGAACGCCAGCCCTCAAGCAGAGGTAATGAGACAGTGCTACTTATATAACCTGGTCTGATTAGAGTCTCAGATCTTTGCACCTCAACAGCTGTGTGTTGTCACCAATGGAAATTTTTAACTCATCTGCCAATTCCCTGGTCGCCCAAATAAGTGGCTGGCAGAGTGGCTGCTGTTTCATCGTTTATTAGACCAGAATTTAGGTTCTGATAAACCCTAATGCTGGAAATTAGCTCCGAGGAAACTGGTGCTGCAGTTCTTGGTCTCTGGCTGATAGGAACGAGTAGAATGTATTCAGGTGGGTTTTTTTTTTTTTTTAATCCTATAGCCAGTTCAGCACACAAATTACTTCACAGCTATTTTTAAAAACGTAATAGGACCAATACTTAGGAGAGCCAGACGCAGTGTGAGGAGGATCAGAAAGCATCTATTACGGGCCCAGCATTCGCTCTCCCACAAAGCCTCGGAAGACATTGGAAAGGCTCTTCCTGATCTTCTAGGGGTGCAGCCACGTCCCTGGAATCCTCTGGGTGCCCGCCAGGCTTGCTGTGGGTGGAGAAGTCATTTCAGACTGTGAAGCCGTGTTGGAATGAGCCTTTTGATTCTGGGCAAAGACACAGATTCTCCGGCTCTTCAGACTGGGAGGCACACGGAGGCCATCCCCAGGACAACAGATGTGCAAGCTGCTCCTTCCAACCTTTGCCCCGTGCAGGCTTTTGTGAGGTCTCCAAAGAGGCTTTGCATCTTTGGTGGCTTATCCATGTGTCTCATACCCACTTCAGACAAATGAAAAAGTTCTTTTTCACAACATTCTAGAACTTTCCTTCTCATTCTGACATCGTGGTGTGTAAACCCGCTTTTCATCAGCACTCCCCTCTGATTCCTTTACGTACCGATTTTGGAAGCTGTCACTTACTCCACCCCCTGAGTGGTGTGTTCCAGACTACAGTGATCTGAAGTGCCACAGAACGCACTAGATTCCCAGCTGGGAAGCCGTCACAAACAGCTCCTGGCCTCCCTGGGACTTGCATCTACTGAACAGATTCTTTCATCACACACACAACACCCCCCCCCCCCCTTGTCAGGAGGAGTTTTTTCTCTCCCCAATTGTTGCTCATTTTGGCCATTTCCTTACCAAAGTTTTCCAAGTCCTTTCACTTCTTCCCTCGCTTTGAAGTCCTCTGGTACAGGAAAACAATCATTTTATGTTAAAGGATTTTTAAATTCAAGAAAACATAACATCTTGCTTATATTATTTTAAGATTCAAATGGGAAATCGGAGGAATTAGATGCAGGGTTAGGTTTTGGCTCTGCTGCTGCCTGGCTCTTCAACTTCTGGCGAGGGCCCTGCATGGTGTCATGCTGAGGCAGGTCACTTGTAAAACATGGATCCTGAGAGCCGATTACGGGCTTCCTGGGAGTGTGAGAGACTGAGTATGGGAAGCGCCTTGGACTGATTTCTCCTTTGAAAGTAAAAAATCAGGAGGGCCTGCGCTATGGTGCAGCAGGTTAAGCTGCTGTCTGGGACACCAGCATCCCATATTAGAGTGCTGGTTTGAGTCCTGGCTGCTCCACTTCCAATCAAGTTCCCTGCTAATGCACATGAGAGGGCAGCAGAAGATGGCCCAAGTCCTTGGGTCCCTATATCCACATGGGAGACCCATAACAAGCTCCTGGCTCCTGGCATTGGCCTGGCACAATTTGGGGGTGAACCAGCAGATGGAAAATCAATCTCTCTCTCTCCCCCTGTTATTCTGCCTTTCAAATAAATAATCAAAAAATAAAGTAAAAAATTTAAAATATATGAATCCTGTTGTTATGAAAATAAAATAGGCCCATAGTTCTCAAAAATTGCAATGATGGCCCCAGCACCTTCTCTGCGATCCTTCTCCTAGACAGGACTAGGCCTGCCCTGTTGGCCCCCACAGCCCTTGAGTCAATGCCTCTCCTGCCCCGTGGGCCACCTTGCACTGCCTGCTCATTAACCTGCCTCTTCTGCGAGTAGGGAGGTTCTCAGGGCCAAGTCAAGAATCTCCACAGCTGTGCATCCCAGCACATCTGTCCTGACCTCGCAGCTGGTAAATCACAAGTACTGCTCATCGTCACTTCATCTCTGCAACAGCGGCCCCAGCCACTTGCTGCTGCTCATTTTATAATGATGGAACGTGCTACGAGGAGGCCGGTGCTGTGGCATAATAGGCCGAGCCTCCTCCTACATCAGTGGCATACCATATGGGTGCCAGTTCGTGTCCCAGCTGCTCCTCTTTTGATCCAGCTCTCTTCTATGGCCTAGGAAAGCAGTGGTAGATGGCCCAAGGGCTTGGGCCCCTGCACCCATGTGGTAGACCCGGAGGAAGCTCCTGGCTCCTGGCTTTGGATCGACCTGGCTCTGGCCATTACAGCCATTTGAGGAGTGAACCAGTGGCTAGAAGATTTCTCTCTGTGTCTTTCCCTCTCTTTGTCTGTACCTCCAAAATAAATAAATAAAAAGTTTTTTAAAAGTGTGCTCAGAAAAACTAGAGGCAGCTATTTGGCACCGAAGTTAAGACACTACTTGGGAAGCCCACATCCCATATCAGAGTGCATGAGTTTGACTCCAGGCTCTGCTTCCCATTTCAGCTTCCTGCTAATGCACACCCTGGGAGGCAGCAGACGATAGCTCACATACTTGAGATCCTGTCATTCACACGAGAGAATCAGATAGAGTTCAGGCTTCCAGCTTCAGCCTGGCCCAGCTCTGGCTGTTAGAGGCACTTGGGGGGGTGAACTAATGGATGTGAGATCTCTCTGTCTCTCTATCTCTGCTTTTCAAATAAATACTTTTAAAAAGAAATAAAAACCAAGTAATTTGGCCAAGGTCAAAACATCACCAAGAAAAGTCACTTGAAACTGAATCTCAGCCTTTTGAATATAAATTTTGCATTTCTGCTGCTCTCAGCCCTACTGCCCCTGCATCCTCTGCTTCCATTGGTCCCTTTTACACACAGACTCAACATACTCCTCTGTGACTGGGAACTTCAGTCACCCCAGGTGGCCCAGTGATACATGCATGGAGACAAAGGGAAGACAGTGTGAGGACAGACAGAGAAATGACACAGGGAGCTCCTGTCATCCTATCTCAAACTTCCAGCCTCCAGAACTGGAGGGAAAACAAATTTCTATTGTTTAGGCCTCAAAAAAATATCATTCCAGTAGATCAGGATTTGTGAATTCCAGGAGCCCCAGTGCCCCAGCTGCTGGCCCTCTTTAACAGAGGAATCTTGTGACTGACCTGCCCAGGGAGCACCAGGGAGCCTGGGAGTTTGCTCAGTCTCCTTTGTTGGCTCACTCTGGGCACCAGAATCCTATCTAAAACAGTTCTGTGATAGCTACAAAGACATACCGGGTGGTTTGAAACTCCCCAACATCATTTGGACAGGAAGAGTGTACTGAAGAGCGGCTGAAGCCACATCACTGAGCACGCTCCTAGGCAGGGGCCACGTGTGGTCCAGTGGCTTCTGGCATAAAGTTCTGCTTCCTCTTCACCGCAGCTCTTAGCAAGTGCAGAGAAGAGAAGGATCTCCGTGCTCATCCTTACCAAGTTCCCTTTCCTGGGTTACTGCGCTCTTGCACCTGCACTGTCCTCTTTATCTGTCAGGAGACATACCCATATATGTCTCTAGTGTGGTTGCTACCTTGTATTACAACGCCAAAGTAATTGCTCAGGGCTCTGTCCTGAACAGAAGCTTCCTAGCCCCAGTTGTTAGAGAACGTTGGTAGACCCCACATGGTGGCCAAATGCTGTAGCTCACCCTTCTTGTGGCAAGAGGGAAATGTTTCTGTTTCCTTGACCCTGGAGTTTTGCATCTCAGTTGATTCTGGAAGCCGTGTCCTCTGGCCAGCTGTGCTTGTTACAGTGAGAGGATAAAGGCTCTGTATTCCATTTCTTCGGGACAAAGCACTGGTTCCAAGATGGAAACTGGCTCCCCGGTGTGAATCAACAAGCTGCCATGACCCTGTGTCTGTCGACATTCTTTCTGATGTTAGCATTTTGGACCTACACTGTTTCCCTATCTTATCTCCAAGAATGGAGGCTCACTGTCTGGGGGGCGGATCCTCCCTGGCATTTTCACCTGACTGAAGGGGAGAATGGGATGCCTCCAGAGCCCTGGAGGTGGGCCTGGCCTGCCTGGGATGGAATGCTCTTTTATGCCCCCGTTCTTTGTCCAGGGGGCCTCAGACACTGGCCCCACCTGCTCTGTATCTTAGACATTTCTCCCTGGGGATTTGTTTTCCTGTATCTTTTTGCTTTTTTGAAATGTTATTAAGATATAACTGACATACAGGAAACTGCACATTCTGAAAGTGAGCACTTTGATAAGTTCTGTCCTATGAACATACCCATGAAACTGGCCTCACAATGCAACAATGAATAAATCCATTACCCTCGAAAGTTTCCCTGTGCCCACTTGGCTTTCTGTTTGAGGTTCCTGGATTTTATAGAAATGAAATTCTGTGCTATTAAATTTTAAAAAGTATTTAGGTATAATTTACATACAATAAAATTCATATGTTTTAAGTATATATATTTGTCAGAGTTCTCAAGAAAAATAAAATGGATAGTGTGTGTGTGTGTGTCTGTGTGTATTTAGAGAATGAGAGATACAAATGGACAGAGATGGTTCATTTTAAGGAATTGGCTCACATGATTATGGCGACTGTCTAGTCTGAAATCTGTGGTGCATAGCCACCAGGATTCAGTCATGGAAGCCCCACAGCAATGCCCTAATCCAATAGAATCCTTTTCCAAAGGACAAGCCTTTAAACAGCAGAGTTTGAGCACTCTTAAAGCCATTACCATAATACTTTGGAGATCAAGTTAGAGGGGATAAATCATGTTCAATCCATACCACAAGGCTTGTCCACAATTGCCTACTGATTACCTATTTATAGATCAACTTATTAGAGTTGAAAGCAAACATCCTGAACAGGCCCAATACCTTGATTCACATTCTGGAACCTTGAACTCTGGAGTGGACTAAGTCCTCTGTGTGGTGTGTGTTCATAGGAGTCGTTTATCCTTACCACAGCCTCATGAGGTTAGTAAGAACTGGCCTACTTTGCTGGACAAACAATGGATCTCAGAAAGGCCAAGCACTGACACAACCGATCAATAGGCGAACTGAGATTCTAAATCCTTCTGTGCCCTGCCCACCTTAGCCCTCACCTGCACCATGTGCTTTAAAAAGCCTGATAACAGCGCTGTACACACATGCCAGGATGAAGGGGCATCTTTGAATGCAGGGAGCTTGGCTCCCCTGGCTCTTCCGCCTCAACCAGGCACTAACATTTATGTAGTTTCTTTGTTGCCGTTGTTGGGAGACCTTGGTTTTTAGAAAATTAGATTAGAACACGTTGGAGAAAGCATCCTTCTCTGACTATTCCCTCTCGTCTTTCTCTTGCCAGCACAGTTCTCTGATAAGCAGAAAGCAGCCCAGTGCTTCTAGGAGGAACCTGGAGCATTTTGCCTAAGGCTCTGCATTGCCTTTGCTCCTTCCCCCACCTCCTCCAGCTGCTGCCTCTGCCACAGACTCCTTTTCCTCTGCCACTCTGATGAATGTCAAGGTGAAGCTCCATGTTCTGCTGTCATTTCCTGGGAGCTGATGCCATCAATCATGTCTCCTGTGTTCTCACAAAGGAACAACCGCGTCCTTACTCCCCATATCAAATTATGTCCTGGAGGACAGAATCTTGGTGCTACTTTCCCCTTCTCTTTGACTTCTCCTTCCTGTGTCTAAGGCCTCTGAGATTGGCAATGAACTTTATTGGTCGAGGTACTCACACCGGACAGCATGGATTACCATGCTAGCAAATCCTTCTGTTATTTGTTTGAAGAGCAGATGTATATTATATTCTCTCATTGCATCCCTTCTTCTAGTTCCTGACATTCCAACTTTTTGAAAAAATAAAAACAGTCAAACAGTTAACAAGGAAGGTCAATGCAGGTGTGAACTATCCATGCAAATGAGCATGGGCTTGCAAACTTAGGATGCTGGGCCAATAAAATGTGATTTGATATGAAACAGAAAACTCACCTGATCCCTGAACATCTTCTCTGCCTTCTGGACAACTTTCCTACCACCAGTATGCTCACTCTGCTAAACCTGGAGAAACGGCCACTGTTCTAGGAGGTGTGCAATGCAGAGAGATTTCTTTTAGATCTTGCAAAGCCAGAGGTGGGTTCTCCAGAAAAGCTGGTTAATTTCTGTACTACCCTCTTGGAAATTCAGGAAATTCAGGCAAAAGATAGACTCCTGACCCTCCACTCACATGTACAAATATAATGGCAGTGGAGACAAAAACCACAAAAATTGCTTTCAATTCTCAAAAAATAGGAAAGAAAAGGCACTAGAACATTGCTTGGTAGGTGTTTTTTTGTGACTTCTGCCACAGACATCTGTATGTCCTGGATTTTCTGAGACAATCCCGATTTCAGATGTTTATATTTGTTAGGTCATGAGTTCTGATTGTCAGCTTACAAAATATGATCATCCTGGTTATAGATGAGCCTTGCTACCAGAGGTCATTATAGTAACTAATTCTTTTCTTTTAAAGATGTATTTATTTATTTATTTATTTGAAAGGCTGAGTGTCAGGGAGAGAGTGAGAGACAGAGATATCTTCTGTCTGCTGGCTCAGTCCCCAAATGGCAACAAACAGGGATTGGTCCAAGACAAAGCCAAGAGCCTAGAACTCCATCTGAGTCTCCCACAAGAGTGGTGAGGGTGCAAGTATTTGCTGTCCCGGGTGCATGCAGGGAGCTGGATCAGAATCAAAACAGTGGGACTTAATCAGAGCTCTGATATGAGATATGGGGGTCACAAGTAGCGGCTTGCCCCATTGTTCTACAATGCCAGCTCCAGTAACTGATTCTTCTTGGTTGGCATAAAGCATGACTGGGTTCTATTAAACTGTATGCTAAGTGAGTCGTTTTGCTGATATGACACAGTGCAGTTACCAGGTGTTTCTGCTAATAATTAGAAACATATTTCTATATTTTATAGGACCAAGGAAAGGGAAAACATCAACAGGAAAATATTACATGTGGGGACAATTATCCAATAGGCCATTGGCTGGGGTCTGTGGATAGGAACATAATTCAGGAGCAAAACTGAAATAGTGGAATAATGAATGGAGATTTCTTTTACTATTCCAGAATTTCAGAACACAGGGATTAACATTCAGCTGAGTCTTGATATGAATTCAAGGAATGATAGCCCAATTTGTAGATTATGAAGACTTTTTCTCTCCTTTTTCTTTCTCAGTTTATGCATCTAAAATTTGAGCAATATATTTAGAAATTAAGAATTTAGAGGGGCAGGTGCTGTGGTGCAGTGGGTTAAAGCCCTGGCCTGCAGTGCTGGCATCCCACATGGGCGTCGGTTCTAGTCCCGGCTGCTCCTCTTCCGATCCAGCTCTCTGCCATGGCCTGGGAAAGGAGTGGAAGATGGCCCTAGTCCTTGGGCCCCTGCACCCATGTGGGAGACCCGGAAGAAGCTCCTGGCTACTGGCTTCGGATTGGCACAGCTCCGGCCATTGCAGCCATCTGGGGAGTGATGCAGTGGATGGAAGACCTCTCTCTCTGTCTCTTACTTTCTCTGTAACTGTGTCTTTCAAATAAATAAAAATAAAATTTTTTAAAAATTCAGAAAAGAATTTAGAACTAAGAAAAAAAGCATACTTAAAAGGCCACAGTGTTTTCAAAATAAATTATCATTTATACTATGATTGCATTACAATCTGCTTTAAAAATAAAGTTAGAAATTAAATTATTTTGCTTCTACATAGGCTTATTTTTTTTTTGACAGGCAGAGTGGATAGTAAGAAAGAGAGACAGAGATAAAGGTCTTCCTTTTTCCGTTGGTTCACCCCCCAATGGCGGCTGTGGCTGGCGCACCTAGCTGATCCGAAGCCACGAGCCAGGTGCTTCTCCTGGTCTCACCCTGCGGGTGCAGGGCCCAAGGACTTGGGTCATCCTCCACTACACTCCCAGGCCACAGCAGAGAGCTGGACTGGAAGAGGAGCAACCAGGACAGAATCCGGCGCCCTGACCAGGACTAGAACCCGGTGTGCCGGTGCCACTAGGTGGAGGATTAGCCTATTGAGCTGCGGCGCTGGCCCATATGCTTATTTTTTTAAGGATTTATTTATTTATTTGTAAGGCAGAGTTACAGAGTGGGAGAGGCAGAGGCAGAGAGAGAGAGAGAGAGAGAGAGAGAGGTCTTCCAACCACTGGTTCATTCCCCAAATGGCCGCGATGGTGGGAACTGGGACAATCTGAAGCTAGGAGCCAGGAGCTTTTGCTGGGTCTCCCACATGGGTGAAGGGGCCCAAGGGCTTGGGCCATTTTCTACTTATTTCCCAGGATTTCAGCAGGGAGCCTGATTGGAAGTGAAGCAGCTGGGAATCGAACTGGAGCCCATATGGGATGCCAACACTGCAGGCAGCGGCTTTATCTGCTACGCCACAGTGCCGGTCCCAATATTCTTATTTGAAATAAAGATAATTCACAAAACAAAAACAATCAAAACCACAAAAATCAATAAATTCATATTTAAAACATTAATTTACAGTGAGGACATCACACTCCATACCCAAGGATCTGAGAACCCTAGTTTGAGAAGCACTGCTTTCTCTACGTGACATTGATTTTCTTCTTCCATTCCTGTACTGCAAGATTTACCAGGACAAAAAGGCAATGTGAAATAGAAATGGGTCTGATGTCTTCTTGCTGGCATTAAGTTGTTACTCAAGGTGACTTTGGTTACTTGTATATTTCATTTTTTTTAAACGGTAGCATTCTTTTCTTTCTTTTTCTTTTTGGCTTTAATTGTTTTTGAAAGAGTTACACAGAGAGAGGAGAGGCAGAGAGAGAGAGAGGTCTTCCATCCGATGGTTCACTCCCCAATTGGCTGCAATAGCTGGAGCTGCACCTATCCGAAGCCAGGAGCCAGGAGCTTCTTCCAGATCTCCCATGCGGGCGCAGAGGCCCAAGGACTTGGGCCATCTTCTGCTGCTTTCCCAGGCCATAGCAGAGAGCTGGATCAGAAGTGGAGCAGCCGGATCTCCAACCAGCACCCATATGGGATGCCGGCACTTCAGGCCAGGGCATTAACCCACTGTGCCACAGTGCTGGCTCCACTTGTATATTTCAATTAGATAAACATTTTTAAAGTATTTGTCTTATTTATTTGAAAGGCAGAATGATGAGAGGGAGAGAAAGCGAGAGGGAGAGCAAGAGAGCGAGAGAGAGAGATCTTCCATCTGCCTGATCACTTCCCAAATGGCTGAGTCCAGGGCTGAGTCAGCCTAAAACCAGGAGCCCATTAGGGTCCCCCATGTAGGTGGCAAGGTCCCAAGCATTTGGGCCATCTTCTGCTGTCTCCAAGGCACATTAGCAGGGAGCTGGACCAGAAGCAGTGCAACCAAGACTCAAACCGGCACTCTGATACAGGATGCTGACTTTGCAGTCAGTAGCATAAGCTGCTGTGCATAACAGCTGGCCTCTAGATAAACTTCTGATTTCCTTTTATTGAGTTCTCACTGTCATGACTATTAACAGTTTATCTATGATTTCTGCCTCACCAGAAATGCTTGCCTACTGCACAGGATGAGCTGCAGCATGGCAGGTAGACACATGCTTTTTCCAAAGACTCCTGCATTGATTTTTGAATGACAGGAACATGCCTTACACTGAACATGGATCCACTTGAAAGAGCAGCCAGCTTGAATATTGTGATGTAAATGGTGCTGTTCCACACTGAGTACTTCCATTTTCCGTGTGGTTCACAGACATGGACTAATTAATAATCCTCTTTTCAGCACCACCAGGGAGGAGTTGTAAGGAACAAGTGCTGGGTAGCTTTCCAGATAAGCACAAGTTCATTTTTATCTGAGGCTAAGGGAAAAGAAACAAAAATGCATTGAGCTACTTTCTTACTGTGTTTGCCAATTTGACATTCATTATTTTATTTTAAAGATTTTATTTATGTATTTGAGAGGTAGAGTCACAGAGAGGGAGAGACAGTGAGAAAGAGATCTTCCATCTACTGGTTCGCTCCCCAAATGGCCACAATGGCTGGAACTGGGTTGATCTGAAGCCAGGATCCAGGAGCTTCTTCCAGGTCTCCCAGGCAGGTGCAGAGGCCCAAGCACTTGGGCCATCCTCCACTGCTTTCCCAGGACATAAGCAGAGAGCTAGATCAGAAGAGGAACAGCTGGGACTCAAACCAGCACCCATATGGGATGCCACAGTGCAGGCGAAAGCTTAGCCTACTACGCCATAGTGCCAGCCCCCTCATTATTTTATTTATGCCTCATAACAATCTTGGTAGGAAAAGAATGTTGACGTGAAGTTCTCCTTATCTCCAATTTTCCAGATAGGGAAATTGCAGCTCATAAGAGCTTTTCTGATAATCATAGTTGTAGTAACAGGGGAAGGTGGAATTTGAAGTCAGGTCTGCTGGTTTCCAAAGCTCACAGTCATGCTGCTACTCTAGAGTGCAAAGAATGGAATGTTAGCATTTCCACTGTACAAGTCATATCATTATTATTGTTAACAACAAGTGTTATTAATATTTAATGACCATAATATTTCAAACTTATGTAGCCTCAATCTTTGAGGCACTTAGTATTCTGTGTGACTATTCTGCTCTCAGTTCAGAAATGGTAAATATTTGGATTTGGTATTAGAAGTCATTTTGGTCTTATTCCTGTTTTAAAAGCAATTTTTCATGGGTTCAACTCTTGGACTTGGGAAAATCTGGAACCGAAAACAATGCTTTCTTTGTCTCCAAAGTCATAGCCATCACACCAGATGTTCTAGTCTATGATAAAAAATTCTTGTTAACTTTCAGTGGAAGAAAACATAGATTGGTGGTTAGGACACATCCTCTTTACACTTTTTTTGTGCTATGTATGAAGAACTGGGGCTGTGACTTTTCGAAGGTGTGACCACTGATTTCTAAGCACTCTGAGTGCTACAGAACTGTTTCCTGGGGTTTTCCCTGTCAAATAAAGGTCCCATGATATATTCTTTAGTCCACAAAGCAACTAGAGTAAATCCTTCTCATTACCTATTGGATAAACAGTGGCAACTGTTGAGAGGAAGAGGTTAACTGACCCTACTGAAGCTAACTGAAATTAACTGAAGTTAATTTCTGTTCTTTCAAAGATGATCCAGAGAACGTCGAGTTTCAGTGCCTGTTTCATCCTTGTACTGGCAAATGGGAAAAGTGAGATCCAAACTGGAGTCTGTGGGACTCCAATAGATCATGTTGAAGTTGTTGTTGTTGAACTAACCAAGCCTCTATCACCTGTAAGAATTTTACATTGGGGCTGGTGCTCTGGTGTAGTGGGTAAAACCACCGCCTGCAGCACAGGCCTCACATATAGGCGCTGGTTTGAGTCCTGGCTGCTGCTCTTCTGATCCAGCTCTCTGCTTATGTCCTGGGAAAGCAGCAGAGGATGGCCCCAGTCCCTGGGCTCCTGCACCCATGTGGGAGACCCAGAAGAAGCTCTTGGCTCCTGGCTTCAGATCTGCACAGCTGTGGCATCCATCGGATGGAAGATCTCTCTCTCGGTCTCTACCTCTCTCTCTGTAACTCTGCCTTTCAAATAAATAAATATTTTTATAAAATAATTTACATATCCATTCAAATGTTAATTTTTTTGAGTAGATGATCTTGCCAAGTATGATTCTAGGTACTGACATTACAGCAGAGCCATAAACAGCCAAAAAAAAAAAAAAAAAACCTTCCATTGAACTTGCATTCTCTAAAGTACACTATTTTAAAAAATTATATTTTTATTTGGAAGGCAGAGTTACAGAGAGGCAGAGGAGAGAGAGAGGCCTTGCATCCACTGGTTCACTCCCCGAATGCCCACAAAGGTACAAAGGTTGGAGCTGAGCCAATTTAAAGCGAGGAGCCAGGAGCTTCTGGGTCTCCCATGTGGGTGCAGGGACCCAAGCACTTAGGCAATCCTCTGCTACTTTCCAAGGCTCATTGGCAGGGAGCTGGATCAGAAGTGGAGCAGCCAGGAGTCGAATTGGCGCCCATACGGGATGCTGGCACTGAAGGCCGGGGTTTTAACCTGCTGTGCCACAGTGCCAGTCCCTCCATGAGCATTTTGAACTGCTTGCACAGACATACATGTGTGCAGTCATTATTGTCCTTACTTCGCATTTGAGAAAACTAACATCAGCTGCAGTGTTTTATTCAGGGTTACACAGGTAAGGATTGCAGGACTTGAATGTGAGCATGGACTTCCGAATCCTCACTACCTCCATTGTGCCACACTTTCTTCTGTTAATAAAATTTGTTGAAAATAAGGTACTTTAGAGAATGCAAGCTCAATGGAAGTTGATTTTTTTTGGCTGTCTATGTCCCTGCTGTATTGTTAGTACCTAGAATCATACTTGGCAAGAGCATCTACTCAATACTGCCATGTGCCATGTCAACAGATTTTCAAGAGTCAGGCAACAAATCTCTTTTGTGTGTTATTTATTGCAGTAAATTACAGCTGGACAATCACTTTTATTTGTTGTTTTTGAGAGTTATCTGTAACCTACTATTTGTATTCAGCAGGATCCAATGGGGAATGTGAAGAATGTAGCCATTTGAGCTGGCTACAGAACTGGTTATCAAGGATAATCTCCAAGGTCAAAGGTAAGCTGATACATGTTTATAGAATGAAGAAGTTCCTAGTACTATGCGGCTCTCCTTTTTTCTTGAATTACTATGGCACAATGCATTGAGTAGGCAGGCATCCAGGCTAAAATGGTATTGTAAGAACTCTTCCACCAATTTCTCCTCACAGTCACCCAGAGGGAAAACAGGAAGATAAGAGAGACATGAATTTCATCTTTGATAAAGCTAGGAAAGCAGCTTAGCACAAGTCACAATCTATAAGAATCACATAGCAATGGCAGAAAAAATCAAAGAGCAATGTGTAAGGACTGAGAAAGGATGCCAGCTGCAGACAAAGCTGGTAGGACAAAATGGAACTATCCAGAGGACCCAAACCCATAGCTTCTTGTGTCAAACAACTGGAATGAGCATGTGGTCTGCAGAAATACTTCTGGACCCAATTTGGCAAAGACATGAAGACAACAGGCTGGACTGAATGAGAGAATTACCCAGATAAGCCATATATACATGAATTAGTCAGTCAGTTGGGAAAGGTAGTTGCATTGTGAGCAATTGCACAAATGCTGATTTATTTTGCCCAAGAAGAAGTAAACTCTAAAAGAAGTTGGTCTATCTCCTTTCTCATAGACATACAAACGCACACTTGCACACACAGCTCTGAACTAAACACTCTAACTTGGTTCATAGCCCTAGGTCTTCTCTAAAACTGGGAAAGAGCTGTTCCTGTCAAAATTTACTTCAACGATAAATATTACCAAAAGGTTTAAAACTATCATTTCTATATAGATACCATAAAGGGAAAAAGAGAAAAGGAAAACAAACAGCAGATGAAGAACATTCAGGAAAAAAAAAGTTTTCATGGAGTTCATGGCAATTCTCATCCTGTTTGTTACCACAACAATAAAAACTTTCTCTGTAGAACAATAGCCCAAAACTGAGGTGCAATTGCTTAACAAAAATAAGCAACACAATAGAAAGTGATGGGATATAAGCTGGCACAGCTGATGCAAATAGTGATAGAAATTTTAAAAAATGAGAAAGTAAAACCACATTATAAGAAACATAAAGGACAAGATTGAGGAAAGCAAGCATACAAATATACTAAGATTGGGGCTCGTGCTGTGTCATAGCAGGTAAAGCCACGGCCTGCAGTGCCAGCATCCCATATGGGCACCAGTTTGAGTCCTGGCTGCTCCACTTCTGATCCAGCTTCCTGCTAATGTGCCTGGGAAAGCAGTGGAAGATGGCCCAAATGCTTGGGCCCCTTCACCTGTGTGTGAGACTGGAAGAAGCTCCAGGCTCCTAGCTTCGGATCAGCTCAGCTCCAGTCATTACAGCCATTTGGGGAGTGAACCAGCGGATGGAAGACCTTTCTCTCTCTCTCTCTCTCTCTCTCTCTCTCTCTCTGCCTCTGCCTCTGCCTCTTGGTAACTCTGCCCTTAAAATAAATAAATAAATCTTAAAAAAAAAAAAAAGGTGTAATGTGACAGATTTGAATGATAGGAACCAGAGATACAATGTATATACAACTGGTGTCTCTGACAAGAAGAACCAGAATGAAAAAACAGAGTATATATTCTAATGTTATAATTAAAATCTGCAGAAATAAAAGAAGGATGAAGAAGAAACACTGTATCCCCAGAGTAAAAGACACAAAAAAATCAACACCAACATGTCTTCTGGTAAAACTTAGTAAGGCATACAAATAAATACAGAAGGGTTCCTCTGAACAGGCAGACAAAACGATGAAATCAATTATAGTCCTAACTTAGAGACTACCAGCCAGGGGTCTCTGCTTCCTCTCTTTCCTTCCATTTTGAGTTTCCTATGCTTGTTAAACAACCACACATTACATTATAGACATTCTTTTTTTTTAATTAATTGACTGGCAATATAGACCCTAAGAAGTGATTCTCTAAGAGATGCCATTTCCTATCATTTGAGACAGAACAGCTGCCTCTCCACATGACAAGGCAGAGTGGCCTCTGGGAACAGGAGTGAATGAGGTCACCATCTCCTTCAACAAGCATTTCTTGAGACCTCAGGCATTTGGTGTTGAGACTGTTATGGTCCTTGTCCTTTGACCCATCAGTCTAAAATAGAGGCAGAAAGCCAACAAAACAATAAATGCATATATTATGACAAGGGTGCAGAGCTTAGTTACAGAGAACAAGTAAGGCAATTTGCATCATCAGAGGGTGGCAAAGGCCTCCCTGGGTCAGTGATACTTAAGCCACGGCATGAAGATAATAAGGCTCCAGATATGCAAAGATCCAGGGGAAGAGGACCTAGTCTGCATTAAGACAAGGGAAAAATCTAGTGCCTTTCTCAGTTTATGTTTAGAAACAGCATCTCTTCCTATATGAAGAAGGCAATTTAAGCCATTGGAAGATCTTTTATTTTTGAGATTTATTTATTTGAAAGGCAGAGCTACAGAGAGGCAGAGAGAGGGAGAGTTCTTCCGCCTGCCAGTTCACTCCCCAGATGGCCGCAACAGCCATAGCTGAGCCGATCCAAAGCCAGGAGCCAGGAGCTTCTTCAGGGTCTCCTATCCGGGTGCAGGGGCCCAAGGACTTGGGGCATCTTCTACTGCTTTCCCAGGCCGTAGCAGAGAGCTGGATGGGAAGTGGAGCTGCTGAGACTTGAACCAGTGCCCATGTGGGATACCAGTACTCCAGGAGGCAGCTTTACTTGCTATGTCACAGCACCAGCCCCTGAAGATATTTGTATTCTCATAGAAAGAGGTGAGATAATTCAATTATAAATATACTTGTGACTATTCTGGATGAGAAATCACATTTAGGATCACATTTCCCCAACTGTGTTGTGTAAATTTCCCTTTACATCTATTTGTCCCTGCTCTCCTTCCCATCTGTAGTCCTCACTACCAACCTCTACTCCAAAATACCTAGCATTCTTGGGAAGCCAGTTTGGCCAACACTCTCCATGGAACCTTCTCTGACCAATCCAACCCTCATGATTGTTCTCTGAACTTCTACAGCTCTTCTACCTTTGATACAAGCTATCTTCTATATTATTCTGTTTCATGAACATGTGTCTTTTTCACTTCCTGTGACTTAATAGGCATTGAGAGAGGCAGATGTTTGGTCTAGCAGTTAAGACAACCAAGTGAGATGTCTACATCCCATATCAGGGTGCCTGGGTTCAGGTCCCAGCTCTGCTACCAATTTCAGATTCGTATTAAGGTGCATCCTAGGAGGCAGCAGGTGATGGCTCAAGTAGTTGGGTCCCTGCCACCAGTGTGGGAGAGCTGGGTTGTGTTAGTGGCTCCCAGCTTCAGCCTGGCCGAGGCCCAGCTGTTGTGGGCATTTGGGGACTGGACTAATGAATGGGAGCTCTCTCTTTGTCTCTCTCTCTCTGTGTCTCTCTCTATTATTCAGAAAAAAAAAAAGAGACGGAGGGAGGGAGGGAGGGAGGGAGGGAAGAAGGGAGAAGGAAAGAATGAAGAAGGAAGGAAGGGAGGAAATTGTTAGGCATTGAGTTTGTGTTCCAACTTCCAATTCTTTACTCAGTATCAGACAGATCAACTTATCACATTAGACTAACAGGCAGTTTTGTCTTAAAGCAGACTCAAGAGTTCCATAGAGCCAAAATCCAACTTAGCAAATAGGACCTTTTACATTTTTAGTTTCTTTTTTTAAGATGTATTTTACTTTTTTATTTATTTGAAAGAGTGACAGAGGGAGAAATAAATCTTCTATTCACTGGTTCATTCCCTAAATGGCCACAGTGGCTGGGGTTGGGCCAGGCCAAAGCTATGAACTTGGAACTCTATCCAGGTCTCCCAAATGGTCAGCAGGAGCCCAAGCTCGCAGGTCATCTCATCACTGCTTTCCCAGGCACATCAGCAGAGAGCTGGATAGCAAGCAAAACACTAGGACTCAAAGTAGCATTTTAATATGGGATGCAGGCATCACAAACTGCAGCTTAACCCACTGTGCCACAATGCCAACCCCTGATTTTTTAGTTTTTTTTTTTTTTGAGGAATTTGACCATATGGATATATGAAAATGACCTAAAATCATACATACACTCTCCTTCAAGCAAGTACCTCAGGTTCTGTTCATGTAAGGAAAAGTTACACTAAGATTTCTCCAGCCAGAGCTAAAGAAACAGGAGCAATGAGATAATCCCCAAAGTTAAGAACAAATTCCAGTTTCTTTCACTTACAAAAAATAAAATGCAAAGGTCCAATCATTTTTACAGTACAAAAATTTTATTTTTTCGTTAGGATAATTTAAAGTTTAAAACTGAAGTAGACATATTCATTTTACAAACAAGATATTCTTTCATAAGTAAGACCATTAAAAACAGTAAACAAAAAAGCTGTCTTTACAAAAAGCTCTGTGCATAGCAACTTTATACTGTATATAACTGACAAAGCAAAACAATAAAATGAAACTATACAGTTTGAAAATGAGATCTTACTGTACAAAAGGTAGAGAAGATAATGGTTTTTAAACCATGCATATTGAAATGTGCAAAGAAAAACTGGGAAAAACTACAACGCGATAACAAAAAATGAGATAAATAGTGAAGTAAATTGTCCCTTTAAATGAAAAATCATACACAGCTCCTCTTACAAAGCTAGGATAGGATGTGTAGTTACCTATAGAAATACTCATATTCCAAGTGGCACAAAAATAACCTGGGACCAGAATGGTTCAACAGCAATGACTAAAGAGGACAGGGTCATTTTGTTTTTAATTTATTAGTACACTAAAAATAGTCCTTACACACATTTGTACAATTAAATAGATCTGCTGCTGCCAAGGTTCTAGCTGAATGGTCAAGGAGGTCTGGTATTTAGTTACACACATTTTTCGGTGTAAAGCTACCAACAAATTCTACAATCATTTTGAAGACAGTACTGCACTCATCTTCATGCAAGAGCAAAATTCACAGGTTCTAAAAGCAATGCTACTTAAAAAAAAAAAATTTCCTTATGTTGAATTGGCTCAAATCCAGGTCTAAACATGCTTAATTTTGTTCTGCCTTCATTTTTGGATGACAATGTTTGTATTTCACACACTCGTCCCCTTCTCTCAGATTTTGCAGTGGGGAACTTGTTCTTGTGTTTCCACGTATTTTGGCTCTTTAGGCCCTGACTATGATGGACTATCAGTAATAGCTATAAGCATGCCAGGTTTCTAAAACCTTGGATTCTCATGTGCATAGAAATATATGAGTCATATTGGGTGATTCTAGAATGGACTGAGGGCAAGTAAGACTGCTGGGGGCTGGGCAGGTGTGGGCATGAATCAGTGGGGCAGACAGAAGGGATGTAATCATCTAAAACTGGCTCAGATGCACTAATGATGCTTCTCCATGAAAGCTGCACCGATTTCTAATGTTAGAACCCAAACCAAGAACCCCAAATGGAAGCCTGTGTGTAGACCTGACTGTGGGGCCAAGAGTCAACAAGGAGAACCCTGACTTGGGGCAAAAATGACATTCTTGTTGGCAATCCAAGTAAGTCTGGGCACATCTCCAGGACCACATAGGCCTACTCTACTGCAAGGTTTCTCTCACTAAGAATTAGTCATAGAGCATGGTGAACCCATTGGAGGGCTGGGTACCCGCATGGTTTAGAACCCAGATGACTCTAATGTCTGAACCTCCCAAGATTCTGAATTTTCATTTCTTTAAATGTAAGGAGAGAGTTACAAGTTTTCAACATTCCTCTTCCACACTCCACCCCATCCCATTCTTACCTGGGAACAGCATCAAGCAGGGTATATATATATATATATTTTTTTTTTTTTTCAAGAGAGCTTGATTCCTTGAAAGAGAAATTTACAGAGATAGGAAAGGACTTGGATATTCCCAGACTGACTCATAGGAGTCAAAACAAAACAACAATGACAACAACAACAACAACAAAAACCCAAAGTCTGTTTTGCAAATCCTGTTTGAGAATTTCTGTAGGGTTTTATACCTCTGTGCTGAACCAGGTAAGCAAAGCAGAGGGAGTATGTGGCTCTGGCAAGAAAGAATTCCAAAGGAGCAACTTGGGTAAGAACGTTACGTGGCTTTGGCCTTTTTTTGAGGGTGAGCTACTTCTTTCCTTGGGGTGCTTGAAGCCTGAGACACAGTAAACATGGAAATTCTCTTCATTGCTCAGAGGAGAATGTTGAAAGCTAATCTGAATTAAAAAAAAAATTCACAAAGAGTGAACACCAAAAGAGACACATGTATACTATTGAGAAAGCAGACGGAGCTGGGAATGAATTGATGGGCTTGAGTATTTGTGTATGCACATGTATTTGAGTCTTTGTGTCTATACTGGGTTATTCTGTAGGAATCTACATTAGACACATGTTCTTGCCCATGGGTCAATAAAATGATGGAAAAAGAGGGGCTGCAGGATGGGGAGTAATAGTCTAGTTAATAACTGCAGTAATAATCACACACCTTTAAAACTTGTTACTACATGTTTGCATCATTTTCATTTTACATCAGGAAGAGAAATTTCTCTCTCTTCCAAAAAAGGATCTTAATTGCTACCTCTACTTACAATAAGTTACACATTTATTTATTTAAATAATTGTAAAACATTTTAAAATTTTTCCCTTTTTTGTTTTTTTTTTAAAGAGATTAAACTATAAGCAAACACACATACAACATTTCATCATTCAATTCAGGTTTCGTTTTAAGAAAGTCTTCCATGCTGGTACCCTGTTTTGTTCAATTTTTTTTCTGCATAAACTAAATTGGTATCTGAAAGGCTTCATAGAAAATAGAAACTTTCAACTTTTTTTTCCTACAAAGAAAAACAAATAGTATCCAAAATATTAAGCATGAATTGTTTGCCAATTTTTTTCTTAAATATTTTACAAACATAGGAAGGTGGTTTTCATAATGTTCATAACAAAGAATTGCATTTCTGCTCTTAGCACTGACCACGCCAATGACATCATTTGTCCTTGTCCCCAAGAGGGCCAGTTTGTGTAGCTGCCATCAGCGCTACAGGAGGAAAGTGAGACCAAGTAAGATGCCAGCTCCTTGTACACCCAGATCTGCCCAGCATGTTCATTTGGGGCGTATTTCTCCCAAAGAGCTCATAGTGCTTTCTCTTTATTGGTCCATCAGAGTAAGTCGTTTGTGCTATAGGAAAGCAGCTCTTCCTCTTCTTTACATTGGGGGTACGACAAGTCCGGTCATGGCTGCAAGGAAAGAGCGGCACAGCAGTGAGACTCAGAGACTTTGTACGTGAACAACTGAACGCACAGAGAGGGTGGGGAAGGCTTGGCCGTGATGCAGTCTGACACAATCCAAGGAGAAAGGGCCCTCAGCAGATACATGAACAAATTTCCTGAAGGTTTGGGCTAACAGACAGCCTATTAAAGGTACTGGATCCTTATTGAAATCCAAACAAAACTTGTTAAAGTTTTGCTGGGCAGGCTACAAGTTATGTTTTGTTTCATATGAATGGCTTCTAAAAGTTAATGGGAAAATGAAATGGAAAGATAAACGTATTTTGATGCAAAAAATTTTGAAATCTATGTAGGTTGTTTCATAATACCCATTTTTAATTAACTTTCAGGAGAGATAATAGATGTAAATATGTAAAGTGATTGCATTGTACGTGTGATTTGTTCTTCATTATTGGACAAAAATAACTTCCAGAATACACTGCTCCAAATCAC
Organism: Oryctolagus cuniculus; assembly: GCF_964237555.1. Taxonomy (NCBI): domain Eukaryota; kingdom Metazoa; phylum Chordata; class Mammalia; order Lagomorpha; family Leporidae; genus Oryctolagus; species Oryctolagus cuniculus. Next base: position 48,379,928 of record NC_091433.1, on the reverse strand, counting down.
TTGGTTAGAACAGGAAGGGAAACTCAGGGTGCTATGCTTGGTGACTTAAATCTGACAAATCAGACTTTCCATCTATCCTACATTCTTTTTAAAAATATTTATTTGTTTATTTATTTACTTACTTAATTTTAAAGGCAGAGAGAGAGAGAGAGAGAGAGAGAGAGAGAGCACTCCCATCTGTTAGTTCATTCCCCAAATGCCCATAGCCAGGGCTAGGCCAAACTGAAACCAGGAGTTGGGAACTCAATCCAGGTCTTCCACATGGTTGGCAAGGACCCAACTACTTGAGCCGTCATTGGCTGCCTCCCAGAGTGTGCATTAGCAGGAAACAAGAGAGAGTTAGAAGCAGAGCTGGGACTTGAACCTTGTCACTCCAATATGGGATGTAGTGTCCCAAGGGACGTTGTAACTGCTGAGTCATCTGCACCCTTAGGATTATTCTTTCTAGCCTAAATTTGACTAGCTTTTCCTAAATTTTATTAGCTTTTATTGAATTTTTTTGTTGATTTTTTTTTATTTGAAAGGCAGAGATACAGTGAGAGAAGGAGAGAAAGAGAGAGAGAGAGATTCATCCACTGGTTCACTCCCCAAATGGCCACAACGGCTGGGGCTGGGCCAAGCCAAATCCAGGATTCAGAGCCTTTTCCAGGTCTCCCACGTGGGTGCAGGGCCCAAAGCACTTGGGGCATTCTCCGCTGCTTTCTCAGGCCATTAGAAGAGAGCTAGATCTGAAGTGGAGCAGCAGTGACTTGAACTGGCATCCACATGGGGTGCTGACACTGCAATGAGGCTTAACCTTCTATGCCACAGCGCCGGCCCCTTTTCTTTATTTTTCAAGCTGGCTTATCTTCTTTTACTGCATACTGATACGTGAGCTATTTACCACTGAATCCTGATGCACTGGAGTAGAAGATTTAATTAGATTTAATTTCCTTCCTAATTTGGGTGTCATTCCAACTCCCACTCATCAACCCCTATTCAAATGCATTGTTCAATGCCTCATCCAATCAGGAGGATGCAAGCAATCCTGTCTGGATAAAATTATGTCCAAGGCGTTTCCTAAATATGGGAAATAAATCTGCATGATGTGGATTTGACTTTCTGATGACAAGCCCATAGAATGCCCACATTCTTAAAAATGGCAGAAGTTTCTTTGCACTAAAATTGCAAACCATATCTAGAATATTTGATTCTTTTGGGTTTTATCATCTATATTGTATCTAGGGGATTATCAAATATCATAGAAGCATTCTGCTGAGTGGTACTTACTAAGCTTACAAGCAAATGGCCAAAATTCTCTCCATTTTCTCCCACCCATCCCTCTCTTTCTTCCCTCTCCTCATTCTCATCTCACACTCCCCCCTCGACCCCTTTCAAACACACCAGCTAGTCCTCTCAGGCAAAATTGTCAGCCATCTATTTCCTGCTCATACAGCCTTTATTGAATGTTTGTGAGATCTGGATTAAGGTCTAACACAGCCAGCAAAGCCTTAATTATTTTTGCCTGTATTACTATATATTGAATCGATGTAACTTTTCAATAAAGGTGGTTCGATTCTGGACACTCCCTGATGATTTGGAGATATAGCAATCCTAGTAATTATCCCAGAGTAGAGGAGTTCTTTTTTTTTTTTTTTCCTGGAGGGAACTGGAAAATGAATCAGACACATAGTGTATAATATCATCTCGACAATCTATACTCATCAACTCTAAGCGCCTGATAAATGAGGCAGAAGGTGCAACAATGAAGGGTGCACACAGAGCTCTCTGGCAGTAGAATCCCAGTCACTCATGTTCTCCACTTGAACTTCCCCATTACATGTATAACTCCCTAGCTTTACACGTATTACATGTATAACACCCTGCCTTTATCTGGGTGTACAGTTAACTAACAGGGCTTAGGAAAGAGTAGAGTTGCTCAAAAAAAAAAAAAGATCCACAGCATGTGGGTAGTAGCAGATTTTACCCACTTCCTTTCTTCCTAGTCTCACATCCAACACTTGGGTGGGCTGGATCTTCAGGAGAGAGTGACCCCGACTTCTTGCTCACAGAAACCAGTGCCAACAGACAGAGAGCAATTGTTAACTGCAGAAAAAGTGAGCATTTTTCTAGTGGTGGTATATGTAACTCTATTTTCCAATTTCTTTTTACATTTGGCATTTCATGATAAAGTAATGATCTCCTTTTGGTCCAGGTGGTAAGTAGATTTGGGGAAGAGTCACGGAATTTTACAATTATTGTTCCCAGAGAGACAGCAGACTGTCAGAGCATAATGGGCTCTAGATGCTAACCATCTGGGTCCAGGTCACTGGTCACATGGTATGTGGCCATGGCAAGCTGCCTACCTAGCAATGATGACAATGCAAGACTTAAAGGAGGTAACCGTCTGGAGTACTCAGTGTAGCACCTCGCATGAAGTACTCAGTAACGGGGAGTCTTGCTGAGTGTTGGCTGCACATGCCCTCTGCTTGTGATAGAGAGCACCTCAACCTGCAGTAAGTCTAGGGAACAGCCTCAACAGCCTGGGACCAACTGGGCACCTTGGCCTGCGTTTCCAGTCTCCCACTGCCACTAGAGAGATGGGGCTCCCTGCTTCTCAGGCCCCTGAAATTCCAGGACTCTTTTGTTTTTCTTTTCTTTTCTTTTTTTCTTTTTCTTTTTTTTTTTAGAATCTCTCAGATGCCAGAGGCATCAGGTTTTTTTGTTTTCTTTTCTTTTTTTAATTTATTTATTTACTTGAGAGGCAGAGTCACAGACAGAGAGGGTGACACAGAGAGACAAGTCTTCCATCCACCTGTGGCTCCAAATGGCCACAATGGTCGGAGCTGAGTCAATCTGAAGCAGGTGTGAGGAGCTTCTGGGTCTCCCACGTGGGTGCAGGGTCCCAAGGATGTAGGCCATCTTTTCCTGCTTTCTCAGGCCATAGCAGAGAACTAGATTGGAAGTGGAGCAGCCAAGACTTGAACCGGCGTCCACTGCAGGCAGATGCTTAACCTACTGCATCACAGTGCAGGCCCCAGGACTCTTTCATTTAGTGCTTGGAAAATGCAGGAGCCATCAGCCTGTGTTCTACCTCTCCGCCTCAGTAGGCCACCTCACAGAGCTGGACACTGAGTTTCCACTTATCTGCTCCACGGTGAAGAAGAGCAGGAGGCACCCTGTGAAAACCCAAACCTTCTCCCACCAGGCTCCAGGAAATATCCTCTACCTGGCCTACTTCCTCACACGAATCAATTCCCAACAACCTTAGAGGATAGCTTTTCATTTTCCTACCTAACAGACTAGGAAGTGGAGACTCTAAGATTATCACTTGCACAGATTCATGCAGCCCAGAGGGAGCTGACCTAGAACTCCAAACACAACTGGTAAACTTGAGTTGTGTGTTTTGCCAACCATTAAAACTCTTCGGGGTCCTCTCCAGAATTCTTTTTGATTTCTCCACACAGCACTTTATATATTCATAATTCTTTGCATTTCTAGACCAGAACCCTAAATTGATAGGTGTTCTCCCTCCATCCCCTTCCACTCTTCCTCTTTTCTCTTTAAGTTGAGAGAGAGAGAGAGAGAGAGAGAGAAAGGAAGGGAAGGAGGAAAGAAAAGAAAAAAAAATTTGGAGTGAATTGTCGGATTCAGAAGAGGTTGTGTAGCCTACTGTAGGATTTAGGCAAAAATGGGGTCACAGGAACAGGGGAAGAGAGTGTGAAACAGTTTGTAAGTGCAAACGCTCTTGACTGTTTTCAGAGGATGTGCCAGGAAAGTTTATCTTGCAACATAGTACCACCACAAACAAGGAATTTGAAACAGATCTTTGCCATCTAGGCTGAACTTTCCTCACTATAATGCAAATTCTCTGCATTAAGATTGCTACCATTTTCTGAACATGCACGAGGAGGGATCTGGCTTATATTGTATGAGCATCAGTGTCCTGGACTCTCTCCTGACCCTTGCTATAAGGTTTAAGGGGGCGGCACTATGGGGAAGTGGGTAAAGCCACCATGTGCAATGCTGGCATCCCAGATGGGCGCAGGTTCAAGTCCTGGCTGCTCTACTTCCAATCCAGCTCTCTACTATGGCCTGGGAAACCAGTAGAAGATGGCCCAGATGCTTAGGCCCCTGCACCAGCATGGGAGACCTGGAGGATGCTCCTGGCTCCTGGCTTCAGCCTGTTGCAGCCATCTGGGGAGTGAACCTGTGGATAGAAGACCTCTCTCTCTCTCTCTCTCTGCTTCTCTGTGACTCTGCCTTTCAAATAATTAAATAAATCTCTTTTTTTAAGCCCTAGCAAACTGCTTCTCAAAGAAACTATACCTTTCCATTGCCTTCTCTAATTGTCAACAAGTTAATAAAACTTCCCTCTAAGCAATGCCCACTTGACGCTGATTATTTGGCAAAACCCCAGGTGCACGGACCCTCATGTCTGCCAATGGTTTGAGACTCTGCAGTGATCCTGCAGAATAAAGCTAGAGTCTGGGGCCTGTAGCTGCATGTAACCAATGAAGCTGTCAGCGCTACAGACACAATGGAGAATGTACAGCCCAGTCACTCTCAGCCCAGGTATTCTGACCAGTGGCGTGCAGGAGTTTGTGTGGTTTGATGCTGGATAGGGTCTTCTGGCTACTTCTGCTGTGGCTGCCCCCAACAGGGAATCTTAACAAGACTCCCGTTCAGCTCTTTGGGTTGACTCAAAGCTGACCAATGACACTGCAGGGAGCTCGGGTGTGCAGAAAAAGGCAGTGTAGGGATTACAGGCCATGAGTGCCAGGGAAAGAACGGGCCTCCCTGCAAGCCAGGAGCTGGGCCAGACCCATGGTGAGTCTCCCGGGCCGCCCAGACAGAGAAGATCTGTCTTTGTCAGTTGCCTCTGCTCGCCCCCACCCAGGGCACACATGTGAGAGGAAGTAGAGGAGTGCTGGCAGGTGGAGGTTTTCCTTCAAGTGCAGCCGGGCCTGCTTGCTGAGCTGCAGGGAACAAGGTAAGGATCACACTCTCTGTCTTCCGCCGGTGCCAGTGTGGAGGGCAGCTGGCGCTTTCTTGTTTTCTCTCTCTGCTTGTTCCCAGGGAGATCTATGTGGCTTCCACTTGTTTAAGGCCCAGGAAGAAAACCAGAGAACTTAGAAGGCATATCATCAATGACAGAGTTGTGGGGAAGGGGTGGGCACAGTGAGTATTCAGTCATTGTTTTCCTTTCACAATCTGGAGATGAAGTGGTCACAGAAAACAGTCTGGCACATCCACTAGCAATGGGATGGAAATCACTGGTTTCAGCTGAGAGATGAGGCAGGTGGAGACACTTAACTACAGGCTGAACCTATTTCTCAACAGCTTAGACATCTGGGTGAAAATAAAAAAAGTTCCATCAAATATACAGATGTTTCCAACTACCCACAAGTTGGGTGGCATGGAGATCCAGCTGTTTTGCCTCACTGGAAGGAAAAGCATTTTCGGCAGCGCTCCCCAGTGCTGCATTTTCAGTTCTGGTTTGCGCAGTTCTCTGTCAAGTGTCTCGACTCCGAGGAGTCACTGTGTTCTCCTAGTACTAGGATGCAACAGGGACCAGGCATACCTCCCAGGTCACAGATAGAGGAGGACCCTTCACAGATGTCCCGAAAGGATTAGGAGCCCACACACCACCACCAGGCCACAGACAGCTCCCGTCCCAGTGACAGCGCAGCCCAGCCCAGCCCAGGCTCCCCATCAAGTTCTGCTGACCCCGGAGGCTTTGATCCACGAGACGTTAACCAAACCTCTGCCCTTCCTGGTTTTACCCAACACGGCACGTCCTGAATGTTTCCATGTCAAAACACAAGGAGCAGCCTAAAAATAATGTGAGTTGCCAGGGAGCCGTAGTGCTCAGCAGTTTCCAATTTGCTCTTTTGCCATCAGCTGCCTCCCATTCACAGCAAGATGATTAGATTCTCATGTACTCATCACATTTGTGTTACGTCATGTCATATCATATTTTAGGACATTGCTCAAAAGTGGATTTGACAGGTGATATTAATTTTTGTTCTTCGAAACAGTATGTCTTTTCCTCCTCCTTTCCTACCTCATCCTTGATCAGACACCTGCTATCAATTTGACTAGCATGTAACCAGAATTCTCAGACATTACCGGTTGCTCCTGATGGAGCCTGTCCATGTATGCCTCGGGAATACAAGTGCACTACACATGGCAAGCTGATCAAGGAAGCAGTGATCAGCCCATGACACCTGATGGGGTGACCAGAACCTTCTGGAAAACAGTGGAATAGCTTTGTGGACAGCATAGTGCTGAGGAGTTCAGACACTGCTAGATGGTGCAGATGGTTTTACTATGGTCAGCTCTGTGACCAGCAGATTTGGCCAGCTTTTCTGTTTCCCTTGAATTGCTTAGAGTATGAGCCCAGTTGCATAAGCCACTCATGGCCCATGATGAAAATACCATCTCTTTATGGGTAAATGGCTAGAGCTATCAAATGATGTGCTGTAGGCTCTTATTTTGCGCTCTGTGGCATGTGTGTCACGCTGACTCCCAAAGCGGTACCCTGGCTTACCTCTGAATCCATTTCCATTGCCACTGGAGCAGGCTGGCGAGGGGGAGCCTTGGGGCCTGATGACAGGGGCGAAGGCACTCTTCTGCTTGACAGCAGGAAAAACTGAAGAGGAAAACGGGAGGATGGAGGACGTGCTGGAGGATCCAACGGTGGGACTCGACGCCATGACTGGAAAGCAAATGGACTCTTTGAGAAAGGGACTCATCTAGAGGTTAAGACCTTTCTTCAGTATACACATTCTGCATACATTTATTGACAAACTATTAATTTCCAGGAATTGCTGCAGAGTCCAGGGGTTTAAAGAGAACACTGAATGCGACAACAGCGGCCCTGGTCCAGTGGGAGGAATATTTGCTTTTAACCACCAGTGCGGTAATGGTCCCACCAGAAGAATGTTCACGATGCTAAGGTGATACAGAGGGCCAAGTACTGCGCTGCCTGGGAGAATCAGGAAGGCATCAGCAGCCAGACACTGTGACAGATCCCAATTTATGAGTAGAAGCTTGGCAAGAAGAAAAGACTAAGACCAATGTGTAAAAAAAAAATCGTCAAATCTACCCTGCAATGGAAACTTTTTTTTTCACCCTAAAATGAAGCCCTGAGCAGAAGCTCTAAGCCTCCCTGGGAAGTCCCAGGGCCCCAGAGGTTTTATCTGTTGGGTTAACATCTCTGTGAATACCATCTCTGTGGGCCACTTCCTCATTAAATGTAAAAGTTTATTAACATTTACAAGATTATCTCCCTCTCCCTGTACTTCCAGAGCTCCTGGGAAATAAAGCTGCAAGTCAGCTTCCCCTGACATAATGTTTAGGAAAAAAAAAAAACACCAATATTAACACTATTAACATTAAAATGACTTGAGGGAAGCCAAAAACTAAGAGCTGTAATTTCCAGGAAAAATAAAGACAATTTACACAATGAAGTGCCCCAGTCTCTTAACATCAGACACTCTACCAAGACAAGAAGATAATTTTCTTCCTGGTGTTTGACTTGCTCAAGAAAGGGATAGAGTACGTGAGGGTAAAACTCTCACACACAGAACCTTGCAGTACAAGGTCAAGTTTTAGGAGCTCATTTTAGCATTGTCTACAAAATTCTGAATGGTTCAAGTCACGTGGCTTGTGAAGACCTGCTGGAGCCTGCTGCCAATGCTCACGACAGACAGCAGCGTGGAGTCCTGCTCTGTGTGTTCCGTGGGCCAGTGGCCCCACAGAGAAATATTTGAAAGTGAAGTACAAGGTGAACTGAAGGTCAAATGTTGATGTACTCTTGAAGGCTCCACCTGTATTTTTCTTCTCTCCCTATAAAAATTACACTTTGGGCTATATTCACTCAATTGCATATATAAAACAATCATATAACACACCTCTTATAGGATGCTTTTACAATAGAAGTACAAAGCAAAGACCTCAAAAAAGAAAAAAAGAAAGAAAAGAAAAAAAGAGAGAGCTTTCTCTACAAACTATGTATTCATAGCTAGTCCTGACTTAAAGAACTATGCAGAAGGAAGCATCTGAGCACATCTCTGTCTTTTCTCAAGTAACACAAACAAAAACGGGAAACATTGGAAAGGAGGACAGAGTTCTGGAAGAATCTCATGTAATATTTGAAGATGTTAGTGAATAAGAAATTGGGCCAATTCACTATATTAAGATAGGATATAGGGTAAAACATTAGGAATGATTCTTATTCATACTTCCAAGCCAAAGTCCCTCTTCTAGCATTGGTTTTAGCATCAAAGAGATAGAAAAACAAAAAGTAACTTTCTTTAAGGCATGCAATATAAGGTGAAAGAAAATTTGAGACATGAGAGGCCCTGAATCTGTGGGTAATTCACGTTCTGCTATGCTGCATGGGCCATGCAGGCACCAATGTAGCACCTTGATTTCAGCACCTGCAGTAGCAGAGCCTTCTCCCCACACACCATGACGGAGGAGGTTCTTATACTGTGAATTGGGCATTCACACACATATTCAGTCCCATTTACAGTCAGTACATGACTTACTTTGATAGGTACTTTCTTCTAGTAACACATCCCAACCTAAAGTGAGGCTTATTTGGAACAAATATTATTGTCTCTGTGGAAGAGAAGTGACTTTAAACTTTACTGAGTGGGGCCAGTGTTGTGGCACACTGGTTAACCTGCAATGCCAAAATCCCATAATGAGACTGCCAGTTTGAGTCTCAGCAGGTCCACTTGTGATCCAGCTCCCTGCTAATGTACCTGGGAAAACAGCACAGATGGACCAAGACCTTGCAACCCAGTCACCCACATGAGAGACCCAGACGGAGGTCCTGATTGTTGGCTTCAACCTGGCCTTTGAGACCATTTGGGGAGTGAACCAACAGATGTAAGATCTCTGTCACTCTCTGCCTTTCAAATAAAAATCAAATACATCTTGAAAAAAAAAAAAGGCTTTACACAGTGACATAAAATAATTGTTGCAGAGTTGAACAACCATAGACCATTCTAACAATTTTTTAAAATGCCAAATTTTATCTTCCAACAAGTATAATTTCTTTGTTTATATGTTTCAAAAGCCAATAACATTGCAAGAGCCAGAAAATTTGTTAAAACATTTTTTAAGATAGTAAGGGCAAGGGGGACTTAGCTTTTAAAACTTATGATAAACCTACATCAATGAAATCAATGTTACATTAACACAGAAATGGATAGGCAAATCTTTGGAGCAAAACAGAATCTAGAAATATACCTGTCTATGAAAACTAATATTAATAACAGTGATGTTTCATAAGTACATGGAAACAATACACCAAACATTTGGAAACTAAATTGGGAGTACTCCTCATGTTAAACACCAGAGTAAATCTAAATGGATTAAAGAGTAAAAGCAAAATTATAAACATGTTAGTAGAAAAATTAGGAAAGTCATGTAATTTGCATAAACCTTGTTTCTAAGACAGGTTTACTATATAATGAAAATCTTCTGTAATCCACACAATAAAGGCAAAAGATATGTAATAATTATTTAGATGTGTTCATACCCTCAATAGCTAATGTTTTCATAAGCTAATTAGAAAAATACTGTATCAGAAAAATAAGCAAAGAACACAAAAAAGAAAGTCACAAAAGGAAAAGTGAAAATGACCAAGAGACTCATATAGAAACCCTCAAACTGATTAGTAATAAAATGCTAATTGAAACAGCAACAAGACATTATTTTCCACTTAATAAATTGATAAAGATTAGAAAAAATGAGAAGGGCTGGGAAACATAGTCTTCTGTTACTAAGGGGAGAATTAACTTCTCTGGAGAGACTCAGGCAATGCATCTCAAAGTATTTTAAAATATGCATATCCTTTGACCCACTAATTTAATCTCTAGAAATTAATCCCAAGGAGATGATAATAATGTGCAAAAAAAATCAATCCAAGGGCATTTTATAATAATGAAAAATTGAGAAATAACTTAAGTAACCCAAAATAAGATAAGCTATATTACGTCCAACAATAGAAACATTAAAATAGTGTTTTATTTACTGACATAGAAAGGTATGTATCCTCAGGGGGAAAAAAGCACATTACATAAAAAAGTGCATATACAGCAAGTCCACTTTATTTTTAAAAAACACACATAGAGCAAAAGTGTACAAGGATGTGATGTACATTCAAATATTTAATGATGGTATCTTGCTGATAGGATTATGAATATCTTAAGACATATTTCTTTCAATTGTCCACTAATTCAAAATTTCCTACAATAAACATGTATTACTTTTGAATTAGGAGAAACATTAGAAACTATTAAACTTTAAGAATAGAAAAATCTCTATTTCTTTAAAAAGAAATATTATAGTTCTTAGCAATAGGAACAATGGCTTTCCTGAATGATGCTAATTTCCCTCTTTGACCTAAGGCTAAACAAAGTTGTCTGTTACCTCTGAAACCAAACAGAAGCAAAATCCAGACAGACTCAAAAGCTCACAAACTCCTGGAGAAAGCCTGATGACTGTCATTAATTTTCAAAAGCAAACATTACTCCTCGCTCCGCTCTCAGGAGCCAGGTCTCTACCACGGAGGGATTTTGTGAAGACGCAGCTTCCTACCTGTGTCTTTGGGAATCTGAGTTCTCTCTTTCCACCTCCTTTCATTGATTTTATGGCAAAATCTCATTAACTGTGCATCAGAGCAAACTCTGCAATTTTCTAAATGTATCTGTCCATGACTGAGGCATACTTTAAAAGCCTGTATCTCTGCACGGAAATACTTTGTCATTTTTCTTCCCTTCTTTTTACCTGCACACGCTTTTCAAATTGTCTATACAGAGACTGTTCCTACTGTAATAGGATATATTTCTTACTTTTCCAAGGAAATACAATAGAAATATATCAAAATGTTAAATAGAGCTTATTTCTTACAGTGGGAATTTGCTTTCCTTTAAAAATTATTTCCACATGCTCTACATTTGCTATAATAATCATTTAACATTTTACAACAGAAAATGTCTTAATATTTATTTTTGAAAATGTAAAAATATTGAAGCCTAGGGCATAGTCTAGGACTGTAAGTGAAGTCAGAATCCTTGAGAACAGGTTGGATGCCTGCCTGTGTGGACTCTGTCCCAAACTTTGGATTGGCTTGGTGGCTACAGACTTTGGAAGAATGGTCCCCGTGGGTGTTGCAAGCTTGTTGAGTAGACCCTTGTTGGAGACAACAGAGGGACCCATGCTAGGAAAGTTGAGCACACATACTTCCATTGGAGAAATTCTCTGGCTGTGTATCTTTCTATGGAGAGAGGCCAAAGTAAAGGCAAGCACGTCTGGCCCAGAAATCTATGTGAACGTGGGGAGCTAAGGAAAAACCACTTTCCTTCTTACAAGGATTGATTGGCTTGCACAGCCCCAGCTGGAACTCTCGGGGCACACAGCCTCCTTTGCATCGAGCCATTGCATTTGTTGGCGCTGAGGGGTCTGTCAGCATTTCATTATAACCCCCTATTGTCAGGGGTTTAGAATTCAGCCATAAAAACTTACACTGAGCTGGAACTTGGCACACACTGCTACCGCCAGGAAGTGAAGTTTGTATGTGAAATTGAAAAAACATCTGTTTGGCCATTTTTGAAGTAGTGTGAGAGCAAATGCAGGAAAGATGCGGGTTTTTGATACTCGGCACTGGCTGTAATGCAAGTCAAACTTGACTGAGAGGCTTGGCTCTGTTTCTTTTTTAATGTCTCTGGCAAGTGATTGCTCTATGGCATGGTCCAGCCACATCAAACTCATTTAAAAAAGAAAATGAAATATCCCAGAATTGTGCTTTCGGACATAAGCAACGGAACTGATGAAATGTTTTCCCCTGGGCTTTGCTTGTATTTCCCACAGAAGTGAAGACTTCTCTGGTTAGAAATACAGGTCAGGTGCTATGGTAATGAACTCCATTGGGTATTCAGTAGTTTTCGCAGTAGGGAATTTGATTGTAATGAATGCATTGTTTGGAATCCTAATCCTGGTCTGCAGCCCCTTCGGAGCATCCCAGTGAAAATGAAGGTGCAAATGATCACCGCAGTTACAGGAGCAGCCGAGAGGAGGCCCTCTACACCCTTCCATCTTCCAACTGGGCAGCGGGCCTATTTTCTCTTCTGCCTACTCTCTGTATGCTGTCTTATTTCACCAGGTAATTTCAAGATCTGGGGTGTGATCAACTTTCCTGTGGGAGGGAGTGTGGGTGACCATGAAAGAACAGTGGAAAGAAGTCATTCATTACTTGCTGGAGTGGGTGGGAGTTCTTTCCTTCCAAATGAATTATCCAGTAAGAACATTAAGCAATTGACATCCAACTGGGCATCTTCGTTGACCTTTTCCTTCCTTCTCTACCTCCTTCTCTCCTTCTCTTTGCCTCCCCCACCGACCTCTCTCTCTTTCCCTATCACCACACTATACGTTATAGTATTAGATTGACCACTTTCGATCAAGACAACTATTTCATGTGGTTCAACCTTTTACAAATAAGAATGTATGATTGTACTATATGACATTTCTGTTTTTATAGATCAAAAGTAGTCAAATAGAGGAAATTTCATATGGTTCAGACTAATGAAATATTACAAAATAGAGTGAATATGTCATAGTATTGAATAATTTAAAAACACAGTATCCAGAGTCTGATGACATGAGTTCTAGCCTCATTTTTGCTATTTATTGGTTCTAATCCACACAATATATCTCCTCATTTTGTACAAGGGAAAATGGCAATGATAATCATTATATCCAGGTTGCAAGGTGGTTGTGAGGATCTGATTGAATTCCAGAGGTAAGTATTATTCACATAGTGGTTTCTTGTCATCACATCACTTACAGGGGTTGTTAAAGATGTGGGCCTCTTACCACACAGGACACCTTCTCCATGAGGAAGTCTGGGAAAAACCTTCCTAAGTGCTCCAAAATGGAAGGATCCACATTCCTCCTGAGCTCCCTAAGACAATGCATGTGTGGACATAACCTCGTATAGCAAGTAGTGGTCTCTCTTTGCTTTAGCATCTTGAAAATTCAGAACCACATTAATGATTCCCCTGAATGAACCAAATGACAACTATGCTTGTCATTGGATTGATCTAATTTTCCTCAACATACTTTTTTTCCTTTTATCTCAGTTTCTTACTAGTTTCTAGTTTGTACTTTCAGACACTCATCTGACTATTATGATTCCTCCAATATTTCTGGAACCAGATAAGGCAAAACCAAGCCAAGAAACAAATCAAGCAATAATTTGTTTCCCTGGACCACACTAATCTAATTAGCCTGGGCCATCTGACGAGACACAACATAGAACTTTGCAGTAACAAGATTCCAGTTGTGCTAGAAGAATCGACCCCTCCTGCCCTCTGCTACTTGGTGCTCTGTTCTAATCACACTGTGCAGAGGGCTGGGTGACTGAATTGTACAGATAAACTAGAAATTACTCATGGGCGTGTGTTTTCCCAGGGAACCAAAAGTCCAAAGGCTGTGAGAGGCAGCCTCCCAAGTATGTCGCTCCCTATACTGCGGTGGACATGGCTGTGTGCTGTCCTTGACATGTCCTTGTTCCTGGCAAAAGGAACCACTCTGGGTGAAGAGAGGACAGCTTGCAGAGCCTTGCAACAACACCCAGGGTTTAAGAACTCTCCTCGATCACTTCAGACGCTGCCTGCCAGCATGTCCCCTGGCCTGAAGCTTTCTCTGAGATTTGAAAAACACACTCTGTCCAGGCTCCTGGGACCATTGTGCAAGTTCCCAGTTTAGCTCCCAAAGCAACCCATGAGTGTTCACAACTGCCAGAGCGTCAGCTTTGCTGCTAGACCAAAGATTAAGATTAGGAGGTGCTGTCTCGATCTATCTCAGTATATCCACAGTCAACTTTCACCTCTCTGGAGGTACTGAAGGGAAGAGAGGATCGTGTTACAAAGTCAAAAAGAAGCACAGAGTGATGTACAGAATAGCTTCCAGTCATCTATTTTGGGCCCAGTTGCCCTGCTGGACTCCAGCTACAGTTTCTCACCATAACATAGAGATAAAAAATACTAACCTCAGAAAGTTCTTATGAATATGAAATATTACATCTGAGAGTATCTAATGAAGAACACCCATATTAGTAAAGGAAATTGAATCTTAACTGTTCACAGTCATCCTCACAAGCCATAAGACAAGGCACATCAGAAACTTCATGGATAACGGAATCAAAAGTTATCTGGTACAAAAAAAAATTTCGAGTTCATATATAGTTTTTCATAATACTCATTTTCCATGAACTTTTTGAAGCGCTATAATTTACTCTTTCACTCTAATAAAGGAATCGCGTCATTCTTTTTCTTCTCCCAGAAGGCACTGAGTAACCAAATGAATCAAATTCCAACTAAGGGGACAGAATGCAAGGCAGGAAGGCCATTTCACAAAGAAACTGAGCTACTCCCCCAAAAAGCCAGCATTATTTAGGAAAGCAATTTTCCCTTGAAAGGCTCAAGGGAAAAACCCAGAGACAGAAAGGCAGAGAGAGTTGGACGCACGGACGAGCACTTACTTCCGTAAGGGGAGCCTGTGGGTGAGCCGTTGAGAAAGCCTGGTGACCCTGGAACGCCCAGATTGGCCATGGGGACGTTGCTGTAGCCATTCATACTATTGCTGGAGGTACTGTAGTTCGACTGCTGAGGTGTAGAGCTCGAAGAGTATCCCCGGGGAGAGATGCTGCTTGTGTTGCGGATGTATCCTGGACAATACAGGAAAAGCTCAGGTAAACCAACCGGCGTGCACAGTCAGGCCACATGTACCCAGCCCAGGTCTGCACCAGCCCCCAACCATGGAACACTGCCAAGTTGCTGTTACTCCTGGGCAGGGGTGGGAGGTGTGCAGTTCGTCTTCACCCTCTGGTTTCTTCCCAAAGCAAGGTGATATCCCTGATGTTCCTTCCTTCCTCTTCTTTCAAACCAGCCCTCAGTATCTCCGTTCAAACTAAGGACTGAATGAGCAAATGTGGCGTGGAAGGCCATCTCACAAACTGTATTTCACATGATATTGGAGTCCTGTGGGATACTAATCGGCATCACTGAGAAAAGCATTTTATGGTCACATAAATCTGGGCAGATATTATGTCCTGTAGACATTTCTTGAAGATTCGTGTATGAAAGGCCAAGAGAATAAATAAATTGGTTTAACTAGGCTAACTTAATGTTTCCCAAGTTTAATACACCACAGCATCTTTATTAGAGGTTGGGAGGAAAGGTGCCCCAATAACACCTCCAGGACCAGTTGAATTCTGAAGAACAGAGATGTAAATTTGGGGTTGTTGCATGCCCTTTTTGGGCTGGAACTCATTTTCATTCAAAAACACTGGTGAGTTCACAAAAATGTGCTGTTCTTTTAGCACAGGGCTTTGAGATGTCAGCAACTAAGTGTGAGAGGATCCATTCCATGAGCGGGAGAGGGGAAGGGGTGATGGGTCCTCCCCACACTCCTGAAACCCCAACCCACAGACATTATTCAATCTATTCTGAAATAAGCTGCTTTGGATAAGTGTCTCAAAAACTACCCAAATTTGACATCAAATGAAAAAGGAAATAACTCAATATATGGTCTGTAAGTCCCATGTCTGCCAAAAAAAAAAAAAAAAAGAGAGAGAGAGAGAGAGAAAGAAACAGAAAGAAAGAGAGAGGGAGAGAGAGAGCAAGAGTGAGAGAGAGAGAGAAAGAAGGAAGGAAAGGAGGAAAGAATGAGAAATGAAAAAAAAAAGCAGAGAGAAGAAAAGAAAAGGAAGCAATAATGTATCCCCACCTACTCTTGTGCAAGAACTCACTCTGGGCAGAAGGAGAAATTATCTTCCAATGGATGAATGAGATTAGAAATAAAACTATCCCAAGTTAGATATACCATTAAGAGCATTTGTTTTTATAAATGATTTATGGCAGATTTAGACTTTATAATAAAGCCAACCTCAATGAATAAATCTTTGCTTAGTATACTTTACACATAAAAGCACACTTAACTATATGAGAGTATTGCCAAGGGCTTACGGAGGGTGGGCATTTGGCCTAATGGGCAAGATGCTGGTTAAGATGCCTGTGTGCATGTCAGCATGTCTGGATTTGAAACCCAGCTCCACTCCAGACTTCAGCTTCCTATGGATGGAACTCCTGGCCTCTAGCTAGTTGCCTACTCTAGGCCCAAGCCTTTGTGGGCATTTGGGAAGTGAACCACAAATGAGTGTACACACACACTCTCTCTTTCCATCTGTTTCCCTCTGTGTGTCCCTCTGCCTATTGAATAAATGAATAAAAGGTTTTTAAAGCTTATGGAAAACTGGAATAAAAAGGTAAATCTATTTTGATGCAAAAACAATTGTGAAACCCATACATAATTCTTCCATAATTCACATATCCTATGAACAATCTGACGACTTCTTATATATGTTTGTTGCTATATATTTGCTTATGTGATAAAACACAGTGGAAGTTACCAAACAGAAGCAAGTCACTTGCTGTTGGTACCAGGAAGAGAGAGTTAGATATAATAGATGACAACGGCAATAATCTACCTCTTTTCATCATTCATTCTGCTTATCACAACAGCAGAATATAAATTTTATGCAATTAGTACCTATAAGTCTAGTTTTTATAAGCCTAAACCCTTCTAAATTCATATTAGCCAATCTTATCCTTAAATATTTCCAGTTCAAGGATTCTATCTGGAACCTAAATAGCTGAAAATTACATAACACAGTACCTATAATGTTGAAATAATCCAATTTAAGATTCTATTGCTTATCTGGGGACACATTCTGTGTGATAGTGTATGGCTCAAGCTGTCACTCCAGAACCAGTCTCTTAAACATATAAGATGTACTTGAGCTTTGACTCCAGGAAAGGCAGTACCTTGATTATTTCCTTGAGTTGACTCTGAGATGCTGACCCCAAGCTGGCTGCCATAGGAATTGATTCCCATCATGCCACTGTGAGCTGGGGAGCTGGAGAGAGCTGGAATCTGACCAGGATTCCTAGGGACACTGTAGAGGGCTTCAGCAATGTCTGCAGCTCGCTTCAAAATGATATCCTGTAAAGTGGCAGGTTAGGGTGAGCATCTTACTTAGCGTGAAGAATCAAACTCAACAGAGTAAGATGTGGGCTTCTCACCTGGTTATTGTGTGGTGTGCCATAAAGAGCTTCCACCAGATCTGCAGCTCTTTTCAACAGCATTTCCTGGAAAAGAAGGGGTGGGGTCGATAATAAAGAAAGGTAAAGTCCAAAATACGGCAAACGAAGGAAGATTACGGATAAAAACTGGAAGTCCACACATTCTGCCAAAATGTAAAAAATCAGCAAAGAGGATTTGACAGGCAGAATACAATCATTCACATAAATTCCTCTAGAAATATTTATGTGCATGAAATTTACCACTATGAAATAGTTCCATAAACAGTTGTGCTACCAAAACAAACAGACAAAATCAACCAAACTGAGGGTAGAGTTGATTATAACTAATGTCATAGAATTTCTATTAAAAACTACTTTTAGATCTCTCTATTTAAAATTCTGGGACTCTAATTAACCAAATATTCTTAAAACGATTGATGGACCTGAATTTAGCTGTTTGCCAAGGAGTTGTCCAGAGTACTGAAATTGTCTTGGCAATGCCTTCTGCAAAATTTGGTTCTAATAAAGATGAATTCTTTCAATAATATTTCCCCCTGTTCACTTTAACCAGAGAGAATTAGTAATCACTAATCCCTTTCCTCTCATTTTGTCTTTTCCACCTCCTGTTTTTTACAGCCGTTTAAATTGCTATTAACCTACTTTCCAGATATCATCTCATTTAATGGTGGAGCTGGGGATTTTTCCAGCAGGAACATAAAAGTATGATGTAAAAGCAACTGTGCAAGTTGGATTTTACTCACAGCACAGAATAAAGAGCATGGCATTTTCTATTTTGTGTGTTGAAAGTGCACATATGAATGTACATTTTTAATAGCTTTCATTAGTTGAATGACAATTAATAAATTGATGTATGTTTTAAATAAAGAAAGCTACCATCATGGACCAGATTCATAATACAATTTTCATAAGTAAGTTCATTTAAAAGTGATGAATTTCATAGAAATTTCATATGGAAATGTCTTTCTCTTCATTAAATACTTATATCCATAGTAGGCTCTCAATGAATACTTGATCATAGATTAGTAGGCTCCTGCAATGATGGGTAAATAAAATCATATTTAAATACAAAGGAGTGGAGCTTACATTTTTAAGCAATTATGCAGATATTTACTTTCATAAACTTGGCAGTGTTTTATAAGCTGAATACTCTTGTGGTGTATCTGCTTTACAGGCCCAACATTTCACATTTCAGAGGAGTATTTCCTCTGAGATTAATCAAAATATATTTCATAGTTAGTAGATATTTTATATGCATCTTGGATCTAAAGCCCAGCCAAATTTCAAGGTCTAATTAATTTTAATGGGATGTAAATGGCTTGATTTGTCCAAGTTTGCAGAAATTCTGCAAAAAAAGTACTCACAAGTCTATTTCCAAAGCATTTTACCTTAGCTAATCTCTCCGGGTCTCCAGGATGCCTTGGGATGACTTTCTGCAGTCTCTGGAAGCCATAGTCAATGGTCGGTTCATTTAAAGCTGAAAGATAGAAGCCCTCACTGTAAGTGTGTGTCCTGGCCGTGAAGCCAAGTTGCAAGTTGAGTCTTCCACATATTGTCTAAGAACTAATACATACATGGATGCAGTTAGTGTTTTATGCCAGGGATAGTGTTGACTTCACAGTTAAATGTGAAATGTATAGTAATTTTACACTTTCCCACTAGAATAACATTTCAAAATTTTAGCATTTTTACAGATATTATTTCTGCCTTAAGTGCACAAATGTATAATTCTCTGTGCATTCTCAAAAAAAATGCATTATCAACCATATCTCAATTTCTTATAAAGATAATAAACTACCGTGATATTGTTTTCCCTACTCCCTTCCTCTCCTCTTTCCCAGGTATGTCTTTACCACCTACTAATTCTAAATATCACTGTTTCTTAATCATTCTGCTAAATATGTGTATTCACACAAATACAACCCTTCTATGAACTTATTTTCAAAAATCCTGCTCCTGTCTGCATAGGATGAACACGTGCACCAGTTGCAATCATCCTCAGTTACACACACATTTTTAAGATTCTGGGCTCCTCTCTCTCCTTCAAGGTCCTTGGGCGCGGAACTCATTTTGTTTCCCCTCTGTGCTCTCCTTCTCTAAGACAGGGCCTGGAACAAATGGCTGCTTAGTGTCAGTGACTAAAATGAGGGCGTGACCAAGGGGGTGAATGAATGACAAACTTCCAGTTTTCTTTTATTCTTTCTCATTCCTCCCTTCCTTTATTTTGAAAAATTTTGTTGTTTAAATTTTATGGTTTGAAAATTAATACATGATCAAAGTAAAGAAAAAGATACAAATAATAAAATGATTCCCTGAACTCTAGTTATAAAGCAATAAGCTCAGCAGTGTGTGCGTTCTTCTCTTCCATTGTGCACATGTATTTTATAAACATTTGTTGTTATTATCCTAACATCAAAATGATACCTTTCTTATGAGAAGGTATTTAAAAATTTAAATACAGAAATAGAAATAAAATCACTCATAAACCCACCACTTACAAGATGACCTGGATTAACATTTTGGTTTATATCTTTCCAGATTTACACACACTTAATATTATCCAGAGACAAACTATTCATGCTGCGCCATAACCTACTTTTTATCTACTCAATAATACTGTATATCATAAACTTTCCCCTAGGTTATTAAATATTCTTTTATAACATTATTTAAAATTCCTGCATATTTTTCCATGACATGTTCTATAATTTATTTAAATGACTTCTTAATGTTGGGCATTTAATGTGATCTTAATTTCTCACTATTATAAAAATCAGAGCAGCGATTAGCCTTTGCATATAACTTTAGTTATTTCAATCAACAAATTCTAAAAATTAGAATTACTGGATCAAAAGTTGTGATTTGTATTTGAGACCTTTCGCACACCCTGTCAAATTGCTGCTCAGAAGAATATGTGAATTTACACTCCTTTTCACAACACATGTAGTCCTCTTCACCTGCGTCTCTTACTCGCCAGTGAGGCTGAAGAAGTCTTTTTTAGACTAGTATTTGCTGATCATTTTAATTCCCCCTTTTATATACTTCTTATTAATGCTAATAATAATGCCCCCAAAAGGAGTATGATATTGTGTATTCTTACTCGATTTCTTTAAATGGAATAACTAACATTTCGCCACCAGATGCAGTGCTGGCTATTTGAGAAGATATTATTTACCATGTTTCAATAAGAGGTTTTTTTTATAAGAAGTTTCTGGAAATTTAGAAAATTACAGTCACAAAAATTTTCTGTTTGACCAGTTTAAATTGTATTTTATAACAGATTTCCCAATATTTCACAAGTAAACATTAAAACAACAATGTGGTATATAATTTTCTTAGTATTCCTGATTTCAATTTGTTAATATTTTCTTAAGGTTACCAATGTGTGGATTGGATGAATTATATGACGACTATGAATAATGTGTGGTACACAGTGACACTCATAAGTCAGTTATTGTTATTGCTGATATCAGGGATTTTAACATGTGTGTCCATATGAAGGACCAAAATTTCATGCCTGCTTCTGTTCAGCTTATGATTGTACACCAGCTTTAGAAGACAAATTGGGTAATTTTCTGTATCCTAGCCTCTAAAACTTACCATGAATAGCATCTCTTAACTAAAACTTTGAAAGAACCTAGCAAAATTGCTCTCTCAGTCACCCACTTTTTAATGAGCAGGACACAGATTTTATTGCATAAAATCACTGCAATTTGGGGAAACATGTTCTAGCAGTTAGTGTCTTCTAACAAACACATAGGCATATTCTCACAGTCAATAGGCCTCTGCATGTTGCACACTCTCTCTCTCCCTCCAGAGTTCCCTTTATTCTTGCCTTGATAACTCATAGTTATCCTGCCTTGGTTTCCTAGCATGAGTTATAGTTATAAGCCTAATCTCTGAAATGCCCAGAATTCCATACTTTTCCTCTAACAATGTACCTAACCCGTGGAATTTTAACTGAATATTCACTTGTTCAACTCCTCCAGATACTAGGCTCTGGACAGGGGCTGTGTCTTTCAGAACTCATTCATCCTCATATTTCTTTAACATTGTGCACAATCTTATTTTATTTTATTTTACTTATTTGAAGTGGGGAAAGTGGGAATAGAGAGAGAGAGATCTTCTGTCTTCTGGTTGGCTCCCTAAATGCCTGCAACAGCCATGGCTAGGCCAAGTCAAAAAGCCTAGAGTCTAGAATTCAATCCGGTCTTCCATGTGAATGACAAGGACCTAAGTACTTGAGCCAAAATTCACTGTCTTCCCAGGATCTTCATAGCAGAAAACTGGAATAGCAAGGAGAGCCAGGACACAAAAACAGGTGCTCTGATATGGGATGAGGGTATTCCAAGTGAGGTCTTAACTACTGCGCCAAAGCAGCTACCACTCCATTCTTAGGTTAACCCCAGGTTAGTGTTTGACACCAGTGGGATCCTCTCCATCTGGCTTTCCTGAACTCACACTGCTCTTCCTTACTTCTTCTCTGGCCGTGCCGTCTCTGCCTACTTTGCAGGCTGTCCTTTCTCTGCCCATCTGGTAAATAAGGATGCTCCTCAAGCTCCTCTGCTTCGCTACACACTCTGCCAGGGAACTCCATCCATGTCCCAGTGACTTCCATGCCAAGCTACATGGTGATCATCACACATCTTTGTTTGTAGTGCAAATGGCTTGCTGGAGCTTCAGCCTTACACAGGGTGAGCATCTGTAATCCACAAATAGAAAATGCTGGATACGACACCCAAAACGCATTGGATTTTGGAGCATTTCAGATTAGAGATGCTCAGTCAATAAAGTCTATGCAAATATTCCAAAATTCAAAAACTCTTGAAATCTGAAGTGTTTCTGAGTTCCAAGCCTTTTGGATAAGCAATATGCAACCTGTATATCCAACAGTTGGCTAAAAATTTTCACTGGAATATCCCATAGATTCCTCCCATCACAAATATCCAAACTCATGAGATTTTTGTTGTTGTTGTTGTTGACAGGCAGAGTTAGACAGTGAGAGAGACTGAGAGAAAGGTCTTCCTTCTGTTGGTTCACCCCCTAAGTGGCCACTATGGCCGACGCGCTGCACCAATCTGAAGCCAGGAGCCAGGTGCTTATCCTGGTCTCCCATGGGGTGCAGGGCCCAAGGACTTGGGCCATCCTCCACTGCCTTCCCAGGCCACAGCAGAGAGCTGGCCTGGAAGAGGGGCAACCAGGACAGAATCTGGCGTCCGGACTGGGACTAGAACCCAGTGTGCCAGCGCCGCAGGCAGAGGATTAGCCGAGTGAGCCATGACGCTGGCCCAAACTCATGAGATTCTCAGAGAATAGCACCATTGTACATCTAATTTCCAGTCAGAAGCCTTATATTCATTCTTTATTTCTTAATTTCACTTGTGCTTTTCTAGAAAAATCATATATTTCACCAGGATTTAAAATTTTTAGCATAAATTCTACATAGTATTTGACTAAAATTTCTAACCTGTCATTCTACTCCCACATTTTGCTGTAATTTTCTGAATGGCCTTATTTCTAGTTTTTATTTTCTTTTGTTCAAAAAAGAATAATATTTCTAGATAGTTCAGTATTAAATTGTTATCTCTTGTTTTAACTAATTGTACTGAATCCAAAACAGGTGGCCTCACAGTTTCTACCTTTGGGTTTTAAGTGCTTTTAAATTTTTTAAAAAATTACTTGAGAGCAAGAGAAAGTGAGAGCAAGAGAGCATTCACATGTACTGTGTCACTCTCCAAGTGGTCTGAAATGCCCAGAACCAGGCACTGCTGAAGCCAGGCGCCAGGAACTCAATCCAGATCCTTCTGGGATGACAGGAACACATTATCTGAGCCATCACCACTGCTTCCTGGAGCCTGCATTAACAGGAAGCCAGAGTCAGAGCCAGAGCTGGACACTGAACCCAGGTACTCAGATGAGGGAGTCAGGCATCTTGACCTTTGTCTTAACTGCCGGCCGAAATGCCTTTCTGGAGTGTTTTGTGAATTATACATATTAGTCTTGTCTGTGTTCCGTGAGTAATGCTTTAATGTTTATTTAATATATCTTTTTATCATATTTTAGCATGCCTTACCAATATTTGCTACTATAAATTTGTTTTTCCACATCTTGCTTGTTTTCTTTTAGTATCTATATTGATATGTATGTATATATATGTATTATATACATATAATAGCATAATATATAATATAATATATATTCCTAGTGATTTGGAAGAGACATACCTTTTTAAATTTAAACAGCGCCTTTAGATGTCTCTAACAATCTTTATTTTTTCTAATTACTTGAGTCTGTTGAGCCCCTCCATATATATGGAATTTTTAAAAAATTTAATTGAAATATAATTGTACCTATTTCTGAGGTCCAGTGCAATAAATCAACACATCTGTACTATGGATAATGATCAAGTCAGGCTGATCAGTATCTCTCTCTCCTCAAAGCATATATAAGGAATTTTATTTGACTTTAATTTTCCCACCTCATTCATCCATTTTTACATTTTTGTTGGTAGTTTATCATCTTGTACTGTTATTATTAATAGGCTTTCTATGTCTTGTATCTTTTAGAAACCAATTTACCCATTTACATTAAGTTTTATCACCAAACGAACAGCAATTTAGACACCGTACATTTTAAATTGCTTCTACTTTGTGACATCATAACTTTGTCCTTGCATTCTTCTTCAATTCAATTCTCTGCAGTCAGATGACAACAGAGTTGAGGGCCAGACATTTGGCACTCTGGTTAAGACACCACTTAGGATGCCTGTAACACTTTTAGATTTCTGGGGCTCAAATCCTGGCTGTGCTCTCAATTCCAGCATCCTGCTGATGTACACCCTGGGAGAGAGCAGGTGGATTCTGGTCACCCACGTGGAACACCTGGGACTGAGTTCCTGGCTCCTATCTTTAACATAGCCGAGCCCTGGCTGTTGAGGTTGAGAGCATCCGGAGAGTGAACCAATGGATTGGGAGATCTCTCTGTCACTCTCCCTGTCTTTCTGCCATTCAAATAATAAATAAATAAGTTGAATTCTGAGTTCTGCCTGAGCCCTTGAAACAAGAGAAAACCATTCTGTCTTTTCCACATATAAACAACTTCTAAGTGTTAAACACAATCTTTTCTACTCAGGGTCAAGTTTCTGTTTATACCACTGTTCTAACTCCCCAAGGCAGAGACAGGGCAGGCCTCGGGGCTTGTCAGGGTCTCCTCTATGACTTCCTGGTCACCTTTCTTTCCCAGGAGGAGAATGATGAGTCTGGCTTCACACATCCTCTGATCCATGCTGTCTGCACACATCAGCACAACACAACAGTGCTGGCGTATGAATGACACTAGATTCAAACATTTACACCAAAATTCCCTTATTTTTATGTTTTTCTGAAAATATCCTCTAACATATTCTGAGGGTGTGGTTGGGGAAGATTAAACACTTGCACTTATATTACAATCTTACTGAGGAACATGTAAGTATAGCTATGTGCATAATTGGAATCATTCTAGAAACTTTTTTCCACTTAGCATTACAATGCCAGCAATTTTCTTTTTCTTTAATTACAATGCCAGCAATTTTCTTTAATAAGAGAATTTAGTGGCTATAATGTACAATAATGAAAATCATAATTACCAGTGTTCGAATTTACCTAGGGCTTACTATGTTACCAGGATTCTGCAAAGCCTTTTATATGCATTGGCTCATTTAATCCTCATTGCCACCCTATGCTGTGGGGTTTATCCCCACTTTCAATGCACTTCCATATGGGAAAGATGGACCTGTACCAGGCTTCTCTAGCTCCCAAGCCTGTGCTCTTTGCCTTTTGCACTGTAGACCTAGAAATATTTCTGCCATTGCTCTCTGTGCTTTGTCCCCAGCTTTGAGCAAAGGGCTGCAGACATAGAGTGGGACGCCTTGCCTAGGGTGCCTGGCTTTTCAGTCTTTGAGAGAGAGAAGGTTTCATTTGGTATCAACTGCAAATACAAACAGCTCCCTTGCAAGCAGAATTGGTGACAAAATACACAGGGTGAATTATCGCATACTTTTTAAAAATTATGCACCATTTTGTTACCCAAAATGTTGGTTTCCTTAAATAGAGAAAACTGAAAAAATATAGATAAGGGTGTGCTCACAATGAGCCGAATAAAAAGAAGTAATGTCCCATAAGGTAGAAAATCTAACCCCTCAACGTCTCGATTGCTGTCTGTGCCCCTTCCTTCCTGTCTGCCTGGCTACTCCTACATTCTACACCACCAACATGTCGGTCCACCCACGGCCTCCTGCCACCTATCCCCGTCTTCCTGGGTCCTCCCTGCCATTCACAGAGGAATTTTCTGAAGCTAGGCTTTGATCAGTACACACGGGTAGGATGAAGACAGCTTTTCTGTAACAGAATTTATCACACACTCGTCCCCTTTGTTCTGTCCGATCAGACTGAAAAGCAACAGGACACCAAGTCTGGTTTAATCTTGCTTGCCCACACCTCCCCAGACCAGTCCTTAATCTAGAAATAGCATAGCTTTTTCATTATATGCATTTTCATGAACTTTCTGAAGGCCTCTTGTATTTTTTTTATTTACACCAAAATAAGTTTATCTTTTAATTCCATTTTCCATGAACCTTTTCAAATGTCCTTGTATATAAACAGAGAATAATCACACACACAAACATACACACACACACACACAAACATATACACACTGATTTAATCAAGTGCATTTTTGAAGTAGAAATCATGAAATCAAAAGTACTAGCTGGTTTAGTCACCACCAAACCATAAGAGCAAAGATCAGTCAGCGTCAGCCTTCAGAACATCAACTTCTATTTTGGTTCCAAAGTGACTTCCCAACAGACCAGTTGTTTCCACATCCTTTAGAGTCATCTTCACGTTGAATCTCAGCTTCCCTCTCCTTCTCCCCCTCCTCACCTCTCTGGGTGTTCTCTGGTCTTTCAGGCCTGGTGTGAACTGAGCAAACCTCAATTAGCTAATGAGGTGCCCAAGACCAGTACCAAGATTGTCTCTAAGGGACAGCCAGGTCATTAACTACCGCCATCAGTGTAAATTTACAACCTTGCCTACCACATGGAGGGCAGGATGCTGTGAAGTTCTGCCAACCCTTCGGC
Organism: Oryctolagus cuniculus; assembly: GCF_964237555.1. Classification (NCBI taxonomy): domain Eukaryota; kingdom Metazoa; phylum Chordata; class Mammalia; order Lagomorpha; family Leporidae; genus Oryctolagus; species Oryctolagus cuniculus. Next base: position 48,353,648 of record NC_091433.1, on the reverse strand, counting down.
TGACAGGGACACAGAGAAACGCTGGCAAGGCAAAAACAGAAGAAATTAAAAATATGCTTCAATCTATAGGCTCTGTTTACCTTTGTCTTTCTTTAGTCATATAACATTAAGGTAAAAGGTCATATCCCCACTGAGATATAATTTATATTTATCTTTTATTAAATAATTATGGCATGGCATGAAGTTAAATATTACGGAAGATAATCAAGGGGGAATTCAATAGAGAAAACTCAGACATGAGAATTTCGTCTTTGCTATACATAGAATGTCTTAATCCTCCACTGGGAGTCATTCGGGTTTGCTTAAGGAGTTTAATAATACACATTTCAACTGCCACAGAATCTAAATCCCATTTGGATCAGCCTTGAAAAACTTTCATCAATACCCTGAGATTTCATAATATTTCTCCTGAGAGCCTGGATCTCAAGTGTCATTTCTCATTTTGATCGGGAGTATAATATATGAGGTTACTTACATATCTTGGACCCAACAAATAGATATAAACTCTAAGTCATGTGTGAAGGGTTTCTTTTTTAAGTAAATAGTATTTAACTAAAAATATCTACTGGGAACCATTCATTTGGGGGAAAAAAGCTGGCTGATACTCAATATTAATTTTCCCAAAGGATTAGTAAGACACATAAATTCTGCATGATTTTCTTTTTCTTTTCTTAAGAGAATGTAGAGACCAGATCATGCTAACCCCAGATTATGGTTCTACTTCCGTTTCCCAAAAACATAGAGGATGCTGGCTTATTCAGAAAGGGGTTATGTTAGAGGTCCAGTCAGTCCTCAGCAGCGTGGCATTGACTTTGCAGGCAGGAGGTCATTTAGCCCTTGAGCCACAGGGTTACTAGCCACAAAGGCCTGATTGGCTTCCTCGGCAGACACGTGAGAGGAGAGGAGCAGCATGGTGGACTAAGGGGAAGTCAGAGCTCCCAGCTGGGTGGCCACTCCAGGGATGTTGCTCATCCACATCACTGGCCTGCTTGCAGCTTTATTCTTCAGTGAGTCTTCACATGGATCCTAGGATGGCCGCTAACAGTAGAAATTCCAAGTGTCTGCACATATGTGCGTTTATCTGCAGAACAGGGTCTTCACTTCGATCAGATATTCACAGAGCCCATGGTCTACTTGGGAGTACAAGCCCCCAGCTATAAATTCCAACTTTAAAATGGAAGAAACAGTGGAAAGAAATCACACTCTGCATTCTAAAAATATAAAGTCAAAGAAACCTATAATCAGGGTAATGTGTCTCTAAAGAAACCTCGATTAGAAGCTGGAGTTTGATATGAGGAGAAAGTGTGTATATGGGTTACTGGTCATGTGGATTTAGCCAAAGAGAGTTGTTCTCTGTTGAAGGGAAGGAAGGCATCAAGCCACCTAGCTTTGGGAGGAATTTAGACGAGATCAGGCACATTCAGGGTGATATGGCTGGAGACTTGGGAGGAATTCAGACACGCACAGACAAGCTCCTGACCTCGGGCTAACCTAGGGACTTTTCTGTTCGCCTCTTCTATTATCATCTCTGTGCCTTCACAGTCCTTTCATTCTCCTATAGATTTCATGAAGTCTGCCTCCCATGTACTATGTTTTGGAGTCTCCTTTGTCTCCTTCTTCCTCTGCACAATTTCCTTATCCAACTGCTACCTTCTGCCCTGCTCCTCATGTGTTGGACACCCAGGAGAATCCCTCATCTAAAATGCTTGGAACAAGAAGTGTTTCAGATTTCAGGTTTTGAAATATTTGCCTATGCAAAGTGATGGGACCCAAGTCTAAACACAAAATTAACTTATGTTTCTTATACAGATAGCCTGAAGGTAACTTTATACAATATTTTTTAGTTTTTTCCTTTTTTATAATTTTTTATTTATATAGGATGAACAGATTTCACATGGTTTATATATACAGATTTAGGAGCATAGTGATACTTCCTACCCTACCCTCCCTCCCTGCCTCCCGTCCACCCATTCACCCTCCTTCCTCCTTTATTTCTTATTCGTTCTTTTAATTTTTATAATGGCATACTTTCAGTTTATTTTATAATCATAAGCTTAATCTTCCACAAAGTAAAGAATTCAACATCTAGTAAGAAGACAGAAACACTATTTCTCAGCAGTAGCAACAAGGGCTGTAAACAATTATCAAATCTCAAAATGTCAATTTTGCTCAAATACATTTTTTGTACTCTATTAGTTACCACAGATCAGAGAAAACATATGATATTTGTCTTTGTGGGACTGGCTTATTTCACTAGGTACAATGGTTTTGAATTTTGATTTTGACAGATAAAATGAGGTCAGGTATGGAATTTTCCTCCTGTGGCATCACATCTGCATGCAGAAAGTTTCCAGCTTTGGAGCACTTTGCATATTGCATTTGGGGTTATGGAACTCAACATGTAGTAAAATTATATCTATGTCAAATTAACAATCTAATGTTTCTGAATTTTGTTTTCTTGTAGGATTTGATGGTGTCGTAGAGATGTAGCTGGCCCTTTCTCCAGATGTGTTTTCGATTTTGACACTGACCAGTGACACCACCTTTGTCCAAGCACTTTGACCAGGTTGCTGAATTAAGTTATCTTTAGCCTTGGTTAGGCTGAAATGTCTCCCCATATCCATCTGTTTCAATGCAGCCAAAGTTCAGTGTCAACATTTAAAAAAGTGGAACAAAGATAATATAGGAACACATTATTGGGAGGTGGTACCTGCCTTTGTGGACATATGAAAAAGAATACGAGGAGAGAATCAAGAGCACACAAGTGAAAGATTAGACTGAAGCCTTTGATATTTAATTTTAAATGAAATATTAATTTAATATTTAATTACACTTTGGTTTCCAGAAAAACTGTAGCAGCAAGACAGATTGTTTGAAGAAGATAGTAATATACATGGTTAAGGAGACAACTGTAAAAATTAAAGATAAATTTCAAGGGTAAATCTAAATGCCACAATGGAGCAGTTATGAATACGCTCCTGCTCTCTGTAATGTGTATTTAGAATATTATAGCAGAGAGCACCAGTCCATTAAGGGGCTGGGATGTCTCCAGTGAAACAACAGCCTCCTGTTCAGGGGCTGACAATGGAGACGCCATTCCTCAGACTCAGCTGAATGATGTATTGGAATTTCACACAAGGTGGGGGTGTGAGCAACTTCTATAAAAGTGCAGGCCACCAGGAGGGCTATTGATTCAACCTGTTTCTGGTCTGCACAGGGAACAATTGTACACGGGCCAATGTTTGATGTCTGAATTGGGTATTTTTAACTAAAAATCAGATTCATTTCTTCAATGGGATTTTTTTTTTCAAGATAATGCTATCAGAAAAAAATGCAAAGTGGCTGAGCTATTAACATTTGAAACTCAGTTTGCACATCTGTGCAGTGCAGCTTTATGGAGGGAGAACTCCACACCTTGTGCAGAGCCTTGCAGAGTAGGCAGCCTAGGGTGTGATTTGGGGGTTTGTGGAAAAATTCAGGACTCCCATTTCTTCTCCCCATGGCTACCTGTTCCTATTGAGGAAAACTCTCTCCCAAATAATGAACAAGGGTATTTAATCAACACACATGGGGTGTATTTTTTTCCCTAGCTAATATAAAAGATAAGAAGTACACAGGTACTTCAAAAAGTTTGTGGAAAGCAGAACTGAAAAGTTTGTTTTGAATAAAAAATGCTTGCAATCCATGTATACTTTTTATATACCCATTTTCCACAATCTTTTTGAAGACTCATTCATGTGTGATTTCAAATTTTTTCATAATCTTACATTTTCATTTTAATTTTCCATGAATCTTTTGAAGAACTTTACATTTTAAGGGAGAAACTTGGTTAACAAGATTTTGGTTTCCTCTCTATCTTTGTTGACGTCTAAATTCAACTGCACACCTGATGAAGCATCTACTCCATACCTGATGAAGCATCTACTCCACGTGCACCTTGGCCAAGGGGGCCCAGTCAATCTCCCCTGTCCCCTTTGTCCTTTTTAATTTTTGAATGTTTCCCCCTTACCCACCACCTGCAAAATTCCATGCTGTGGGACTGTCTTAACCTTCTCTGTCTCCTATAAAACCCTGATTTCTAAACTAGATTGCAATATGAAGGGCATGATGTAGCTGGCTTTGGAAGAAGAATTCATATTTTACAATGGGACAGAAGATGCACAAAGAGTCACCACTGATCAAACAGCAACGAGGGAGGAAGCCTAGAACTCATGAAGGCTTGCAAGTCTGCTCCTACAGAGCCTTTCAGCAGTGAACGCTGTTTCTACTTTTATATGTGGTGACACACAAACCCTTGCATATGTACAGAATTTCACATTACCAGTAAAGGGAGTATATCCCCATTTATAAGCTAGAAAATTGTGCACAGAATAGTTCACTGAGCTTCTTGAAAATTGGGATGCAATTCCTGGCCCCTTAACTCCATCACTGTCTTCTTACCACCCAACAGCAACCTCCCAGGCTGCCTTCCACCGCAGCACCAAGTTCTTCAAGGTTAACAACAGTGTGGATTTTGTATTCCTTTGCCTTCTGCAATTTTACTTACTCAAGGAGACTCTACAGCACTTTATGAAATTCAAAGCACCTCACAGGCTCTACATCTAGCACATTACACAGAGAGGGAGAAAAATTCCCATTTTGCCATCTAGAAAACCAGGGCAACAGCAAGGCATCATCTATGGCCCCCTTCTCGCTCACTGGCCACAGCCTATTCTCTAGGCACTTCCTCAAATTAACAGCAAGGAAGACAAGGCCGTTGGCATGTGCCTAGTAAAACTACAAGACAAGGGCAGATGGCCCTGGTGTCATTTCTTCCAATAAGCTCTTCATTATTAGGAAGTAGAGTAGGTTAGTGGTTAAGGACAGAACTTTGAAATATGACAGCTTGGATTAAAACTAGCTTGGTGACAAGATACAGGTGACTTAATTTCTCTAAGCAGCAGGCCCTGCATCTGTAAAGTTGAGATACTAATAAAACTGTCATCAGGGGAAAAGGTGGTGATGATCGGGGCTCATAAGGAAGGGCCTGGCCCTACATGCTCAACAGACAACAGATGCAATGACTCAATTATTTTCCTTATGTTGTCCTTACTAGTTTTGTCTTATGATAGAACTTATGGTAGATTTAGCTGGCCATCAGATGGGTAGCCCATATCCTGCCAAGAACCATGGGAACAATGGCAGCACTCATCTACCCTTGTGTCTTCAACGACCTGCCATCAGCTCATGCATCGCACTGTATCCCAGACTCTGAGTGGTGCAGATTTAACAGTTATAGACATCAGCACTTCCACCCCAAATGCTATGCTTCTTTCATCCTTTCCCTGAAGACCTGCAACCACCTGAAGTCAAGATAGCCAAGAAGAACCTGTACAACAGGTCATTTTGGCTCCATTGGTGCCTTTACTAGGATGATTTTTCTGTGCTGCCAGCTCTTTGAAGAAAAGTCTGTGATGTCTGGCCAGCATCATGGCACAGCCAGTTAAGCCATCATCTGAGATGACAGCATCCCATATGAGTGCTTGTTCGAGTCCCAACTGCTCCGCTTCTGATCTAGCTCCCTGTTAATGCACCTGGGAATATACCAAAAAATGGCCCAAGTACCTGGGCCCCTGCCATCTGTGTGGGAGACACAGGTGGAATTCCAGGCTCCAGGCTTCAGTCTGGCTTAGCCCAAGCTGTTGTGGCCATTTGGGGAGTGAACCAGTAGATGGTTCTCTCTCTCTCTCCTTCTCTCCCTATGCTCCCCTCCCCCCCGCCCCGTAACTCTGCCTTTCAAATAAAAATTAGACAAATAAGTCTAAAAAATAATAAAACGTGGGGCCGGTGCTGTGGCACAGTGGGTTAAAGCCCTGGCCTGAAGTGCTGGCATCCCATGTGGGCACCAGTTCGAGACCCGGCTGCTCCACTTCCTGTCCAGCTCTCTGCTGTGGCCTGGGAAAGCAGTAGAAGATGGCCCAAGTCCTTGGGCACCTGCACCCATGTGGGAGACTGGGAAGAGGCTCCTGGCTCCTGGCTTCAGATTGGCACAGCCCCGGCTGCTGCGGCCATCTGGGGAGTGAACCATAGATGGATGATCTCTCTCTCTCTCTCTCTCTCTCTCTCTCTGCCTCTCCTCTCTCTGTGTAACTCTGAATTTCAAATAAATAAATCTTTAAAAATAAAATAAAATGAAATGAAAAGGAAAGCCTGTGATGAGAGTAGAGCAAGGATCCCCTCCTCTCTAAGCCTAGGCTGGCATAATGCCCCTTGGTCTCAAACCAGACCAAGGCAATTGGACTTTCCTGACAAGATGTATTCCCATGAAGCTGCCAATTTCACAGCAGCAAGCTGCATATTAGCACACCTTGGTTGGAGGAAAACAGACTCCCAAAGCCACATGGATGAAGAAAACATAATTTTTTCAGAGCTCTGATGTTGTCTGCACTTTGCTTGGCAACAGCAACCATGGGGAACTGATTATTGCACTTTGCTAATTATACCGGGTGTATCTAATAGGGCTTGGGTTCATTATGGTGACGCACACTTGAACACAGGAACTATCAATGGTCGGGCTATGGGCCACAGGTGTGTGTGATGGGGCAGGGGCTGAAGGAGGCCTTCTTCCTGACTCTTGTTATATGGGTTCTCTTCTGGGAGGTTCCACGTAAGAATAAACACTACAGCGTTCGTGGTGAAATGGCCCAGTCTCCCAAGAAGCCTTAGATGTGTGAAATACTTTACAAGCCGGCAAGTCTCTGCAACAGTTTCATGGGCAGAACTCAGGTCTCCCAAACTTGTTTCTTTGTTTAGAATACAGATTCCAGACCTTCCCAGAAGAGGACAATTTGGTATGTCTGGAATGGTGCCAAGCACTCATGATCAGTTGAATTAGGGAAACACTTATAGGTATAGTATTGTGGGGAGCAAACCGGACTAGACTGTTACTGGAATTAGGACTTATTCTATGCATCTGCTCTCCCACAATATGGCGCTGGGAGAGAAGTAAACAGCTTCCGCACAGCTGCCTCCAGTTCAACCAATTAACTGTAGGACTTGCTCCTGATTGGAGAGCAGCGTACTCAGCCGAGTTGGGATTGGCGGAGGAGGACTATAAAGGAGGAGAGAGACGGCATGCACCGGGAACATCTATGGGGAACATCTAAGGGAACCCGTGCAGCCCCCGAGAGAGCCGGCCGGCGGTGTGCCGCTCCCCTGCGGAAGTGGGGAATGCGGCCAGGGGGAACTGCCCTTCCACGGAGGTGGAAGGGATAGTAGCCAACCCGGGAAGGACCAGCAGCAAACCCGGGGAGGGCCGAGCAGACGAAAGAACAGCGCAGGGTCCTGTGTTGCTCCTCCACGAAGAGGGGGAGCGACATAATGGTGCCGTGACTCGGATAGGAAACCTGACTCGGATAGAAAACTTAGGACGGATATGAAACTTAGGAGGGAAGAAACGGGAAGAAGCAGGAAAATATCGGAGAGAGAGACTAGCAAACAGCCTAGGGAAAAGCCGGACGAAAGAGGTGCCGGAGGAAGCTATTGAAAGCCTAGGCATAGACTCGGATACGGACTACGGGGGGAAGCTGGGAGAAATCTCTAAGGTCGAAAGCGAAAGTGAAAGCTAGAACAAACAGACTCGGACGCGGACTGTGGGGAGAGGCCAGGAGAAATGAGGGAGGAATATCGTTGGAGGAAAGCTTGGGGAAACATACCGGGTAGAGAAAAATGTTAGGGAAATTGAAGCCGCGGGGGGCAGGCCGAGGCGGAGACGAAAGCCACTTTGGGGTTCTCAAGTTAGCCCGGGAATAGGGGGCGAAAAGTTGAAACCAGAAGCTGAGACGCAAGCCAGATTGGGATCCGTCTGATTAGCCCGGGGAGCAAAGGACGGGAAGCCAGATCGTGGGGCGGAGACGTACGCTGGGTTGAATTCGCCAGGCTAGCCCGGGGAACTTAGATTGAATCCTAGTGGCGGAGACGCAAGCTACGCTGTGTTACTCGCGGAAGCCGCCGCGTGCAGAGAGAGCACGGGGCGTGAATAGATAGGGAACGGGGCTGGCGTAGGCCGTGGTTCAGACGCGAAAGGGTTAAGCGTGGAGACCGCGGACCGCGCAAAGCCGGGAAGCCGCGCAGAGAGGCGCGCGGGCTGAAGCGGCGCAGAGCCGGGAACCCGCCGGCGGGGCGAGGTGCCGGAAAGCTGCGGGGATAAGAGAAACAGAAGTTTAGAAGTAAAAGAGAAATAGGAATGTTGGCAGACAGAAGTAAAATGGGAGAAATAGAAATGCCCGGAGATAGAGAAATAGAGAAAAATAAGGCCTCCCCTCAACATGCCAATTAGAAGGCTTGGATTCGGTCTGCCTGATTTAAGGCGGTAAGCGCCAGCAAAGCTCGACCAGAGTATGAGCTGCAGGTCACCGAAGATAGGCACAAACCAACACTAATAAGTCTCCCCCACAATACGGCAATGAGAAGGCTTGGATTCGGTTTGCCTGATAGGTTTTGTAAACACCTGCAGGCAGTTCTAGCAGAGCAGAGCATGCGCTGCAGGGCACCGAACACAGGCACGCATCAGCGCCTAAAAACCTCCTCACAATGGCGAAGAGAGGACCCGGATTCGGTTTTCCTGATTGATAGGACTTGTAAGAGCCTGTGGCAACTCTAGCAAGTACAGCAGAGTGTGTGCTGCGGGACACCGAAGACAGGCGCGTATCAACGCCAAAAAATAAAAAGAAAGGGGGATCTGTGGGGAGCAAACCGGACTAGACTGTTACTGGAATTAGGACTTATTCTATGCATCTGCTCTCCCACAATATGGCGCTGGGAGAGAAGTAAACAGCTTCCGCACAGCTGCCTCCAGTTCAACCAATTAACTGTAGGACTTGCTCCTGATTGGAGAGCAGCGTACTCAGCCGAGTTGGGATTGGCGGAGGAGGACTATAAAGGAGGAGAGAGACGGCATGCACCGGGAACATCTATGGGGAACATCTAAGGGAACCCGTGCAGCCCCCGAGAGAGCCGGCCGGCGGTGTGCCGCTCCCCTGCGGAAGTGGGGAATGCGGCCAGGGGGAACTGCCCTTCCACGGAGGTGGAAGGGATAGTAGCCAACCCGGGAAGGACCAGCAGCAAACCCGGGGAGGGCCGAGCAGACGAAAGAACAGCGCAGGGTCCTGTGTTGCTCCTCCACGAAGAGGGGGAGCGACAAGTATAATTAGTGCCAGAGCTTTATAGATGAAGAAAAGAAGGCTCAGCGAAGTCAGGTGACCTGACAAAGGGACAAACAGGTAAGTGATGACACAGCCAGCTCCTGAGAGCAGTTCTTCTGGCTGATTGAAAATGCATTTCCTCCTGGGCCCCATCCTGCCCAGAGAGCTCACTCTGCCCCCAGCAAAGTTCTCTAGGTTTCAAGGTTTTCTTTTCCTCTGGGATCAAGACAATTTTCTCCATTTCACCTTTGGAGCTCAGTATTTTGTCTAGGCCTGCAGTGGCCTTGGAGCACTGTCTTGGGTGAAGCCCAGATGTGGGAAGGAGGAGCCAACACCCTAGGCGCTCAGTGGCTGTGGTCAGTGTTTCAATTCCAGCCCTCAGGAGGCTGGGCCAATGGGAAACATTGTGGGTCTCCTCCCAGGGAAAAGGCCTTGACTTTGCAGCTGACTGGAGCCAGGACTGCACTCTGGGTCCAGCAGTCTCATCTTCAACCACCTGCAGAACTCACTGCTTAAGACTAAGTTAGCTTTCTGTAGCAGAGTCTGCCCGTTCAGTGGGAAAGATAAGAGGCCACGGATCCGTTTCCTGTGGGGCCTGAACCCCTGACTTCTTGGTCAACAGCAGCTTCTTGTCTCTACTAACGTGAGTAGATTTCGGCCCAATAACCCACAAGGTCCAGGGTTTTCTAGAGAGTGACCACTCTCTGAGCCAGCCTACACGGTGCTTGCATTTCTGATTCCTTCTCTGGTTGTCAGAGAACTACTGAGTCCTTGCTCCTCTCATACCTAATTGTCTCCCCAGGGCCCTTCCTTCTCAAGGGCGACCTTCTGGAAGAAGCGTCACTGACTGGTTGGAAATCCTTTCTTTGTACCTAAAAAAGCAAGTTTACTAACATGTGCCTTTGGTATTTAAACACATTTGACATTGATTTTACATCATATTTTATCCTCTGTTTTAATTAAAATATTTAATTTTATTAGAAAATAATAGATATAAGCAAGAAACATGAAAAATAGAACTCAAATAATACCAATGGTCACAAACGATCCTTAATAGCATTAATATTTTGTATGCAGGCTTCCATACTTAACTTGGAACAACTATTCTTTTTTTCACTTATAAAAATTGGGAATGTATACTGTTTTAAGATTTTTTTAAAGCCTTTATTACAGATATCTTTCATGTAAATAAATATACACTCATGTACTATCTTTAACATCTGATAGTGTAAGGATTGCCATTATTTATTTAATGAATCCCCTAATGGACACTAGGATATGTGCAATTGTTCACTGGTATAAACAGTGCTCCAATGATCAGCCTGCAGGCAAGCTCATTAATTTCTAAGTGTACATTCCTAAAAGTAGAATTGCTGGATCAAAGGGTACATGTATTTTTAAACTTGGTATCACCCAGGGGCTCTCCTCTGACCATTCACATTCCTACAGTAGTGTGTTAGAAACTCCTCACTTTCTCAGAATTTGGCCAGTCTGGATGTTTTAATTTGTTTAAAAAAATAGTTTGATAACTTGTAGGGAAATTATATGATTTTCTTGTTGTCTTAATTTGCATTTATTTGATTATGAATGTGTTTGGGATTTTTTAAAATGTCTATTACTTGACTGAATTCTTTCCTGAATTAAGTCCAATTGTTACTTTCTAGCTGGGATTTGTCTTCTGGATTTGTCTCTGGGGATTTGTCTTCTTAATTTTTAAGAAATCTAATGTGTTTACTTCCTTATCTACAGTGTAGAACATAGTAGTTAATGAATAGAGATAAAATAAATTTTTGCTCAACAGAGGAATGAATCCTTTTTAAAAAATTAAATCTGATCTGCTTTTTTTTAAAAAAATTTATTTGAAAGGCAGTTACAGAAAGAGAGAGAGGAGAGAGGGACAGAATCCTCCATCAGGTGGTTCACTCTCCAAATGGCCTCACAGGCGAGGACTAGGCCAGGCCAAAGCCAAGAGCCAGGAATTCCATCCAGATCTCCCACATGGGTGGCAGGGGCCCAAGCACTTGGGTCATTTTCTGCAACTTCCCCAGTCACATTAGCAGGGAGCTGGAGCAGAAGCAGAGCAGCTGGGACTCCTGGCGCTCTGACATGGAATGTCCACATCGCAAGCGGTGGCTTACCCTGCCGCACCATGGTACAGGCCCCATGAATGAACCTTTTTTATGTGTAAAACACTATTCATTCAGAGCAAATATGCCCCAGTTTGTCCTTTTTCTTTTTTAAAAAAAATTTTTCCTGGTACTTTAACATGAAAAAAATTTGGTTTTTATGCAAATCATATCCTTTCCCTAATAGTCTCTGTTTTTATTGTTAATGTCAGCAAGGCTCAAGGTTATAAGGGTTTTTAGACTCATAATCTTTTGAAATATCTATATTTTAATACTTAATTTGAGCTGGCGTCGCGGCTCAATAGGCTAATCCTCCACCTGTGGCGCCAGCACCCTGGGTTCTAGTCCTGGTCGGGGCTCTGGATTTGTCCCGGTTGCTTCTCTTCCAGTCCAGCTCTCTGCTGTAGCCCAGGAGTGCAGTGGAGGATGGTCCAAGTCCTTGGGCCCTGCACCCACATGGGAGACCAGGAGAAGCACCTTGCTCCTGGCTTCAGATCAGCACAGTGTGCCGGCCACAGCGGCCATTGTTGGGTGAACCAATGGAAAAGGAAGACCTTTCTCTCTGTCTCTCTATTTCTCACTGTCCACTCTGCCTGTCAAAAAAAATTACTTAATTTGAATATGTTTCAGATGATGATATGAAATGAGAAATCTAACTTTTTCTGTGAATGCTTAACTAGCTGACCCAACACACTTGCTAACCATTCCAACTTTACCACATTGCTCTGAGATTGCTCCTTACACACTGGTACCTACATATTTACACACTGAATGTGGGCAAAAACAATTTAAGTTCTCTGTTCTGTTGTACATTTCTGTATGTTCTTACAAAACCCCATATTCTTTTAATTACTGAAACTTAAAATAGGTTTTAATGTCTGGCAGAGCAAGGCCCTCTCTTTTTTCAAAATCAAGGTCCCTATTTTAGCACCTTTCCTTTCCAGGCAAACTACTGTAAAGTTCCCCAAATATTTTGTTATTATTGTGATTGGCACTGTGCTAAATTTATTCATTAATCGACATCTTTACAATATTAAATCTTCCCACCTCTCCTTCAGCTGGAAGTATTTTGTCCTTCCTCTGAACTCCCTCAGCACTTTATACCTTTTAAAAAATCACTTTCTAAACTATACCCACCCAATTTTTCAACCCTGAAACCTGAGCGTTGTCCCCTTCCCTCCCCTCCCAACCCTCACCCCATCCAATCAATCATCAAGTCCCGTCAATGCTGCCTCCTAAATTTCATCCACTTCTGCCTGTCCCTGCTGCCGGCACTGTGGACCAAGCTGCCATCATTTCTGGTCTGGGCCACCACACTGGCCTCCAATTGACCTGCCTGTATCCACCCTGGCTTCCAAGCCGATTGCTTCAATGCAGCCAGAGCAACATCTTAAAAGATGAATCTGATCAGGACAATATTCCTGCAGCTCCCCATGACACTTGGAGAGGAGCTGAAAAAAAAAATGCCTTAGTGAGACTTGGCCCCTGCCCTCCCTTCCAGCTTGATCCCAACCTCTATTTAATCCATTCTTTCACCTTGCCTGTTGTAGTCATCAAATACATCCCATGCTGTTTCTTACCCAGGGTCTTTGCACACAGTTTCCCCTATTAGGATTGTTTAAGGTATCCCCTATTATCTTAGTTTAATAAGACTCAATTCCCTGGACATATATTCCCAGCGTCCTATATAGCTCCATTTTAGTGCTCATTACATGCTCAATTCCTTCTTTAAGTCAGTCTCCATGGTAATAATAAAAGTAATATTAATAATAAACACTTTTTGGGCCGGCACCGCGGCTCACTAGGCTAATCCTCCGCCTTGCGGTGCCGGCACACCGGGTTCTAGTCCCGGTCGGGGCACCGGATTCTGTCCCGGTTGCCCCTCTTCCAGGCCAGCTCTCTGCTGTGGCCCGGGAGTGTAGTGGCGGATGGCTCAAGTGCTTGGGCCCTGCACCCCATGGGAGACCAGGAGAAGCACCTGGCTCCTGCAATAGGATCAGTGCGGTGCGCCGGCCGTAGTGCGCTGGCCGCGGTGGCCATTGGAGGGTGAACCAACGGCAAAGGAAGACCTTTCTCTCTGTCTCTGTCTCTCACTGTCCGCTCTGCCTATCAAAAAATTTAAAAAAATTAAAAAAAATAAAAAAAATAATAAACACTTTTTGAATAATAAGAAGTAGATCATTCTCTACCCATGCTCTATCTGGCTTTACTAGTTTATAAGAGCAGGTGGTTCAAGTGTTAGGAATTTTGTGACCTTGCTGATGTCACAAAATTGCTTGAACTCTTAGCCGGCGCCGCAGCTCACTAGGCTAATCCTCTGCCTTGCGGCGCCAGCACACCGGGTTCTAGTCCCAGTCGGGGCGCCGGATTCTGTCCCGGTTGCACCTCTTCCAGGCCAGCTCTCTGCTGTGGCCAGGGGGTGCAGTGGAGGATGGCCCAAGTGCTTGGGCTCTGCACCCCATGGGAGACCAGGATAAGCCCTGGCTCCTGCCATCAGATCAGCGTGGTGCACTGGCCGTGGCGGCCATTGGAGGGTGAACCAACGGCAAAGGAAGACCTTTCTCTCTGTCTCTCTCTCTCTCTCTCACTGTCCACTCTGCCTGTCAAAAGAAAAAAAAATTGCTTGAACTCAGCCATGCTGAGAATATTTGCACCACAAACAATCAGCAACTGCAACAAACCAATACTTTGATTTAATATCCCTTTGCCTGGAGAGCTTGTAGGTTGGTAGACTTTTCCCGTCCACCACTGCTCCCAAGCACTGTGTCACTTAGTCCTCACTTTACCTCTGTGAGGTAGGTACCCCATTCTATAAGAGGAAAAGAACAATTTAAGAGGCAAATCAAACTGTGAGTCCAGGCAATCTGACTCCAGAGCATAAGAAGTTCACTTTGACATCACCACTCTCTATTGACCAGGAGAGTTGGTGATTTGTCCCCGGTATCCCCAACACATGGCACAATGTTGAGTACAGTGTGCACACTTGGCGAATATATGCTCCACAGAAAAGTCAATAACGTCACAGCACACTGGGAACAACAATGACACAGCACATCAATAATGCCACAATTTGCCAATACTGACACGTAACCATGTTACACAATATCCACCGTTTCCACGGTTACGTAGGCTCCTCTTTTGCTAGGCACTGTTTCCAAGAAAAAATAGACCACAGAATCCTCCCATTCATCTCACCAATTACTACATTGCTTTCAAAATATCACTGTATTGTTACTCCTCTAGGAAATCTTCCCTGATTCCCCAAAGTTAGTCATTCCCTCTTCAGTACTCCTGCAACCTTTTCTGCCTTTACACATCTTATGGGACTTAACTAATCATTGTAATCAAGAAGTAGCTACCTCTTCTTCCAGAATGGTAAGCTGCTGCAGGCATATTGATACTACTGGTTTTGTATCTTGTGCATAATTTGTGGCGTATGTTTATTCAATGAATATATGGATTATATTGGTACCTCAGTCCTACTTTGCAAGATGTCAATCTAATTGGTGTAGGGTCTAATCTAGGCATTGGTGATTTAACATCTAGCCTGTGTGAGGACCTCTGCTTTCAAGGGAAGTATACATACACATGTGCACACACACAGGCACTCAACACCTGGCTCTAAATGTCTAGAGCCCCACTGACTAGTGAGATCTTTCTTCACTTCTGTAGAGAGAAGAGAATTCTACTAGAGTCCTATTAGAGGTTCTAATAGGATTGCTATTATACCTACTATCTGCCAGAGACTGTTTCAGTACTTATTGTCTGTGTCCAGGGGGCATCTTTTAAACATCAGCAATGCTGGATGCCCTATTAAGGGAAAAATGTCCTGAAAAGAGACCCATTCTTCACTGACTTCAAGGTTAGCCTATGCTCCTGGTTTCCTCCCACCCTGACCATTCTCCCTGGCTGTCTTCACAGGTTGCTCCTTAGCATCCTGGGTCCTACATGTTGATGGCCCCAAGCCAGCATCCTTAGACTTCTTCCACCCTTAGCTACCCTCTCTTCCATGGCAAGCTCATCCAGCCCTGTAACCCTAAATCCTGTTGAGATGCTCACAGCTCCTTGGTTCAACAGCCTCAAGGTCTTCCCATAGGAACTCCTTGCTCACCTTCTCTCCGGCAACTCTCCTTCTACCTCACAGGTCCATCCCCACTTCGTAGTTTGTCATCACACTGTGTTCTGTCTCCAGGACAGCCCCTCAAATATTCATGGGCTTTCAGAGACTGTTCCAGTGACCACCAGTGAACCAAACAGAAAACAGCCCTGAGGAGCTCCCAGACAGAGGGAAGTCAGTGTGAATGGTGAGGAGATGAAGTTCAGAGAGATACAGAGGCAGGCATAGATCCCCATGGTTGTCCCCCCGAGGTCCCTTCCTCCCTGACCATCCTGAACAAAGCCTTTCCTCGTCCCCCACCCCCGTCTTTCACTCTCTGAAATTATATCATTTATTTTCTTTGGTGTCTGTCTCCCCTCTAGAAGGAAAGCTTTATTTACCTCTTTTGCTTCTACAACCCAGAGGCCAGAGTTGTGCCAACCCACGGTATGCATGCAATAAATACTACTTTGAAGGAATGGATGTGTCCCTTTGGGAGTTAGTAGTAACTTTTTTATTGTGACTGCAATAGAACCTTTCCTAGACTCACACATAGGAAAATAACACTTGAGGTGTGTTTACCACAGGAGACAACATTCAAAGGCAAAATTCTAAATAAATACAGCTAGAAATTAGTTTTCCATACATTCCTATATGATAACTAACCAGACACTTACACATCAACAAGAGAAGGAGGCTGAGTCCCTCCTGCGCCTAGGTCAGCTAGGTTAAGATCTAGTGTAAGTCCTCCAAAATGCATTGCCCTAGCTGTTGAGCCAGCTTTGCATTCTCCTTATGCAAGCTTATCTCACATTGTCACCTTTACACATGGGATTCCCGTAGCCAAAACATTCTTTCTTCTTCTCTTTGCCCATCTAAGTCTTCCCTATCCATCTCCTCCTTGACAACACATTCTACCACTCAAATTCACACTAAACTCTCTATTCCTGAAACTCACGTTCCATTCATTGGAAATACCAAGAATTTTCCAGCTGTTCTGTGTAATATACCATTGCCTCCTCCCAAAGTTCCTACACTTCCAAGAAGGGCAGGGACCATATCTTGTAGGTAACCTGTACCTTCTACATCAAAAAAGCAGTGTATACAAAGTAGACATTCAATAAATATTGGGCTGATAGATGAATTTTAATTTCATAAAGTTTTAAAATAATTTTAGTCACTGCAGCAAAATTGGGCAACTTTCATGATTTTTAAAGTAAACTCAATTATAGACAGCTCTAATATTTTTTTATCCAATTGCTTGGATAAAAAAGTGTCCTAATGAGTTTCCAGTAGAGTTAGATTTCTAAGGGTATATTCCTGAAGTAGGATATCTTCCAGATTATACAGAAACTACTTAAGTAAAATACAAATGCAGAATTGAGTTTACACATCCTGTGATAGTAGAAAGACCTAGAAAATTAGAATGATTGTAAAGTGCAGATACTGGGAAGTAGAGTGAAGGTGAACCAGGAGTCAGTGTCTCCTAGAACATTTTCTCACCTACCTGTGTAAATAAACCTTCCTGGGGCTCCTTTGCAGAACTGTTTGGATTTGTAAGATAATGTCACTTCTACTACTCCAGGGATGTGCCGAGGAGGAGTCTGCACTCGGATGGCATGAGGGGTTATTAGCTGAGGTGAGAATAGGAAGGGAAATAAGATGCCTGTTAGACAAGCCATCACCAGGGACTGTTGACAGCCTTACATATTGATTTAGCAGTCTTCAAGCCCAACTTAGCACTGTTACTGATCTTTTTGTAACATTTTTCATTTTTTCTGATCATGAATGTAAAATATACTCAATTTGGGAATTGCAGAAAAATATTAACATCACATAACTCAGATTCAACTAATATTAATATTTGGTGTGTTTCCAGTATTTTTCGATGAATGTGTTACATAATTAGCGTTTACAAGGCATAAACACTGCTGTCTTGAATTTTTTTTCTACTTAACATCATAGCATAGGCACATCACTTTTCCTGTATCATTAAAAATTTTTCAAAACATGATTTTCAATGGTAGAATTATACTTCATCATTCATTTTGCTAATCTCCTATATCCAATATCTAGACTACTTCTAATTTTTCAACATTTTAAATAATGCTACAGCTACAATGAATACTATGTTTTTAAAGGACTCTATCCCTGCAATTATCGTGACTTTTATGTCTTTTTATCCTTGGTGTGTTGCTCATAGAAGGTACTCACCAATGTGTGTTCATGCTATTCATACTGCAAGAATTACTAGTTTCTCAAGAGCAAAATAATCTTTGGGCCAAAAGGAAATCTGGAAGGCAACTTGTGTTTGCCTACCTCACTCCATACAAGCATGGTTCCAAACACTACTTGGAGGCCATCAAAAAAGTTGTCCCCGATAATGATGACCATGGCTCCTCCTGTGGTCCAACCTTCACTTGGGCTAATGGCTTTGATGCAGGGGGTGGCTAAGGAGATAGGAGAGAAAAAGTCAGCTCTGCCCTTTGATGATGGAAATGTATAGTTTTGGGAATAGGCTGCCTTTGGTATTGGTTATTCTAAGAAATTCACTTTGAGTTTTGTTGACTTGTCATCCTTCCCTAATTGATTGTTGGTTTTTAACCAGAGCATTAAGGCATAATTAGTTGATCATAATGTACAAAAAAGTGAAACATTCGGCTAACTGTGCAAAGGGCATTTTTAAAACCCTGGGGTTTTTTTTGCCTGTATTTTTATAAGTTGATCTCAATAGAAATGTGTAAATCCCTTTTCTTCCCCCGCCTCCTCTGCCCCAAAATGTTAAGATTTACAAGGCTTGTTAATGTGCTAGAGAAAAAAAGAAAAAGCAACATGTACCATGGCTGAAAGTTTTTTCAGCACTACCCAGAGACAATTTCTAATCTCTCTCTCCTAACTGTGTAGGTAGGATTTTCCTCCCTTCTTCCATATGTTCAGGCCTCTGGACTTTACATCCCAACAGGAACCCAATATGGTTTTCAGGCCATAACTAAAGTCAATCCATCACTCCATTTCCAAAGTTGACAGGGTCAAAGGTGGAGGAGAACTTTGGCAGGACTCCAAAAACATGAGCCCCCTTTGAACAGCCAGTCAATCACATCCAATCAGTCAAAAGAAACTGGAGGGGTTCCTAGTTCTGAACTCTGAGATTTTCTTCTCCCCTTTCAGTGCCCACTGTGGGAGAATTAACACCACTCCAAATTCTTCACTGATTCAATCATTTTCTTTCAGTTCATTAATTCCTATTTTAAATGATATCAGATACATTTAAAGGGCCAAGTTGGGTTAGGGGTTGGTAGGGAGAATACAACAAAATATCATACTAAAATAGTAGCCTAATTTGGCCATTCATTTTATATTATAATGTCTTCCTACACCAGTGAGTCAGGTAGTGCAGAAGGAAGGGAAATAACTTAGATGGAATTTACTTAGATTTGTCAGTTATCTTCATCGATATACTTTAATTTTTTGGACAACTTGAAGTTTAACAGTTACTGGTATTTCTAATTACTTTAATGCACTTGGAAAACTACCCAGAACAGTCCATGATTTCTTCTTGTCCAAGCAAACAAAAATCAATTAGTGTCAGTTTCATTCTGCACATTGTTTTGTTTTGCCCACAATCTGTTTAAGGGCACATCTGACACTTATTCATACATGTCTGGCACTGTAATGTTCCTGTTTAACTGAGGTGTCATAGGCCTACATTTGCCTGAAATGCATATCCAGCAAAAAGAAAAACACAGAACTGGATGGAAGCGACTGGGAGTCTAAGGGACTTGAGTATTGGCTGGGAGCTGAGAGGGGCTTACAATAGAACAGGCTGGAGTCAATGTTTACAACTTAATTTAAAAACGCACATGGTTTTGTGTATTTCCTCCATTCTAACTCTGAGACATGAATTTGAAATTCAAATAAGGACATTTGCGGGTAACTTCATCTGTCCACCATTCTCAGCCCAACAGTCCTACCTTCCGATGGGTCAAGTCTTCTTGCTCTCCGTCCATGCTTGGAATTGTTGTGAACAAACATGTTGTCAGAAACAGCCAGCACATGTCCATCCACATTGACTGTTGTTGACAATACAACCTACGTATTTAAAGTTGAAAAGAGAGGGAGTGATAGGGTTAATTTCATGTAAATAGTAAGGGCCCCACAATTCTGTTTTGATGCACTTCCGTATGGCAAATGGGAGACAAGACAGAACGTCAATGAAGAACAGGCCACCTTTCACCCACATGCTGCCATGTATTTGTATTCAAACTGTGCCCATGTAGTGACGCAGGGAAACTGGCCATCTGAGTGCTGCTTCCAGAAACCTAGTTGTCATTCAAAGAAATGGACCATCATTCTCATACAAGAGCCTCTAGCTGTGGCCACCACAAGAAGCTGAACATGTGTGTTCTGGAAGCTAAGCTGTAAAACACCCGCTGGGAGGTCACTGTTCTAAGCTTGGGGATGGCTTCTTGCACATCAGATAGGCCCAGTGGTCATGCCGGGCAGCCAGACTCTGGCAGCTGTGCTGCCTATGATGTTCTTGCCCTCTTGAGGGCAAGGGCAGAGAAGCTCAGAATCTGGGTAAGAAGATGAGGTTGCTGGAATTCACTGTTCAAAGTACAGGGCACTTAAACCAGAGGAAAGGGAGGAGATGGGTATGGAGTAGTGGAAAAATGTGAGTTTGGAGTCAGATAGAATTAATTCACGTCCCAGACTTGCTTCTTCCTGACATGTAGCCCTGGACAAATTACATAACCTTTTAGAATCTCAGTTTTCCTTATCTGTAAGACATAAACAAAACTGCCTCTCTCCCAGTGCTGAATGAGATTCAATGAGAATAAAATGAGATAATATCTAAAGCATTCAGCACAATGCTTGGTTTGTGCCAAATCTGGGTGAATTTGCATCCTAATTTGCTTCACCCCTGTCTGGTTTGATCAGTCAATCAGACAGATGACATGACTCACTGAGATCTTTCCATAGTCTGAGCTCTGGGGAAGGCTCTAGGAAGAGCTACTTCTCTGCTACTTCTCTGCTTAGTTGTGCATGCTAATTTTCTTGACAAAGGAACTCATTATAGACGTATTTCTGCATATATATAAACTTCTTGAGGAAGGGCATCAGATAAGTACTTAATGAAGAGTTGTATTTAAAAGAACTACTTTTGGGGCCAGTGCTGTGCAGCAGTGGGTTAACACCCTGGCCTGAAGTGCCAGCATCTCATGTGGACATCGGTTCTAGTCCCGGCTGCTCCTCTTCCAATCCAGCTCTCAGCTGTATCCTGGGAAAGCAGTGGAAGATGGCCCAAGTCCTTGGACTCCTGCACCCATGTGGGAGATGCGGAAGAAACTCCTGGCTCCTGGCTTTGGATCGGTGTAGCTCCGGCTGTTGCTGCCAGCTGGGGAGTGAACCATTGGATGGAAGACCTCTCTCTCTCTCTCTGCCTCTCTTCTCTCTGTGTAACTCTGACTTTCAAATAAATAATTAAAATCTTTTAAAAAATAAATAAAAAAATAAAAGAGCTAGTTTTGCCTACTCCAAATAAAGTTTGATGGCATTCTAAATGTTCTGTCACTCCTTCCTTACTCATTAAATGAAGAGGGGGATAGGAGGATGCCAGCCGTGCCTTGTCTTCTCATATTAAATAATTAGATGGCACTTCAAAAATTTTTCCTTATGAATAATTTCAACAAACAAAACAGCACAATAGACCCCAGCACCTATCACCCAGGTTAAGGACTGTCAAAATATTACTGTTCTTATCTACACCACCACCCACTCCATTCCCCTAGTCTGTGATGGTGATGATCACACATTGGGTGTTTTGCATTAAGTAAAATTGACAAATACTGAAATGCAGAAATTTCAGCTGCACAATGTACATCATAATCACAATACAGAATATCCCTATCTCCTCTGAAAGTTATCTCATATCCCTTCCCAGTGAATACTATTCCCCCTGCCACAAAAGCAACATTCTTCTCATCTTTTTTGGTCCTAAGCAGCATTTTAGATGGTATTTAAAAAAATCTTTATATATTTAGAATGGAATTGGTTTGGAAGAATCCATGAAACCCACAGACCCACAAATCATTTCATATATATCCTCACACCATAGGCATGGTGACAGCATATGTGAACTTTTACATGGACATAAAGTTTTAATCATTCAACCCAACAGATATTCATTGAGTTCTTGCTACATGTCAGATATTATGACAGGCTCTGGGGAGTCAATGAATAAACTTAAAGGAACCTCCACGGTCATTCAGAAAATTATCATCAGCATAATTGCTCACAATTCAGGGATGCAGCCTGTCTGGCTCTGGGTCTGTTTTCAATTGCGTCCATGTTAATATGTTAGAGTCCAAGAAAAGTCCTTCAGGGGAGTTCCTACCAAGTGGTGGCAACCATAAGACAGCAACAGCCACCACGCTCTGCGAGGGCAATGGGGCACAAGTTCTTCACAGAGTGGTCTTGAAAAGCCCAAGAGCACACGACAGTCACAGGGAGAGGCTGGACCTCACGGTCACAGGCTTAACAAGGTGAAGGTTGAAAGCAATCCCCTGCAGTCATGTGCACCCTCTGAAAATCATAGGAGAAAGGTGAGACACACGAGCAGTCAAAGCACTCTGACAAACTGTGTGTGCGAATGAATTCTCAGACACGACTGTCATCTCTGGAAAAGAGCAAAACAAAACAAAAGTGCAACGAAGTTGTCTCAGGGTTTAATTCTTAGTGAATGGGACTCGGCACAGTGAGGAGAACCCCTGCGCTGACTTGCGGATTATGTGGATGTAAAGAGCATTCTCTCTGCGACCACTTTAATTCGTTCCACAAGCTTCTTGTCGTGCTGTCCGTTAACGCTCCTCATGCATTTCTGCCACAAAATATGGGGCTTTCCTTGAGCCAGCTGATTTCATCATTGTTCATTTGGGTGGAGTGAGACTTAGTTCCAAAGTGAACATTTCCCGAATGACATACCCTGATGGTTCAGATGCACTTCATTATTTTCTATTAACAATGGAAATAAATTTTAATCTCTTGCTGGCTAGTGCTGGCCTCTCATGACAGCAAGGGAATTAACCTGAATTATTTCAGTGTCTGCAAAATTTATTACAAGATTTTAAATTATGTCCAAATGTATGTGCGTGTGCCTGGATATATAGATAGAGAGACAGATACAGATATGAGGCAAGTTCTAGTTTTTCAGATTCCAAATATCTTAAGACTGCTACATACCTAGAAGAGCCTGCCAATTAAATTGAATTTGGAAAACATAATGAATTTAATTCACAAAGTCCACTACGCTATCAGACATGTTGGGCGGTTGTGACTATACATGAAGACGCACACTTAAGTACTGACTTTTCCCTACATTCACACTGCTTCCAGAAGAATGGACCACATTCTGGAGGTGAGGATGCATTTGGTATAGTCAGAGCTTCAAATTTAACTCCCCTCACTGTTTTCTGATGAACGATGACAACACTGATATTATTCTATTCAGAGAAGTTAAAATTTCGGAATGCTTTAAGACTAAAGGAAGTGGAATGTGCATTCCAACATCATCTCACTCCCAGGCCTTCCCCTTCCACAAGCCAACTTCTTTCCCCTAGTGAGTATTTCCTGGGTCACAAAGACTGACCCTTTCCATCTGGAATCAATCAGTCAACCCCTGACAACTTCCTGAAACACCTCACTCCATTTCCTGTTCTCTCCCCCTTCTCGCTTTCCCCCTGGTTTGCCTCACTCTTCAAAACTGCAGGCCACAGCAGCTTAATGTTAGAGGGTCAGGCACAGTTAGACTCCAAAACACTACACAAGGACACCTTTGACCTTCAAAAATCTTTACATCTTAGCTAAACAAATCAAGGTCAACATTTCTTACCATTACCTTGTTAACTATTTGTATGCATCTTTGCCAACTGTCTTCTGATCATGTAACCATCAGTACTACTTGTTCTCCAAAGATCATAAACTGATCTGCTTTAAAAGTAGTTAATTTAGCATGGATAGAAGTTGCCATTTAGAGGTACCTAAAACTAAAAATCACCAGGATCATAACAAATTACAGAAGGTAGTCCACACAAAAGAAGTTCCACGCCTCATCAATGTCTCCTGTCACCTAAACCTGATACCTCCTCTTTTCTAAGGCTGTCAGACTCTCTTGGCACTGCCATTCTGCTGGCACAGCCCTAAAGAATGCCAATTAGGAATACAGATGTCCATAATTTGTGTGGGATAGACCCTGGTTTTTGCTGCTGACATTAGTGACAACTTTCATTTATTTCTTCTAGTTGATATAACTGTATTTCAGCTCAAAGCCCCAGCAGTAAAGTCAGCAGACCTGTATACGAAGACATTGTATGGAGTAGCCCTCCTCAACGGACACATTTCAACACAAAAGCAACAACCAATTTATTTATGACCAGGTACCTTGAAGCCAAGTTTGCAAGAAAGAGAAGTGTGGGATCAACTGAGCCTGCGTGCATTTTTTTTAAAAGTGAAAGTGGTTTTTGCTTGCTGCCATCCCTTACTTTGTTTTGATCTGATCATGAATCTTTGGTGAGGCCAGCTCCGTGAGCCTAGAAGTGATGAGTGACAGTGGCAGGTTTCATTTTTAATTATACAGAAGGGTAAGTTGGGTATTCAAAAATAGGAACATGAATAAAATGTTTTTATCTCCCCTTGAAAAGTATGAGAAAGTTTTAAGAATAAAATTTACAAATGTGTTAGCAGTCTGCTAAAAGGACTCGAGGAAACTGGTTTTCTCAAATTCTATTTTTCTTTTCATTACCCAAAAGTTCTCCCACATCCCTCACTCTAATAATTTATACAAAGCAGCAGCTGAGTTGTAAAGAGCTCTTTCCTTCTCATAAAGGGCCACTGTGGGAGTTACCTTTTAGGTGGACACGTCCGTTAATCTGCCCGTTCAGCTAATTTTCCAGCAAAGGAGCTGGTTCTTTGGTATCAGCGTGATAGCTGTGGCATGAAGGCAGTTACCAAACTTCTGCCTCTTTCTGAAATATTCTTGGATTTTTGGAACTCCACACTTGTGTGTGTGTGTGTGTGTGTAACGTTTAGGCTTCTCAGAGTTCTAACTATGATTTAGTTGAATTACATACGTCAGAGGAAAGGCCAGCCTGAGCCTTACTCAAGCTTGTCTCAGCTCACACCAGGTGTTCCTACAAAGACCCTAAGTCTCATACAAGGAGGTGAAAAGAAAAAAAATAGTAAGTCCAAATGAAAAATGTGTGGAATGACTAAACGATCTACCCTTTGAAACAGATGACAATTCCAGTGTATAGTCACTGGAGAATAATTACACTGGTTAGAAACCTCCCCACATGGATCAGAATTCTTGCTCTAAAAACACACCAACTTCTACCACTGGTCACACAAAGGTCCCCTCCTTCAGTGAGAGCCATGCACGTCCTAGCTGAATGTGGGGCCTTTGGCAGTTTAATCTCAGTGAAGCTATAACATGCAGTATTTACAGCACACCCAGCGTTGACTCTGATACCATACTTATGAACGTACATACACCCAGCTAAATAAAATGGTCTCAAAAATTCCTGTTATTTTGCCAAGTATGGAAAAAAATTCTTTATGACATTTTACATCTGGAAATGGAATTAAATTCATGATGTGCTTTTCCTTTATAACTGTTCAGTTGCTATATATGTTATTTCAGCTTTCCCAAAGCATAGCTGTTATGTGGGATTTTATTTTCCACCTGTGGAAGGAGGAAAGGGACACAGAGACCATTAAAGCGACAGAGAAAATCAAAACAGACTTCTGGCTGTGGTGGGCAATCAATCTGGGAGTCTGGATTGTGATAAGAAATGTACTTTGGTGGTTTTATCCACCAGCTAGTTCTCATAATTGATAAGGTGACTAATGAAACAACTGTGTCTAAGCCTCAATTAATTCAACCCAGGATAACAACAAGCAAATTGGTTACTGCGACTTGTTTCTTCCTGCCACTGCATTCCTGGCACACAACTTATCAAACCAGATTTGTAGCCCAGATTCTTCTCTGTTACTGAACTCTAGAGTCTCCAACACGACCTTTAAACACCTATCCCCCAAGAATGGAGTTTGTCTGAAAAAGGAGAAGGAGAAGGAGGAAGAGGAGGAACTCCCATTGTTCTTTAGCAATAGCTGTTGTTTCGTATTTCCTAAGGTTAAGGTTTCTGTTCATTGACGTATTAAGTCTTTCCAAACAGAGGAACACAAAGTTGATGATCATAGAGACAGAAGGCGGGCTTTCTGGAGTCATCCACACTACGGGAGGGGGGACTGTGGCGTCCCTGCTGTAACTCTGAGCAGGTGCTTTAAATAACCAGACAGCCATGTTTCAAGCAGCCATCGGGTATTTGTGGAGACACCCAGGCATATGCCCGTGCTTGCAATGGCGATTCCCAGAGAGCACTGTCCCTGTCTCAAGCTCACCACACAGCTGATGAAGCAGAACAAACTCTAGATGTAAGCAGGAGATATTGAGATGCAGTACTAGATCACTGAGAACCAAACTGCGGCCATTACATAGTCCAAGGACCTGCAGGTAAGACAAGTCAGCCTGCACTGAAAGCAGCAACAGACATTTTCATGAAGGAAGTAAGATTTGGGATCGATTTTAAAGAACTGAAAAAGTTAAGCTATTCAACTTGAGATGACTGCAATTATTATTACGACACTTTAAAAATTCCAATTTTTTAATTGTACATAGTGTATGCCCAAGTGCTTTCCCCAGGCACAGTCTGGCTTTCCACAGGCACAGCGTGGCTTCAGGAGTTCAGGACAGCTTTTCAAACTTGCCTTTTAAAACCCAGTTGCATGTGTACAGGAACTATGTAGCAGTTTTCTCAAGCTTTTCATGGCGGGGGACAGCTGAAGGTTGTTCGCTG
Organism: Oryctolagus cuniculus; assembly: GCF_964237555.1. Classification (NCBI taxonomy): domain Eukaryota; kingdom Metazoa; phylum Chordata; class Mammalia; order Lagomorpha; family Leporidae; genus Oryctolagus; species Oryctolagus cuniculus. Next base: position 48,327,334 of record NC_091433.1, on the reverse strand, counting down.
CTTTATAACACTGAATTACCCTCCTCCTTCAAGGCCCACTTCATCCCACCTCACTTTGTTCCACTGAACCCATTGCTTTTCCCACCTAAAATGTATGCCAAGTGAGATGGTTATGGTCAAGGGGGCCATTTTACTAGCCACACTTTTGAGAGCCTCAGGGGAGCCACAGAGCATATCTGATGCACTTCTTTGTTTGGCTCCCACTATCACATTACCCAGACTCTCCCCGGGGACCCCATGAATCACCTGTGGTCCATCCAAATCAGGAGCATGCAGGCCCCAGGAGCAGCTGAGGGATCTGTGGACTCGTATTGCAGAACTAAGAAAGCTTTGCCTTCCAGGAAGTTGTGCATTTGCCCCAAACGGCTTCAAGTGCTCAAATTGGAGTCCCCTAAAAATCTTAGCACTTCAGCTTTGTCTCCACCTAAATGGAGTCTGACATCCCCTTTCCCGAAAGTTACTTAAGCAAATACCTGTTTTTGCATCTCTTCCTTTTCTCCCACATTGAACTCAAAGCACATGTTCTATGTGAGTTGGTCGAAATGGTCATTGCCTTGATTCTTGTCCCCATTCAAGACACTAAAAGTCAGGGGTCAGGCGGCAGAAGGTTGCACCACCAGAGGAAAGTTTGGCGTAACCCACAGTAAGCCTGCCCCAACCTTTAAGCATTAAACCAAGGCAAAGATCCTCAGCCCCTCAGAGGTATTTTTGACTCAAATAGATAATTATCGTTTCTTAACTTGGACTATCTGGTTTGTTTAACCACCAGATAATGGACTCACCTGTTGATGCAAGGGGCCATAAGTCAAGTGATTTTCATTATGTGCTTTGAAACTGCTGCTCGGTAGCACAGCAAATTTCAAATGGTGGATGAGATCACAGAGCAGCTGGAGTAGCTCTCGAACTGAAAGATTGGAGCTGAAGAAACCTGCAGGCAGCTGGAGCTGTATTAAATTTTTACCATTTGGAGTTAATTTAAACTCTCGTATCCCTCTTCAACGGGTGTGAGAGAAACATTCAACATTTTTTATTTAAGGAAAATAGATGGTGGTGCCATTAAAAAGTTTTATATAAGAGCTGGGGGTTTAAAAAAAATCATAAGGGATTGTTCGATGGATCTTGGCCTTGTTCCAAGACATGAGTAGCCGTGCCCTTTGCTCTCGCATCGTTTAGTAAAACAGACTAATGGCTAACACCCAGCTGTGTGGACTGGGTGTCTTTGTCACAGACATTCATTTTCCCATCATTCTTGTGCAGTCATTGCATCCAGTACGTTACCCTAACAGCACCAGGCCTCTCACAGTACCCAACTGCACCGCGGACATCAGATACTCCTTACCTGGCCTCGCCTCCTTTCTGCATTTGATTGAGCAAACCTGTGTGGCCACAGGTCCCTGTCCCACTACCCTGCCTTTCTTCATTTCCTCACAGGTCTCATGGACCTGCCAGGTGTGCTCTGCCCTCATTGCTTTCAGGTCCCCCTCAAGATGCCCTTCTACTGGCCCATCCTCAGTGTGCATGCAAGCAGGCTCCAACTCAGTGCTGCCATCTCTCCCTGCCTAGCCCCTGAAATGACTTGCATGTACCCATGCCTGCTAATATCTTTTATCTTTGAGGCTAAAGATGGCCCAATCTATACATGTATTCTGGTCTTGTCTGCAGTATAACTGTATAAACTAAAGGTGATTATTTTGGTGGACCTAATCAAAAAAGGAAGCAATACGGGAGTGAATTTGAAACATCCAAGAGTCTCTCAAGAAAGTTTAGCACTTGGTATTAAGAATGTTTATCCTGGGCCGGCGCTGCGGCTCACTAGGCTAATTCTCCGCCTTGCGGCGCCGGCACACCGGGTTCTAGTCCAGGTCGGGGCGCCGGATTCTGTCCCGGTTGCCCCTTTTCCAGGCCAGCTCTCTGCTGTGGCCCGGGAGTGCAGTGGAGGATGGCCCAAGCTCCTGCCATTGGATCAGCGCGGTGCGCCGGCCGCAGCGGCCATTGGAGGGTGAACCAACGACAAAGGAAGACCTGACCTTTCTCTCTGTCTCTCTCTCTCACTGTCCACTCTGCCTGTCAAAAAAAAAAAAAAAAAGTTTATCCTAATGCAAGCAAGCTCTAAGTTGGATGGAGGAGTTCAAGAAAAACAATTCGGGGACTGGAGATATGTCAAGGCTGTCAACTCTAGAGTGCTACCAACTCCAGGAAGACCTAACGCACAAGCTGTGGCTGCCCATGGGATGGAAAACACCCTAGCCTTTTACAGTAATCATGTCCTTCTAAAATAGGGTGCTTTTGAAATAATGGGTAAAAATTTGACACCTAGGCCTCTATTTCAAGTAAAAGATCTCTTAACATTAGTGTCTGTTATAGACGATGCTGTAGAAATCTCTGGCAACCATTCCGAAGAGCATCCACGTTTGCTAATATTGTAATGGTGGGCATCATCTAGCTCCACATCCCCCACACTTGGCCACCTTGCCGAGTTCTGGGAGGCACCACAAAGACAACTGACACAGTAAGGAGTCCCACTGTTTCCAGGCAAGTCCCTTGGAGACCACAGACAAGCAAACTTGATCTATGTAAATTATTCATTCATTTTCTCTATCTCTCCACTAGGATGTGAGCCCTGATTTGCTTGCTGCTGTGTCTTCAGTACCTAGGATAGTACCTAGGACAGGCCACAAAATGCCCTCAGTAGCACAGCATGGGCGAATGAACAAAGGAATGTGTACCTTTAGGTCTTCACTGGGACTTGGTGCAGATACAACCAGCCTGTCAGTGACAGTGAATTGGCAACAATAAGCCAAAATTGTTGACAAGGTCTACTGCTTTTTAGAAATTGAATGTGGGAAAAAATAACGTGCCTGACTTCCTTTTCCAGATTTGATTTTCCTCTAGATTTTATAACTTCCTGCTCTCCATCCATAATGCAGAAAAATAAAGAATGGAATTCATGATGTCTTAACAGGCCTGTCAGCCTAAAGCCAACATACATTTCTTTTTCTTTCCTTCAGCGAGCTGTTCATCTGGGTGTTTCACCTAATTGTTCCACTTCAAGGAGGGCAGAAGTGATTTAGTGATTTTCTGCAAGTCTAATCAATGGATTGAGATATTTGAGGGGGGGCCCTAGAAAACCTCAATTTTGCTTTCTGTCCTCCTTTTTTCCCCCTTTCTACTGTTAAAAACTCATTTAATAACAATTTGTGAAGCCCTACAGAGCACATGGAACTGTGCTAGTCATTGGAGAGAAATACAAGCATAAATAAAACATGCCAACCACCCGTGAGCCACACATAGTCTATTGAAGAGACAAACAGCTGTCAGACAATGTGACAACTGGTAGAGTGCAGATCTGTGGAGGATGCCGTGTTGGCACAGATAAAGGGGCCAACAGCTCTATGGAAGAGTCAGAAAATGTCTCATCAAGGAGGTGACACTCGGGTGTGGTCTTAGAGCATGAGAAGGAGTTGCAAGTTAGAGAGGGGTGATGGGCTTTCAGGAAGAAGAGGAAGACGTGGGAAGGTTTCAAGATGGAACAGCAGGGGCCGGCACTGTGGAGTAGTGGTTAAAGCTGTTGCCTGCAGTGCTGGCATCCCATACAGGCACCGGTTCAAGTCTTGAATGCTCCACTTCCAATGCAGCGCTCTGCTATGGCCTGGGAAGGCAGTGGAAGATGACCCAAGTCCTTGGGCCCCTGCACCCATATGGGAGACCGGAAGAAGCTCCTGGCTCCTGGCTTTGGATCAGTGCAGCTCTGGGCATTGTAGCCAACTGGGGAGTGAACCAGTGGATGGAAGACTTCTCTCTCTCTCTGCCTCTCTCTCTCTCTCTGCCTCTCCTTCTCTTTCTGTATAACTCTTTCAAATAAATAAATCTTCAAATAATGAAAAAGATGGAATAGCAGTCAATGGCATGTGTGTGGGAAGAGAGGGTGGTAGGCACATGGGAACTTTGGGAGTGAGCGCAGTAGATTCGTCTGGCTTGAAGATGTGTGTGGCTCTTATCAGCCATGCCTTTTCAAATCTGAGCTTTGTGTCTGTCCATGGTCAGCCAATATTCATGACGCTTTTCCAAAGGCAATGCCAGCATTGGTGCTGAAGATGGACTATACAAGGAAGGAGTAGAGGCAGGGGCCCATTACCATCTTCCCAGAGAGAGATGTGGATTTTACAGATACTTAGAAGGAAGAAGTGACACTTAAGCAATGAGAGAGGAGGGATTGGATCAGAGACTAAGGATTGTGTTCTGTTTTGAACATGTGCTTGTTCATCATCCAAGGGCAGGTGCCCAGGAGAGAGGCAGGGCTCTGTGTTTGCAGACCCAAGGATGCAGTCTAAGGACACAAATCAATGAGAATCAGCTGGCTTTAAGAGCCCAGAGGGTGGCTGAGAGAGCCTCAGGAAAAGTGCTAAGTGGACAGATCCCATCACTAAGATTTAAGTGACATTACGAGTGCTTTTTTGGTGTTAGAGGAATTTTATTTCTTTACATTAGAGGTTATGGAGCGCTAAGAGATATTTCAAGGAGTCTGGAAAACCCTCCAATTTTAAGCAAAACTGTTTTATAAAGTAGGTTTTTGGGGGGCTGGTGCTGTGGCATAGCGGGTAAAGGCACTGCTTGCAGTCCCAGCATCCCATATGGACTCCGGTTCGAGACCCGGCTGCTCCACTTCCAATCCAGCTCTCTGCTACAGCCTGGGAAAGCAGAAGAAGATGGCCCAAGTCCTTGGGCCCCTGCACCCATGTGGGAAACCTGAAAGAAGCTCCTGGCTCCGGGCTTTGGATCGGTGCAGCTCAGGCCATTGCTGCCAACTGGGGAGTGAACCAGTAGATGGAAGACCTCTCTCTCTGTCTCTCCTTCTCTCTTTGTGTAACTCTGACTTTAAAATAAATAAATAAATCTTAAAAAATAAAATAAACAAAAAAATAAAAAGTAGGTTTTTTGTTGGGACAGAGACTATAATGTTACCGAATTCTCAAATGGGTATGGGCCAAACAAATGTTAAAGCCCATTGTGTTTTAATAAGTGTTTTACATTCTATGATACTTAAGACTTGAATGAGTTAAATAGAGGATTTGTTCAGACTCAAAACATGGCTGATGTAACAATTGTCTTCTCACCTTATCGTTTTGGGAAAAATAATACAGGTTCTGCCCATGTTTAGGGCATAGGATCAGGAGGGAGGATGAGAGAACAGAAAGAGTTTGGTTGAGTTCATGATTTGATCAGAAATGTTTCATTTCTATTTTGCTTATATCAAATCCCGTAAAAGAGCCCTTCATAACCAACTGATGTTTGGTTATCTAAAAAAAAAAAAAAAAAGTAGTGAGTTGAAGCAATTGTGTGTATGGTCTAAGATGATCACCTTTGTCATTTGGAATGAGAAGCATGTTCCAGGAAGTCCTAAGTTACCATCTCGTCAGCTCACATTCCCCACCACTATCTCTATAGAGTTATTTCTTGTTTGCAGCTTAATCTTCATTGGCCGTTAAAGCATACAGTCAAGTTTCTCTTCATAATAGCTTTCTCCATATTAGACAGCTTTTATTGAAGGTTACATTGCTAATAGAATCTGAGTTCAGTATATTAAATTCTTTTGTGCATCAAAGGACACTAACAAGAAAGTGAAAAGGCAGGTGTTTGGCCTAGATGTTAGGATCAGTTAAGATGTCTACATTCCATGTTGAAGTACCTAGTTCAATGCCTGGCTCTGGCTTCTGAGTCCCGCTTCCTGCTAAGGCAGATCCAGGGATGCAGGAATGATGGCTCAAGTATTTGGATACCAACCATGCACATGAGATACCTGGATTAAGTTCACAGGTTTTGGCTTTGACCTGGCCATTGAGGGCATCTGGGAAGTAAACCAGCAGTTTCTTTTTCTCTCTCTGTGTCTTTTTCCCTCCTTCCCTCCTCTCTCTTTCACACACACACACAGGCACACACACACATACATACATACACACACAATATTAATTTTTTTAAAAAAAAGAAGAAAGTAAAATTACAATCTACTGAATAGAAGAAAACATTTGCAAATTACATAGCTGATAAGGGTTGAGTATCCCATATATGTAAAGAACTCTTAGAACTCAACATTAAATAGACCACCCAATTAAAAATGAGCAAAGGATTTGAATGACCATTTCTCTGAAGAAGATACACAATTGAGCACTAAGTACCTGAAAAGATATTTAGCATCCTCACTCATTAGGGATAGACAGATGGGAACCATCACGACACAGCGCTGCACAGTCAACAAGTGTTGGTGCAGAATTAGAGAAATGGGTCCCTTCAGGCATTACTAGTGGAGACGGAACATGGTGCAGCTGCCGTGGAAAACAATCTGGCAGTTCCTCAAAAAGTTAAAGTTAGAATTACCACGTGACCTAGGAGTTCTGCTCTTAGTCACGTTCCCAAGAGAATGAGAAGCATATGCTCACAAGAAAAGCCATGTACACAAATATTCATAGTAGTATTACTTATGATAGCCAAAATGCGGAAGCAACCCAAGTGTCCATTAACTGAATAATGGATAAACAAAATGATGTATTCATAGGATAAAATATTATTCAGCCATCAAAAGGAATGAAGTAGTGATACATGTTACAACATAGGTGAATCTTGAAGACATTATGCTAAGTAAAAGAAACAAAGGGCCACTTATTGTATGATTCCATTTACATAAAATTTCCAGAACAGACAAACCCATAGAAAGAGAAAGTAGGTTAGTGATTGCAGGCAGTTGGACAGAAACAAGGATAACAAGGATTGAGAGGCATGGGGTTTATTTGGGGGTAACAGAAACATTCTGGAGTTAGATGGTGGTGCTGATTGGACAACATTGTGAATGTACTAAAAAAATGGCTAAAATGGTGAGTTTGTATTATATGAATTTTATCTCAGTAAAAATGCAAAAACTGCTTGCCAATTGACTTTATCTCTACCCAAGAAATAAAAAAAGCATAGGATGCACACAATTTTCCAGCCCCTTATCTTTCTCAAAAGCAAATACTTTCACCTAGGATCAGACTTTCTCCTCACTTTAAAATCAACAACATGTATTCTAAGCCAGTGAAAAACTCAGGCACAATGAAAACCTGACTTGGCAAATAACCAAGAAAGTAGAGGAAATGTTAGCATGCATTTGGTTGTGAATGTGTTTCTAAGATTCAGAAAAAGCAAAAGACCAGGCATTCTGTAAGAGACCCCCTCACACTTGCAGGAGGATTCTCCAATTTAAAACTCTTTGACAGTGGTGGAGAATGAGATGGGGTAAGAATCTGAACCAACAGGGCCGCACTGTGGCTTATTGGGTAGTCACTGTCTTTGACACTGGCATCCCAGTTGGGTGCCTGCTCCAGTTCTGATCCAGCTCCCTGCTAATGCACCTGGGAAAGCAGCAGAAGATGGCCCAAGTGGTTGGGCCCCAGCCACCCACATGGGAGACTTGGAAGAAGTTCCTAATTCCTGGCTTCAGCCTGGCTCAGCACTGGCCATTGTAGCCATCTGAGGAGTAAACCAGGGGATGGAAGATTTCTGTCTATCCCTCTCTTTCTGTAACTCTTTCAAATAAATAAATAAATTTTTTTTTAAAAAAGAATTCGAAGTAACATCTTTTGTTCCTTGTCCCTATCACCAAGGCACTTTGGGATTCTTTTGGATTTTATTCTTCTTTGGAGTAAAATTATTTACTTTTTTTTCTATTTGAAATACTGAGCTTAGTGACTTTGCACTCTGCACGACATCCCAGTTCCACCCCCAAGAAGGCTGACTGTGTTTCTATTTGTGTTGGCATCCTCTGGCCAGGGAAGATTCTGTGTGACAGACAGGAAGGCTTCAGCGGTTTTAAGGAAGCCTGGGAATCGTGTTGCATGGCGTAACAAAACTCTCCCAGCCATAGCAAGGTGGTTTGATAAATGTGAGTGGTACAAAAGGATCGATAACAGGATTTTTATTCTCTAGGTAATATGCAACATCATTTGTGAAGTGCACTGCAACACGAAAACGCACTGCTCCTTGTTCAAACATGATGAAGAATGTCACGAAGGCCACTGCAAGGCAGAAAGCTAGTGGCTGCAACATGTCGCCCACCATGGTCTACCGGGAAGAGGGTGGTCCATCAGCTCCTCCTGGCTCCACCACTTCCTCGCTGTGATTGTGGGCAAGTCACCTAACCTCCCACAACCTCACTTCCCTCACTCGAAACACGAGGCTTAGAAATCCCTGTCTCCTGCGTTGCTATGAGGATTTTTTTTAAGCCTCAAGTTCAAATACTATTGTTTAACACATTTTTAACTGTTCTATGAAGAAGGGAGTGCTGTGTATCTAGCTTGGGCCTGAATGGCAGGAGAGGCCCTTGGTGAATTCAATCAGGTCCTTCAAAGCTTAAGGAAAGGGGCCAAGAGGGGCTGCACTTGCTCCCAGCTCCACCCCACACACTTGGCCTCGCTCCGTGTTTTTATTAGCTGTCTCCTCAGTACATCAGTGGCAAGGCTGATGAAACCGGTGGCAGATTTAACTGCCAGGCAGCTGGGTCACTGTCCCGTGGGTCTTGTTGTCATGCTGCGATCTTAAAGTGACCACGGCTGCTTGGGCTGCTGCTTTGCAGAAGGCTCAGAGAGAAGCCACTGAACAGTTAACCAGGGAAAAGGGAAGACAGGGGCTGTTGCTTGCAGAAAACATGGAGAAGCTGCTTTGAAAAATCCCAAGGTGGCTGAATATCAAGAACATGGTTCCTGCTGTGGGGCAGCTGTGTGTGCAGTGGGCAGCCTGAGGGCTTGGAATCAAATCTCCAGCCCAGGTCGCTGTCTCTCCCTGTGGGACTTTGGCAGTGGAGGCAGAAAGCCTAAACACTACAAAATGAGGATCCCCCCCAACCCCTACTAACAGATGAGGGCTAGCAGTGACAGCTATCTTTTGGATTGTTAGCAGCATCCCTGAATGATGTTTTGGTGTGGAGGGAGAAAAAGGAGTAAGAAGGAGAAAGCAAGCAGGATGACTTATTTAACAGGCGAGATCTGCAGAGTTCCTTACCTGAAACCGTCTCATGTCCCTTGGGTTTCCTGCTGTTTTCAAACAATTCTGATTGCACTTGAGGAAAAATTTTAAAAAGAATCTGTGAAGAGAAAGCAATGTGTTACATTTTTCAGTAAACATTTTTTAAGGGAGACCATATCTGCATTCTATTAGATTTGATTTGAAAGCGATTGTATTTCAGGTCTGGGGAATTTCAACCAGCCCTGCCTGTGAACGAACAGTGCTGACCCGGTGCAATTTGCAAATTTGGATGTTTTCAATCGCAAGCCCAGCAACCCCTACTCCATCACTGTAGGGGATTGTTAAGTGGTTCACAAGCTGGGCTCTGGTTTGTACACGGGCTCTGGAGTTTCCACAACACAGACTCTGCAGAAAAAGGCTTCAAACACAGCAGTGACCCCTGCTGTACAGAAAGTCTTGCTCCAGGGTTAGAAATGGCAGGACTGAGCCCACAACCCCAGGGCTACCTCACATAGGTGGCACTGCCCTGGCCACACACACCTTCACAGCTCACATGCAGAGGTGGCCTGACATTTTCAACCAATATACACAAATATCACAAAATGGTATGTGACTGTCCAAAGTCTGCCTGTGCAATACAGGCTGGGGTTTCTATGATTAAGTGTGAGTGTCCTTCTAGACTGTCTACAGGTCATCCAGAATAAACAAAGGCACGGCATCACGGTCTGAGGTTATCATTGGGAAGACATATTTCTTTTAAAGCACATATTCTCCTAAATGACCTATCTGTGCCATTTTAAAATTGGACATCAGGAATCAGACAAATACATCAACCAAGAAAAATGGCAGAAGCAGCCTTTGCAGTAATTCATCTCATTAATGTCTAAAATTTTGTTTCAAAATACAATAAGTTTTTCATTTATTTCACTTGCAGAGTCCTTTTCCTTAAAAAAAAAAAAAAATCCAGCTTTTGCAGTGTTAAAGTCCCAGGTGAGCTAGGCCTAGTTCCCTTTCTGTTACTATGACAACGAAATTTTACCGCAGTCCCAAAGTCCCTTCAGAACTCTCACATCCATGCCTTGAATTAGAACTTTAAAGGAAAAGATATACATTTTTCCCAGGATTTACCAACAAAAATAAGAAGGAATCAACAATGCTTCCAAAAATTCTATTTTAAAGCGATAATGGGTAAAAGGCTCTCATCACAACCTTCTGCTCCATTTTAACAATCACACAAAAGAATTAGAGAATGCTCCAATTAATTTTTTTTTTACTTTAAAAAAAAACCTAATGAGAAGATAAACAGTCAACAATAAAGAGAATCAACTCCTATTTTCCACACGTGAGGCTCTTCGACTTTGATGTTGCTAAAAATATTTGGCAACATGCTCCCGCCCCAATGTATGCATGAGGCTGGGCGTGAATCTGGAAGTAACAGCTGAGTATTTTTTCATTATTTTACAACATTTACTTTTCGCGTCTCTCTTTCAGTCTTTCACAGGGTGGGCGGTGGCCGGGCATCACCTTTCGGAGTCACAGAGGTGTCATCCAGTCCTCATCAGAGCTACCTCCAGGAGGGCAGGGCGGGGAGAGTGGCCGGCCTTGCTTTACGCAGGGTGTAAATTCACAACCTGCCACTGCTTTCAAAAGTGCAGGGAAACATCTGCCCAAGCCAACGGGGTGCGTTAGAAGAACTGCTTTTCTTTAAGTAAAGACAATTCAGGATTCAAATACAGAAAAGGAAACATTGCTCTATGTGTACATTCCTATCCGAGTCAGCTCTGGCCACGTGCAACGCACAGAGAAGCTTTGAAAATATATTGAAAACTAGCCCTTCTCACTGGGGTATCTTTCAAGATAACAGTCTCCCACCCCACATCACAGCTGTCCCCCAAAACTCCCAGCAGCAACTAACATCCTTTCTATACTAAAAACCAAGTCAAGTGTTCTGGATTTCAGGAAAGTTTTCCCATAACTAGACTCACACACACACTGTGCATGTGAGACTTCCTCCTTCCTCCCCCCACTCCTTCTCCAGAGCTGATCTGGTGAAAACATTAATGTTCGTGAAGGCGTTGCTATTACATGAATGGTGTGATAGGTGGAAAAGTGCGAAAGAGATAAATGTTTGCATAAAATTAAACTGATTTAGGGAAACACAGAGCCTGCTGAAGGGTTTTATTCATTTTAAATTAGGACCCCAACAATATGGAGGTGGAAAACACTTAGATTTGACTCTTTGATGTGTCTGGGAGCTGAGTTTGGGAATTACACAGCCCTGCACACTCAGGGTGTGGTATTCAGCTTACAAAGGAGAGGGGAGAGAGAAAGAGACGGAGAGAGAGAAAGAGAGGAAGTTCTCTTACACTTAATATCTTATAAGAGAAGGCACTGTTACTTCTAAGTGGCTAGCCCCAGAAATCAGGTCTAGACTTTTAATATATGGCTCTGAACATTAATGAAAAGAAATCCTGGGGCTCCCATTCTTTTCTTTTGCTTTTACTGATGTCTTCCACTGCTCTTCTTCCTCCCTCTCCAACCTCCATGTCCAGGGACTTGGTACAAAACCCTCTACCAGCCAACCATCCGTTAGCCACAGGGTAACATGCAGGGAACGAATTCTCTTCAAATCCCCTGGGTCTAGATCCCTCCGAAGCCAGAGCTGCCTGGAAAATGTCAGCTCTCTCCACTCAGAAATGGGAAACAAAATGAATTACAAGCTCCAGACCAAATGTGCAGACTCTCATCAGTATGGAAGTTATTTCCAGGTTCTCCAAACAGTATTGATGACATGAATATTGCAATCACTTAGCATGCTATCTTATGCAAGGCTTCTGATCTCACTCTTAAAAGTGAACACCGATAACTATAGGTTTACCATTGTCTTATGAATAAAGAGGACTCAAGATGTGGAGTCACAATGGGAACTTAAACCCTCAGATTTCAGTCTGGCCCCTAGGTCACTGATGGAAATGCAATGTACTAGGCTGATGCCGTGGCTCACTTGGCTAATCCTCCGCTTGCGGTGCCGGCACCCCGGGTTCTAGTCCCATTTGGGGCGCGAGATTCTGTCCCCGTTGCTCTTCTTCCAGTCCAGCTCTCTGCTGTGGCCTGGGAGTGCAGTGGAGGATGGCCCAAGTGCTTGGGCCCTACACCCACATGGGAGATCAGGAGGAAGCACCTGGCTCCTGGCTCCAGATTGGCGCAGTGCACCGGCCATAGCGGCCATTTGGGGGGTGAACCAACAGAAGGAAGACCTTTCTCTCTGTTTCTCTCTCTCTCTGTCTAATTCTGCCTGTCAAAAAAAAAAAAAAAAAAAAAACAAATAAATAAAAATAAATAAAGTAAAAAAAAAAAAAGAAATGCAATGTGCTAAAAGGCATTCCTTCACTCCACAAATATGTATTAAATGCTGCCAGCACACTAGTCTTCACCTGCTACCAACTAACATGCAAGGCAGGAAGGGGTTCTTCAAAAAGCTAATGGAAAATATGTATTATTAAAAAAATTATGTGTGGACTTCAAAAGTTTTTGCACCAAAACAAATGTCTCTTTTAACTCTGCTTTCCCACTAATCTTTTGAGGTACTCCCTTATTCCATGACTGCAATAAAAAAAAAATGCAGAATTAAAGACCCTCCAAAAGGGCTACCTTGTGAGGAGAAATCACTGAAGATAAAAAGATCAGGACTCGTTGAGTTCAACTGAGTGGGTAGGGCACTTGGTTCTGAGAGACAGCTCAAAGCCACCAAGCTGAGACTAAGGAAACAAATTAGGGGACAGCTGATTGGTAGAATATGGAGTGTCTGGGGTGATGCCTTGGCTAGAACTGGCAATACCCACGGTGGATGGGCGGCTTCTTGGGCAAGATGCTCCACTCCACAAGGACCCTCTCCCTGTGATTCTGAGGCAGGGGAAGGTACTTGCTAATGTCACAGATCAGGACCATCCCTGTCCCTGCTCACCATCTGGTGTGGCCAGCCGCTGAAGGGTACCGGGGTCACAGAGGCAAGGGAAAGCTGGCCTGCTGAATAGCTACAGTAGTTCCCCCTCCTTATCCACAAGGGGCACATTACAAGACTCCCCTCCAGTAAATGCCTGAAGCCAAGCCTAGTACCGAATCCTAAGTATACCGTGTTTTTTCCTCTTCATACATGCCTATACTAAAGCATGATTTATAAATTAGACACAATAAGACATGAACGACAATAGCTAATAACAAAATGGGACAATGATAACAATATTCTCGAAGATTTATTAAAAACTTATTAGTGGTTTATTTCTGGGATTTTCTACGTAATATTTTCAGGTCACAATTGATCAAAGCTAAGTGACACAATAGAAAGTAAAATCTTTATATACAACGCCTCACTTAATCCTCACAACAACCTATGAATGATGAGTCATCCTACAGCTGGGGAAAACTAAGACCCTCGAGAGCTTCGGAAACTTCCCAAAGACCACAAAGCTGATAACAGGTGGACACAAGGATGGGAACCTGGCTCTTCGTGACAAACTCCATCTGGTGCTCCGTGTTCCCTGCACATCGTGGTGATGGTGGCACAACTCTATGACTACACTAAGAACCCCTGAACTGTACACTTTGAAAGAGTGAACTTCATGGAGTATAAATTATATCTCAATAACACCATTAAAAAAAGAGCTTCAGAAAACATGATCTGAAAAAGGCAGTGAAGGAAAAAAGTAAAGGAAGTACAATAGATCGGAGTGGGGGAGGGGAATAGTGAGGGATTCTGGCTTCTTGGAGACATAAGAGGACTGTAGCATCCCCAAGAAGAAAATGTTAGGCCAAAGATAGTCACATAGAAGTAGATGCTAAGACTGAAAACTGCTGAATTAACTTACTAGCTCATTGGACCAATATGTGTGAAGTGTGTCGTATACACCAAGAAGGTTCGGTCACAGTGGCAGAGTTCTTGCCTTTCTGGGGCCCACAACCAAACTCTTCAAAACAATGCACTTGGGTGAGCTCCTCCAGCACCCCAAGTGACTCTGCAGAGCCCTGAGTCTAAGACCCCAGGGGATTACCTAGTATCCCAAACACCCCTCTTTTTCCCCTCCAATCTCTAGAATCTAGTTAGACTCTTCTGCACTGCTCAAAAACACAATGAAAGCCCTCAAGTGACCCAGCCACGCCCTTTGTACTCCCCAGTAGAAACCAAGTTGCAAACTAGGACAGGGAGGAACTCAAAACTCTAGGAAGGGCAACCACTTGCCAGCCTCCGAGACTGGAACCAATGGTCTGACTATCCCAAAACCCAGGTACTGCTCGAGATTCCTGGATGAGGCCATCCAATTTACCTCCAATTTAAAATCCCAGATCTAGTCCCTTCTTTAAAGAATCAAGTACAAAAGAAACATGAGCAAGCACTGTAAAAGATACCAAAGCTTCTTTCAAGAAAAAAAAAGGATGCATATTGAAGACACAGGATCTTGGCACCACTAACAGGTTCCATTATACGAAGCCTTACCCTACACACAATATGTAAAATAGTTAGTTCCTCACTCTCTTTAAAAAATTAAAATAAGGGCAGCACTGCGGCTCAACAGGCTAATCCTCTGCCTGTGGCGCTGGCACCCCAGGGTTCTAGTCCCGGTCGGGGCGCCAGATTCTGTTACAGTTGCTCCTCTTCCAGTCCAGCTCTCTGCTGTGGCCCGGGAGTGCAGTGGAGGATGGCCCAAGTGCTTGGGCCCTGCACCCGCATGGGAGACCAGGAGAAGCACCTGGCTCCTGGCTTCGGATCAGCGCAGTACACCGGCTGCAGCGGCCATTGGGGAGTGAACCAACGGAAAAGGAAGACCTTTCTCTCTGTCTCTCTTTCTCACTATCCACTCTGCCTGTCAAAAAAAAAAAAAAAAAAATTTAAAATAAAATCCAGGTCTGTCCACCCTGGAAACTTCCATTATGACATGGCCACATTTTATATACCACAGAGATGAGAACACTGCACAATCTCCAAGGCCAAGAGCAGGGCACTGCTACTGGTTCTCTTTGTCTGCCATGAGGGTCAGGTAATCTGGCTGGAATCACTAATGGCTCAGCTAAACATCCACTTGGCACAGCCTCACAGGCCATGGAGGTCCTTCAAGGTCTATGTTCATTGATTTTTGAGGAAGACACTTTTTATCTGGATTAGCTGCTAAACCTCCTTTTTAAGAGTCCAATAAATTAAAATATAATTGACTTCACAGTGCATGCTTCTCACATGATAGCCCCATTTCCTTTAAAACCATTTCTGAAAACAACCAACTAAAGGGAGAAGCTGACTCATAAAATCCCATCTGAGGCGAATGGACTCTCTTCTCCCAGGATGCTCCCAGTAAGTTCACACCCTATGGAGACTTAGAAAAAACAAGCTCTCGTATTAAAGAGAGAGGCAGTACAAGGCCATACCACCCTGAATGCACCCGATCTCATCTGATCTCAGAGGCTAAGCAGAGCTGGGCCTGGTTAGCACTCAATGGAAGGAAAGAGGCAGTAGTGTATGGACACCTCCACGGGTGCATTTTCTCACTTTGCAAATGGCGCTTGTGGCAGCTCTTCCTGCTTCATATGACTGATTTCCACTTGAGAACAGTGATAAATACAATGACAATGTTGTACCTTTCATCTCAGACTTAACTGCAATGTCTTGAACTTTCCAACAGAGAACACCCCTTCCTTCTCTCAAAACCTCCTGCAGAATCCAAACCCAAGCAGCCCCAAGCGCAAAGGGCAACAGTCCACCTCGACCTTGGCCTGAAGACAAAGCACCCTTAAGAAATCTTTTGATCTGTGGAGATATTACTCCAGGCTAGAAAGGGCCCTGAAGCTTTAAAGGCCTTGAGAAGATTCTGAGTGGAGTCTATAAGAATGAAGAGACTCCACCAGGTTCAGCTGTCAATGGCTTCTGCAATCTTAAGTCACTTGTCAACGAGGCATCTGCAAACGCCTGGTACTTGAGATCTGGTTGGCAAGGTGTGTGGCAAGGTGTGTGTAGTTGGCACAAATACCCAAGAAGATCTATACAAAGGGAAATGATTTAGAAATTTTGACTGACTGGCTTCTTTAGACTTAAACCAAAAATTAATTTTTGTAACTAATGTTCTATGTAATCCCTTTATATAAATAACCCCTTCCACTACAAATATGAATACCAAAACAGAGTTAGGTATAAAATCTTTAAACCCCATGGGCATTCCTAAGGAAGAGACACATTACCAAGAAAGCTTATTCACTGGACTACTTTAGTAAAGGCCATTTCATCTCTAAAATATTTACGTGTACAGAAATTTTTCAGGCAATAAACATTGTTACTTTCAGCTACACTCAATCTCCCTAACTCCTTTGGCTAAAACACTGATCATGATGATTATTATAATAACAATTAACAATAGCCCAGATTCATTGGGCTCATAATATTTGCCACGCAGGCATTTATTGCTCTGGGAGTAGGAGGATTAACCACCCATTTTACAGAGGTGATAAAGAGGACTCAGAAAAGTTAGATTCCTTCCCAACGTGAATTAGTTAGAAGTGGAAGAACTAGCAGTGGAATTCGGGCTCGTCACGACCCTCATGAGACAGTGCTCTGGAGGGAGCTTGGCCAAGCTTCTTTTGAAGGAAAAGGTAGAACACATTGCCAAGCAGCTCTGTGTCCCAGGAACCAAGTGCCTCATTGAGCTACATGGAGGATCATGTCCTTCAGCGACTGCCTTCTCCACGGAAGTCTGAGACTGTATAAGAAGGTCCATGAAGGCCGGCGCCGCGGCTCACTAGGCTAATCCTCCGCCTAGCGGCGCTGGCACACCGGGTTCTAGTCCCGGTCAGGGCGCCGGATTCTGTCCCGGTTGCCCCTCTTCCAGGCCAGCCCTCTGCTGTGGCCAGGGAGTGCAGTGGAGGATGGCCCAGGTGCTTGGGCCCTGCACCCCATGGGAGACCAGGAAAAGCACCTGGCTCCTGGCTCCTGCCATCGGATCAGCGCGGTGCGCCGGCCGCAGCGCGCCGGCCGCGGCGGCCATTGGAGGGTGACCCAACGGCAAAGGAAGACCTTTCTCGCTGTCTCTCTCTCTCACTGTCCACTCTGCCTGTCAAAAAAAAAAAAAAAAAAAAAGAAGGTCCATGAGATACTCAGAAAACAAGACTTTGCAAGAACCCAAGTTCCAAAATCAGCACAGCTCAAACAGCTGCCGCCCCTGTAAGAAAAGATAAAATGTTGCTTGAATGGACTAGGAAGATTCTGGACCATTTGTCCATCATAACTATGGGAGGAAAAATAAAAAGCCAGAAATTAAACATGTCACATAAGAAGCCGAATTAAATCCTGGAAAACATTTTTTGAGAATCAAGTCATCAAAGCTAAATTTTGAAAGCGTTACCCAAGGGAGAGAGGAAGATCTTCTATGATGGAGATTTTTAAATAGACCCAGCAAGCTTGTTTCTTTGGCAGCTAATCAGTGTGAGCCTACCAAGCCATTTCCACCTGATTTCAACATTTTTGCTATTATAACTATCGTTATTGCTTAACATTTATCGTAAAAATTAGGGACCTGACATAAAAATTAGGGAACTTCAGAGACCAGTAGAAAGGACTAGTTATCCATGCAAAGTGCTTGACTAAATGCCTAGTGCACAGTAAGTTAGCGGCTTTACATTTCATTAGACACACTCATTTCTTCTTCCCCTGTGTTGGTCCTGTTTCCCCACTAGGTTTTAAAACATTTCACATTCCAACAAAATCACTCCAGAAGGGGTTGCCACAAGTTCAGATCTGATCCTGTAGGCACTGGCTATCTGTCCAATATTGACACGTATTCTACTTGAAGAATTGCCCTTAATTTTTAGGGGAGAGATATTCACACACACACACACTGGGTCACAGTTCTCCTCACTGTTCTTAGTGAACTCTGGTCAGTAGAAGACTTCGCAGCTACACTACACACTATGCTGGGTGCTGGGTCCTGACTGGCAACAGGCCCAGCAAATCATTTTCAGTTCGATGTTCACTCCAATGACGAGTTTCTGGAAGTGACATTGCAGTTTGGCAATAGATCCTTCGTTACTAAACACACTGCCTCCCGAGGAGGTTCTTCTGTATTCATTTAGGCACCAGTAGGGAGCTGCTTCCCCCACTGTGTAAATCTGACTCCATATCGATAGACTTCATTTCAAAGCCATTTCAGGATTTCTGCCAAGAAATTGACTCCCATAGCTCAAGTGGCAAGCAGTTGACCATCAGCAGCCACGGAGGTGCGAAGACAAGGGGCCACTTAGATTCTCAGCTTATTTCTGAGAATAACTCCACTCTGAGAAAAACACACAGCTTATTTCTGAGAATAACTCCATTTCTGAGAATAACACACTCCAGGTTCTGAGGCCCTGGAGCTACAGGTTGGCATTTTTCTCCCTGCTCCATTCAGACACATCTTCACTCTACTGAATTCTGTTACTTTGTACCATGAGGTGAGTAGGGGAGAAAATTTCTAAGGGAAAGTCCTTGCTTTTGCACTCAGATGAAAATCTGACACCATTAATGAAAATAATAATTGAACTCTTTGGGCTTGAATTGCAATGGAACACAACACTAACAGCACGTTTATACTCCTAATTGTTATCAAATGTTTTTGGAGGGCTCTTTGCAATGTGCACAGTTCCATCTTTTCCTTTGTCTGTAAACCTATATCCTCCTCTTTGGCCTATCCATTCTTCTCCTTTCTCCTCCAGAAAAGCAAAAAACAAAACTGAGTCACAAGACAGATTTTCTTCTGAAAAAAATCTTGCCACGAAACTTCCAAATGAGAACACAAATCTATTTCCCTTTCTAACACCATGACTCTTCAGCTGAAGGAGAGAAACGAAGTGATTAGTCAGCTATCAGCTGAGTGGGTCCTCACCAACCTATTTCCTCAGCGCCCCTACCCCACCCTTCCCCTCCCCCTCCCATTCTCTGCCCTCCCAGAGAAGCTCATCTATGCTAGGCTGAGCAGTGAACACCAATTACACCAAGAGCCCTTTGCTGCTGCCTGGTCCGCTGGTTTTACTGCTTTGCCAGATGGTTGAGGCCAACTCTCTACCCTACCATTAATTCATAACTCGGTAATAACTTTCCCACGACTCCAGGAAATTGACATGAAGTGCAAATGTGAATATTTGGAAAGGGAATCAAGGTTGGGCAACTCTTTTACACCTGCCAGAATAGATAGCAATGAGACAAAAAGATACCTCATTATACATGCCGGAATGTTATTTTCCCTAAACCAGGGCTGAACGACCAAATACATAATATTGGAGAAAGTGGGAAACAAAGTTCAGACTTTGGGCTCCTCGTGGCATTGCTTTCTCGCTAACTTTTCAGCTTTACACCTACTGCACCTTTGGGTTCATCCACTAATGACCTTGAGTTTGAGCATCTATGTAACATTATATTCTTCTGACAGATTCATAGATTAGCAGATATGAGTGCATTCTCTTGCTAAGACAGGACACCATCCAATGTTTGTTAGCATCATTAAACTAAAACTGACTTTTCACCTGCTCCCATACCATATGCAGCTGCAAATTTTTAAATTAAACTATGAAGCCATGCATAAATTTACATATATTACAGACTAGCCTCTCCATTTAACATGCAAATGTACTCCAATGTTTCAGAACACCTTCTGTCGCTAATTAATTTGCTGAATTATAATTAGACTAATCCTGCATAATTAATAAGCACAGATTTTTTTTTAATTTGTAAGCAGCTTGAGGAGATCATTCACTTCCTTCTATAAACTGCTAAGTAAGTGTTAAAAAAAATCTGGAAAGAACATGTGTGAAAAGGTATGTTTGATGTTGCATACAAACTCAAACTAGCGTGGAAGATACAGAAGTCAGTATTGATAAAGGTACATATTTGAAGCCAACAATCAAACAATCAAAAAATCACATCCTGAGGATGGGGACTAATTCTTCCTTTGTCTCCTTGTATATAGTGTTTTATTCTTTGCCTTCTATCCAGTGGATCTTCTAAGATCACAGAGGCGGGAAAGGATTAAAGGAACCGTATGTTGTATTAGGAGAGATAATGATATTAACACTCCACTGTATATCAAAACACTCTGTGCATGCTGGGTGCTTAGAAGCCCCCTTTGATGGTATTTGGAATCATTTTCATTTTGACTGCCAAAAACACCCGAGATCCGTCTAGTGGAAACAATTAAGTTCCATTAGTACTGTATCCATTCGGTAATGATCACTATGAAGGGTCTCTCTTTCATGCTGGAGAGTAGAGTCGCAAAGAAAAGTATGCATCTGTGCACTTGAAAATGTGAAGCTGTAGGGTTTTACGACCAAGCATGAAGCTTCATTTTGATCTGAAAAATAAACCAGGGTTAGGGGGGCGCAACGTATGGGTAGATGACTTGTTAGAAAATCTGGGGCTAGAATGGGGAAGGCCCCAAGTAAGCCTAATAAACAGAGGTGCAAGTTGAGACCGACTCTGGAAAGACAAGTGTGCGATGCATATACTGGCAAGTGGAGGTTTGAACACTGAAGAGAGGGCAGAGATAAGATTTCAGAGAAAATAGAGAATTCTTTGGCCCTTGCAATTCAGTGAAATTACATATGTGAGTGGCCAAAGCACTGTTGGGTCAAAAGCATGGAGCCTCTTCAAACACGGTGAGCTTCAGCCACTGCAATTCTGTGCTTCCTAGCAAATCTGTAAGTCAAAACTTCTGCAGGAGCAGAAACAATTTTCCTAAGTTCATTAGCATACCAAATGCCCTTTCACAATTCCAGGCAGCCAGCACATTTTTATTTATTTTTAAATTTTTCACAAAGCTAGACAATAAGACAAGCTGGGAATTGAGAAGGAAGTTAAAAAGTACACAGGCACCCAGGAGGCCCCTGGACAAAGCCAGGAGCAGATGCTGGGGCCAATCACAGGAGCTATTCCTGCGATTTCCGGGAGAGACACTGGCTTCGGAGGACTTCCCTCCTCCTTATCTTCAAGGAGAGCCCAGGACAGCTATGGGGCTACCCCGACAACTCACCTAAGTACGAAAAATAGTTTGGAAAGACCTGGGCAGATAGTTTAGAAACATGGACATGTGGACGCTCTTTCCAAGCTGTCACCCATGTCGTCAGTGTCATCAGACATCGATGGTTCAGCAGGATGTTTGCAAAGCCTGAAAGAAAGGGAGCTTTCTGTGCCTTTCTGACATCCTTGGAAAGAACATACAGCAGGAACAGTAACACTAACAGGAGAGAAAAACTACTTTCTTAAAAAAAAAAAAAAAAAAAACCATAAACGGTCATGGAAACCTTTAATAATATCTTCAGTTTCCAGAAACACCATTCGAATGTTCCTTGCTTCCCTGTCAGTGTCCGCATATCCCACTTTGAACAGCTCTGCAGGTTGAGCATCTCTCATCCAAAAATCTGAAATCTGAAAAGCTCCAAAATCCAAAACTTTTTGAGCCCCGAAAGATGCCAAAAATGGGAAATCATACACCATGTAACTTCATCTGATGCACAAAATTATTTTAAAGTATTGTACAAAATTACTTTCAGGGTAATGTATAAGGTGTATACAAGACATACATGGATTCATGTTAGACTCAGGTCTCATCCCAAGATACCTCATTTTGCATATGCAAATATTCCAAATTTTTTTTTAAACCCTAAAATCAGAAATACTTCTGGCGGTAAGCATTTTGGACAAGGGCTATTCAGCCTGTAATAGGAAACCTGATTTCTCTGTCAGGGACATGTGCCGGTCTGTTTTTCTACAGCAGAAAATGCTGGATGGTTAAACCCACAGGGTGAAGCGCAGGGGTCTGCCTGCCTGTTTCTTTCCAGAATGTATTGGGTTGAGACCTTGTCCTACCACTAGAGCAGAGCTTAGAGCTGGAGAGAACCACACAGTACACCCAACCAAGTCCACCAGTGGACAGGCAGGCAGTTTTGTTTCGGTTTCAGTTTGAGGTTTGGGTTTTATTTTTCCTTCAGCTTTGCCCAGCCACTTTCACAATATGTACTAGTCCAGAGGAAGCAACTGTGACCCATGTGGAGACAGCCTTTGATTAATCCCTGACAAGCTCTTAGGGAGAAAGAAAAGGCTGTGGCAGGGAGACACTCAGGTGTACAGCGGTTGGTTAACAAAGCAACTTTGGCTGACGAGTTTTCCCCTCATACACACAGTCCAAGAAATTTCTCTAATTTTATTTTTTGGCAGAAGGATTTTCCTCCACGAACACCACATGTAGTTTATTCTTGTGATTCATTCTCTCTCCCTCTCCCCATTCCCAAATTTAGGATAATGTATTGTGTTCTTTAAGTGCTACCTACATGTTGGGGGTGGGGAGGTGAGCTGGGGAAAAGGGGTGACTGAAGAAACCGAGATGATAATTACAGCAAATCCCTGTTTCATTGGAAAAATACGACAGCTTGCCTCCACTCTAGCCAAGAAGACCCATATTCACAGTTAATGGAACCTTCATGCCTCCCCCCCCAAAAAAGGAAAAAAGAAAGAAGGTGTAACTTGACAGGTAGCAGGTGGTACATATGGAATTATCATTGGCTATTAACACCAGGTCGGGTATCGTATTAGCCACCTTCAGACTACATTTGGCAAACCCACATAAAAATATAAAACCAGGTATTTCAATATTCTGTCACTCCCTTAGCAAAACAGATTTTCTTATATTACTCATAGTAGAGTCAGCCGGCTTTCATTGGAATTTTTTTAACATTTTTTTTTCTTAAAGAAGAACTAAACCTAAATGATGTAAAAGAAAAACTGGGACAGAAATCAGGTCAAGAATTTGATGCAAAAGGCATTGAGAAAAGGCTAAGAATATTCCAGAGCTTTGTCAGTTTAGCAACCAAAATCATGTTAGCCGACTCTCATCCAAACCGCTACGTCTACTCAAGTTTCCAAAAAACAGTTATTTACTTTCAATATTTTGTTCATTGAAACTTTATTGATTCTAAATCTATAAACTCTGGAAATTGGCAACTATTTGGAATTTCCCAAATTGTGGCATCCAAATGTAAGCTTTTTAAAAAATGTTGTAAGAGAAGTATATGCGTTTGATGTTTCTTCTTTATCTATATTACCATTACGTTTTGTAGGAACACCAGTCATCCTGAAATTTTCACTTGGCCCATGAGTAGGTGTCCATAATCTCATCTTTCATTTTCTCTTTTTAAAATTTTGGCTCAAAAAAAAAAAAATCACATGGGAGCACAGCGCACATTGCAGACCTGAGCAGCCCTCAGGGACAGACGCAGTCGCTGGTGCTTCTGCAGGGCAACCCTAAACTCTACTCTTTCCTGCCATACCATACCACAGTGTTGCTCAAAAGTGTGGTGGATTCCAAGGCAAGGGGAAATCATCAGAGCCCCCTGATTCCAAAAGTTGAGGCTAGGGAGAAAACTTCCCACCCCAGGTGAATGAACTTTCTCATCTCATATTCAAAGGAAAACTAAATGTGTTTGGGGAAGTTTCATAAGAACACAGTAAATCAGCCTCAATTTTCTTAATACAAGAATCTGAGTTCATGTTGAGGTTTCAAAAGTCCTTGACGGAGGCCAGCCCAAACGTCAGCTTTCCAAATAACTTCCACACTGAGCTGTTTGGCTTTATGTTTCACAATGCTGTAAAAATCCAGATAATTTCTAAAGATTAGAGTTCATTTTAGGCGTTTATTCTGACCTTCATTAAATGAGGTCTATTTTTAAAGCCTGGTGTAGTGGCCTATCTCTCTACACAGTAGGCTCACTCAAGATCAAATAATCAGAATGACTCAAAGAAAACCCTTCTTGAAAAAAAGAATGCAGGAGTATAGTTGTCTACAAAAATTTTAAACTTCAAAATAGTTCAATTGCCCATTTAACTTGCCAAAGTAGATATCATTATTGAGTCAACACACACACATTGAGTCAAAACACACACATTTACATGCACACACATCATAAAAGATAGGGGTAGCCCAAAAATATATGTTATATTGAGTCCCCCAAAACTCAGTTGAGACTTTCAGTGTCATTCGCTTTTTCACTGTCCAAATAGCCTTTGAAAGAAGTACAGATAAACCAAATGAACCATCCCAAGTTGTTTTGGAATATGGCAAAGAATTAAATGACCAAAATTTTAACATCAGTGGCAGACAAAAGGTCTAATTAGCATACTCGGTATCTAAGAATTTGCAAAAACCAGAGGCTTGGTTTTACCTACAGGAGCCTCCCTGGCCCTTGAGTTTAGAGCTGGGTTGCCAGTTTCTCCCTGTGCAGTGGATGATGGAATATGACCATTAAAGTAAAAAAAAAAAAAAAAAAAAAAAAAAAAAAAAAAAAACCTTCCCTTGGGAAATCATCAGCTGACCTGGAAGTAAAACATCTCAGCCCTTCACTGAGAGGCCACAGAGCCTGCTCTGCTTTCTCAGGGATCTGTGGGATGGGGTCTAGAAGCATGGGAAAGAGAGACCACAGCTCCCTGGGGAAGATGCACAGAAGAGTCGGCACGCCACATTGGAAGAGAGGCCACTCTGCAGCCCAGCGCTCTCTGCTGACTTGGACACCAGGGACCAGACATCAGGCTCCCCGTGCAAACCCATTGGCAGGATCGCCACTCCCAGAAATGGCCAGAAATGTCTCCGGTCCAACACCATGACAAGGAAGTCATCTTGTTTCCTATCTGAGTCGGAATTAACTGGCTACTCATTTGGTCTGAATGGAAAATACAACCCGACCATTCTCCTGGCTAAATCCTACCTTGAAATAGAAAAGAATTTGAAAAATCAGACGGGGTTTTGTTTGTTTGTTTGTTTATATCTCTGAACATGCCAAGGTAATCACAAGAAAACTATGCTGAATGTACAGCTAGATCATATTCCATGTCTAATGCTTTCTATGTCAATTTTTAAATTTTGTATTTAATATATTTGAAAGAGAAGAAGAGAAAGAGAGAGAGAGAAACTCTTCTCTTTGTTGGTTCACTCCCCCAGATGTCCACAATAGCAGAGCTGAACCAACCCAGAGCCAGGAGAAAAAAACCCAGGTCTCTCACCTGCGTGGCAGGGACCCAACTACTTGAGCCATCACCACTGCTCCCAGAGTCTGCATTAGCAGGAAGTCGGAGCCAGCAGCAAATGCCAGGGATCAAACCTAAGCACTCTGATATGGAATGTGGGCATCACAACTACTATCTACACTGCTGTGCCAAATGCCTGCCCCTACAATTTTTTAAGTGATAAAGCTGTTATTGGGTTAATTTTTTTTCTTAACTATTTTAACCTGGGTTGAATGTGTATGCTCCTCCTAATGAGATGACTCATTGAAAAGGAAGGATAAATGTCATCTACTTTTCATGTGATCTATAAAATTAATCTCCCATGCTTATGTTAATACCAATAATGCAATGTAGGAGGCAGTATGACCTACAGAATCGAACTTGGGAGTAAGGAGATCATGTTCAGTGACTGCCTGTATTACTGACAGTATCGTCACCTGGCTCTGCCTCCCTCGCCTACTCTCTCCCCTCATCTACGTTCTCACATATCTTCCCTGTAAAATTGGGTAATACCTCTGAGAGATGCAGGGAGAATTACTTAGGTGCTTTGGGAAACAACTCAAAACACCTTTTATAACTTTCTTGTGAAATAGCAGATATTGTTAATGTTCCCGCTGTAGAATCAGCCTCTGGTAAATAACCACGCCACACTTAGTAAATTGTCTTTTTCCTCAGTAAAAGTGATTCTCTCCTGAGCTTAGGCAGGTGACCCTCCACCCACAGCGTCCTGTTTATTTCTAGAGAATAAATTACACAGAAGCAAGGTGCCGTGGTTAGTAATTAAGTCGCCAAGTTAAGGAGGGATCAATGCTTACACTTTAGGGGTTAAATGAAAAGCTGATGATGTCGGGAAGGAATTCATGTTCCGTATTCAGCTGTAAAACAAACGGGGAGCTCTGTGTTTGGTGCCTGAGACATCTTCCGAAACAATAAATCAATTTAATATCAATAATTGCCAGATATATGCTAGATTAAATGAACCAACACAGATAGCTTTGTTCACAGAGAAAACAGGGCCAAATGGCTTTCATTAGCATGACTAATCCCAAAGTTCTGTGGTTCCATCATCAGATGGCTGAGCCTGGATTTTGACTCTTGCAATGTATGATCTGGCGCAAGACATTAGAAGTCCAGCAGTTCAGTGCCTTTTAACACATGCCAAATATCAGAGCATCAAGGTGACACTTAAAGCACCCATATTTGCTAAAACTGTACCCACTGGGGCCCGGAAACACAGCTGCTGTGCAGAAGACCAGGGGGTTGCTCTTCAATACACACAGAGGCTTTTCCAAGGCCTGTTTTGAAGGTGCTTTGGAAACACATTTCGGCCTTGAGGGGACAATCTTCACACACACCAGCCATTCACACACACCAGCCTTGTTTCTGTAGCTCTCCCTGCAACCCTGGTCATTCCCGTTGCGATTATAGGACTCAACAGGGCCCTGCATCTATTCCCAACCCCTGAGAACAGTCACCCTTTTGTGGAAATCTGTACGTATCTTGTCCCCTTGTTGGTCAGTCTCTGATTCTCTGAGTCCCCTCTGTTGGTCACTCTCGTTGGTCAGTCTCTGATTCTCTGAGGCCACTCTCTTGTCCCCAACACACTATCACAGCACTTTGGCCAGTCCTTGTGAAAATACTTCCTCAGCTGCCCCTTGAAGTGTATGTGTGTGCACATGCATGTGTGTCAACTGCCAGAAATGCAGAAACACAGAATCACTCTTCAGGGCCTAGTCAATGGGTGGTCAAACCTCTGGGCAGTCTGCTTTGGAGGTCTGTGTGAGCCACAGGTCAGAGCAGCTGCCTCTGAGTCACTAGGGCTGTGGGACCCCAAATCCCTTCATAGCCAATCTGGGGAAAGGAGAAAGTACTCAGCTTTCCATTTTCATGACAGAAAGAAAGGAAAGCCCTGTTAGCCCATGTGGAGAATGCATTTTAAAGGTCAAGTGTGACTACCCCTATACCAGAGTTGTAAAATCACAGGCTCTGGTTATAAATGTTCTTTAAGTGCAACTGATATAGACAGATATCAGCCAATTTCTTAGAAGGTTCTCCCTGCCTATTTCTTTGCAGGCTGTACTTGCTTTTTGTTGTGTATGCGGGGCGGGGGGGGGGGGGGGGCCCAGGAAGGGAAGGGGGAGGGGGAGGGAGAGTTGCTAATTATAACAGCTCTCCTACCTTCTCAATTTACATAATTGCAAACCATCCCTCTACAGGTGTTCCCAGGCGTCTCCTCAGTTCAGAAGGGTTATGAGAACTCTCAGTACTTCTCTTGTGAGGCAGTGCCACCAGGTGAGGGCCCCACATACCACTGGGCCCCCTCATCCTCTCCATATGATGGCCTATTTGAGAAATCCAGGCAGGTTCACCCACCATAAAGATGGCATTGCAAACAGAAGGAGTATAGGAAGCACCATGAAGTCACTCATTCCACCCCCACCTTTGTTTTAAACACCAATCCTTCTAACAGTCTTCTCAAGCCTGCTAAGAAATAACAAACTATTGCTTGAATAGGGTGGGGATCAAATGTCTTGGGAAACATACTCAAAAGTTCGAGAACACTCGACGTATCTGTGAGCTGGACGTTGACCTCTCTGCCTCAACTTGAAAAGGTGGGACAGCTATTTCTCTGTGCATCACCTTCTCTGACTCAGGGTGTGCTGCATCGAGGGTCTTCATCTAGGCAGAAAATCTTCATCCATACATGACACTCATTGATTCCTCCATGTGCTCCACTTTGTCAAAGTACAGGCATTAAAAACTGATGTCCTGCTCAAGCTGACTTACCTCAAACGGTAGAGTTAGAAACATACCAGGGGATTCCAATTCAATCCCATCAAGGTGGCATGTACCAATGCCATCTCACTAGTCCCAGTGATCAATTTCTGTTCACAATTGATCATGATAGGACTAAGAGCCAAAGGGAGCACATAAACAAGACTAGTGTCTGCAAATACTAGCTGATAGAATAAAAAAGGGAGAGAACGATCCAACATGGGAAGCAAGATACACAGCAGACCCATAGAATGGCAGATGTCCTAAACAGCACTCTGGCCTCAGAATCAGCCCTTAAGGCACACGGATCTGGCTGAAAAGCCCATGAGAGTATTTCAGGCATGGAAAGCCAAGACACTCTGGGAAAAAAAAAAAAAACACCTAAATGAAAGATCTCCACGAGTGAGATCCCACTGGAAAGAACAGGTCATCAAAGAAGGAGGTACCTTTCTCTGAAGGGAGGAGAGAACTTCCACTTTGACTACGACCTTGTCTAAATATGATCAGAGTCAGTGAACTCAAAAGGCTTCCATAGCTTTGGAAACTCATGACAAGAGCCTAGGGTGATTACTGATGCCATAAACAAGAGTGTCAATTTGTTAAGTCAACAACAGGAGTCACTGTGCACTTAGTCCTCATGTAGGATCTCTGTCCTTAATGTGCTATACATTGTGATTTAATGCTATAACTAGTACTCAAACAGTATTTTTCACTTTGTGTTTCTATGTGGGTGCAAACTGTTGAAATCTTTACTTAATGCATGCTAAACTGATCTTCTGTATATAAAGAGAATCGAAAATGAATCTTGATGTGAATGGAAGGGGAGAGGGAGAGGGAAAGGGGAGGGTTGCAGGTGGGAGGGACGTTATTGGGGGGGGGGAGCCATTGTAATCCATAAGCTGTACTTTGGAAATTTATATTCATTAAATAAAAGTTAAATAAATAAATAAATAAATAAATAAAACTGATGTCCAGCTCACCAGGACATGAGTCATTTCCATGTTCTCAGCATATTGCTGAGATTTTACCACCATCTGATTCAAACAGTAGTTGATCATTTCAAGACTTGAGAAGTACAGAAGGAAGTTCTTTTCATCACCTTTGAGGCAACCGAAACTCACCAAACTGAGCTAACATTCTGTGTAAAGGATCATAACAGATCAGTCTCCCTGGAAGGAGGGAGAAAAGACCATAGATCTTCTGGGCCAACACAAGGATCTTGAAGTCCCCGGGTTCAGGAAGAGGAGGCATTCAGGACTGTGCTGGTCCATTGTTTATGTCCACTGGCTAGGCTCTGGCACCAGTTATTTAATCCAACACTAATCTAGGTGGTGATCTGAAAGGTATTTTGTAGATGTGGCTAATATCTACCTCTATGGCTAGTAAAGAAACCACACTTGATCATGTAGGTGGATTTCATCCTATCAACTGAAGGCCTCAACAGCAAAAACTGAGATTTCCAGGAAAAGAAATTCTGCCATAAAACAGTGGCATCACCCCCGACCTGCACTTCCAGCCTGCTGGCCTGCCCTGTGGACTTCAGACTTGTCAGCCCCACCCCACCCCACCCCACAAAGACCCAATATCTAATCATTCCTGTTGGTTCTGGTTCTCTGGAGAACCCAAGGGATGGGTTGCAAAGACCAAACTTAATGCAAGGACCTACTGGAAATTTCCTTGCTAGAGAGAAGTTCCATCACTAAAAAAACTTGAAGATGAAAAAGAATTTAATAATACTGAAGGGGGGGCATCTTTCTGCCTGGGTGGACAACCCCTTGCACAAGTCCCTGGTGCACATTAAACTTCACAGGGACCTTCCTTTTTAGTGTTAGAAAAGTGGTAGGGCAGAAAGCATGAGGAATATTTGTGTGATCTGTGGTGTGATGGCCTTACAACACTTATTTTTAATACATTGGAATGAAATGTATTCAATTGGAGCTTCAATCCTAAACAGAATGAGTTTACTGTCTCCTGTCATTATTATAGCCCAGGTATAATTAAAATGTGTCAAGTTTTGCATGTTTTTTTTTCTTATTCTCTGAGAAATCCCCTACTTTTCTAGATTGGTTACATAACTCTAATAAGAAAACCTTGTCAAGAATAAAATCTGGCCTACATTGCCTGAGGAAAAG
Source organism: Oryctolagus cuniculus (assembly GCF_964237555.1). NCBI lineage: Eukaryota > Metazoa > Chordata > Mammalia > Lagomorpha > Leporidae > Oryctolagus > Oryctolagus cuniculus. The sequence continues at coordinate 48,297,382 of NC_091433.1, read as the reverse complement.
CCTAGAATGTATTTACTCTATTGGATGAAAATAGAAACATGAAGAACCATGCCTGTCATATAAGGAATAAGGCTCAGCCCTCTCCTTTCATCTGCATAACTGTAGCCAAATTTCCAGTCATGTCAGAAAAGAGCTCCCCCTAATTAATAGGGAAAATGGTTAGAATCTGGTAGGGCTAAATGTTTTTCTTTAGGTTGAACTGAATCAGGAAAAAAAATCAAAAGCATGGCTAGTGTGGATTCCTGAAACACTTAGCCTGCTTTCTTTGAACTGTTGGGCACCTAAGATATGCCCGTTGGATTTCCTCTTAGAAACCTGGCCTTTGTGAACTTAAACCTTTATCTGGGCTAGCTGTGAAAGAGAACCCATGCGGATCTTCCACAGGCTCCCATCTATCACATTCCTCCAAGGAAATGGAGGGTGGAAAGGAACCAGAAGAATCACTCTCAACCAGAAAGTGGACCAAGTTTGGCCAACCTGTAAACAGACTAGGAAATAGCCCCTACTTTCCAAGAAGCACCTGCTATATGGGAAGTCCCTAGCATGCTGAATTCTTGCAAGGATTAAATAAAATCTTATGCCAACTTTGTGAGATGTCTCTATACCAACACCTAATAAATGGAAGTTGTTGGTATTGTTATTAGTTCAAAAAGAACCACGTGAGTTCAAAAGAAAATAAACCAACTAATGCTTATCCTTGTGTTGACCAGTGACCCATATGCTTATTTCATTTAAATGCTCATGACAATATTTGAGATATATAGTATTCCTATACTATTTTATATAGATGGGGAAAATGGTGTAAAAAGATCTTCAAGAAGCCTTTTAAGATGGCAGAGATGGGATAAACATAGGGCATTCTTCCCTAGAATTTCCTTGTTTAACCCTGTACAAATCCAATTTTTGATAGGGGGAGAAGGAATCAGTGCGATTTTTCCCCTAAGCATTTCATCAGGAGTCTATGATGATTGGATCATTTGATCCATGACTACTGAGAGTACACACCATGACTTTTTATTACAGGTTTATTTGGATTTCAAGGCAGGGAGCCTCTATTTTAATACTCATTCACTTCATGCCTTCATTCCATTCCATGAGGTAATTTTTCTTTTCTGTTTTTGAAATTTTCTAAGGCTCACTCATCTTTCAGAGAACACATAAACACCAACCTCCTTGTAAGTCTTGAGCCTTTATCTGCATCGCTCCCTCTTTGGGATAACCACACCCACCCATGAGGAAGCGACATCAATCCCAGGTGATTCTCACATCTTCTACACACAACCCATTGGGCTTCCAGGCCTTATTCAGATTCAGATAACTAGCGAGAAAATACCAGAATCATGGCAGAAAGGACCAAAATTTACTCAAAGTTTACCAAGAAAAATGGGACGCAGAGGAAAAAGGAGAGAATTGGAGAAAAACCATGGAAAATGGGGAGTTGGGATACAGACTTCATGGTGGCTTAAGTGGGGGAGAGAAATGGAGAACAAAGTAATAAGGCAAAAATCTTAATTTGCATTAGTGTTCTTTCTATGCAAAGATGCATAGAAAAACTAGAATTATTTTCAATTACTTTTGGCAACTTAAATGTTTGGGGTGTAACATCACGCTAAGGCAGGGACAGGTGGACTTTTGGCTTTATGTAGATTGTTATCTCCAAGGCTCATTCAGGACCATGTATATTTGTTGAGTGCACCACTTATTTGGTACTGAATTTTACAGTGATTGACATCACAAGTAGTATGGGAAAAGCAGTTCCAGAAGATCCTAACTAGAGTCCATTACTTCACAGCTGTGTGACCTTAGGGAAGTCACTGAGCTTCTCTGAGCCTCACTAATAGTTTCTATTTATGTAAGAAGTAAGTAAGACACTATACGGGTAAGTGTGTTGAGAACACATAAAGTGCTACATAAACATCATTGTTCAGTGCTTTGCAGGGACTCATTAAAATCGTGTTGATCGATTGACTAATTAACTCTGGGCAGCTTCTTTAAAGTTTCTTCATTTAGTTGAGAAAGGGGTAGCCATGTAAGACAAGTGACATCCAAGAAAATCCACTACAGAAGCATAGTCCAAGGGCTTTGTCAGTTTATAAATTTACTTGCAAACAAACCTCTTGGTATTGCTCAATGAATTTGACTTTGGTTGGGATGATGAGATTTGCTGGAAGACATTTAGACTGTCATTTTGTTATTTCCTGCATGTGTGAGGATGAAAGAACCTGGGTTCCAAAAATCTAAGTGAAGAAGTCAGAGATGCCAACCGCCTTGACCAGCTGCAGACACACAGAAGGCATTTCCGAGAACACTGGGGACTGGATCAAGTCTTAAATACAGTAACCCTCCCTCCCGCGGAGTACACCGACTGCTGGGCGAGGTTTTCATGAACCATCTCAGGGTTTGCATGGCCTCATAAAAACAAGAAAAGACTTGAAGTTGAATAGAGTTGAAGTAAATGAAGCTTCAAACTAAATTTTTATTGAAATTCTCCCCATTGTCAGCCGACATTTTCAATTTTCATTTTCCTGCCTCAGCCCATTTTGCCATAGAAACTTGGATGTTTTCATTGAACAGCAGCCAGTGAACATTGGACTGGAGGGGCATACTATAAATTTGGAAAAATAAATAAATGCTTCAGAACTTCCACTTGAAAACCACAGCTAAAAATGAAATCAAATCTGACCCACCCCTTTTCTTTTAAATTGTGGGAACAGACTTCGTCTGCCTCGATTTCTAAGTCCATATTAAATTTTACATAAGCACCTTAGAGATCAATGCACAGCTTGGTCTCAAGCAGTTGCGGAACCTTTGACTCATACAGCAAGGTATGGACAAGTTGAATCCGAAAGTCTCATCCCGTCTGCCCCAGCTTCTTTAATAAACATGTGTGCTTAAAAAATAAAAAGGGAAGAAAAATTGGTTTATAGGCATAGAGAGAATAATTCACTCCAAATTGCTCCTTTGATAAATGTGGACAAAAGAATAAAATTTGTCACCCTGCTAATATTACCATCAATATTTTGTCCAGCTACATTCCTTCCAATTTAAAAACAGTTCAATATCCCTTTTACCTTCAAGTAGCAGCACTTAATAAACAGTGATGGATGGTTTTTATTTTTGTTCGCATTTCAGTCTTCCCTGCTTCTGCTACAAGGGGACTATTTTGCTTGGGGGAAATGTAGATCTTCCGTCTTCCTTGCATTGACATGCATCCCTCAAGGAAAGACGGCCATATTTAATTCATAACCCCCATCGGCTACACAAACATACAACTTCCCATCAATTAGGCAACACAGAGATGTTGTTAAAAATCAATGAGCTTATTATTAAATATATTTTTTTCATGTAGCAATAATAGTTATTGCTGCACTATTGTTATTACTGCAATGTCAGCTGTTTAGGCGGCTTTCAGAGAGTTTGATTGGCTTTGATCTTGCTAGCAAGGCATTCTCTGAAACAAGGGATCTGAGCGAGGCTTCCCTGTTCTGTCTTCTGCCATAGATAGAAGCCACCGAGAGAAGGGGGAAATGCCTGCTGTAGCAGAACAAGCCCTGGATTGGAGGAAGGAGACCTGGGTTCTAGTCCCAGCTCTGCACGTAGCTAGCTGTGTGACCTTAGGTAAGTCCCTTCCGCAATCTGGTCGTTAGTTTTCTCTTTGCAAAAATGAAAAGGGTTATCCTCCACGAGCCTTCCATTCCAAATTTTAGGATTCCTTAAAAAATTCTGTTTTACGAGCAAAGGAAATAAGTAGAAATGGATGCAATTCGGCAACACTCAATTGTTTCTTTTCCAAAGACTCCCGATATAAAAACAAAAAGGGAGGGGGGAGCAAAGCGTGAGAACGCTACTGAATCTGGAGCAGACATTACATTGATCCAAAAACCAAATATGCCCATATTTGTGTTTTCATCCTCGTCGTGTGTTTATTAAAAATAATTTTGATATTTTGACACATGCCACTACTGTGGGAGCCTCCTGCCTACAAACAGAGATGTTAAAACTGTGCCAGCACATGCAAAGGTTAAAAACAACATTGCACAAATTTTGGCAACTACATCATATGCTGTCTGGCCGCGGCTGATCTGAACCGAGGCCCCCGTAATTACAGGAGAAGGTGGAACAGGTTTGCTGCTAATTGGAAAATTCTGCAAATGGCAGCACTGAAGTAAATTGACAGTCGTTAGAATATTAGCAAAATGAGAGTACTGATTAGGAAAAAGCTCAGATGCAGACTTTTTTTTTTTTACTGCCGGAATCTACTGGCAAATTGATAATAAAAGCTGAACTTAATAATAACAGCTGTTATTTGACCTGGTAATATTTTTTTTAATCTGTTGCTGTTCCCAGACCAATAACACATAAAGAAGGTCTGTATCCACTGTTGCAAAATTATTTTGAATCCCAAAAGGTATATTCAGACTCAGGGAAGGCAAACTGCACTTAAAGGGGCAGCCCGCCACTAGTCACGTTCAGATGAAAATAAACTCGCTGGCAAAGCTGTGCGGTGTTCCGCCCTCTCCACCTTCCCCCAGGACTTGCCAGGCCTGCTGCTGCGTTCGTGTTTGCTGTCTAGAACTGGGCCTGAGTTCCACCTCCAGTTTGCTGCAATCGGCGATTGGTGAAAATAGCAAAGTTAACTAATTTTTCTCTTTAAAGAGGACAGGAAGGAAACTGTCAGCCTCTGAGGCTTCTATCAGCACTTAGCTGGATGTATAATTTTCCAATCACTGCAGGCAGAGACGTACAGATGGGAATGGATATATTAATTAGAAATGATGCTGTGACTCTTGGTAAAGAGACTATAACTGCACCACACATGAGGGGGCTTCAAATAGTTTGAAAAAAAATCAAATTAAAAGGTAAGTTTATCTGAAGTAAAACATTTTTTAAATCCATGTTCAGTACATCATGATACTCATTTCCCCTGACCATGCGGATGGCCCCTCATACTTCTTCATGAAGTGGACACACATGAATATGCCGAGAAGATGTCCATTGTCAAGTCCTCTGATCCAGTATGGGGGGGGGAGTAAACTGATATGAGTCTTTCTGGTTATGACAATATAAATCAAAAGTTTTAAAAAGGCATGTGGCCTTGCACCCAACAATTCTAGTTTAAGCATTTCCCCCAAAGCCAGAACCATGTTTATGCTCAAAGCTTTACCTACAAAAGATGTTCCCTGCAGAATTACGTGTAATAAATAAAATAGTGGAAACCACATTTGTCCTGAAATAAATAACTGACTATAGGACTCAAAGGAATACTCATGATTATTAAAAGTATGTTATAGAATAACACGTAATGAGACTGAAAGATAGTCTAGTAAGTTTAAAAAAATAAAAGCAATAAACAGGATAATCATTCTTTTTTTAAGTACAGAGAGAGAGAGAAGAACGAAAAAGAGCTAACCAAGAGGATGAATGACTTTCTGAGTGGTGGGATAATGGGTCATTTCCATTTTATTTTATTTTCTTTGTCCATGTTTTCTAAATTTTCTAAAAAGATTGTGCATCATCGCAGTCAGAAGAAAAACTATAAATTATTTTTAGAAATAAAACCTCTACATGGTTTCTGTTGTTTTCAGCAAAAATTCAACGAAGGCAATGGGGAGAGTAGCATTCCTGAGTGGCGATTTGGCTTCTTCAAGGCAGAGTTCTGCTATTTTCCACGACGTAAGTTCACTGTCTATCCAGGGAAAGACCACAGCCCACTGAAAGCTAATCTGAAGACTCCAGGTGAAGAACTGGCTGGGGACCGTGGCTAATTCACACACAAACACCCCAGCCTCCTTCTGATACCCGCTCTCTGGAAACTGTTCAACAACACTTCAGGCCCTTCCACGTTTTCCTTCTATGACTCTGGCCTCCATACTTCAGCAGTTTTCCTCTTTTCTTTTGCCCTTATTGTGATATCACAGAACTTCATTTATTCTGAATCCGGGCAGGAAGGAATCCTTGTAGCTCTCACATTTTGTTTAGCCACTGCTCAAGGGGAGGGGAGCTGGCGTTGGAACCACACCAACCCAAATCCAGCCCACAGCCTCACAAAACACACTTGTCCACATCCCGTAAGTCAAGTTCACTCCTAAGTAGATGCCGTCATGCTGCACTGGACCCTGTTTACAGATCTCTGCATATTCGACTGCAGCAACAAAACGTTAGTGGCCAGAGCTCACACGACACTCCCTGTACTTGACTCTCAGCCAAGAAGCTGAGTGAGGCTGCAACATTTCAGAGCTGGCCCTGGAGTGTGTGTACTTTTGCTGGGGCAATGATGGATGCATTGCGTGTCCCATCAGGTTTGCTTAAAAAAAAAAAAATCCTTATTAATATCCTACGGCGCCATTGCCAAAAACATAAAATTCCAAAGGTAAATCCCCTAAGTTCTAGCACTGCCAGAACTAGTATGACTAGGCTTTGCTCGGGGACTGTAAACTGCCACAGTTGCTTCTAGCGAGGCACACAAAGCCCACCCCATTAGCTTCAGCCACAGGACCAAGCGACTTTCAAGCTGCTTCTCGCCAGGAGTGTGGGTGGGCAGCGGGCAGGATCCCAACGCGACAACTAGACTCAATTGACTGTAACCCAGAATTTTTTTTAAGTGGCTTTTTTGGATGGTGGTACCCAGGCCCCTCCTCCCCCCAGCCTTCATTCCTTCTAACAGTTACGCATCAGGAAAACAAAGCGACGTGGAGGCGGAGGTGGGGTGCTGCTGCAGCCAGTTTGTGCCAAATACAGTTAAGGGTGGAGAGGGAGGTGGGATTGGAAAGGGGGGGAAATCAAGTCACTTTCAATCAAGTGTCACACCTTTAAATAGTGGTTAAATCTTTGCATTATGCAGCTCATCCCTTTACAACATGGGGTTCCCTTAGAGAATTCCCTGTTTACACTGGGAATTCCTCCAGGGCCGCATCAATAAAGCTGAACAGATGTCAGGGTGGAATGCCAGCGGCAGTGGCTGTTGTCAGGGGTACTGGGGAGGGAGGCACAGAACAATGAGAGACGGCATCTGCTACACAAAGCCCTTGCTCGTGGGTCAGGTTCTGCCAGTGTGTAGAGATTCCACCCTACCCTTTGTCTGGGCACATTGCCTTTCTTGTTTCTCGATGACAAGGGTTGACACATGTCACCCGGCCCTATCAGGAGTGTTATTTGTTTGCCACTTGCATATGCACCAGTGTTTCTGGCCTCCCCTGCATCTCCGCTGAAGGCAAAGCGAAAACTCTCCAGCCCTACCCCAATCTACAATTTCATTAGGCACTTTGAGTGGAAAGTGGGATGTAGATGTCCTTCTTTTTAATTAAAAACATGATTGATGAGACTTAACTGACAGTAGGAAATGCAATTTAAATATTCCTTAAAGAGGCACTAACCCTGTTTGTGCGGTGAGGCTCGCGTTCCTTTCCAAAGTTGCAACCAGCAGGAGAAAGGAAATTAAAATAAAAGCCCGTTCAAGTCCTCTCAGCTGGGGAAGGGCGGTACCGTTAGACCTCAGCCGCAGCCCTGCCACCAGAAACTTGTGCGCGTGAGTTGCTAACGTGAGGCGTTCCTCACCGATGCTAACGTCGGGCGCGCTGAAAGGCGGCAGAGTGCACCAGCCTCCCACGCGGAAGCAAGGACAGCACAATCTCCACCTTTTAAAAATGGCAGTCCGCGTCGAAACAACCTTCTCCCCAAGCTCTCCATTTCCCCTCCTCTCCAAAAGCGGTTTTCCCCCTCGCGGCTGTGTTGCTGGATTTCTCCGTCCTTGGCCCCTGAAACTGCCCTTTTAAATTATGCATTATAAGAAAAGTCCTTAGCGCCTTGGACGGCTCATCTGCAGCAGGGACGGGAGGTTGGAGGCTGCACTGCTAAGGCAAATGGGAAGGCGCCAGCCGCTGCTGTGAAACGTCTTCTCAGATCTGTTCCCTGGGTGCCTGCTGAGCTACTGGGGAGATGTACGGGAACCATAGGACACAGTCAGGGACAAATCATGACAACCCCAAAACGCACGGTCGCCTGCAGGAGTACGTTTTCCTGACAGGGCCTTTTCACACTGGCGTTTCCCATGCAGAAATAATTGATGAAGTTGATATGCCAAAATGGTATAACAACAATAGAAAGTCAAAATTCATTTTTAACCTAGATTGCTCTCCTCTCTCCTGGTGTCATTGCCAAGGCAGTGGCTGTTGCTGCGGTCTTGGGGTGCTGGGTTTTCCATGGAACCGTTTTCTGAGAAATGGCAACTTCGAATGAAAAAAGGAGTGCTTTCCCTAATGTCTACACGGGAACAGGCGCATCAGGCTAAGGGCCATGCAATCGTCACGTGTGCTTTGTGCTTACAGATTTTATTCTAGAATTTCAAAACCCCTGCGAGGACAGCAGACGCCACTGCACAGTGAAACTCTTCTCCACTTCATTCCTAATTAAAGACTCTAAAAAGAAGCTTTTGCTCGAAATGTCTGCATTAGAGGAAAGCGGGTTACAATTGGAGATGATTTTTGGTAAGTGCTTAACCAGCAAAGGTTAATTAGAATTGTAGCAATGAGGTGTAAAATAACAGATTCTGATCGATTGATTAATGAGATGTCAGAAAGTATAAGAATTCACCTTTGGGAGAAATGTACTAAAACTGAAATATTTTTGCAAAGCCATAATGTCTTGCCTCTTGGTTTATTGACACAAACAGAACTGTAGATATTTTTCTATTGATAATATATAGAAAACTATGGCCCCCAAAGCCACTAAAAGCATCACCAAAATGCTACCCAAGTTTCTGCCATCTAAGATATCCCCCGATACCCACAAAAGTGACAAAATCTTCAGCAGTTACCCCTCAGTTCCTTTCTGTTTCCCTACCCTTGAACCCACGCCATCCGCACTACAGATTCAGATTCATATAAAGACAGACTAACTTGTGCAAAGTCTTGGATTTAAAATCATTAAAACAGCGCACCTAAAAAACGCTCATTCTGGATGTGTTGATTCATCTGTCCCTTAACAATTCCATTATTGACAAGGGTGATGGGGCGGAGTCGGGGAGGGGGGGAGTGTCGCAGGCAGGGAAGGGAGTGTCCTTCCTCACTGGAAGGACACTCATTGGACTACAGTGGGGAGCAAACAGATCTCCCTATTTGTGGCATCGATGTTCTTTGTCACAATAAACCACAGTATATTATGTTTATATATGTCCTTCAGGCATGTCACAACAGTTTGGCATTCTGAGCGGCTCTACCACTGTGTACATTAAATAGTCATGTAGTTACATTAAACAGTGGGGAGTTCACACTTCACAACCACTCAGTGTTTTAAAACAGATGTGGGCTGTCTGTTGTCAGACTGCAGTGAAAAAGCTTAGAAGGATCTTGGTTGGAACACAATCTCCAAATGACTGAGGGATCCCCAAATTTTCCACCAGGATTCCTTTCCACCCCCAGCCTGCAGAATGTGGGTGAGAGAGATTTGGGGCAAAGGAGGAGAAAAGGGGAGGGGGGAAGCAACAACTTTTATGTCTTACAGTGCAGAGACCTGAAAAAAAGAATTCAGAATTCGGAATAGTTTGTGGCATGGAATATTTTGAGCGGGGTGGGCTCACTGGGGTATCGTGGGATTTACTGACAGGAGAATTTTTGACAGTTGATGGACAGATGAATTCCGTCATGGAAGCGTTAGTGGAAAGCGGCAAGGCCAGATGGAAACTCACAGCTTGTCTTTAATATTAATTTTCTTTTTTTTTCAAGAGATCAGAATTCCCTAATTCCCTAAAATGTTTCAATGCATCTTGAGGTATTATTTTTCAGATGCCTTTCTCCACCTACTCTTAGTAAGAGTGTTCCTTTGTGTTAATGTTATTTTTCCTCCCTCACTCTGAAAAAATAAAAGCCTAGTTTTTTTTTCTTCCTTCCTTTCTTTTTCTTTTTTTTTTTTGGCTCTAGTTGTACAGCTGTTAAAATTCTTCCTTCATTGACAGCAAGTAGAGAAGACAAATTTTTTAACCTTGTAAGATACTAAATCTAAATCTGAGAAACAGGACTGCAACAGCTCTGACGTTGATGGGGTAATGATGAGACTTTCTCTGTGGCTCAACGACAGGCAAGTCTCCTGGTGTTTTCAGAAGGGTGGAAGGTGCCATTGTTTTTGGGGTGTCCACAGACAGTAAGAGTTAGGTCACAGCCCTGGGCTGATACATAGAGGCCAGGGTTCCAGTGTTGATCAGACCTGGTTAGCCAAGCGCTGATATACAAGTCGCCACAATTTTCTGGGCCTCGATTCCCACACTTAGAGAATGTAGCCAGTATTGAGAAGACAGTGAGCTCTAGATGCTCTCCGTGCCTCCCTCCAGGATGCCACAGAGACCCTGCTGTCCTCTGGGGGCTCCTGGGGACAGGGACCGTGCCCTCCTCCTTTAGTCTCTCCTCCTCTTCTCTGCTGGTTCACACAAACCTTGCCACAGTGCATTTTACTGTTGGGGTGACCTCACTCATAAGACAAAAATCTAAAAATAAAAAAATCAGTGACCAAGGAGGATATTCCACATTCTCATTAAATGAAGCTCAAATTCTTGTAACTATTCTGTAGTTTTAAAAAATCATTTATTGGGGCCTGTGCTGTGGCACAGTGGGTTAAAGCCCTGGCCTGCAGTGCCAGCATCCCATATGGGCACCGGTTCTAGTCCCGGTTGCTCCACTTCTGATCCAGCCCTCTGCTATGGCCTGGGAAAGCAGTGGAAGATGGGCCAGTCCTTGGGCCCCTGCACCCACGTGGGAGACCTGGAAGAAGCTCTTGGCTCCTGGCTTCGGATTGGCACAGCTCTGGCCCTTGTGGCCAATTGGAGAGTGAACCAGCAAATGGAAGACCTCTCTCTCTGTCTCTACCTCTCTCTGTAACTCTGTCTTTCAGATAAATAAATCTTTTTTAAAAATCATTTATTTACTCTCCAAGTGCCCTCAACAGCAAGGACAGGATCTGGCTGCTGCTCTGTAATTATTTTTTCCTAGTTCTTTTCTTTGACATCATTGGTTTGTTTAGGTTGGCAGCATTAAACATGTGGAGAGGTTTTCATCTCTGTGTATTATCTATTTTTCTGATATTGTTTCAAGATTAACGTAAAAAGATTAACAGAGTCCCCCAGAATTTTTTGACACATCACTTCAGTTATATGTGAGGTCTCCATGTATGCTGGTGCATTTCATGTGTGTGCACACTTACATACTAAGGACATCATCTGCCTCAGGCAGAAAACACTTTTACAATTAATGGAATGAAAACATTAGCTAAACCAAAGGACCCAAAACAAAGCAATAGACTGCGGTTTGTTGGTAAAATGAAATGGGGGCTTCCCTACAGCAGTCGAAAGACTCTTTCCATGTGGCTCAGGAGGGTTCAGTGGCAGTAGGTTCTAATCATCCTTTGTGTGTCCCTCCAGGCCACCAAGGACCAGTCACCTAACTTTTGTGCTTTCTCCTTGTCCTGGAAGCAGGGAGAAGATTACTAACCCAGACAAGAGAGTAATCTGAGCTAGAACTAATACAAATAGCTTTCAGAGCCGGCGCTGTGGCACAAAAGGTTAACACCTGGCCTGCAGTGCCAGCTTCCCATATGGGCACCAGTTCTAGTCCTGGCTGCTCCTCTTCTGATCCAGCTCTCTGCCATGGCCTGGGAAAGCAGTGGAAGATGGCCCAAGTCCTTGGGCCCCTGCACCCATGTGGGAGACCCGGAAGAAGCTCCTGGCTCCTGGCTTCAGATTGGTGCAGCTCCGGTAGTTGCGGCTATCTGGGGAGTGAACCAGCAGATGGAAGACCTCTTTCTCTGTCTCTCTCTCTCTCTGTAACTCTGTCTTTCAAATAAATAAAATAAATCTTTAAAAAAAAGCTTTCAGGACCGGCGCCGCGGCTCACTAGGCTAATCCTCCACCTTGCGGCGCCGGCACACCGGGTTCTAGTCCCAGTTGGGGCACCAGATTCTGTCCCGGTTGCCCCTCTTCCAGGCCAGCTCTCTGCTGTGGCCAGGGAGTGCAGTGGAGGATGGCCCAAGTACTTGGGCCCTGTACCCCATGGGAGACCAGGATAAGTACCTGGCTCCTGCCATCGGCTCAGTGCGGTGCGCCGGCCGCAGCGCGCTGGCCACGGCAGCCATTGGAGGGTGAACCAACGGCAAAAGGAAGACCTTTCTCTCTGTCTCTCCTCTCACTGTCCACTCTGCCTGTAAAAAAAAAAAAAAGCTTTCAGTCATTTAGGACAGCAACAAGTAACAGTGGGTAGGTACCTGACCAAGGAATACATTTGGCTCCATATGAAAAAAAAAAGTGTGAAAGGGTCGTGCTGCTCAAAACTGGCATTGTGACACAGCAGGTTAAGCCTGTGATATGGATATCCCATGAGCGTGGTTCACTTCCCAGCTGTTCCACTTCTGATCCAGCTCCCTGCTAATGTGCCTGAGAAAGCAGTAGAAGATGGCCCAAATGCTTGGGCCCCTGCACTCATGTGGGAGACCTGGATGGAGTTCTAGGCTCCTGGCTTTGGCCTGGCCTAGTCTTGTGGTCATTTGGGGAGTGAACCAGTGGATGGATGATCTCTCTCTCTCTCTCTCTCTCTCTCTCTCTCTCCTGTTTGAGTCTGCTCTGTAACCCTGCCTTTCAAATGAATAAAATAAATCTTGCAATCTTGCAACATAAGAAAGTGTCACACTGCTCAAAGTTAAAAGAGGCTGCCTTGTTAGGCACCATTTCCCCAGTATGATGAACTCAGTGTCAAGGGTGCCATGAAGAGAATTTCTGCCAGGTGTTGCAAGTTAGACTACATGGCATCAAAGTCCCTTCCAACTGTGTGTGTGTGTGTGTGTAATTTACATTTATTCATGATGATGATGATGATAAGGCAGAGAGCTGGTCAACAGGGTATTTCATATATGTGCTTGGAAAGAGTATCACAGAAGAATAGACCATTAGAACCAGAAGAGACCTCCAAGAAAACCATCTGGGCAAATACCCCTTTTGAGACTCACAGGAACCTTGCAAGGTGTGGCTCACTAGTGCCTATTTTTCTGAAGTAGAAGAGGATTACAGGGAGGTTGCATGACTTGTTTAAGACCCCATGGTTTGCAAGTGGTGGAGGTGTCAGGGCTGGAACCCAGGACAGGCTCTGTCCCTGGTTCAAGGATTTCTGCACATCTGTCCCTGAGTCGTGTGATTGTCCACAGCATCCCAGGGGTGCACAGTAAGTACAAGTTTTGTTAGCTCCAGAGGCTCATTCATTAGCAGAAGTGCTTACAAACTTCTGTGGTCATTGCCTTCCACTCTTTAGCTCCACAAAACAAAAAGGGGCCGAACATTTGGAGGAGTTGGCCTCTGCATGGGCCATCCGGAATGAAAACCCCGAGTTCTGCCTGAACCTGCAAAGACAACCCGCCCCCTTGACCAGGCAAGCAAAGAGTCACACCAGGTGAGGGCAAGACCGATTTCATTCATTGCATCTTCCTTGTGCCTCACGAGGGAAGGCACGGGGAACACGGTCCGGCAAGAGCGTGCCCCACGCGCAGTAGGCTAGGAAATGCTTGCTGCCCATCTGCAAGGCTGACAGTAGGGATCATTTTTCTCGTGTGCAGAACAGCTCCATCCTGAAGGAACCATTTCACTCCGGCAAGATGTAATAGCAATCACAAGGATACTTTCAGTTCTACGGCAGGCACTCTGGGTCTAACACATTTGTTCGTGCATTTTTTTTCCCTTGGTTAGCTGAGAGGCGTAACAGAGTATCCTGGGTGTGAAGAGTGCCAGGCAGTAGTGGGAGGAGGCCAGAGCCCACACCACGACCCGGCAGTCCCTGGGCCTCCCCACCTTCATGCTTTGGCTGCTCCTGGGCTGATGACCAGTGATGAGCACAAGCAATGGCTGCTCCCTCTGCATTCTGCTCACCTTTTCCACCTGACAGGCTGCAAGGAATGGGACAATAGCACCACAAAAGCAGCAAAGGATTCTTCTGGGAGAGAAGGGAGGGGACAGTGGACACTGTGACTCCTCCTTCTTTCTAATCTGGCCTGAGCCACAGAAGAGCATTAAAGACGCCCAGACGGACCAGAAGGATGCACTGGCTGCTGTCAGAGTCAGTCCCACATCCACCCTCCGCTGAACACTCTGTTGCCTCCCACTCTCGCCAAACCACATTTCCTAACACATGATATGTTTGTAAAATGCAGTGTTGCTGTCCAAAGTGAACCTTTCCCATTCGTGAGACAGGTTCTAGCCCACTTTCGTCCACACTGGAGCGACGTGAATGGCTCACTTGTTCATTCAACACACGTTTCCTGGAGTATCTGCCACACGCCAAGCACTGTACCAGAACCTGGAAATGGAAAGGCACACTCTTGCCCTCAAAGAACTGACTAGCCAGTGGAGAAGAACAAATACTGGGGAGAAAAATCCAAGATGATGGACTCGGCTCCAAGGCCAAGGTGGACCCCGGGGGTGCTGGAAACACATAGGAGGAGCCATAGCCCCCACCCAGGAGCTTATGAGACATTAAATTCCACCAGCAGCGACCTGTATTCTAGCAGGACCTTCTCCCAGTGACTTGGCATGCGTCTCGGAGGAAGCAGGCCTGGTTAGACATTAGGCTGATCAGGCCCCTCTCTGCAATGAACGGACAGTCCAGCCGCCTTCAGTAGGGTGCCTGGCTCACAGTCAGCCCTCATCTGTGAGGAGAGTGAAGCCTTGGAGAAAGGGCTCAGCTGCCAGGGAGCCTCAGGGATCTGGGCGTAAACCCGTTATACCCTTAGACATCAAATGTAACCTTTTTCAGATGGTGTATATTTATGTGTGGTCACCTTGTTGAATACTTTTTGGAGACATTCATAACTGTAGTTTTGAAAACTGGTAAAGAAAAGGATTTCCACTTTGGAAGAGCAATCAGTAAAAAGCACTGTGCAGGGTCCATGGCGTGATGCCAGGTACCAGGACAGTGTAGGTTTGTGGATTATCTACTTTGCTGGCACTCCGGACACTCACTCAGGTATACAGACACAGCGATTTGCGCTTGCTGTCTGCTAAGGTGCACACACTTCAGTCTTGGGAAAGGCTGAAGGGTCCTTCTGAGGCATTTGCTGTATCTGGGATATCATAAGTATTTGTGTCCGTGTATATACATGAGAGGGCTTCAAACAGTTTGTGGGAAAAGGAATTAAAAGGTAACTTTATTTTGGTGCAAAAAAATTTGAAATCCATGCATAGTTTTTTCATAATGTGTACTTCCCATGAACTTTTTGAAGGCCCTATGCATGTATGCATTTCAGAATTTTTTGTACAAAAATAAACTGATCTTCTAATTCCATTTTCCACAAGTTTTAAGTGCCTACATACATTTGTATATATACACACAACCATATATAAAATAAAGTTATAATGACATATTATGTGCAACGCCTAATATGTAATATTTAGGATATTTAGGGCCAGCGCTGTGGCATAGCAGGTAAAGCTGCCGCCTGCAGAGCCAGCATCCCGTATGGGCGCTGGTTCGAGTCCCAGCTGCTCCACTTCCAATCCAACTCTCTGCTATGGCCTGGGAAAACAGTGGAAGATGGCCCAAGTCCTTGGGCCCCTATACCTATCTGGGAGACCCAGAGAAGGCTCCTAGCTCCTGGCTTTGGATTGGCGCAGCTCTGACCTTTGCGGCCAATTGGAGAGTGAACCAGCAAATGGAAGACCTCTCTCTCTGTCTCTCTTTCTCTCTCTCTTCCTCTCCTCTCTCTGTGTAACTCTGACTTTCAAATAAATAAATAAGGAGATATATATATATATATATATATGCGACTCCATCAATGCTTGTGGTTTTAATAAATTTGTGAAGACATTAATGAATCACAGCAGCTCCTTTACCGGTGCCCCTGGATTTAGGCAGCAGCTCTGACAGCAAGAGGACTTGGAAACCATCTCCTTCCTTCGCTTTCTTTCTCATAGTCTCAAAGCTCCCCCACAGCCCTCTCCTGAATTCTTCTCCGCCTTTCAAGGCTGAACTCTGTTACCTGGAAGCCAGCAGGTTCCTACGTGCCTCTAAGCTGCTGTTAGCTGCACCCAGTGAAGACACAGCCTTGCGGCCGTCCGGTCCTGGAACCACACTGTTTTCCTTTTCCCTTTCCTGGGAGTAGCATTCCTCCAGGCCTGGGGCTTTCGCAGCCTTTTACAGTCATTAGCAAATGGACACAAGGTCCCTGGGGGGCTTAGCCCCCTTTCAGGCAGGCTCCGTGGAGATTAGCTGCTGTCTAAGGTCACAGGGGCAGAGGCTACCCCCGGCCCCCTCCCCAGGCAGTTTCAGAAATACATATATGGCAAAGCCACGCTGGAAATGGAAACTGGAAGGCTTCTCTAACGCGACCTAAGCCTAAATTGGAGATTCTACACATATCTCCTTTCCTGGGTAATTAGGCGAGGCGTTTGAGGCGGCTGAGGCGCAGAGCGGCTTTGAAAACGGGATTCCGTTCGTCCCTGCCCACTCCACCACCCCGCAGCCCAGGGCCTGCCCCCTCGACAGCCACAGAGCCTCCTGTTTGCCACACTCTTCTGTTCTCGGGTCACGAGGAGGGCTGTGGGTGGAACGGGTTGGAGGACGCTCCGTTGACGGGAGCGCGGCATGCTGTGCGTGCTCCACCGTAAGAAACAGTAACGTCCTGGAGCCCAGGAAGCCGGTGGGGAACTGGAGTTCGTCGTCGGAGCACCTTCACAGGGTTCTCTCCTCTGAGCCTGAGCACCTGCTTTCAGCTCTGGAGTCTGAATGGAACGCAAATACTTCTATGGAATAAAATCATTAAGCTGGAAAAGACTTCAGACGCCATCTGCTTGGAAGCTGCCATTTAAATCAGCGATTTCCTAACTCCCAGTTCTGTGTGCCTTCCTCCCACGGGGGTGGGAACCGTCTGCCCCGTGGGCCGTATAAGAACCACGAAATCAAGTGGCCTGGCCCTGCCTTGGCAGCTCAGGCAGAGCTTTAAATTCAGTAAATCTATAGCAGGCCAATTTTTAAGCTGATAATTTTGTATGGCCAGCGAATGGTGTTATAAATATCCAAATGGCTCTTGGCAGAAGGCTTCCCCACCCCTGCTCTACAGCATCCTGCTAGCACAGAACCTACACGGATGAGGACTACTGTCATTTCAGAACCCTTCCCCCACGAGCTAGACAACAACTGCGCACCCCTTAGAGCAGAACTGTGAGGGTTAGCTGAGGAGCTAGAAACTCCAGAAAAACCATGCTGCTCTTCCCAGTGTACTAAAAACACCGTCAAAGGGGAGGATTACTATAATCTGGAACATTCTTCTCCTTCCCGTTACTTATTAGAATTATATAGAGCAGAATAAGATACTGGAGAATCATCAAGGCTGCCCTCAGATCTTGAAATGGACAAACGAGGATATCAACTTTCAGCAACAGGAAGAATTCTAGAGTACAATAGGATTCCAGTGAGCCCCTGCCAGGCCTTGAAATGGGATCTTTCCCCTTTGGAAAAAGACTTTATGAGAAGATGAATTCTTTAAAAAAAAAAAAAAAAAAAAAAAGGAAATCTCCATTAAAAATGCATCTCTGTATAATTTTCTACTTCTGTTATGCTAAGTACTTGTTATTTGTTTGGCTCCTACTGGGTATTCTGTGTATATAACAACAAAAAAAAAAGCACAGGCAGGGTTCCAGCTTTTGAAGAAGCTGTAAGCTAATGGAAGGAAAACACACAGGTGACAAGAGCCAGAAACAAGCTGATAACCCAAGGTTTATGGAAGACTTCATATCCAAGCCATCGGCTCAAGTGATCCTTTCCATATCTAGTCTCAGAAGAGCATCCGTGTTCTACATCTCTCATTAGATCACATGAGAGCACCTGCTGGATGTCTCTAGTTCATTTTGAATCTCAGTGTCCCCATGCACAATCATCTATGCCATATGATAAAGGAAATTCAAACTGCATAATTTGATCTTTGCCTTCAAAAACCTACTAATCTTATCAGGAGAAGGGTCACTTCAGCCAAAGGTTTGGATATGAAGTTGTCCATAAACCCTAGGTTATAAGTTTGTTTCTAGCTCCCTGTCATCTATGTCTTTTCTTTATATCTTTTAATTTCATTTTCCATGAACTTGTTGAAGTTTCCTATCCAAAATAACTCAATTATTAAGAATAGTGGGGCTGGCACCGCAGCTCAATAGGCTAATCTTCCGCCTAGCGGCGCTGGCACACCGGGTTCTAGTCCCAGTCGGGGCGCCGGATTCTGTCCCGGTTGCCCCTCTTCCAGGCCAGCTCTCTGCTGTGGCCAGGGAGTGCAGTGGAGGATGGCCCAAGTGCTTGGGCCCTGCACCCCATGGGAGACCAGGAGAAGCACCTGGCTCCTGCCTTTGGATCAGCGTGGTGCGCCGGCCGCGGTGGCCATTGGAGGATGAACCAATGGCAAAGGAAGACCTTTCTCTCTGTCTCTCTCTCTCTCACTGTCTACTTTACCTGTAAAAAAAAAAAAAAATTGTGGATGGCCGGCGCTGTGGATCACTTAGCTAATCCTCCGCCTGCAACACTGGCACCCAGGGTTCTAGTCCCGGTCAGGAATTCTGTCCTGGTTGCTCCTCTTCCAGTCCAGCTCTCTGCTGTGGCCCGGGAGTGCAGTGGAGGATGGCCCAGGTCCTTGGGCCCTGCACCCGCATAGGAGACCAGAAGGAAGCACCTCCTTCGGATCGGTGCAGTACACCGGCCGTAGCAACCATTTGGGGGTGAACCAATGGAAGGAAGACCTTTCTCTCTATCTCTCTCTCACACTGTCTATAACTCTCTCTCTCTGTCTTTCTATCTCACTGTCTAACTCTGCCTGGCAAAAAATAAAAAAATAAAAGAATAGTGGTATATCCAGCTATGTTCTGACAAGTGTCCTCTGGTGGGACAGGATGTAGTATATAGGCCTGCTTTTTGTTGTTGTTGTTAGATTTATTTATTTGAAAGGCAGAGCTACAGAGAGGCAGAGAGGAGAAAGAGAGAGAGAGAGGGGGGCCTTCCATCCACTGGTTCACTCCCCAAATGGCCACAACAACCGGAGCTGCACCAATCTGAAGCCAGGAACCAGGAGCTTCTTCCAGGTCTCCCACATGGGTGCAGGGGTCCAAGCACTACTGCTTTCCCAGGCCATAGCAGGGATCAGAACTGGAGCATCCAGGACTTGAACCAGTGCCCATATTGGATGCTGGCACTGCAGGCAGCTTTACTTGCTACACCACAGCACCGGCCCCTCAGGCCTGCTCTTGAAAAAGGCATTTAACCCTTTAGGCTTCAGGTTTCTCAAAAGTAAAAGAAAGAAGTGGACTACATGTTATGACCAGTGGCTGTGATACCCATCCTTACTTCATTTGCTTCTTCTTCCCCTAGACCCCTCTGCTCCAGCCTCCTCTGGGCCTGCACTTTAGTTCTTGTTGCCTGGTGTCCTGGCAGCACGATTCCAACTGTTCTCCTTTGACACAGGCCCAGATATCAATATCCTTCTGTTATGGTCCCAAAGCTGGCCCCAGTGCCTAGGTCTTATTTCACATGGGTTTCTGTTAAGCTTAATCTCCCCATCTTTATTTATGTGATAGCTCAGACTAGGGAAATTTAACCTTTCTTCCCCTCTGCAACTCCATGGGTTGCTGATTTCTGGGCCAGCTGGGCTAAGGGACGCAAGGCAGAGACGCCGCCCTCTTCTGTACTCTTCCTACATTTGCCTCTCTGTCTCTTGGCCTGAAGGAAGCTCCTTGCATCACCTGATTAGAGAAGCAAAAAGTGTCTGCCTAGGTTCACCCAACCCTGAGGATCTCTTGTCCTAAATATTGATACCTCGGAGGAGCAGCATCATCCACACGGAGCCAACAATCTCTCCCTTTCTCTTCTTTTCTCATTTAGTTTGAGCTGTGTTTGGTTTCAGGGGCACAGTGAGAAGTTGTGGAGTTTATTTCTGATAATGCAGTCCTTTGAGGGCCTCTGAATAATGGGTTTGTAACTGGGATTATGAAAAAAATAAGTAGAGTTGGAGGGAACGTGGTTCTGATTCCAGCTCTGTTAAATTTTTAATGCTGCTGGAGGCTAGCTGAATTGATTGGGAAGAATGGAATTTATATTCTTGTTGCTATAGAAGGAGTAAGTACTCCAGAATCTCATGGTCTTTCTTTCACGCCCAAAGTGGGAAAGCCTTTTACTATTAATAAAGAAGGCTGCAGTGTGGTCTCAGAATGAGCAGGGGCTTGCAGCTGGACAGACATCCACCGGGACTGAGCTGCCGCCACCTCAGCACCAGGAAGTCGGCACAGACCCAGACCATCCCTCCCAGGTCCAGCCTGATGGGAAACACCATGGTCAGAATTCATCACTTCTGAAAAAAGAGATCTTCAACTTCCAGAGCATCCTGTTAAAGGATGCATGTATAGAACGGCCCAATCTCCAAAGCCTTTATCATTAACCACTCTATTTGCAGCGGGGCAATCACTGAGAAGAAAATCCCTTTGGGAGTGAGACACAGGGAAGATGTGCACTAGGTGGGCCAGGCCATGGCGAGTGCACATGGAAGAGCCCAGTGTGCACCAGGTGGGCCAGGCCATGGGGGGTGCACATGGAAGAGCCCAGTGTGCACCAGGTGGGCCAGGCCATGGCAAGTGCACACGGAAGAGCCCAGTGTGCACCAGGTGGGCCAGGCCATGGCGAGTGCACACGGAAGAGCCCAGTGTGCACCAGGTGGGCCAGGCCATGGGGGGTGCACACGGAAGAGCCCAGTGTGCACCAGGTGGGCCAGGCCATGGGGAGTGCACATGGAAGAGCCCAGTGTAAATGCTTTGGGAAAGGAGCTATGCTTTATTCACAGCTGTATGTCCCGTGCCTGGCATGGTATCTTGCAGCATACTTAAATATGCTCACCAAGAAGTAAGGACTGGAAGGAAAATGGACAAGTAGCAAAGACTTCCCAAGTCTCTCAACAGTCATCTGGGATGGTGGGTAAGGGGCAACTGGCACCACTGGAAGAAACATATTGTGGACTCTAAGACACAGCACCGTTTTTACCCTCCTCCGCTCTCCCTGTACCCAAACGAGCTCCTAACCACGCTGAACAACACTGTGTCCACCCTACCATCCAAGGCAGGATCCAGGAAGACAACCTAGGCTTCTGCCTGGTGATTCTTCCTCAAAATATCTTCCAAACTCTCCCACTCTGCTTCATGGCCATCGCTACTCCCTTTGTCTGGGTCTCCTTCAACTTTTACCTAAGGTCCCTAGGTGGATGCCCTGCCTGTAGGCTCTCCCATGTGACCACTCCATAACTAATCAAAGGCAAATCCAATCAAGTTACAGCCTTACAAGAAAACGTAATTCTCACCCCCACCCCAATACCACTGCATTTACACCAGAGGCCACATTCCTTTGCTTGGCCTGAAAGCCCCACGATAATCTAGCCCTTACCCCTATCTGCAGCCGCAGTGCCTCACGTGGCCCCACGCGTGTTCTCTTGGAAATCTGCAGCGCCACACAACTCCCTTCTCTTTTGTACACGCTGTTGTTCCTTCCACCTGGGAGGCTGCTCCCTCCCAGCCTCGTCCTTCGCTCAGCCTCGGCATCACAGAATGCACGGTTCTCTTCTTCCCCTGAGAGTCACACGCCCTTCCCTCTGGTAAAGCGTGCACAGGGCTCTGGTAAAGGCTGACACGCTCTGCTGTCTTTTGCAGGGCCCTCGCCTGTTTCCCGGCTGGAATGCAGGGGACTGTGACACATGCTTCTCTCTACAGAGCGCAAGGTGTGCCCCACGGAAGATGTGTCAGAAATGCTTCCTACAGGCATGCGTGGTGCCAGTAGCTTCTTTCAAAGGACTCAGTTGGCCAAGCGTGTATCCATTTGTATATTCCTGGTCACCGTACAGGCCTACTCTATGTTGGACATGGAATCTCCTCAAAGCCTAATCCTAAGAGAGCAAGTTTTCTAAATGGTTTGGCTCCGCCTTGGCCTTTCTTAAGGAAATCAAAAATGGCATCTGCCTCTCCTGCCACACCCCCTGCAAAGGAGTTGTGGGATGGATACAAACTCTAACTTTTTATTTCTCTGGAGAGCATGCATTGTTTCTCTGGAGAAGCAAGTGAATTTGAGGAGTGTGAGCCAATCCACAGTGTAGAGCGGTTCAGAGGGGGTTTCCTCTGGCCGACAGACCCCCGGGCCAGAGGACGCTCACCCACACCTCGGTTCACTCTCCCCAGTTCCACGGCCCTGGGAGTCATGGGCCCAGAGTCCCACTCTAATTATGCCCAGTTTGACTAGGAAATAGAACTCCTCATTGCATCCCCAAATCTCCAACTGACACGCCTTTATAGCCACATTAAAAAGGAAATGCTCTTTGCTGTGTGTGTGCCTTTGCTCAAGATAACTGCACAGTGATAACACTGTTGAGGGGCCTGAGGCCCTTCCCCAAATGACAGAACAGAATCGTGACTCATAAAGGAAAGGAAATAGTGGTTCCCTCCTTGAGCCCCTGAACACAAGGGAAATAAACAGCGCCTTAGCTGGAAGATGAATGTAGCTCTCAGAGCCCCGCGCTCTGGAACTCTGGGAGTGCCAAAGTCTAATCCTCTGTTGGCACACACCGCCTCAGCCTCTCCTTATCTGCAAAGGGAGCCTGGCGAGGGTGTGGCTTTCATCCAAACTCCAGCTAGGGTTGCAGACCCCTGGGCAGCTGGGGATCCCTGCGAGTCATCCAGGAACCCAAATATACACCAAAATCACGGGCTGAGAAAATTCAGGTCTTGCACAAATACATGCATCTACGTTTCCAGCATTTGCAGTTACAGTCACCATCAGTATCATCTTCTTCACCAACCTGGGAACCATTTACTGAGTGCTTCCCAGAGGACAACACTTACAAACACTCTGCACGCTAACTTAGTTCATCCTCACCACCACCCAATGGGGTATATCACCACTATTGTTCCCACTTTCTAGATGAGAAAACTGAGATACAAAGAAGTCAAGCAGAGGCCAGCCCTGTAGCATAATGGGTAAGGCCACTGTCTGTGATGCCAGCATCACATATGGGTGCTGGTTCGAGATCCAGCTCCTCCACCTCCAGTTCAGTTCCCTGCTAATGTGCCTAGGAAAGCAGCAGAAAAAGGCCCAAGTCCTTGTGCCCTTGATACCCACGTGGGAGACACAGAAGAAGCTCCTGGCTCTGGGCTCTGGCCTGAGCCAGCCCAGCCCCTGCCATCGTGTCCATTTGGAAAATGAACCAGCGAATGAAAGAGCGCTCTCGCGCGCTCTCTCTCTCTCTCTCTCTCAAATAATTAAAATAAATCTCAAAAAAAAAAAGGGGGGGATCATTTCTTTATCAAAATAACAAAAAAGAAGTCAAGTAACTTTCCCAAGCTCACACAAAGAAGTGGGCAATCTGGTTCCAGCATGCTTTGTAACTACTACATGATGCTGCCTCTCCGCTTCTCAATGAACAGTTATTAAGTACCCCTCACCATCAGGTTGGGAGTCTAATCTTGATCCACAGCCTGACAAAGCTCCCTGCTACCAAAGCCTGTAGGCTGACTCTTGGAGATTCCACCCGTGGGTTTAAAGGGCTTCTTCGGGAGGTCTCTGTGGCGTGCAAGTACCCCTAAAGAAACCACAGTATCTTAGCATGAGTGAGGATTCCAGATCATTCCTTTACTGTCGGTGGGGGTGGGGGTGGGGGGAGCAACCAAGGGCATTAGAAGGATATTATTGGGATTGAGGAATGGGGGGTCATGACAGTGAGGGGAAAAGAAAAGGCAGGAGGCCCTGAACAGGATAGGTAGTGACCACTTTGGGAAGCAGACAGGGAAGTCAAAAATAAACTTGGCCTACTTCACAGTTTTGCCCAGAGCTGGCCTGGGGGCATTCATCGGTACCACACAGGATGACATTTTTGGTGAAATGCTTTAAATCAGTTAAGAGCTAAATCATTATTTCTAGAAATATTAACCTCGTCACCTTTTGAAATAAAAACTGTAGCAATAAGCAAGAAGCCAAGTAGATCTGGGATTTTTCTTGAGGAAGAAAACACGGCCTAGCTTGTCAGTCTAGAAGCGTATTAATGAACATCATCTGAAATCTGACTGGAGTAAAGGGTGAACCTTAATCAGAGCATCTGAAATGAGCCACCCAGTGGAGCTGGCTGTTTTCCTTCTATCACTGCCTGGTAAGCAATGGAGCACTCACTGGTACCAGTACTTTTGCAAAGACTCCCCTTCCTTTAGGCTCATGCAATGCCTCTAGATTCCATGTTTTGCTAAAACAAGATGGCTGCCATCACCAAAGCCCAGTTGGCAGTGGAGCTGCACACTTTCACTAAAAGCAATAATAGAACTGTGAAAGAAAACTGGCCTCATTCAGCACTAGCAGAGTTCTGCATAAAGCATGCATGTGCAACAGGCAGGTCCTGAGAATCAAAATGCTGCCATCCTTCAGAAATTTCCTGGCTGCTGAGAGAGGTATCCAGGCCTCCACCAGCCACTGACCTGGACAGCTGCCCCAGGTGCAGGAAATGAAAATAGACATCACCGGAGCGTGTGCAATGCTGCATCTGAGTGTTGTTTCACAAGAGTAAAATTTAATGGGGCCAAATGAAAAACCAAAATTTGAGGTCTCCTTCAGGAAGGAATGGGTTAAGTCTGTTAAACCAACGATCTGGGGTCAAAGATGTTACCAGAATTGTTCCTCACCTTGCTTCCTTACAGAATCAGGATCTTGGGGTCTAGGGAAGCTCCAGGCAATCTTAATGTCCTGGTGTCCCACACTGTACCAGAAATACCAGTAAAAATGGTTAACAGATGAGGCCAATCTTCCAAAATTTTAACATGAATTGATAAGAATAAGCCAGAATAAAAAATAAGTATAAAGCAAAATAAAATTACAGACTCCTTCCTCCCCTGTCCCCTTCTTGTTTTCTTTAGCTAATACCCCAGTCCAGGATTTTGTAGTGCTTTTAGAGAAATAAAATCAAATTTCTGTAAGGCTTCCTCCCCAAATGAAAATCAAAAATAAATGCCTCTCCCCTAATCCTTCTGATTTGGAAATTATTTGGCATTGCAGAAATTGTTTTTTTCCAGGCAATTAAATTAGCCAGTAATTTGATATCACTATCTTACTTCATTGTACAGAACACATGCTAAAATGACACACAACCTCATTTTCATTTAGTATTTTTGCAAGCTCAGTGCTCATAAAAAGGTGTTGCACTGACAGTGCCTGTGACTATAATCTTCCCTGCTAGGGAGAGAGTCTGAAAAACGGTTATGTCAGCTGGAGCCCAGGCCTGTGCAGGCTGAGTTACCAGCTGCGAGAGCAGGATCAAGTCCCACAACATACAGTTCTTTATTCTCCGCTCCAGGATCCTTGTTGGCCCACCCAACTGAGTATGATAAATGGCGCCACCACTGGATGGAATCCGCCCCCTCACTTCCCAGTGGCCACCTGGTATTTCTATGATGCCTCTGTACAAAGAATTTTTAAATGCTTTCCAAGTCATCTGACTCAGTTCTCTGGCCCTTTTAGACAAAGATGGATCTCTGAGAACCTGGAAATTCACTTGGGAAGAGAGAGAACACACACACTTTAGCTGGAGGAAAGATATGAGCGCTTTTACTTCTCCATCGCTTGCAAGGGTGTATTGTTATGGCCTACCAAGGAAAAAGACAAGGGGGAAGATTTCTTTTAGTTCCCTTTGTTCCTGGTCAAAAAGGAAAGCCTCAATTGTTTCCCCCCACTTTATAGATGGGTAAACAAAGGCGCAGCAGCGAGAAGAAAAGGCTTCAAGTACGCACCCTAAAAGAAACAGGCAAGGTCAAGATTCACATCCAGGGCTCATCAGAAATGATACTTTTCTTTAATTGTGAACACGTTTAATATGAACACGTTGATGAGTGTTCAAAGGAGACCCTATTAGTAATTACACCAGGACAGGGGGCACACAATCTAGGAGAGGCGAGGGCCAGCTGGGACATGACCTCACCTGTGAACGTGAGGCCAGGATGTCACTGGGTGCAGAAACAGCACAGCCTGCTGGCTCAGTCCCAGGCTGCTGTGTTTCTTCCTTTTTACAGGCCTCGCTAATTCCCTCCCCCCTTCATGCCTGGAGTGTCCTCCCTCAGCATCTTTTATGAAAATCCCATACTTTATTTAAAACCCAAGTGAACATTCATCCCCTCCCACAACTCTTTCTGCCTACTGTAACTCATTCTTTTTTTTTTCTTTCTGAATTTCTTGAGCATTTATTGTACTTATCATATAACATAGCTCTGAACTATAGATGGCTTTGGATTTTTTTTTCCTACTTACTCCATAAAGATGAGGTTCATTTCTCAATTAGGCTTTAAGCTCCTTCAAGGTTGGGATCTGTCTTGTACCCTTCTTGCATCCACCATGGGAAAGCCACACATCTAACTTAGGATATTAAATAGAAACAAAACAAAACAAAAAAATCTTGACAGAGACCACCCTGTCCAGCTACAAATCAAGGATCTTACCTGAAAAATTAAAGAGCTTTCCTAACACCCACAGCCCTCACAGAGCATGAGTAGGGATCCCTGCTCTATGACTGCATGGGGCCCACGGGTGCTTCACAGCGCTGCACCTCTGTTGCGGGAGGTTCGCTTGCCACGATGACTACACCACCAGGCCTGTTTCCTTGGCTGTCCATCTACCACGTGGGACAGCCCTGAAGGACAGAAACTCTGCTCCATGGATCGCCATGTCCTCCAGGGCTGGGACATGACACTCGTAGGAGACACTCCTGGGC
Organism: Oryctolagus cuniculus; assembly: GCF_964237555.1. Lineage (NCBI taxonomy): Eukaryota > Metazoa > Chordata > Mammalia > Lagomorpha > Leporidae > Oryctolagus > Oryctolagus cuniculus. The sequence continues at coordinate 48,270,622 of NC_091433.1, read as the reverse complement.
GGCTGCTTCTTCCCTCCTGTTTGCCTCCCAGCCTAGCTGATGCAATCCGTTTCCACTAACCTTCCTGCCCCACAACACGTAGCCAAAAAGGCACTGAATTCAAAGACAGAGCAACTGATCTGGAATGCAACTCTTCACAGTCTCAGTCACACCAGGAGCAAGACACCGTGCGCAGGGCTTCTGACCGCCCATCGGGAACAGGAGAGGGCTGGCCCCAAGGCTGGGGGGCCCCTTGCAGCTGCAGGGCCCACTAGGCCTGAGGCCCCTCACCGAGCTACCCTCTGGGTAAATGATGACCCCGGGGCAGGGTGGCAGCTCAAAGGCCCTGTTCTCCAGTCAGCGATGGACAGCTTAGTAGACAGAGCCTCAGATCCCCTCTTCAGCTGCTTGGAAAATGAGTCTCCCAATAGCGCATTCGGTTGCATATTAAACAGATGGGGTGCAGATCTGGGACCTCTTAAAGACTGAGGCTTTCCTGGTTTTTTATAGGCTGCTGTCAAGGTGTGTTAGTATCTCTTTATTTAAACAAGATCCTTCGTCTTGATACACAGGGCTAGGACTCAAAAAAAAAAAAAGTGAGTAGTATAAATAATCTATCATGCTAGCAACATAATTATAAGAACATATGTTAGCTCAAAGCAGCTATATTCTAGTCATGTTAAGGGTATGTGTGGGAGAGACAAGAGAGGCAGGAGGGTCTCAAAATAGTTGAGGCGGAGGAAGAGTGATAAAGGCGATGTGGGAACCCAAACTGCTTTCCCGGAGCCGACATCTTGGCTTCCTGCCGCTTACTGCAGCCACCTGTGTCGGTAGCACCACAGGGATACCTGCTGCCCCACCTCAGTGCGCAGGCCAGGAAGGGGCTGGCAGGTAGAGGGGGCGGGGGCAGACTCCCACGGGGCAGAGGCAGTAGGGTTTTGGTCTGCACAAATGCTTCACACTTGGCATTAAGGGCAGAAACTTGTCCATATAGCCATGGCCTTCAGGGAAAGGAATCATGGGCCGGGTAGGGAGGGGTGAGGACCACATTGCTTCCCCTGCCATTTCCCACTCCTTATCTACATGGTGCACATCTCAAGGCTCTTCTGAGGGTCAGTGCCTCCTCAGGGACACCTGCAGCCCCGCCCCAGTCCCTTGCCCCTGCAGGCACCCCTCTGTGCACCCCAGAACGGTTCCTTGGTAGCTACCCGCTCTTCTGGAGACCCATTGCACTTTTAATTCTAGCCGGCTGGATTGATTTTACTACAGTGGATTGCAGCCTCCCCGGATTAGGAGCTGTGCCTAATTTGCTCGCCATGGTGACAGCGGCGGGCTGGGGCCCAGGAGTCTGTGCCAGGGGAATGCAGGCACGTGCAGAAGGATGGCAGAGGAGAGCACTGTGCACATCCCCAAGATGTGTGGGCAGCGGCAGGGCCGAGCCACCAGGGCAGGTCGCAGAGAGCAGAACGCACCACTGCCCACCTTGGCCTGGCCGGCCCAGAGACAAGGGCAGCTGGTGCTGGGCCTCCCTCCACAGGCCTGGAGCTGCTGCCCTGGCATTAAGCAGGGTCAAGTGTGCGCTCCAGGAAGTTAATTCTGGGGGCCCAGGAAACGCCTGGAGGCAGGAAACCAGCTCAGAGGCCATTATATTCATCACGTGAGAGAGAGGCCTAAATTAGGGTGGGGGCCTTGGGAATAGAGGAGAGGGAGAAGTCCCAGAAATATTTTGTCGCTAGCATTTTGTATTTTATGAGATTCTAAGGGACGGGGAGAGAACTAAAAACATTAAGGATCCAACTGACATTTAATAAACATTTACCAATATGCTTATCAATATATACCAGTATTTATGCACAGATAGAGCATATAAACATGAAAACACTTCTGTTACAATTGATTTAAATGTTATCTTAACACATTTCTATATTTTTATATAGTCCATTGATGCTCTTAATAAGAGAAGAAATAAAGGGCTCAAAAAGAAGGAAAAAGCAGAGAGATTAGTTGTCTATTGCTTAGACTCTCAATAGCTTGAGCCGCAAGCCACATGCAAAGGCATTGCCACCCGACTATAGCTGACAGGTGCTTGGAGTCTTTTAAGTTCTTTGCTGCCTATGTTTGGGCACTACCTTTTGTGTGTGTGTGTGTGTTGAGTGAGCACAGGTCACAACAAGTGGAGGTATTACTGTCCCCAATCCCCTCCAGATAAACACAGTACTGAATGGACAGCATGTGCAAGCCAGAACATAGAGCACAAAGGGACAGCCCTTATTTCCTGGGATCCCCAGAGAAAGTAGGAAGACAGGGATGGGGCTCTACAGGGTACGTGGTGCCACTGCAGCAGAGACGTTTTAACGGTCACCCAACCTCCAATCCTCACCTACATTTCCTGTGTCAATGCTACATTCAGTGTTCTCTCCCAAGATGACACACGCAGACTTGAACGTAATCCAGATTGTCATGTCACCAGCGCTGACGTAGCAAACATAACATTTGTGCTTATCCCCAAGGCAACGCTGCTCATCAAGTGAAGACACCAGATTGGCACATCACCCACGGCTGTGCGTTTACCAATATCCATATTGATCCACTGGAAATCCTTGGCAAGAACCACATCTTATCTCTGTGCCTTAAACTGCTTTTAAAACACAGGGTGGGGTTCCATAGAGCGCAGCCAGATGCACTCAGTTTTATTCTAGAAAGACAGCTGGCAGCGGAGTTTTCTGTTCAGACTGCCCTCCTGCCTTGTGACACCTCACCTCTTTGCCAGCACCACCGTTTCACCCTTGCAAGAGCAAATCTTTCCGCCCCACACACAACAAAAATGATGATACTTTGCAAATAATAACATAGGATAGCCCGCAAAACACTTTCACATGTCTTTCCTCTCAAGAGTCTCAGGAGAGACTCAAATGCATTGGGTCATTATCGTCAGTCCTGTCCAGAAAATGAGAAAAACGATTTCTGCAGCTGGTAAAAGGACTTTTTCAGGGTCTCACCTCCTAGCTCAAAGTTAGAGACCTTGACACTGCCCCATGGATGGCCTCTGCCCACCATCCCTCCTGCCTGTGGAACACTAGTATTTGGCTGGTTGGACAAGAGAGAGAGGGGACCAAGATACAGCTGCAGAGGCCAACATCAGCCTGTCAGTTAAGCCAAATCAGGTAGTATTTCGAACCCAAGGATTGTCCTGAAATGCACAAGCTGCCTTCTGCGAAACAGCAGTCCAGGCCAGCACTGCCAGAGTGGAGGGGAGGTGGGGTGGGGGCGGGGGAGGGGGACTCAGGGAGGCAGAGTCCAATGAGCAGGCTTGCCTGCACAGCCAAGAGAGAAGGTGGGTTTGGACAGAGGTCAGCCCTCCTTGTGGCTTGTCTGTGAGCTCCCCAGACAGATCATGAACCCACATAAGGCCCCAGGCCCTCCAGAGAGGTCTCAGTTATTTCTGCTAAAGAGGAACTGATAGACACAATTTCTGAGCAGACCCCGAACCAAGACTCGCACCTGGGTGCAGCCTGTTCAGCACCACACAGAGCCTCTTGGCAGAACCAGCCCAGTCTGCCCAGAGCAGGAAAGGGTGAAAGTAAATAAACGAAGCCTTAATCTCTCCAGTAGATTGGAACAATCTGAACCAACCTGTAATTTCATCCAGACATGCGGGGAGAAAAATTTTGAAAGCCTTGCTTAAACATAAACGCACCTCCACTCATTATGATTTCCCCCAGCATTTTTTTTTCTTCCTGCCCCCTTCTCCATCTGCACTTTATTCAATGAACACATCTGCATTCTTTCTCTCTCTTTTTTTGGCCAGAAACTCTATACAACCTTATCACTGACACCTCTCTGCAGTTTCAAATTCCAACTTTGTGCCAAATCCCCATTTCCTGCTGCTTAATTTCCATTCATTTACTCTTGTTTTTGCTTCTTCTGCCATTCCCAGCATGGACTAGCTCCAGCCCAGCTTCTTGTAATTTTTTAAGGAAGGCTCCCCATTGAGTGCTATTGGAATCTGAGCTCCTGCTCCATGCCAGTGACTGGCCATTGTTTATACTACCTAACAACAGTTGCCAATAGGACTGCTGCTCTGCCTTCTTTGTTTCCCTCCCCGAGTGTGTACACTAAGGCCCAAGAGAACTTTCCCCCACATATGGTGACCCAGTGGGTCTAGTTTTATTATTACTTCAGTAGAATCTGAAGTAGCTCCCCCCCACCTTTTTTTTTTTTTGAGAAGAAAAATAAAATCAGGTCTGGAAGCTTTGTTTACCTTACTCCCAGTGGCATGACTAACCTCAGCCTGTGACAAACCACTGTCGGGAGTGGTTCTTCGGGAGCTGCAGCAAGTTGGGTTCTGTAAAAGATGAGGAAGGCCCCAAGGGAGGATGTGTTGTGGTTGAACTTTTTATAGAGGCGGAGGAATGGCCACTCCATATTGCTTGGGCTCAGGCGTGTTTTCAACGTGTTAGATTGTTCTGCAAAGCCAGGAGCCACCAAAGGTTGGTTTCCTGGCTGCCAGTGGGGACCAACTCACACTGAAAATACTCTTTTCTAAGCAATTGAACTGCGGTATAAAAAGGTAACCACCACTTTTCTTCCCACAGTGGGATTGGTTCTAGTATGTTGTTTGGGGGAGGTACTGGCTTTCATTTTGTTTTTCCTTTCCTTTTCTTTTTTTTTTTTTTTTTTTTAAGATTTATATATTTATCTGAAAGGCAGAGTTACAGAGAGAGAGAGATCCTCTATCCACTGGTTCACTCTCCAAATGGCTACAACAGCTGGAGCTGGGCCAATCCAAAACCAGGAGCCAAAAGCATCTTCAGGATCTCCACAGGGGTAGCAAGGGCCCAAACACTTGGGCCATCCTCTGCTGCTTTCCCAGGCGCATTAGCAGGTAGCTGGATCTGAAGTGTAGCAGAGGTTGAACTAGCATCCATACGGAATGCAGGCACCATAAGCAGTGGCTCTTCCTGCCACACCACAGTGCCAGCCCTTATTTTGTTTTTCTTAAATGCACAGCTCAGCTTCCAGTCCCATCCTTCACACCATAGCCATGTCGCCATCACCGCACATCTCTCTGCCCCAGGTCCTGACTCATCTACCACCAAACTCTGCCCCCTCTCCTGTCTCTCTGGATTTCATCACATAGAATTACGTCACTGTAGTCCCACCTAAAATATGGCCTCCAGAAAGAAAAGGCTACATCAGTGGGGATACCTCAAAAGTAAAGTCAGCCACAGGCAGAAAAAAAAATCATTAGCCATCACAAGTGCTTACAGGTCTCTGACATTTCCAGTGGTCTCTCTCCCAGTTGTCTCTGACGCAGATGTGAAAAGGCAGATGGCCTCCTGAAATCCACCGCCCCGAGATTGCTTTGCCCACCCGGCCTTTGATCTAGGGGTCCCGGCATTCTCCTTGCTGCTTCCTTCCCTGGAACCGCATTCAGAATGTTTTGTGTCCAAGAAGAAGCTTTCATCCCACAGACTCTGAAGCGTTCTCAGACACATTCTCTCCTTCCTTGGCTTGCAGAACAACAATATTACATCCTGAGCACGCCAAGGAAAGGCGTCTTCTTACACAGTTTTATAGCACAGATGTGCAGCATGCCTCAAAAACATGACTTCTCATTATTTACTTGCTTCACATTTTAAGAGCAAAGTCATTTTTTCAACAGCGTAGAGCTGAGTTATCCACTTGACCCAAAGTGGGCCAACAAGTCTCTGAAGTAGTATAATTCACACTTGTATGGCGCCAAAGACCGGAACACATTTTTCACATGTGTAATAACTCTCTGTGTGTGTGTGTGTGTGTGTGTGTGTTTTCAGCTCATCTCATGAACAGGAAGAAGAATTGGGTAGTATTGCTCCATTCTACAGATAAGAACCAACAGTTCAAGGACATGACTAAGCACAAGCCTAAAACCAAATAAACACAAACAATTCAAATGCTGACTCACTCTTCTTTCTTGATTTCTGGTAGGGCTACCCATCTCCTACCCTGAAGCAATGATTTTAAAGTATAGTCATGCATTACTCAGCCATAAGTTGTTCCTGAGAAATGCACCCCTGGGTGCATTTCATCATTGTATGAGCATTACAGAGTGTGCTCACATAGACTAAGACACCCACAATGCCAGTAGATGATATGCTTATGGGACCACCAACATTTATGTGGTTCATCGCTGACCAGAACTTTATTGTGTGGTGCATGACTACATCTAAGGAGGGGAGCACTTCACTGGCCATACGGAGAACATGAGCTTCTACCTCACTTTGCTCTTTCAGCCCTGGAACCTCTGAGTCATGACAGGCACTCAGCCCTTGCTCAAAGCTGGAGGGATATTCAACATCATGGTCTTATTTGAGTTCCTGAATGAAAGAAATTCTATCATCAGATGGGTGGGCTGGTTTTAAAGAACTGGGATTCCAGCTGCATGAATCAGTTCCACCCCTTAGAACCAGCTATGGCTCAGGACACTCACATCCCATATCAGAGTGCCTAGTTTGAGTCCTGGCTCCTCCACTTTCAATCCAAACTTCCTGCTAATGCACATCCTGGAAGGCAGCAAACGATGGCTCAAGCACTTGGGTCTCTGCCACACACATGAGAGATCCCGATGGAGTTCTGAGCTCCTGGCTTTGGCCTGGCACAGCCCCACCTGTCACAGGTGGAAGATTTCTCTCTGTCTTTGAAATAAATAAACAAAATAAATAATAAAAACAAATTATAGGTGAAGATAATGCTATTGGTATACATGCATGTACATAAATATATGAGGAAACTTCAAAAAGTTGGCAGAAAAGTAGAATCGAAAGCTAACACATAGCAAGTGTTTGACTTGGTAATTGGGACTCTTATGTCCCATATTAAAGTAACTAGGTTCAAGCCCAGGCTCAATTCTTATTTCTGGCTGTGTGCTAATGCACATCCCGAGAGGCGGCAGGTGATGCTTCATAGTTGGGTCCCTGCTACCAGGTGGGAGACCTAGATTTCTTGGCTTTCAGCTTCAGCCTGGCTCAACCACAACTGTTGCAAGCACTTGGGGAGTGAACCAATGTTTGACAGTGTGTGCTCTCTCTTGCTCTCTCTCTCTCTCCTTCCTTCAATGTCTTTCGTTAATGAAAAATTTAAAAACATGTACTATTTTCTATGAACTTTTGGAAGCTATATACATACATACATACATATGGATATGGATAAAACCACTAAGCATGTGTTCATAAGTACCTATACTGAACAATATAAAAAACACAACCCCAAGACTTTATTTCATTATATGTTTGGCACATGGTGGGAAGAAGCATATATTTGTTTTATTGCATTGTATATATGAAAGAAAAATAGCACAAAGTTAACCACTGAAATCCAAAAACCAAGTTGTATCATAAAATAAACTTGAGTCATATGAAAAATAAGAATTCATAATATTACCTTCTCTATTTGTATGTGTCCTTGATATTTTCCAAACAGAAAATTTAATATTCAAACTTAAAAGAGAGGAATTCAATTTCCCTGAATTAATTAAAATGAATTTTACAATTTGTTACTTATGGAACAAATTGTTCCATATAATTTCAGATAATCAACAACATGGAGATACCTCCTCCTTCTGCTAGTTTTCCTAAACTGCTACAATTTTCTCAACAGAAAAGTATAAGGAGTCCTTTCAGAAGGGGCTCATTCATGGGGGCACATTGGGTTGACAGTGGGTGGAACACAACCCAAACAGGTCCAATAAAATCTACCTTTGCTGTTACTCTTATCAAGTGAAAAGCTCATTCTTCAAATGATCTTTCTTGAGACTACAGCCTCTCCAAGTTGTCCTTAGAAAGAACAGAAGCAAACTATGCCTTCCATAATTCTAGAATGTCCATCCACCCTGAGCCCAGCTGAGCCGGGCAAAAGGAAAACAAGTTCCTTGGGGTAGCCTCATGGAAACAGATGATAATGGGGCAGAGAGGAGGTGTGCATTCCGAATACCAAATACAAATCCTACTTGTTTTCATCTCCAATTCAAAACCATATTTTGAGTATATGTGTTTCTGTAAGTGAATGGTAAAGTAGACAGACAAGAAAGAGTCTGACTCGTGATCCCAGGTTGTACCCAGGCCCCATTTTCCTTGAGTTCCAGGAACAAGATATCAGGGTGTAGGTGGTGGGTGCACTCTGCTGCACCTGGTTTTTGGGAGACCCTGCTCATAGGATGGCTGTCTCAGACAACAAGTTAGACCCAAAATAACAAGCCCTCCAGAAGCAAGAGGTACTGGCCTCCATGTAAATATGCTGGTCTCAAGAGACAGCAACCCTTTCGGATCAACTCCCACCTACTACCCAGACATATCTGAATCTGGCCTCTGAACTGAAAGCCATCCATTGCAGATAACACTTCTTGGATCTACACAGTCTGACCAAAATTAAAAAAAAAAAAAAATCCTGCAAGTGTGTGACATCAACGTGCTTTCCTCAGCTAACAAGCTTCTCTATTCACCAGCAGCCAAAAATTTTAAGTGGCTCTTAAACAAAGACAGCCCAACGAAGAATAATGATGTCAAACCCAAGCCATAGTTCTGTGGTGTGAACACAAAATCTACAGGCCCAAGTTAACAATGATTTACAGACAGTCTGATCAGAGTCAGGTGGAACCTGGTGTCTTACTGGATACAAGCCAGCGGCTATCAATCTGAATCCCCTACAACAAGTCATGTCATTAGTCAGAACCAATACATTACGGAGACAATTTTCTCTTTTGTCTCTTGGCCCAGGGAATTTTCTGAGCTGAGTTTCATCACTAGATTGCAAGGTACTCACGTTACAAAGTGGCTGACAGGCATCACAACCGCGATCCCTCGTGTGGCTCTTTTCGAGGGGCAGGGGAAAAGTTTAAGAATAAATCCAATTAGACATGGGAGCCTCAGAATAACAAGTCCAAGGCTTTGCTGGCAGGTTGATTTTGAACTGCATAGCCCCGTTCCTTTTGTTTACATCCCTTTTGATGGACACGACTTTGGACTTGCAGATGTGAAAGCAACACGGTCGTGAGATGCTTCCTTCCAGGTCCACCCCAGGAGTCGTTGGTCTCCTTGGCTTAGCCAAGATGTAGGGGATTCCCCGAGACCGGCCACGACTTGCAGCCTTGGGCCTCTGTGCCCTTCTTTTTCTCCTCCCTGACACAAGATAACCCTATTTACCTATAAGACCTTCATACACCTGCCTTCCTCTTTAATCTCCAAACAATGGACATGCTGTCCTTAACCTGAAGGCAATTCTGTACTGTCCTTTCTAACTACCAACAAGTGGACTGTGCTTTTCCCATCTTTAATACTATACAGGATATTTTGCACCACTGCCTGGTGCTCTCCTTGTAGGATCTTTCAAAGCTGTTTTAAGGGGGATAATAAAGAATAGGAATTGAAAAAGAAATGCCAAATGAAAGAAAACAAGGGTCTCATTTTTTTATGCCTCCAAGCTCTTCCTAAGAAAAATTCTCTATTCACTTATTCACTCCCATGTGTGACTCCAACACAGGATATTTTTCCAGCTCACTGGTATTTCATAAACACCATTTGTTGTCATGTGGTTAAATTAAAACTGAGGATATCAAACATCAAACAGTATGTTAATGTCAAGTATGCTTGAATAAATAGTAAGAGTTCAACTGAATGGAATATGTGGATTGCTAGCTAATTAAGCAAGAAGCAGGTGTGAAAAAAATCTAATTTAGGCAATTTTTTATAATTAATAATGTTTACTTGTAGTACCCTTCTAATGGGGCTCTAGTTTAGCCTCTTGTGAATTGCTAGGAGTTTACTCCAGTATTTTAAAATTATAATTGAATGGAGAATTTGACGAGATATCAGGTTTCCTTGCTGTTGCTGAAGTGCTGTCTGCATAGAAGTTCCTGACAGTACTTTGTATCAACAGGATCGATTAGCAAATTATCCCAGCAATTATAACTTAAAACACACACAGGCATATCCCTACACCCAAAAGTACTCTTGATACCCCAGTTCCAGGAGTGAAGGTAGAAATGACCTTGGATAAATCAACTTGAATGAGAATACTCTACTCAAACTAATCACTGGACATGGATGAGGTCTTCAGTGAGTGTCTCAAAGGGCTGCCACAGAGACCATTTTGCTACAATTAGAACAAAAAAAATTAAGATCCTATCTAAACTGTCCAGGCAAATTGCACACAGCCAATCAATTAATCCAAGTATACGTTTAAGGTTGGTTTTCTTTCCAAGAAGTCAAATGGAAGTATCAGAGGAGAAAATGGCCACAGATGTGAAAACAGACCTGGAGTATTTCACGGACGTGACATATCTACTGCATTTAATTAAAAGAAGAATGTATGAGAACAATGTATCCTTCTCAATCCAGGTCGAGGGAACAAAACAGAACTGGATTAGATAGGACAACTGTAATCTCTAGAGACTGTCCCATGTTTAATGGAAGCGCCACATGTTTGATACGTAGGGAAGTAAGTGGGTGTCCTGGACACAATCCACCACCATTCATCATAATACCACAACCCTGTTCATTCCCAGAGAGGAGACTTAAAACCATGAAGCCATATGTACAATATTAAAAATCATTTAATGTTAAAATGCATATTATGAAGGCATGCATTTTGGACAACACTGCAGTTCAAGAGAACACAGAGAAATCTCCAGTTCAGTAGATAATGATTAAAAAGGTAAACGGAGTTGCCTACATGCACACAGACGCACACACACACACGTGACTATCACATGCATGTGTACACACACAGAGGGCTATCACATGCATGTGTACATACACACACACAATCACAGAAACCCCACCTTCCTGTCTGCAGAGCTGCTTGACATCACTGTTTTCCTTACTGAGCTGTATAGTGAGGTTGGTATCTAACTGATAGAGCGATGATACCTAGAGCATCCGCACACTCATTTATAATTAAAGTTGAGCAATGCCAGTTCCTCTCTCAGCACCCATCATTTGGTATTAAATCATATGTATTTTATATATATATACACACACATATATATATACTCCTGTATGTATATATGGCAGATATTAAATTCTTTCTCAGACAGAATCAATAACATTACTATATTTTCATGGTCTGTTCATTGCCACTGAATTAATCACAGCCCTTCCCTAACCACATGGAATTTTATTTCCCAAAAGAGCGATGCTTACTTTGGTTTACTTTGTTGGAACTCGAAGTACTTATTCAGTCTATAAAGATTTAGTGTAACATATTTTGTTAAGCAACTTAAAAAGCGCCCACTGTCTTGTGTTGCTTTGCTTATATGCAGGCTCTGTGTGCTCACATCCAGCTCACCACCAAAGGAAAGGCAGAGTCCAGTTCCAATGGGCATGGAAATGCTAATGACTTTGGAGATTGAGAGGTCCATTCATTTTCTCCATTGCCAAAAATAATATATGATGTGAAACGTGAATGCAACAAACGAAAGCACGCATCCAGGGAGAAATCCTATTTGTCAGCTTTTCACAGGAGATGTTAGATACCAAAGATGACTTGGTAGTTTGATTCCACAGAAGACACAAGGACAGCCAACTGCCAAGAGGAGCCAGAGGCCCTTCGCAGTTCCTCACCCACAAATTGACTGTAGGACCCTACAGTTGCCTCCTCTGCTGGCTGTCTCAGCACCCTCAGGTTGGAAGATAGGGAGGGCATTTACTAGAACAGCCATATGAAGCCAAGTGGAGCGGAGAGAAACCCAGCCATCTGTACCTGACCAAGGCCCACAAGGCCATGATTTCCTCTGCATGGCAGTGGCAAAACCTTTCCTGCCCTCTGTAATGTGGACAGCATTGACGGTGCACTCTGTGGACGTGGAACATCTCGCTCAGGAGTGACTAAATGTGGAGGAGGGGTGTCACCTCCCTGACTAATCTTCTGGGGAGCAGGCTGCAACAGTGCAAGGTATAATAAGCTAAAGAAAAATAAAGATGGATAACCTCCAGCAATCCAGCCATAGGGGTGCCCATTCTACCCTACTCCAGTGGGGTTGGCTCCTTCTTAAAGGGAAAGAGGGCTTTGTTCAATGTCTGAGGCCTTAAGGCAGCAATGCCTTCCCAACCCAGGAAGAAGGCCACAGAAGCCTCTAGATATTTTGCTTACTAACCTAGAAATTTAAGAACAGGTGTATTTGATGTCAATCACTCAAACTCACTCTTAGCCCCAAGAAGGTGGAGAAAGGAAGAGGAAGGTGCAGTGATGGGAAGCAGGTTGAAAGTTTTCTTCCTCACTCTTCCCATCCCACCCCAGAGCGTATCCTATGGAGACCCTAGGACCCAAAAGAGATCATGTCCTGAACACTTCCCTCAGGACTTCTGTAAACACTACCACCACATCTACCTAGGCTGAAAGAAAGGGGACAGCAGCTGTGAGAATGCAAATGCAAGCTGTGAGCTCTGCGGTCGACCCCAAAGAGCCTTCATCCATTACATACCGCACAAGGTGGAGGCACCCACCCCATTTTTACAAGCCTGAGGTCTTTGGCAAAGTCCCAGTGGGAAGTCACTTTGGCTTGTCTCCTCCCTGAGCTCCTGAGAAAAGATGAAGCCTGTTCTACTCCCCACCTCCAGTTGCTTCAACATTCTCACCATTTGGGTGACAAAAGTCAACAAAGTAAGGTGACCACAGACCCTCTCCAAGTCAGCATGCCAGAATGTACGAGAAGACAGGAGCCAGCAAGGCTACAAACACAAGCCTTGAGGCCTTCCTGTCACAGGCCTGGCCAGACATCTTTTTCTGTAGATTCTCACTAGATGGCCTGTCCAGACCCCATGCCTGAAGATATATATAATTCCTTGAGCCAATATCAACAATGGATAGAATGAACCATGGATAAGCTGCAAATGGATACAGTTTAATCAATGAGAAAAAGGAGACTAAGTAAATAAATTCATCTTCAGTAATAGAGCAAGAAAATGTAGATGGAACTACATATTTGGAAGTCAAATCTCCAATGCTTAGCATGTTGCTAAGGGGGAGTTGACACTGGGTGGAGGCTGGAAGGGAAAAGATGATAGATGCTTATGAAGTCATTGCTAAGGATAGAAACTAGAGGCAAGAGCTTCGAAATCTGGACTTAAGCTTAGAAGTAAGACAGAAAAATTGAGTTCTTCCTTGAGTTGAGAATTGGAATGTGTATATTGATGTGTTGGGGGCAGGGGAGAACATTCAATGTCAATGAGACACAGCAAAGAGCAACTGTACGGACTGCTACTCTGAAGTCAGAAAGCCTGGGTTTAATTCCATGCTCCTCCACTTACTAATACAGGTAAATTTCTTAGCCCCTGTAAGCCTCAGTACACTCATGCAGATTAGGGATGGTAATAGAAGCTGCCACATAGGAGTATCACAGTGAAGGTTAAATAAGGTAGCCAGCAGTCAGATAAAGCACTACACACAGTGGCTGGCACATACAACATACAGGCACACAGTATGTACTCACAGTACTCATATATGCATTCATAGAGTATGCACCTATAGTATGCAGCATATCTGAAAGAATCATGATCAAAGCTTTAAAAGGTATCAAAAGAGGGGGGCAACACTGTGGCATAGCAGGTAAAGCTGCCACCTGCAGTGCCGGTATCCCATATGGGCACCGGTTCAAGTCCCGGCTGCTCCACTTCCCATCCAGCCCCCTGCTAATGTGCCTGGGAAAGCAGGGGAGGATGGCCCAGTCCTTGGGCCCCTGCACCCATGTAGGAGAAGCTCCTGGCTCCTGACTTCAGATCAGCTAAGCTTCAGCCATTGCGGCCACTAGGGGAATGAACCAGCAGATGCAAGTCCTCCCTCACACCCTCCTACCACCTCTGCCTCTCTGTAACTCTGCCTTTCAAATAAATAATAAATCTTTAAAAATAAATAAATAGTGTCCAAAATAAAGGCTGTAGTTAGTATTTTTCTTACACTTGTGGGCTATTAAATGAGGTCTGGGCCACTTAACAGCTACTTAAGAATCTCATTGGATGGTGATCTAGTCATTCTACGTCTGAGTATCTCCCGCAAAGAACTGAAAGCAGGATATCCACACGTCCTCGTGTGTAACTGCATTATTTACAACTGCCAAGAGCTGGAGGCAACTCAAGCGCACATCAGTGAATGAGAAGAGAAAGAAAATGTGGCATAACCATACAGTGCAATGCTATTCAGTGCTAACAAGGAAAGAAACTCTGACTCACATTTCACCATGGATGAACCTTGAGGACATTACACTAAGTGAAACAGGCTATTCAAGAAAGGACTAAGAAGGGGTGAGTGCCCTAATGTGAGGTACTTAGGGGAGTCAAATTCATAGAGACTATGGGGGAGGGAAATGAGAGCTCTGTGAGGGTCACAGAGTTTTAGTTTTGCAACATGAAAAGGCTCTGCAGGTGCATGGTGGTAGTGATTGCACAAATACAAATGCACAAAACACAAACTGTACAAAGACGGTTAAGACAGTACATCTATAGCAAGTGTATTTTAGCACAATTAACATTTTTCAAATATCTTAAAAATGATTTCAAAAAGTTCTTTAATTAAAATAAAAGAATCTCAGTGAATCACACAATCAAAAAGTCCCCTTCAAATGGAGATGAATGGTCACTGGTCTCTGGATTCTCCTTATACTGGAGAATCCTTCTCTTAAGACATCCCAACACCTAACCTTGGAGGATAAGGAACTGTCTCAAAACATTCAGGCTCTGGTCTGATTAACAACAAAATCCATCACTGAGAGTTGGCGAATGTCTCTCCATCCCACGTGTGGATTCCTTCCCTGGTGTCAAGCCCTGGCTCTGTTTGTGGCACGCAGGGTACAAATCAGGTTAGATGAAAGATTTCCCCAGGCTCTGTGAGCTAGCAAGGGAGGCTGGGAAGTCAGTCGCCTGTTTCAGAAACAGAAGGAGGCAGACTCTTATCTACGGTGATCTCTGCACTTCCAAGAACAGGAGGATGGGCCTGTGCCCCTGGTTCTTCCACGGCTCGCAGGGAACACCCGTGCCAGTGCCAGGAGGGGGACGCTTGCTAATCTGAGACAACGTGTGCAATGAGAACGTGTTTGCTTAGCCAGAGCCTATCTCAGGTCATGGTGAATTTACGCTGCTGTCGTACTATTTGAAAGTTCTTTCTCACTCACGGATCTCCTCTGAGGCAAGGTGGTTAAAAGCTCAGGTTGGGGGCAGATGGATCTGGGTTGCTGAGTAACCACAGGCAAGGAATTTAATCTCTCCTGGCACCAGTTTCCTCATCTATAAAATGTGGATGACAACATTACCTGCTTCTAAGTGTTGCGGTAAAACATCAATGGGATGATGTGTAAAGCAGGCTTAGTCCCCACTACACAGCAAATGTCAGCGTTATTATTTATTACCCTCGCCACAGACCTTTGGAGCAGACTTCACAGTCTTCCCTGTGTCACGAAAGAAGCAACCACAGGGTGGGGTGAGTGACTTGGTTAAGACGCTCACAGCCCCAGCCAATGCCGTTGCATCTCCAGGCCCCATTCTTGCTGCAAATGCAGAGGGCTGGAGCGAGCTGGACGGGGACAGCTATGGGCTCTGATTTCTGAGTAAACCAGAAAGCCACCTCTAGTTGGCTGCGAGGTTCCCATCTGAGGGTGGGACCAGGGCATCCACAAAAGCCTGCCCCCTGCTCTTCCACTTGCCTCGACAGGAGCCTTCATCTGCTTTGCCTTCTGGGAACGTGTGTCGGTCTCGAAGCCTGGCGCGGAAGCAGGTGCGGGCATATTTTAAGCCCCAGCAAATAACTTTAATTGAGCTCTCCTTAGACATATGAACCCACAGAGCGATTTTTTTTCTCTTCTAATAAAAAAAGACCCACAACAAACCAGATGGGTCTCAGTCCCTCACCAATACCTCTCCCCCACGCCCACCCCCACCCCCACACACATACTCTTCAGGCTTCCCTAATAAATCTTTTAACTCAAAAGAAATTACCTTTCTTGAAGTGGATATTTTATTTGGTTGCATGACTGTACACAGGCTACCCCTGTGGACTGATATGTGGGTCTGAAGGATGAAGGCTGACGAATTGAGGCCTGCTGGTGTTGGCCATGTTGGTACTTGCATTATTTCCCATTCAGAACTTTCTAATGCCCACTGCTCTCCTAGGCCCACACCCCCTGTGCTGATTCACTAACCACATGGTTGCTCACCCCATTTCTCCTTGCATTCGCAACTTCCAAATCTCATCAGTCTTACCAAAAATCCCCATTTTGGTGTGGTCCTTCCAATACTGCTAGCTAACATGGGGATCTGGGTGGAAGTCCCTCCTCCAAAAGCCAGCATAACCTTTGGGCAGTGTGTCCAGAAAGAGTGATGGAAAAGGGAGCCGTACCTCCTGTCACCAGAATACAGCAGCAGCGAGGGGGCACCGTGGACAATGGAGTCCTGTCTCATTTCACAGAGCCATGTTCTTTCTGAATGCCCCATACGAAGATGGCAGTAGGGACCAGAGGGAAATACAACAACATGAATGGATTCCAGACCCCTGCCCCTAGAAAGAAAGACCTCAAGAATCGCCCAGGGCAGGAGCAGAGCCACACGCTCTGGGTTCTGATTTATGAGCACTGAATTATTGGTAGGAGGGCCCAGAAGGAGTCGTTTACAACAGAAATTATTGCAGGCAAATGTTGGTTGATGTTTTAAATCACTCACTAATATTGATAGGGTAATGCCTGTCACACTTACTTAAGGGTCATGAGGAGAAAAAAAAAAAAAACTTTATCTTGGGCTTGCTACCGGTCAAGTATAATGACAGAGACACCTTTTTGTATTTTCTTCTCTCCAACAAAGCCTGCTGTATTATTTATGATTTTCTGAGTCACTGGCTATAGCCTGCATCTGTATTTTAAAAGGTTAATTTGCAAAAAAACAAAAACAGGGCACCCGTCTAGTGAGGCTGGTGGGAATCGGCTCAGAGCAGCCCCTCCAAGAGCCGTGGGCTGCGTGAGGCCGGGGCGCCTCGGGCGGCTGGGGCCAGATGGTGTGGGAGCATTGTTCCCTTTTTGGTGATAGTCCTGCTGTGGCAAATAAAGTTAAATCAAAAGGTTCCTGCTCTGTAAGGGGGTGGCAGCGCTGGCTCCAGCTGACAAGGGTCCAGGGTCCTGAGCAGCTAGTCGGAAGCAGCGCTGCTCCCCAGAAAGCCAACCAAGGCTTCAGCCACAGAGGTCACCAGAGTGGAGCCTTCTGACCCTCCGAGGGGCGACCTAGGCCCCGCCACACAGCCTCTCCTGGATGACAGCAGTTTCAGACCTCATGGCCCTCTCTTTTCAGGGGGCCTCAAGGAACACCCCCCCCCAAATAAACACCAGACAACCATGGGTCACTCCAGACCAGGGGCTGAGAGAGTCCGAGTCCCCACCCTCAGTGTGAGGCAGGAGGAACCCCTCGGGCCCCAAGCAACTTTGTTCTTTTGGGGGTAGATTTGGTGATATTGTTGGCGGATGGGAGTGGGGTGTGGTTGAGGAGGGTCAATTGAGCCAGCCCTGCCCTGAGTGGAACAAAAGTTGAGAATCCAGGAGAGTGGTGCAGGGCCACTTAGGAGTGATTAGGATGGGCACATAACGGCCTGGGAGCCTGACATGGAATCCAGAGCTTATTTCACAGATGGTCAGAGCCTGGAAGGACGGAAGAGGCCATAGAAACCCTAGCCTCTTGCAGACTAAGGAAGAGGAGGCCAGTGAGGAAAGGTGACTTGCTCGAGGTCACCACGGAGGAGGTGGAGCCCACACCAGGCCCCCTGCAGGGCTCTTTCCAGGGCTCCTGGCAGCAAGAGAGGCCAAGTGAAGTGGGAAGGCACAAATCCACAGGCACCCGGAGCTGCACTTCGCACAACGACTAGGGGAGACGGTATTTTACATAAAACCAAAACCAAAGGGCACAGAAGGCACTAGAGTGCAGTACTGGCATTGCTGTGGAAGCCACCTTCTTCATAAATCACATTTCCACATGCCTTCCATTTCGAAATCTGCTCCTCTCCCCCCCTCACCCCTGGGCAGGAGCTCCCGGTGTGGTCTCCTCCTCTGGCTCTGGCTCTGGCGAGGTCTCTAAGTCTCTCTCTCTCTCTCTCTCTCTCTCTCACACACACACACACACACACACACGTTTTGTGTGCTCCTTTTACGTTGCGTTTCCAAAGCACAGCCTTTACCCGTGAGGCCCATGGTTTCCAGGGTATGGAGCACAATTAGGCGGTCTGTAAAGCATTTGTTATTTACCTGAGACACCCAGATGGTCCTTGGGTGCCAACCGGTCTCTCAGGTAAATATGAATTTGAGCAGACTTTTAAAAAGTACAAGGTCAATATTAATACGTGCATTTAAGGATTTTTAAATGATGACTCCAGTCTTTCCGCTAAGTGCCTTCCCTCCCCTTGCTTGGTCACCTACATGGAGGATTTTTACGCAATCCCGCAATCCCAGTGCCTTTGACATGGATCTCATTTGGATGGTGTTTATGGCATAGAATTTTTGTTCCTACCATGATAGACTGGCCTGTGTTCACTGGTAAGCACTATTTTAACTTTCTTGAAAATTTACTTTGGAGGAGGAAGTACTTCCAAAAGTTTGTAAAATAATGGACAAAACAAGTTTAACTTTTAAAAAATGTGAGATATATTTCAATAAAAACTGAATTTAAAAAAAATGAGCAGTCTTCAAATCAAATTTCCACCCTCAAATCTGTCTGCCTAGCTAGAAGGCTTTACTCCTACAAAGACTGCCTAAGTTTTTCATTTTTCTTAAGAAACCTACATGGCTCTCTGCTCATTTCCAAAAAATGTGAGGTCTGAGTACCACATCTCATCTAGGAGAGTTCCAAGTTGAAACTACTCTAAAGATTTAAAAATCCTCACTAAAGATAAGAATTTTAGAGTGGGGAGAAGCAGGAGAGACCGTGCTATCCAACTCTGATTCACACAGGCAGCACTGAACACCAGGTCTCAGGTGCCAGATGGAGTGGGCAAAACCCAGGCTGGGATCCGGATCCCCACAATCCTCTTCCAGGGTTCTTGCCAGCACCTCCCACTGACTTCCGGTCACCCACTGATGCTTTGAGCAACCACTGACCTCATTGTGTAGGCCTGACCATCACCAGAAAATAAGAGTGAGCAAGAGGTTTGATCAAAGTATAGTGTATCCCTTTGAACTTATTATAAATTGATAACTAGGGTATTTCTCCAGAAAGTGTCTAACACCCTTAGACCTGTTTGGGAGAATCTTTGAGTATTAGTGGCTAGAGCCAGAAATTACCTAAAATCTTGGTTTAAACTTTTCATGTTGTATGGACTAAACAAACAAGTGAATTGGAATTTTGTTACACAACAAAGAGATTTCAAATACACATTTTTAATTAATATTTTTAAAATTTTCAACAAAACACAACTATGCTAACAGTAGGGAAACTAAAACTTTCCAAAGCAATAGAAGCCCCTTCTCTCCCTCTGGCCGACCTCCCTTCCCCATCCCCAACCACATTCTCCACTCCCACTTTAGCCAAAAAAATAGTTCTCCAAGAGCTGCATTTTTCTGACATTTGTGCATTTTGAGGTCCAGGGAGCCTTCCCGTTTTCCACACTCAGCACTCTGAAGGCCATCAGGGTCAGGGCACCAGTATTCCCAACAGATTCTGATAGTTGATCCAGAACAATCGAGCTACTGGCTGCTCCGCCTCTCGGCTTACTAAGCTGACATCCATTTCCCAAATAAGCACTACCTTTGTCGCTGCTGTTGTTTTCTTCCAGAAATGAAAAGCGAAAAAAGATTCATCAGAGGGACTACAGTTAAAGCAGTGCCAGCCTCAGCTCTAAGTCCCACTCCTGAGACACCGCACACCCAAGTTAGAAAAAACAAAAGGAAACTTTCACATCCCAGCTGCAGCAGCTTCTGTTAACACAGGGACTCCTGCGCCGACAGTCACATCCTCTGCTCAGCCCTGTGAGCAGGGACTACAGGGAAAGACGAAAGAAATGATACATGCTCCACTTTCACAGCGCTTTACATCACGCAAGACGGAACGGGCCTCGGCGGTTTCATTCTTGATGAACCTGGGCCAGCACAGCATCCCGGGCTCAGGAACGCAGACCACAGGCCCACGATGGAAGGCAGGCGAAGGCCGACAGCACCGGCAGATGCCCTCCTTCCCACTTCTTTCTGGTAAAATTCAGATGCAAATTCTTCATGGTTAAATAACATGAGAGGGTTAAGTAGACATCAATGCACTTGGAAGTTGAGTAATATGCTTGGCAGACTATTAATATGTTGACCCTATTCTTTGGCTTTATTAAGTGAAATATTTGAAATATAGAGTCTATTTTTTATTTGCACAATATTGCCATAAGAAATATTTTAGATAAACAAGATTTTAAGATTCTTTCCTCTTTTTCTTGCCTGACCCCAATACTGCAGGAGTATGTTAAGTAATTATTTTCCCCATCCCGAGCAATATTTAAAAATGAAAAAAAAAAGTTTTCATTTCTTCAGTAACTCAGCAGTATCCTCAGTCATAAAAATTGGCATTGTGCACACAATTAACAGGGAGGATTAATAGGCAGAAAATCATGACTGAATTTGAAATTCTGTTTAAGCGGAGCTGGAGGCAGGCGATTTGGTTTCTGATTCTACACAGCTGCCAAAGCAAAGTTAAAAATTACATCTAAAGGCTGAACAGCTGTGGTCAAAATTTTACTGCAATGTGCATCTTTCTATGTTTCTTCGATAGGATTCAAATCAACACCAAAAAATTTCCAGAGAGATTCCTTCTAAAGAATGAGTTGGTCACTATAATCTTTGCACTTGGTCTTTGTTCAAGTAAAATAATAATAATAGATTCAATCACATTAAACTCTCCTCAGATGAAAATTAAAAGTTCAACTCTTGCATCATGTTTTTTATGAAGCTGAATTAAAATATCTTCATTGCTTTTGGAGGATGTGGTTAAAATTACTATTTGATTCTAGGTCCCAAAAACCACTTGCATGTTCTTCCACATGCTATAATGGAGATCCTTAAAAATTTGCCAGTTTGGCAACAGGTCCAAGAGATGGTTATTAAGCGCTGTTCGACTGTTAAGCTTTCTAACTGTCATAACATTTTGTAGTCCCCTATAGAACCAAATCTTTTTTGCCATCTTCAGGATCACTCATAACGTTCTGGGCAACACTTTAGGAAAATGACACAGGGTCAGGGTTAGCTGCCAGCATACAATGTTTTTCGAATGAAGACTAATAATATTTGGGAACAATTTCCTGTATTTCTCCTCTATTTATTTGTTAATCTGACATAGTTTCCAAGCTTTAGAATGTTCATACCTTTCATATTCTAAAGTGATTAGAGGCTTCCAGAGAGGGGGGGAAAAAAAAAAACTTTCTCTAGCCTGAATCTCATTTGACGCTGAAGGTCTTTTAAACCTTGTCAGTAAATATAAGCGTGCATTCATTAGAAGCAGTTGGGGTGGGGAGGGGGTGATGGAGACACAGAGTGAGAGCTTGGCTTTTTCCCTGTAAATATGGACTCTTAAGCCTCTAAATGATTTGCCAAACCCAATCGGATAATAAAGGGTTTAAACTTTGCCACTTCGGGGTTAATGTGAAAGGCTTGTCAACATCAGATTGTTTAGACATTAAAAGGAACGCGCTGTGTGCCTCCTTTTAAACCCCGTGTTCACTTGAGTTGCAGCTCCCAGCGAATTTACCCAGCTGTAAGTGATTCCAGATGCGCGGCAGTGACAAGCTTCAGTCTCAGGATACTTATTCATTTCACATTAAAATCTCATGTTCCCAGGTCTGCGCTGCTATCTGACGGAGATCTGATTAGGGAATACAGCAGAGGCACTTCCAAACCCAGAGGCCACTGCATTCCTGGGGCAGGGCATGGGTCTCTGGCTCTCAGGCACCTCCGTGAGAGGCAGAGGCGATGGCCAGGAGCCCACCAAGGGCAGGGCAGGGCAGGGGCTTGGCGCTGCCCTGCCCACACACATCACACGCCCTCCCTGGGTCAGCTACTACACCAAGTGCTTCCTCGTGTGCTGTCTCCCTTCACCCTGAGTAGCGTTCTGAATATCTCAGCCTGGCTGGAGTTTATTCCTCAATCTCACATGAGCTCACCCAGTTAAAGGGGTAGGGCCTGCGACTTTACACATTGTCCACACAGAATCCACAACAGACGAAGGCCAGTAGTCAGACCAGGGGAGGAGGGGAAAGCCCCGAAAAGAGGTAGGGAGATGGAGATGGCACCTGATGCCCTCAAGCTGGCGGGGTCTAGGCAAAGGCAGGAACCGGCCTTCCTCACCTCTGGCACGAGCAGAGTTCATTTCGAATCAGTTCTGAGTTTCTTACTGAAAGTACAGAAGTACACCTGCTTCTGGCTGACAGCTTCTTCTGTGACACGCGTCAAAGCCATATTTTTCTGGCTACAGAAATACAAAACAAGTTGGGAGACCAGGGACTGGGGAGAACACAGTCTATGTGCAGCATGCTACCTCTGTGTTGTCTACGAGATGGGAAAAATTAAGGATCATTCTCATTTTATCATTTTGCCAGGCTTTTTTGGTTTGCCTTAAGCTTTACTTTTTTTTTTTTTTTTTTTTTTTTTTTTTTTTTTTTTTGCCCTGCCCTGTTGTCACTTTGAAGAGGTAGATAGCACCAGGAACCCCCAGCTGATCGACTGTGGTCACAGGCTGCTGGGCAGCCCCAGAGCCCGTCAGAAGCTCCTGTCACTGCACTCTCATCACACTGGAAGCCCCAGAAAACATGCATTGAATACTGCGGCCCCTTCCCAGGTGCTCCGCCTCCCCCAGGAGGAACGGAAATGAATCGTGCCAACCCCAGATGCAGTATGGACAGGATGAAAAAGCCAGGGAAGATCCAAACCCACCTTGGGGTGGGGAGGCGGGGGCTTGCCTAGAGGGAGGTGCAGGCAGCCACATGGAAGGGGAGCAGCAGCATTTGGTTCGGCGGTGGGCAGATTTTCTTTTATGACTGCTAAACGCCTGCCTTTCTCCCCAAGCAATTACAGGACTGTTTCCCATCAAGATGGCTGTTTGCAGCAGATCTCCAAGTTGCTGCAGATAAATCAAGAATGCTATTGGCAGCTGTCTTGGAGACTGGCCTGCACAGCTCTCCTGGTCACTCCATGATGTCAGTGAGGGGCACTGTAGCAGTAGTCCAAGCCGAGCTGGATCTTGCAGCTTATGAAAACTGGGCCCAAAGGAGTAGAAGAGAGGAGGTGCACTTTGCCCTCTGGCTGCAGGTTCGAAACCAGAGCACACCTATGAAACGGGATTTCCTCCCTGCAGCACACGCTCTGCCGGAGGAAACATCGCCAAGGCGCCTTCCGCCAGCACACCGCCTGGCATCAATGCTGCCGCTACAGTTAATTACAAGTAACACAAAGGGGCACTTCGGTGCACAGGGGACACAATTCATGTAGCAATGAAAGCTTGTAAAAGCTGATGCCGGAGAAGCATTCTTAGGGAGGGCCGACTACGGGTCTGACATGCAGGGGTTCACTGTGCAGCTCACGGTGGCTTCATCCTGGAGAACAGCACCTTTGCTCCCGTGACACCACGGGTTCACCAAATTTCCTGCCTATCTTCACGTGTAGGAGCACTTAGGCACACCAAGGACCCCTGATGATAAGAGTGCCATGTGCTGGCTCACCGTGTACTTTTCACACCCAGCTCCCACAAAACCAGCCCTGTGCCAGCAAGGTGCTGTATGTCCACAGATATGAGAAGCACGTCTTCCGTGACCGTGTTTGGGGATGCGATGAGAGTTAAGGCTTCGGGGAAGCTGCCAGGGGTGTTCGGAGGCCAGGCGGGCCATGTCCTCGGAGGGAGCACGTGCTGGCTAACACGCCGTCTCCGCGCTGGTCAGGCTGCGGGTGCCAGCTGCAGACCCGAGCCTTGCCCCGGGCCCTCGAGTCGCATTGTGTCATGCCACACAGCATTTGGATCAGGAGGCGGCTGTGGTGTGCAGCATAATATTTTTTAAAAGCCCATTTCCCTGTTCAAGGGGGAAGCAGGTGGAAAGCAGGACCCCTGAAGGGCAGATACTCTGAAAGGCCCCACAGGCAATTCTCCAATAAAAGAGCGAGCGGAGCTGGCATATATCCCAAACTTTCAAATTGACCTTCTCTCTTGATCTGGGACTTAATGCCTCCAAACCAAACTAATTCCAAAAGTCACCTTCTCAACTTCTCTGCGCAATTTTTTTTTTTTTAAACAAATGAAAGCTCAGGTATAGCCTCCCCTTGCAGCCCTTCTGACGTCCTTAGCTACTCAAATTAAATCTGAATGGTTCGTCTCTTTTTATTATACGATGGGCCATATGTCACCAAAATAAAAACCCAGCTGAAATCCCAGTGCAGATAAAGGGCATGAAAGGCTGTTCCGGCCACAAAATAGAGACCCTGTTTAAATCTTATTAAACAATAACACCCACCCAGTCCTCCCCTCCCCCCCTTTGGAAAAAAATTCAGGAAGGAAATTGTGGTTAAATCATCTCATAGTTTGGCAAAAACTTCTACCTCTGAAAAATGAAAAGAAAAAAAAAAACTCCATTCTGTGCTGGACTCACACAGGCTAATAAAAAGCAGGACTGTATTGCTTTGCACTGTAGCTGTCAAATTCTCAGCAATGAAATACAGACCCTGACTCTCTCAGTCCCTTGCGTCCTACCCCCTCAGACCACCAAAAAAGGAATGGCGGGGGTGGGGGATGGGGTATCATTTATCCTCTCCCATTCTAGAGGGAATCTTGTCTGTTGCTTTAATTTCTTGGTTTGAGGTCCAAACATCTCCTTTCCTGAATAAAGTTTCCACTGTTGTTATAAACATACATATGCAAGGGGTGTTGGGAGCTGGTGCTCTGAAGATCTGTGCTTCTGCTGTCTTGTAGAGATACCACACACTTGCCATCAGAGAAGAATGGACATTGCAACAATGAGAAAGAAAGAGAGGAAGTAGAGAAGGAGGGAAAGAGGGAGGGAGGGAAGGAGGGAGGGAGGGAGGGAGGGAGGAAGGGAGGGAGGGAGGAAGGGGAGAAGAGGAGAGGAGAGGAGAGGAGAGGAGAGGAGAGGAGAGGAGAGGAGAGGAGAGGAGAGGAGAGGAGAGGAGAGGAAGAGATCAAAAAGAAAAAACATTTCCATTTCACAAGGTCCCCCAGTGTCTCAAATGCTCCTCCTCCACCATCAAAAATTCATAAAGGGGATCAGCATTCTTTACTGAATGGATCCCAGTGGCACCATAGACCTTGTTGGTGAGAGAGGCAATAAATATCAAATTATACACCTCATGGGAAGAAAGCACAGAAGACACAGCTTCAAGCCCTCCACAGGGTCCCTGGGGGAGCTGGCTCCAGACTCAAGGTCCCTTGCAGAGAGGAAATGGGTCAAGTGTGTCAATTTCTAGACTGATGACCTTTGACTTGGTTAATGACGCTGGGAGGCCACCCCACATACAACAAACGCCAAACGCCTTGGAGAAAAAAAGTGAGGGGTGGAGGTAGTTGGGGGCAGCAGCAAACTGAACCATAGCATGGTGGAGGGAGATGAGCCCCTCACCCTGGGGTAACTGCAATTTATCCTGGGGAGCATTTGATGAGCTCGGTGGTAGAAAGTCCATGAGCAAAGAACAACTACCACATAATTTTGGATCCCAGCTCCAGAAATGACGCATCGTGTGCCTGAAACTCAAAGAGTATTTCTTGTTTGCTCCACCTGTAGGCCTTGCCCATGCAGAGCCCTCCCCTTTCCCTGCTGTGCCCCCAGAGCCCTCTCCCTGGTGACAGACACTTCCGGCTGTCACCCCTCCCGCTCAGCCACAAAATGCACCCTCCCTTCACATTTTTTTCACCTCCCTTCCCCAGCAACCCCCTCTAATTTCTAACCAGCAGGAATGACCTATAAGCCGTCCAGATCCCGCCTCCGGCCCACCCTCCCTCACCTAGCACTGTATCCACATGCTGTAATCCATACTGATGGCTGCATAACAAAATGAAGAGTGTGGCCTCCAAAATGGGACATACAGGGTAATGAGGGAAGGGGGTGAGTTGGAAATAATGCCCTCGGACAACAGTGGAAATGTGTGCCCAGCATTAGTCACTCAACAAACAGCATGTACACTAGGTACCTGGTTCTCCTTTCCCGTAACTGAAGAATGTAGATTTACAAAATAATCTCACAGTTGAATGCAAATTCAGAGTCCCACAATTGGTTAATAAAATATACTCAATCGAAGAAAATTTTCTGTGGACTAGAACACTGGCAGGTGGAGTCTAATAGAGCTCATGGACTAAGCTTTAAAAACAAAAAGCACTTGGCTGCCTTTGTCCCTGAGGGAGGGCCCTGTCTTTCCAGCCCTGCACATTATATATAAAAGTGACCCAATTAGAGTATGGATTTGGATGGGCATTTTTAGCTCCCTACTCTCAGACACCTGGGCTTACGTTCCCATTTAAGCTTCAAAAACAGTTGAAGTTCTTCTTTCCCATACTCTAACTTTCTGAACTCTCCTGCCAATTCTGTGAGCTATTCCTTCAGACATTCACTAAATGGTAAGTGCAAAAAGGCCACTTGGAACACCCACACTGAACTGCTCGCTCTCCCAGTTCCCAGAACGCCTCTTGGGTGGGACCGAGGCTGGGCGCTCGGTCAGCTGGAGTCCAGCAGGCAGGCTCCCCCCTCCCCCATTCTCCTTGCCCCTTCCTCAGCACATGTGACCCTCCACCGAGGGTGGACATGTGAAAGGTGAAGCTCGGATCACTCCCAGGGGACGAGCTTTAACGCAAGGCTCCGTGGGTGAGGACACTGAAACCACTGGCTAACAGGAGGCTAGGGGATTGTGTGTGGGTTTCATTGATCTGTGTTTACGCCGTCCTCCAAGACCACTGAAGTGCGTTGGTGGCTTCTAACCTTTTGAGAGCAGTAACAGGCTACTGCGGATCGCTCCTGCACCTTTCCTCCCTTCTACCTTTTCTAGAAAAGGTGTTCTAATCTTTCTGGAAGCTAAAGATGGCTTAAATTATTTTGGTTTCATAATATGGAATCTGTCATTAAAGTGAACAGAAACATACAAAAATGAAATATGCACAAAATTGTGTTATATCATGTTATAATGTATACTATGAGGATATAATATGTATACACTCATATAACTTAAAACAGAAGATATATCAGGGCTGGTGCTGTGGTGTAGCAGGTAAAGCCACGACCTACAGTGCTGGAATCTCATATGGGCACTGGTTTGATTCCTGGCTGCTCCACTTCCCATCCAGCTCTCTGCTATGGCCTGGGAAAGCAGTAGAAGATGGCCCAGGTCCGTGGGCCCCAGCACCCACTTGGGACACCTGGCTCCTGGCAAGCTCTGGCTGTTGCAGCCATTTGGAGAGTGAACCAGCAGATAGAAGATAGCCCCCCCCTTCTTTCTCTCTCTGCCTCTGCCTCTCTGTAACTCTGCTTTTCAAATAAAAAAAATCTTAAAAAAAAGAAGATATATGTATTATTATATCAATAATTTATATTTATACATTATTAATGGTTATATTTGTATGTTTCTACTATATATATGAATATATATACAAAAGATAGGCATAATAATCTTGATTTTTATTGTGAAAGACTGATATTCAAAGCAGTGCAATGGCCTTCGGCAAAACACCTAACATAGAGCAAAACCAGGTCTCGTACTTTCATGTTCTCCACATAGTATGTTTATCATTCCTAAAGGAAAAAATGAGAACTTCCATACATCAGAAATAATGTTGAAATGAGTGAATGAATTATGTTAAATTCATTCACTCAATTAAATACTATTTCTATATTTAAAAAGCCTGATGAATATATAAGAGCATGGAAAATGTGCATCATTCCCTGTGAAAGTTAAAATAACAGAATACAAGCTTTCATGCATACTAACATGTGTAAAATACGTTTATAAAAACAATTAAAGAGGACGCACAATAGTGAAAATAGTTGTTGCTACAGTGCTGAAAATCATAGTGATGTTTCCCCTCCTATTTCCCAGACTTTATTTTGAGTTGCTACTGCATTTTATAACTCAAAAGAAAACTTTAAACTCAAGTCCTCTGACTCTAAGCCCAGCGCCGCCTCCAATGAGTAGTCTCTCACTCTTGTGTCTTTTTCCCTGGCTGTCCACGGGGACCCAAGTTGGGGATGCGACTTTGGATCCCCAACAGCACCCAGGAAAGCTGGAATGCACGGAAAAGCCAGGGTGCCCGAGTTCCAGTCTCCAGCCTTCAGCCCAGCTGGCTCCAGCTTCCTGAGCACAGCGGTCTGCTCCGGCTGCACACAGCTCCTGCTCATCGGGGGCCTCTGGGCTTATGCATTATGAAAACTCGCTGGGTGTGCCCACTGGTGCATATGGATCAGCTGAGATCCAAGCACTGGAGACATAACAAAGGACTTCCCCTTGGTATCAATGTCAATTTAAAAATCAAAAACTTTGCTTTGTGAACTTTATCCTTCTGTGACTGGGGAGTGTTATTTAAAAGCTACCCCAAGTTAACCATTCAGTGATTGCATTAAAAATTACATCTGAGCCTATCTTCCAGGGATTTGTTCCTTCAACATTTGCTAGGCTGCTGTGGACAGGGCTCTCTCCTCCAATAGTGCATGGGGATGAGTATCAAATCAAGGAGAATACAGCATAAACTTAAAGAAGGTGTGTGCTTTTGTGTGTTTACGTATGTATATGGGTACTAACTGGAATCCAAATATATTATTTGTGGGATGTGAAATCTAGCAGGACCTGAACCTCCAAAATTTATAAGATTCTAGGGACTCACCCATTTCATAGAGCAATGCAAGTGGCTGTTGCACTGAATGGTATTGGCTGACTCAGTGGAGTGTCAGATTAACACACAGTTGCATTAACCATACAATTAAAGGCAGATGTAAATAGCCCCCAAACCCAGGTCTGCCAACATTTACTAGCAAACAAGGCACACAGCTGGGAAAAAAAAATCAGAGACCCGTTAGCCTGATGATGGCTGCCCAGAAACCCCAGCTTCCAGGAGATGGAATTGGTCCAGCGTTCCTTGATGCCTACATTTTGGGAACAGCCCAGGGTTCTTGGTTCAAGCAGAGTGCTTTGACATTTTACAGAATGAGATTTGCACAGCTCAGATCTGCAGCTATCACCCTTCCTGGGTGTTCTCAAAGATTTTTATCCACCCACCTTCTGAAACAGAAACTTCCCCAAAGAACTCAGGCTCTGCCAAAAAAAAAAAAAAAAAAAAAAAAAAAAAAAAAAAAAAAAAAAACTACAAAACCAACCAAGGCTCTACAATAAACAAAGGAAAGCGCCTTCTTTCTGCCTCCAGATCTCAGTCAGTAAACTCTGCTCTTAAAGGAAGTAGGGGGAATTGTTTTGTATCTTAAAAGTAATAAAACAGAGCTAAGCCATGCAAGAGCTGTAACTGGAGGGAGACTGCCAAGCCAGCAGCTCACCATTGCCACCCAAGCCTCACAGTGTCCTCCACAGCTCCAGGGAGCAAGGTCTCGCCTCTTCTCTCTGCCAGCACCACCAAAGAAGCACCCTCTGAATTGACTGGCAAGTTAGCTGCTGCCTTCTCTGAAATGCCCAGTGGTTACAGGGGAAACACACGGTGCCATAGCATAATTTCTTCACACACGCGATACACACAAAACGTCAGCATACTCCATGCATAAACCCAGGCAGGAAGCCGCCAGAGAGCAAGGCCAGATAAATGGTCTGGGGCGCTGCTGAGGTTTCCAGAGCCAGCTCGGCCCTAAGAAGAAAGCCAGGCACACACTTGAGAAGGCAATCTTCTGAACAGAAGGAAATGCTATGGTGCAGCCAGGAATTAGCTGTGTGATCCTGGGTGAGTCACTTCACGTCTCTGAGTTTCACTTTGTTCCTCTGTAAGACAAAGGGTTGCACCAGATCTACATATAAGATCATTCTCAAATCCCTGCTATGCACGGAAAGGCTATTTTTGGTCCAATCTGGAAAAAAGAAGTTGAGTGTGATGGGCAGTAATGGAAATCCTGCTATTTAAAAAGTAGGTAAGGTGTTGGGACAGTTGCATGAGTGTAATGGGTAGTTATTCCATAACCGTAAGATGTGTATTCATTGATACTACACATATTTGTTGAGGAACTATTATGTGCTAGGCACATATACCACAGTTTGTGAACTCATGAAGCTTATGGTCCCAGCATAACAGTTACCTCTGAAACTATCAAGGCCCTCTCCCATGTGTATGCTTCTGAGGGTGGGTCTCCTCCGCCTATTTAATTGTATCCATACTTCAACTGCCAGCTGCCTTTGGAAGTCTTCCTCTACTGTTCACTCAGCCTACTCTGACTTCTCTCTCTTCCACACTGTGGTGTTTACGGGGGCAATCACATCACAACTGAACTGCTGTTCAGTGCCCCCAAATTGTCATCCTAACAAGATACAGACCACCAAAACAGGGGCAGTGCTTCTATTTCCATCACATCTACATGGCACTAAATTTAGCAGTCTCTCAATACAGTGTTCTACTAATAATAGCATGACTTAGGATTTTTAGGCTTCATGATAGTGTAAAAGCAATATGCACTCGCTAGAAACTGAATTTAACATTTTGATCTTTCCCTGGGCTAGCAATGCATGGTATGACCCTGTCTCATGCTGCTAGGCAGACCCAGGATCATGAGGGCCAATAGCTGATGCTCTACAGGGAACTGTGTTGCTGAGCGAGGATTTCAATAGGAGAGGTGCCTCTGGTGCATTTTTAACTTCAGATACTTTCATATTATGACAGGTGTATCAGAACACAACCCCATCATAAATTGGGCAGCATCTGTATGTAGACTTCTTGCTTGACTCTTGACTGTGTGAAAACCTCAGTTAAGATCAGTGGG
The DNA here is from genome assembly GCF_964237555.1 of Oryctolagus cuniculus. NCBI lineage: Eukaryota > Metazoa > Chordata > Mammalia > Lagomorpha > Leporidae > Oryctolagus > Oryctolagus cuniculus. The sequence goes on along the minus strand of NC_091433.1, from coordinate 48,239,734 downwards.
CTGGGGCTGGCATTGTGGTGCTGCAGGTTAAGCCACCACTTGCAATGTTGGCAATCCCATATCTGAGTGTCAATTCAAGCCCCAGCTGCTCTTCTTCTGATCGAGCTTTCTGCTAAGGTACCTGGGAAAAGCCACAGGCCATGGCCCAAGTGCTTGGTCCCCTATCATCCATGTGGGATACCCAAATAAAGATACCCCCATCTCTGCCGCTCTGCTTTTCAAATAGATACATCTTTTTAAAATTCAGTAGGCTGTTTTCTGATCATCTGAGAGCTAATATTTATGCCAATTTTTTGTTATTTATTTATTTATTTATTTTTGACAGGCAGAGTGTACAGTGAGAGAGAGAGACAGAGAGAAAGGTCTTCCTTTGCCATTGGTTCACCCTCCAATGGCCACTGCGGCCGGCGTGCTGCGGCCGGTGCACCACGCCTATCCAAAGGCAGGAGCCAGGTGCTTCTCCTGGTCTCCCATGGGGTGCAGGGCCCAAGCACTTGGGCCATCCTCCACTGCACTCCCTGGCCACAGCAGAGAGCTGGCCTGGAAGAGGGGCAACTGGGACTGAATCCGGCGCCCCGACCGGGACTAGAACCCGGTGTGCCGGCGCCGCAAGGTGGAGGATTAGCCTAGTGAGCCGCGGCGCCGGCCCGGCTTATTTATTTTGAAAGTCAGAATTACAGAAAGAGAGAGACAGAGACAGAGACAGAGACAGAGACAGAAAGAGGGAGATATCTTGCATCTGCTGGTTTACCCCCCAATGGCCACAACGGCCAGCACTGGGCCAGACTGAAACCAGGAGCCAGGAGCCCTGTCTGAGTCTCCCACATGGGTGCTAGGGGCCCAAACACTTGGGCCGTGTTCCGCGGCCTTTCCCAGGCCATTATCAGGGAGCTGGTTCAGTAGTGGAGCACCTGGGACATGAACTGGTGCCCATATGGGATGCCTGCATCACAGGCAGCAGCTTTACTCACTATGCCATAACACTGGCCCATAAAAAACAATATTTTTAAGAAACTAAGTAACCTGTTCGTTTGGATGGCATAAGGCTTTGGGGTTCATCAAGACCACCAGTAATATTCAATAAATCGTACTAGACATGGCTGCAGAAGGTCCCTGAGACTGGAGCTGATTGTTGCTAAGCCAGTGAATTCCTGACTTTTTAAAGCAACTGAACTCTTCCATTCAGCAACATCATACAGAGCAACTCAAAGAGGATGAAGACTCTGCCAAAACCAAAGCGGGGAGTCCAGGCCCTTCCCTGCCCCGCCACCCACACTCCCTCAGTCCTGGGGCCCTTCAGTGAGCTCCCCAGTGCGTGGCTGAGGAGCATGACCCAAAACCACTGCTCAAGACAGAGGCTGGCTTGTTGTTCAAATCCAGGAAAACTCACTTCTTCCCATAAAAACAGAAGAGAAGGGGAACACTAAAGAGACATAGGTGAAGGCAAAGATATGGAGAACTGATTATATGGACATGATAGGAAAAACTGACTTACTATCAATAACAAAAAATGACTTACTAGAATTTTGTATTCATTGGTTAATAATCTAAGATATAGGAAGGCATTTCAAAAAGTTCATGGAATTAAAATCAGAGTTTATCTTGTCGCAAAAAATGTTTGAAATCAATGCATTTTTTCATAATATGCATTTTTCATGAACTTTTTGAAGACTCTTCATATGCATGGATTTCCAAAGAATTTGCACCAAAATAAATACATCTTTTAATTCAATTCTTTTTTTAAGATTTATTTATTTATTTGAAAGGCAAAGTTACAGAGACGCAGAGGTAAAGAGAGAGAGGTTTTCCATCCAATGGTTCACTCCCCAGATGGCCACAGTGGCCAAAGCTATGTCTATCCAAAACCAGGATGCAGGAGCTTCCTCCTGGTCTCCCATGAGGGTGCAGGGGCCCAAGGACTTGGGGCATCTTCCACTGCTTTCCCAGGCCATAGCAGAGAACTGGATCAGAAGTGGAGTTGCCAGGACACAAACCATATGGGATGCTGGCACTGCAGGTGGCGGCTTTACCCACTATGCCACAGCACCGGTCCCTTAATTCAATTCTTTGTAAACTTTTGGAAGCACCCTCATATATGATATGTATATGAATACCATATATACAAGAATTTTTACATAAAATAAAACACGTATTGAGGCATAAACTATGCTCCACCACTACTTGGAACTATTATTCCCCCCTTTTACAGAAGAGGAAACTGAGGCATGGAGAGGTGTACTAGCTTGTCCCATGTCACACAGGGGCTGAGTAGTAATGCTGAAGGCTGATTCCACACAATCTTGGGAGTGCTCCTCTCCATCACTCTCCCTGAGCTGGTCTACAGGCCATCCAAGCCTCCCACCCAAAAGCAACCATCTCATCACCTTTTATTTGTTCAACACATTGATTTCTAAGAACTTTCATGCATGGTGTCACATCTACATTTTTGCACACAAAGGTTACATTCTGTCCAGGGTAACACAGTCAAACCAAAAACCAGGTCTGCTGCCTTCTAACTTCAGTGGTTTATATAACTTTAAGACATCCCACCCTCATTCCTGTACACCTGCAGAACGCCTTCACTGTGTTCCCTCAAAGCCCCTATCTCAGGGGCTTCAAGCACTTACCTGGGATCTAGATAGTAGCTGTGTGCCTACAGATACATAACCAGCCACACAGATACACATGACAGTCACACATAAAAATATTACCAGAAATCTCTTCCAAACGTCTTCCCATTTACTAGGCGTTTCTTTTCCTTTTACATGGAATCTTGTAATTCACTGAATTCTTTCCTGACTTGGGTGTGTTCCAAGGACATCTTAGTGATATCCAAGGGTTTTGCAAGAGACCTAATCCTTCAGGATTTCCTTCCCTCAAAGCCTGGCATTTCTTGTCCATTTGGCTGCTCACTAGAGAACTGGTTAGGGAGTGTGCATAGGTGGGAAAATAGGATAGGTGGGGCACACTCCGACCAGGGCTCTGACCACAGCTCTGAGACCCTTGGCACATTAAAGAGCAACCCACAGAGTCACAAGGACCAGAGACACAGATAAGCTTTTTTTTTTTTTTTAAGGCAGAGTTAGACAGTGAGAGAGAGAGAGAAAGAGACAGAGAGAAAGGTCTTCCTTTTTCCGTTGGTTCACCCCCAAGGTGGCCAGTACAGCCGGTGTGTCAGGAGCTAGGTGCTTCCTCCTGGTCTCCCATGTGGGTGCAGGGCCCAAGGACCTGGGCCATCCTCCACTGCCTTCCCGGACCACAGCAGAGAGCTGGACTGAGGAGCAACTGGGACAGAATCGGCACCCCAATCGGGACTAGAACCCAGGGTGCCAGTGCCACAGGCAAAGGATTAGCCTAGTGAGCCGCGGCGCCGGCCACAGATGAGCTTTGATCTTCCGAGGTTCCATTAGTCCTACCCTATGCAGCAACCATTAGTGAGCCCCCACTAATGGCAAAGTCCTGCACACATGCAAATATCTTCTACAGGACCCCTCCCACATACACTTAAATGAGTTCTGTAAGTCCATGTAAATGCATATGAATGTATTAAGAAACATATTTCAATCTAGAGTGTCATCACATGCATAGAGAAACTACACTCTAGGGAAAAGAAACAAGGGAACTGGGAGGCATGAACTCAGCTTTCTGTCAGTCAATAGATCATGAGTTTCTATTTATTGATAACTGCTATTTAGCTGGCATTGTACTAAGTTACAGAAATGAAAACTAAGGTGACACCCCAGCAAGGAATGTGGCTGGAGTTGGAGAGAGAATTCTAGTAATAACATTTTACATGTTGCATCATATTTTCTGTTTTACAAGATGCTTTCTCAAACACCATCCACAAGACGTCTACTACTGGGGACAGTGTTGTGGCATAGCAGATAAAGCTGCCGCCTGTGACACCAGCATCCCGTATGGGCAACAGTTTGTGTCCCAGGTGCTCCACTACTGAACCAGTTCCCTGATAATGGCCTGGGAAAGGCAGCAGAACACGGTCCACATGGGAGACCTGGATGAAGCTCCTGGTTCCTGGCTTCAGCCTCACCCAGCGCTGGCCATTGCAACTATCTAAGGAGTGAAATAGCAGACAGGAGATCTCTCTTTCTCTCTCCCTCTACAACTCTGACTTTCAAATAAATACATAAATCTTTAAAAAAAAAAAAACACATCTACTACTATCTGCATTTTGCAGGTAAGGAAACTGAGGCTCAAAACTGATTTGCCCAAAGCAGTATAAATAGCAGAAGAGCAAAAACTTCCACTTAGTTCTTCAGACTCCAAATCCACAGCTCTTTATGTTGGTTATGCAAAACAAAACTAATACATGAAAACCAGGCTAGCAGCATCATATCACCCAATTAACTCAAGTAAAGTATGTGATTTATAAATGTCCCAATTATAAGGGCCAGCACACTGGAGTTAAGAGTCAACGCAGGTTGTATCACTTACAGCATAATATGACTTCACGTAAAGGCTTCCTTGCGTCTCCATCCTCTGTAAAACGGAAAATTGCATCTCCTCAAAGAGATGAGCATGGTAAGGCATCAAGGAAATGATGTGTGTGAAGAGGCTTTACAGACAGAAAAGGAACGATACGATGTGATTCACTGAACACGGGTGGCAGAGCAGTAGGAGGGGGACCTCCGTACTGGGGTGTTGACAGATAAGACACTCAAGGTATACAGACCTATACCACAGCAGAGCAGGTTGTACTGTCTCCCATGTGTTTGGCTCAAAACACATTCAAAGCTGGATTATAAAGATCTGTGTTATAGCAAACTTGTCAAATAACAAGATCTCATGCCTAATCCCTTCTAAAAATGAAAAAGGACACAATTTACATGCAGTTTATTTGACACACGAAACTCCAGTTTTCTAAATAATTATCCATGTGCATGTCAGGGGGAAGGGGTGTAAGACTACAGACTTTAGACTGTTTTGGAATCAAAACTATTCGGATATAAAACAATGCCAGCAGCTTGCAGAGAACTCTACCACATTACAAGGATTTTAAGTCTGGGACCCAGTCTCTTGGCAGCAGGCCCGCAACAGGAAGACATCACATGTTGCACATAAAGAACTGGAGAAGGGCATGAGCAGCTCTCTGTCAACTAAGTTGACTTGGTTTTCTGGATAAAGCACTGGCCTTTGGCTAAGTGAACTGCTAAGTTCACCAATAAGTAAATGGCCTAAGCAGCAGCACAGACTTCCCAGCCCCTTCCACTGAGTGGTTTCCCCCTCCATGGGTTCACCTTGCCTACAGTTCAACTTCTATAGCCTTCTAGAACATTCTAGAGTTCAACTTCTAGAGGGTTAGCATTTCAGAGGCCAGTGGCTCTGACCTGTCATTTCCTCTTCCCATTCCTGATGAGTGCAGACAGAAAAGGAAGCCTTCGTAGGAAACAAGATCTACATTCTCCTGCACACAGTAGATATTTAATAATATCAGACTGAAACCAGTTTTATACACTCAGTCATATCACGTAAATAAGGGTCCTCACACATGTGCATATACATATATAATAAAGTGCCCTAGGCATACACACACTCCCATACAGACACAATCATTTCTATAACATTACATCTTTCCACTGAGGTTATCAGACCTTATTTGTATATGCATTGTATATTAAATAATAATAGGAAAGGTCTATAAATAGGAATATTGTAAGATCTTATAGAATACTGGTTTTTTTAAAGATTTATTTTATTTATTTGAAAGACAGAGTTACAGAGAGAGAGGTAGAGACAGAAAGTCAGAGGTCTTCCATCCACTGGTTAGCTCTCCAAATGGCCACAACGGCCAGAGCAGGGCTGATCCAAAGCCAGGAAGGAGCCAGGAGCTTCTTCCGGTCTCCCACATGGGTATAGGGGCCCAAGGACTTGGGCCATCCTCCACTGCTTTCCCAGGCACATTAGCAGGGAGCTGGATTGGAAATGGAGCAGCTGGGACTCGAACCAGTGCCCATATGGGATTCCGGCGCTGCAGGCCGGGGATTTAACCTGCCGTGCCACGGTGCCAGCCCCTAGGCTACTGCTTTAAACAAATTGATGTGCTAAATGCTAAATTGCATTTAGCACATCAGTTAAGAAGCTACTTGGCCAAGACACCTGCATCCCATATGGAAGTGCTTGGGTTCCAGTCCCAGCTCTGCTTCCCATTCCAACTTCCTGTTGATGAGCACCCTGGGAGACAGCATATGATGAGGTCAAGTGCTTAGGTCCCTGACTCCCATGTGAGAGACCCAGATTCAGCTCTTGTCTCCTGGCTTTGGCCTGACCCAGCTCTGTATGTTGCAGGCATTTAGGAAGTAAACTACTAGATGGAAGATCTCTCTGTCTCTCTGTCTTTCAAATAAACAAATATAGGGGCAGGCATTTGGCACAGCAACTAAGTTACTGCTTGAAGCACTCACATCCCATGTCAGAGTCCCTGGTTGGAGCCCTGACTACTGTGCTTCTGATCTAGCTTCCTGCTAATGTGCACTTTGGGAGGCATAAGTGATGGCTCAAGCTCTTGGGTACCTGCCACCCACATAGGAAACCCAGACTGAGTTACAGGCTCCTGGCTTTGGCCTAACCCAGCTCCAGCTGCTGCATCTACTGGTTCACCGAATGCTTGCCTCTTTCAAATAAAATGAAAATAGATAGATAGATAGATAGATAGATAGATAGATAGATAATTTAAATGCACTACGTCAAGTATAAACTGAGAACTCTCCTCAATGTCAATCTGGAGTAAAAAATAAAAAAGCAGATTTAGTCGGCTTGGGGCCAAGGACTCATGTCCAAATTCTTAAAACTATATTATAAGAAAATAGCCTGCCCCTCTTATCCCAAGGAAATCTACCACCTCCAGAACAGAACCCAAATCTTCTATGTGTTCAGGCCAAGAGGGAAGGGGTCTGTCCTTACCACAACAACTAACTAGCCTGGAAATATTAAATTGACTCAGCCAGTGTTTTATTAGACACAGCTTAACAACTCTGAGTTTACAAAACTCAGCCAAACAGCATCAGGCTTCAGCATAAACTTTTGCTAACTAGCCCACATAGTTCCCATATGCTATGAAATGTTGTTTGAGCCAACTCGGTCCCTTATAATTATAAACACACGTCTTTCAGCTCTTCTGCGTACTCTTCCCAGGCAGAACGGAAATATGTCACTTAAATTAGCACTTGGAGTACAGAGTGGGTGCCAAATTTGGGTTAGCACAAACAGGGTAAATAAAGCAGCACCAAATTAAAATGGTAAAATAAACTTCTTTCTGCTCCAGTGGAAACTGCTAAGTCCTAGCTGAATGGCAGCTAATGGGTCTGGGAAAAGGATATCCCTCAAAATGTAGCTCTTGGCTTTTGAACACTGTTTTCTCATCCAAGGATCTCTAAGCAATTTCTTGCAAAACTTGAGTAGTGGGAGAAAAAAATAAGGTGCTACTTCTTTTTCAAACTTTTTTCTGTCATCTTTCTTCATCAACCCTTTCCGATGCTACTGGGAATATTTATATTTTTATCTTTATATAGCTAGCTATGAGGAAAGGAGACTATTTTAGAGAAGTAAACACAGGCACATAGGTGTGATATAACTTGGCAAAAGCCACAGAGCTAGAAAATAATCCAGAAATTCAAACCCCCAAAGTTCTGTAGCTGAAACCTTAGTACCTTAGTATCCAATTTGTATAATCCTAATTACCACTTATTGAGTGCCTACTTTGTGCCAGGGACTGACCTGGGAGCTCTTTATACGACATCTGACTTTCTTCCCCCACAACTCTGGGAGATAGGAATTAGAATCTCCACTTTAGTCACACACACTGAGTGTGTTCTAGGAACAAAAAGGGGATGGGTAGGAAGTAGAAGCAGAAAACAAAGAGACTAAATAATTATCCAAAACAAAAGGGAGATAGCATAACCACTTTATTCACAGCGACAGACACAACTATTCATAGGAGCGCCAACTTGAATGAATCTTTAAAACATTTTGTTGAGGAACAAGATGCCATGGTTTGAATGCCATGGTTTGAGTGTCCTCTCTGACACTCATGTTGAAATCTGATTGCCATCTGGCAGTGCTGGGAGGCAGGGCCTTTATGGTGGGATTAGGTTGTCAAAAGGGATCAAGGCAGTTTTCACAGGTCTGAGTTGGTTTCCACCAAAGCGAGGAAGCAAAGCTGCGCCTTCTGTCTTCTCTTCCACACACCTGCCTGCCCTTCCCATTCTCTTCCACACACACTGCCTGCCTTCCCCTTTCCACCTGGAGATGAAGCGATACAAGGCCCTCACCAGACACCAAGCAGATGCTAGCAACATCCCAGCCTCTAGAACCATGAGTTGGGATAAATATTCTTCATATATCATCTAGTCTCAAGTATTTTCTTCTAACAACAGAAAACAAAGGCTCCCAGGAAATAGAAGCCTCCCAGAAAAGAGTACAGTTCTGTTAGATTCCATTCTTAGGAAGTTCTAGGACAGACAGAACTAGCCCCGAGTAGTAACACATCACAATAGTGGTTGTCCCTTCACGGGTGAGTGGTGGCAGGGGCTGGCTGCGAAAGGACATGGGGGAACTTCCTGAGGTGACTGGAGCATTCTCCCTGTTGATTAGGATTTGGGTGACCCAGAGATAGTCATTTGTCAAAACCCATCTGATGGTGCAATTAAGAGAGTTCATCAAATGTAAAATTCACTTTATAATAAAAACAAGGACTACAAATGATAGTGGGGGAGCATACTGATATCTAGAGCTGGGGACCACCTTAAAACACTGATGATGGATGGATACAGAGATAAACAGATAGGCGGTACAGCAAGTTTAGTGAAATGTTCATAATGGAATCTGGGTGGCGAGTACACAGGTATCACTGTAAAATGCATTCAACCCTGTGCATTTCATTATTTTCATAATAAAATGTTTAAAAATAACAGAAGGACAAGGAGAGAAGACTAGGCTAATCCTCCGCCTGTGGCGCCAGCACCCCGGGTTCTAGTCCCAGTTGGGGCGCCAGACTCTGTCCTAGTTGCTCCTCTTCCAGTCCAGCTCTCTGCTGTGGCCCAGGAAGGCAGTGGAGGATGGCCCAAGTGCTTGGGCCCTGCACCCGTGTGGGAGATCAGGAGGAAGCACCTGGCTCCTGGCTTCGGATCGGTGCAGCGCGCCGGCCGTAGCAGCCATTTGCGGGGGGGCGGTGAACCAACGGAAGGAAGACCTTTCTCTCTGTCTCTCTCACTCTCTCACTAACTCTGCCTGTCAAAAAAAAAAAAAAAGAAAGAAAGAAAGAAAGAAAGAAAGAAAGAAAGAAAGAAAGAAAGAAAGAAAGAAAGAAAGAAAGAAAGAAAGAAAGAAAGAAAGAAAGAAAATGAAGAAAAGGGAAGGATAGGAAAATAGGACTGGGAAGGGAGATCAGAACAGAAGGAAAAGTGGAAGGAAGTCAAGACTGAGGGTACCAGAATATAGAAACAGAGATCCCAGCAGGAAAATAGAAAGATGGGAAAGAATAAACAGGCATTTGGCACCGGGGCTAAGGTGCTGCTTGGGACCCCTGCAGCCCCATATCAAAGCTCCAGGGTTTGAGTCCCTGCTCCATTTCTAATTCCAGCTTCCTGCTAATGCATACCCTGGGAGCCAGCCGGTAACGGTTAAAGCACCTGAGTCCCTGCCACCCATATGGGAGACCTAGAACTAGTTCCAGGCTCTTGGCTTCAGCCTGGCCCGATGCTGGTTTATACAGGTATTTAGGGAGAGGACCAGTGGATGGATGGAAGACCTCTGTCTGTCTATCTCTGCCTCTCTGCCTTTCAAATAAATAAAAATAAAATAAAGATCTATTTTAAAATCATTTTTAAAAGGAATAAAAAGAGAGGGGCAGTGTTTCTAAAAAGAGGCTAACTATGGGCAGGTGAAGTGAAAGAGAGGAAAAGGGAGGGACAGGGTGTGAGCTGCTGGCAGGTGCAGCCCAGGAGAGGAGAGTCTTCCAAACCACCCGGCTCAGTGAAGCTGAACTATGAATTTTCCAACCTGTCTCATGCTGTCATGACACTTGCACTTGGTGATGCACTTGGTCAGAATCTAGATTACAAGAGAGGAGAGGATCTCAATCTTTGTATTAAAGCCACTGATCTATCAAGTCCCAAGGCTGGAGGCAACATGGTATCCTGAAAGGATTTTCAAACTTGATGGTTTAGCAACAGAATTCTTTTAATGAAAAAAAAATCATATTTGTAAATTACAAGAAACCAAGCCCTGTGTGACACTTCGATCTGTCCTTTCCCTCTGTCCTCCTCTGTACCCTGATGGCAATTTCAGAGTCTACAAATATGTAAGGTTCTGAATACACTGGTTAAGTTAAACCCCACTGCACCTCCCCCACAAAAAAAGGACAAAGACATGATTCTCCCAATTAACTGGTGAACCACTCATCATCTTAATTTTCTTAACCTTTCTGTACACTGTTAACCACTCTGGAGTATGAGGCTCAAATACGGCATCACTCTGTAAATTTTTAAGTGCTTTGCAAGTGCCCAGCTATTAGAACTCCTCTTCCCTGTAGATGTGCCACATCCATCAGCAGGCCTCCATCCAAAACCACCTTTAACTAGCAGCTCCTATGCCACCTCTCCTACCTGACTTCTACAAGACCCAGAGAGACAACTAAAAAGGGGACGCTCACAACAGCCTGAAAATTACTTATAGCACATATCTAAAATCCACCCACTTCCTTACTGCCCAGCCTCTGGTCTGAGCAGTGCTAATGCATTTCCTACACATCTTTTTTTAGAAAGCTTTTATTAAATAAATATAAATTTTATAGGTACAGCTTTTGGAATATAGTGGTTCTTCCCCCCATACCTGCCCTTCCACCCTCACTCCCATCCCACCTCCTACTCTATCTTCCATCCCATTCTTCATTAAGATTCATTTTTAATTATCTTTATATACAGAAGATCAACTCTATACCAAGTAAAGATTTCAACAGTTTGCACCCATACAGACACACAAAGTATATAGTACTGTTTGAAAAGTTTTACCATTAATTCTCAATATAACTCATTTAGGACAGAGGTCCTACATGGGGAACAAGTGCACAGTGACTCCTGTTGTTGATTTAACAATTGACACTCTTATTTATGATGTCAGTAATCACCCAAGGCTCTTGTCATGAGCTGCCAAGGCTATGGAAGCCTCTTGAGTCCACAAACTCTGACATTATTTAGACAGGACCATAATCAAAGTGGAAGTTCTCTGCTCCCTTCAGAGAAAGGTACCTCCTTCTTTGATGGCCCCTTCTTTCCACCAGGATCTCACTCAGAGATCTTTCATGTAGGCCATTTTTTGCCACAGTGTCTTGGCTTTCCATGCCTGAAATGCTCTCATAGGCTTTTTAACCAGATCTAAATGCCTTAAGGGCTGATTCTGAGGCCAGAGTGTTTTTTAGGGTATTGTCATTGACAATATTGACACTTGGTCTTATTTATGTGATCCCTTTGACACTTACTCCTACCTTTATGATCAGTTATGCATTTAAAATGATCACTTTAACTAGTATGATGGCATTAGTACCTGCCAACTCCTATAGATCTTCAAGAGCCACCAGTTGTGTTTCAGCTGCACCCAGTCCCCAGCTTCTTTCCAGCCCACTCTAGACAGGGCAGCCAGGGAGAAAAAACCTGCAACAACTACGTGGAACACAGTCTTTAGGTGCTCTCCTCAGACAGAGAGGAAGGACAGAGAAATGCAAGGGAGCAAACACACAAAATGTCACGGAGGAATATTTTTCTGAGTTGAAAAAGATGTATACAGGTGTTAAGTCTATCATGTTTCAATAATAATCAATGAAAATCAAGCTAGTACCAGAATTTTCCATCCTAACATTAAATGCTGGAATACATTGAGCAACTTCTAAATAGTTTTAAGTAGAAAAGACTATGATCCAAAAGATCTAGCCAATATTTTATAAGTGAAAACTCTAAAAAGATTTTTAGAGTCAAAGGTTCAGAAAGTATAGGAACTAGGTCTCCTTCCTGATAAGATATTTTAAGATATAATCAAACTCTGAAAAAAAGGAAGCCAAATTAAAAGTTCACAAGTACAAATATTATAATATGAAATTCTAGTGAAAGGGTACTGAAGCCAATCAAAATAGAGGTAAGCCTAATTATTGAAGCTTAAACTGGTTAAACATATTTGAAAAGGAGATATATGACAAAAAGTACATTTTAATGTGAATATAAAGGCAAAATTTATTTTTACAAATACTAGGAAATCAGAAGAAAGAAGAGAAAGAGGTGAAGGCAAAATTATACAAAATTATTTACATCAAATAAAAAGAAAAATGTCATTTCACTTATGACTGACAATAATAGAAATATAGGATAAGAAATATTTTTGAAAATACTTTAATAAAATTAAGATATATATGCTCCAAAATATTCAAGGAAATTAATAATAAAAAACAAAACTCTATATACAAAAAGAAAGAAAGAAAATGGCAAGGAAATAAAAATAATAAAACTGGGATAAAGTTTAACTTATTTACAATAAATATAATCGGATCAAAAATATATTCAACTATATGCTATCAAAAAAAAAACTCAGATGTTCCAAAACTGTAAATTTTCTCTTTATTTATTTACTTATTTTCATTTTATTTGAAAGTCAGAGAGACAAAGATCTTCCATCTATTGATTCACTCCTCAAATGCCCAAGAGTAGGCCAGACTGAAAGGCAGGAGCCCAGAACTCAATCTGGGTCTCCCAAGTAGGTGGCAGGGACCCAAGTACTTGACCATCACATGCTGCCTCCCAGAGTATACATTAGCAGAAAGCTGGATCAGAAGTAGAACTGGGACAAGAACTGATATGGCATGTGGGCATCTCAAGTGGAATCTTAACCACAGTGCCAACTCATCTCTCTATGAGTTTATTAAAATCATTGAGCTGGCACTGTGGCACAGTGGGTTGGGCCTCCACCTGCAGCACGGACATCCCATATGGGCACCAGTTCTAGTCCCAGCTGCTCTTCTTCTGATCCATCTCTCTGCTATGGCCTGGGAAAGCAGTAGAAGATGGCCCAAATCCTTGGACTCCTGCACCCATGTGGGAGACCCAGAAGAAGCTCCTGGCTCCTGGCTTCAGATCCACCCAGCTCTGGCTATTGCAGCCATTTAGGGAGTGAACCGGCAGGTAGAAGACCTTTGGCTCTGTCTCTGTCTCTGTCTCTCTATATCTCTCTGTAACTCTACCTCTCAAATAAATAAAATATTTTTTAAAAAATCATTGAGTCCTACAACAAAAATGCATTAATTCTATGGTATATAAACTATATCTCAATTTTTAAAAAAGAATACTCAAAGATTAGAAACAAATATATGTGCAAAGGATTATGAGACAATCGTAAAAAACTAAGCAAAAATCACAAAACTAAAAATAGACACACTAAAGTTAAAGGCAAAAGGCATTTAACTCACTAAAAAAGATAACATTTGTTTCCTATTTGGATTTTTAAAAAATTATTGTTTTAACGTCTCCAAAAGCAGAAATTGTCCAAAATCACGTTCTCTCTCTCTCTCTCTCTCTCTCTCTCTTAAGATTTATTTATTTATTTGAAAGACAATTACAGAGAGAGAAAGAGAGATCTTCCATCCCCTAGTTCACACCCCAAGTAGCCTTAACAACAAGGACTGGGCCAGGCTAAGGCCAGGAGCCAGGAACTCCAGCCAGGTCTCCCATGTCGAAGGCAGGGGCCTAAACTCTCGGGCCATATTTGGTTGCCTCCCCAGGTTCATTAGCAGGGAGCTGGATCAGAAGCAGAATAGCCAGGACTTGAACCAGTACTCAAATACAGGAGGCTAACATTGCAGGTTTAGCTTAACACACTGTGCCATCACACCACTTTGCAAACCTCATTTTCTAACCAGAATGCAAGATATAAGTTAATTTCTTCAGTTTTGACAAACTAAATTCAATTAACAAATCAATCTCTAAGAAAGAAAAAAAAAAACTGAAATTTAAGTACTTATAAATAAATGACAATGAAGAAGAAAAACATTAAAACTCATAGTCAAAACTGTTCACAGAAGAAAATGCACAGCTCAAAATTGTTTCCTTGATTTAAAAACAAGAAACAAAAAATAAGAATCAGAAGCCTAATGGTTAAGATGCCAGTTAAAACACCCGCATCCCATATCAGAGTACCTGCATTCTAGTCTTGGCTCCAATCCTAACTCCAGCTTCCTACCAATGCATATCCTAGAGGGAACCAGATGATGGCTCAAGTACCAGGTCCCTTCCACCCATAGGGGAGATCTGAATGGAGTTCCTGGCCTAGCCCCAGCCACTACAGGCATTTGGGAAGTGAACCAGCAGATGGGAATGCTCTCACTCCTGCCCCTACCCAACAACAAAAATAGAAATAGAAATAAAATTTTAAAAGAGCCTAATCAAGCAGATCTTAAAGGGAAATATACTCATGGAAAACAGGGAGACTGAATTAACAAAGATAAAAACAGACCATAAGTAGACAGAACCAACGAATAGATCTTATTTATTTTTTTAAAGATTTATTTTATTTATTTGGAACACAGTTAGAGAGGTAGAATCAGAGAGAGAGAGGTCATCCATCCATTGGTTCACTCCCCAAATGACCGCAATGGCCAGAGCTGAGCTGATCTGAAGTAAGGAGCCAGGAGCTTTCTCTGGGTCTCCCACTTGGGTCCAGGGGCCCAAGGACTTGGGCTATCTTCTACTGCTTTCCCAGGCCGTAGCAGAGAGCTGGATGGGAAGTGGAGCAGTCGGGACTCAAACCAGCGCCCATATGGGATACCAGCATGGCAGGCCAGAGCTTTAACCTGCTGCATGACAGCACCGGCCCCAACAAATGGATTTTAGTAAATATTTTAAATATAGGGATCACTATTGTGGCATAGTGGATTAAGCAGCTGCTTACGACCCCAGCATCCCATATCAGAGCATCTGTTCAGGTCTGGGGCTACTCCACCTGTGATCCAGCCTCCTGCTAATGCATTTGAGAAAGCAATAAAGAAAGACCCAAGTACTTGGGCCCCTGCCACCTATGTGGGATACCAAGACGAAGCTCTTGGCTCCTCACTTCAACCTGGCCCAGATTTGATTTTGCAACCAAATGAGGAGTGAACCAGTGGACAGAAGATATCTCTCTCTCCCTCTCCCTCTCCCTCTCCCTCTCCCTCTTCCTCTCCCTCTCTCTCTCTACCTCCATACATTCCTCTCTCTCTTTCTCCTTCTGTCTCTCCCTCTCTCTCTGTCACTCTGCCTTTCAAATAAATAAATCCTTTAAAAGGTAATAGAGGCCATTGCTGTGGTGTAGCAGGTAAAGCCTCTGCCTACAGCACAAGCATTCTATATAGGCACTGTCTGCTCCACTTCCTATCCAGCTCCCTGCTAATGTGCCTTGGAAGGCACTGGAAGATGATCCAAGTGCTTGGGCCCCTGAACCCACATGAGAGACCCAGATGAAGCTCCTGGCTCCTGGCTTTGGCCTGGCTCAGCTCTGGCTGATGCAGCCATTTGGGGAGTGAAGCGGCAGATGGAAGACCTCTCTCTGTCTCTCTCTCTCTTTCTGTCTCTCTCTCTCTCTGCCTCTGCCTCAACCTCTCTGTAACTCTGATTTTTAAATAAATAAATAAAAAGTAATGAATGATAATTTAAATATAATCTAGAAAAACTTCTGCCAAAGATATTAAGAGGAATGGAGTTGTTACGGCATAGCAGATAAAGATGGTGCCTGCAACCCTGGCATTGCATATGGCGCTGGTTTGAGTCCTGCTCTAGTTCTAATCCAGCTCCCTGCTAATAGCCTGGGAAAAGTAGCAAAAGATGACCCAAGTGCTTGGGTCCCTGTACCCATGTGGGAGACACAGAAGAAGCTCCTGGCTCCTGGCTTGCAGCCATCTGGAGAGTGAACCAACAGATGGAAGATCTTTCTCTGTATCTCCTTCTGTCTCTCTGTAACTCTGAACTTCAAATAAAAAAATAAATCTTTGGGGGAAAAAAAAGGAGGAAGAAAGAAAAAAGAAACACACTAACCTCAATGGGAAATGAAAAATATTTGGAATTTAACCAGAGTTAAAATGGAGATTTTAAAAACTGCGGGAGAATACTGATTAACTATATGTTAATGAGTATGAACATATTCACTACATATGCTATTTTTAGGAAAATACTAAACTTTAGAGCAGAATTTCAAGAAGTGGAAAATGTACAGAGACCAATAATTGTTATAAAGTTTAAAACATTTTATAAGGCATCCTGTGAGCAGGTCAGGGAAGACACAGGAGATTATAGGGAGAGGGCACCCAAAATCCTGGAGTTCCTACCACTGGAGCAGATGCTACACAGTACAATTCATGCCTGCCAGCTATTTCATGCTAAGTGTCATTCCCCTGCCAAATCCCAGAGCTGCATCCCCTCAGATTATCATCATTATTTATACAACCTTGTTTTTCTAAGATTTATTTATTTAATTGCAGAGAGAGAGAGAGAGAGAAACCTTTCATTTGCTGGTTCACTCCCCAAATGACCGGAACAGCCTGGGCTGGGCTAGCCCAAAGCCAGGAGCCTGAAACTCTATCTGGATCCTGTGTAGGTGGTGGGGGCCCAGACACTTATGCTATCTTTCATTGCCTTCCCAGGTGCATTAGGTGGGGGATTGAATGGAAGTGGGGCAGCAGAAACTCAAATCAGTACTGATATGGGATGCCAATGCTGCAGGTAGGTGGTAGCTTAACTTGTTGAACAACAACACCAGCCCCGTTATAAAACATTTTGTTTCTAATCCAGGAGACTGCTTCTCACCATCTCCATCTTAATGGGGTATGATAGAAAGAACATTCAAACCAGGGGTTGGGAGCCTGAGTTCTAGTCCCATTCTCCTCCAACTGCAGATCAATACTGTCTTTGAGAAGCTGGTTTCTGTCGCTGGCTCTTGGAGCAAAGGTAAGGCTCAGTTCAAACAGACTGTGATTCCGTGGAGCTAGTTTTCAAACCAACCTGAACAGTTCCTTCTGCTTCTGTAGTCATTCCTGCTTCCCCATTCCTCCTCATGCCCAAGACCATCACCGTGTAAGAGCACATCTACTATGAAGATAAGGGAGAAACAACAATTCTAGAGTCCCAAGGAAGACATGACTTAACAATGTTAGGCAGTGAGAGAAAAAAGAGAAGTAGAAAAGCAAATGCGTGGTTCAGGCTTTGGGTGAGAAACAAAACAGACAACTTTGCCCTTGCAGAGAAAAGAGAGATGCCGGCTCCACAGCAGAGGTGAACTTTGAGCTCCCCTGCAATACTTAAAGCCATCCATGAAGAAGAAATGTCCAGTTTTCAAGGAGAAACGGGCAGTAGGAAGAAAGATCTGGAAAGTACACTCAAGTGTTCTGTTAGAGCAAACTGCTGCAATCCAGCCTCTGCACGGTGAATGAGATGCATCAGTCCACGTCAGCTCCTGTGGCTGATGCTCAGCTTTCTCCCCATTTATTTGTCCTACTTTCTGGGTTGTGTTTCAGAGTGTCATTTAATGTCATTTTATGACTCCCTGGTTGTAAGTGCCTGAGTATTACTAGGGCTTGGAGATTTACAGCCTATTTTAAACTCAGATAATGATGTTTAATTTGTTATCAGCTGTGTAAAGGTTAACAAAGAAATAACTCAAATTATCATCTCAGGGATAACACATTACAAGAGGGCAATTAAGCTCAGTACCTGGCATTACACAAAAGATTGATATCTCGTTACAAGAGAGCAGATGAGTTCAGATTTCACAATACAGGAAATCCACTCGTCACCACTGCCTCTCTGTGAACAAACAAATAGCCAGTCCCACTTAGCACCACTGAGTAACTAGGATGGTAAGAAAAAATCTTTTCAAGAAAGGGAAGATTGACATGCAGCTAATTTCTTGTAGAAGAGCTGAAGAAGAAAGAGAAAAACTCAGGCTCCTAGAGAAAACTGGGTTGTGTTACTCAAGTAAAAGATTAGGTTCCCTCTAAGTTGTAAACAAATGATGCTAACAGGCAAGCATAACAGATAGGCCCTTGAGAAGAGGAAGCAAAATAAATAAAAGCATCAAAGCCAAATTGTTATTAAATTGTCTCTGAAATGGAAAATGAAAAACAATCTATTGAAACAACTGTGTTTTGTCTATTTTCTTCGCCTCAAAACACCTTTCCATGATGCTTTGGTCTGCATTCCATGGATTTTGGTGCCAATGAATGTACCAATAAGTAACTTTTTAAAAACTCATCAGATAAATCATATTTGATTTCCCAGCCCTCTTTTCCTGGAGTTAGCTAACAAACATAGCATGTTTCATGAAAATTATCATCTGACTAATGCCCTATCCATCTCCTTCAAAGAAAACTTCCAACTGTTTTCCATCCCTCTCCTTTTCTTCCCTCTGCAGTCTTGGTCTCTCTACATCTGGGTTTTGCATTTCCTCCTTCTTTTTCCTACAGATCTTCTGCTTTCTTTCATGGTATCACTCTGGATCTCATCTTTCCTTTTTTTCCCTTTGCCTTCCATCTTCCCCAAGCCTTCCACTACATCCTCATACTTTCTCTTTCATGACAGTTTCTTCTCTCCATTTCCTGTTTCTGTGCCTTACTCAGGCTGCCCACCCAGTTCTTGCTGCTATCCCACGTTCCTACAATTCTATATTTCCACACAAAAGTACTATACTATCCATCTGTTGCTTCAATCAACTGGCTCTACCCTTGGTCCTGTGGTCCTTAATAATGGAACTATGAGTATTTCATAGGATGTGTCCATTCCAGCAGCCTTGTATGTTCCACCAGGGAATCTTGCTTTGCTGCCCACTTCCCCTAAATTTCTCCAGTCCCAGCTGTATGGCTCAAACTCCTTGTCCATTTAGACCAAGACATCTGAACCTAGTCTCTGAAATGGAAGTTTCTCCAGCCCACTTGACTTTAGGACCAAGTACAGTAACACCAGCAACTTATAAACAATAGGTCTGTCTCCCATGGTAGAGAACTCCTGAGCAGGCTGAAATTCATATTGGCACATCATGAAAAAAGTCACAACTTTATTGTTCTGGGAAAATCTGGGGGTCTGAGAACCTCTTAAATTCAAGGCAAATGAAAATCTGGCATTTTGAGTCCTTATTTCCCAGTCACGCTGCCACTGTAGACTTGGGAGAGGTTCAGCCCTCTGCTTGACTTTATGTTGTCAAGGGGAAGGAACAGGGGGTGGTAGTTAAGGTTGGTCACTGGGCATTGCATTGTTGGCTGGCCAACTGATACAGCAACCAAATGTTATGTATACCATCACCATCAACACTGTCAAGTGTCAGGTAGGAGGCACGGACATATTTCAGGGTAATGCTAATCTTGGGGAAGATGGAAAGATGTTGGTCCCTGTCGGCTCAGCACTTACAGTTTGGAACCCATGAACAGGAGCACTCCAGTGACAGTGATGAGGCCATGTTACGTGAGAAAAAAAAAAGACTAATTCAACAACCAGCCTCTGTCAACACATAAGTAACCACACTATTCATTTGTGACTTGAATCAACTGGCTGTGGTCTTCTGACCCTTAATAAGTGGAATTGTGTGTATTTCTCAAAATGTGTACATTCTTAGCAATCTTGAATGACCCAGCAGGGAGACAGGCCCAGAAAACACTGTCATATGAAAACACCTGGAATCGAGGAATAACACATTAGTTAAACAAACTAACTTTGAGACTTTAGAGCTGAAATATCAACAAAAGGATGAAACAAATTTGCAAATTGTTCTTCCCTGTGGTCATTAACCAGGCATTTGTTCTTTAGCCAACAACAACCAACAGGCACAATACCATAGTAAATGCCAGCTGTGGAATTAGTCTAAGAAAGAAGGTAAAATCTTTGTATTGTATATAGTCACCAATTATCTTGCTTTGGAAAGTGAACAACAAAGTCAAATTGGGGGGCCTGGTAGTTGGTATAAAAGTTAGACCCATCTCAATAAGGGGCCCTAACCACCAACATAGACTTTAGATATGGCACTGTCTTTATCATATGATCTCCAACAGAAGCAAACACATAGCCTTGGAATACCTAAAAAGTTGTGCTAACACATAACTCAATGAACACTAACTGAATACCCAGTGATAGGCACTGTGTTTGGCAATGCCTCACTGGGCCTTCAAAGAACAAATCCTGCCAGGTACTACCAGACCAATCAGCCATGCCTGGAAGGCAAACACAGACTGTGGCTCCTATTTTTCCCTTTTTTTAAATGTTTGTTTATTTGAAAGGCAGTCACACACACACACACACACAGAAAGAGAGAGAGAGAGAGAGAGATAAGAGACAGAGATCTTCCACTCACGGGTCCACTCCCCAAACGTCTGTAACAGATGGAGCTGGGCCAGGCCAAAGCCAGGACCCCAGAACTCCCTCTGCATCTCCCACATGGGTAAAAGCGACCCAAGTACTTGGCTCATCACCTTCTTCCTCCCAGGGTGCATTAGCAAGAGCTGGATCAGAAGCAGAGGAGCCAGAATTGGAATCAGCTCTCCAATGGGTTTTGGGTATCCCAACAACAAAGGGAGAAAAAAGAAAGGATGAAAGGAAGGAAGGAAAAAAAGGCTGATGGAAAGTAAATTAGCTGAGTAGGTATCTGTATATTTACCAAATATTAGTAGTGATTAGCTTAGTAGATGGGCTTTTTTTCTTATAATACCTATAATATTGAATAATCTTTTCCCATGAAACATAGAATATATATATAATAAATAAACTTTATTTATTTTAAAATTTATTTTCAGGCCAGCATTATGACAAAGTGGAAAAAGCTGCCACCTGTGGTACCAGCATCCCATATGGGTGCCAGTTTTCGTCCCAACTACTCCACTTCTGATGCAGCTCCCTGATAATGGCTTGGGAAAAACAATGGAAAACGACCCAAGTGCTTGGGCCCTGCCACCCTCGTGAGAGACCTGGATGAAGCTCCTGGCTCTTGGCTTTGGCCTGGCCCAGCCCTGGACATTATGGCAATCTGGGGAATGAACAAGAGGATGGAAGAGCTCTCTTAATCTCTCTCTCTCTTTTTCTCTGTATGTGTGTGTGTGTGTGTGTGTTTCCCTCTCTCTGTAATTCTGCCTTTCAAGTAAAATAAATCTTTTGTAAAAAAATTTATTTTCATTTTACTTGAAAGGCAGACTTACAAAAAGAGAGAGACACAAAGAGAAATCTTCCATCCTCTTGTTCATTCCCCAAATACCCACAAGCAGCCAAGGCGGGGCAAGGCCAAAGCCAGAAGTCTGGACTTCAATCCAGGTCTCCAACATGGGTAGCAGAGACCCAAGTACTTGAGCCATCATCAGCTGCCTCCCAGGGTGCACATTAGCAGGAAGTTGGAATTGGAAGCTGAGCCAGTATTCGAACACAGGCACTCTCACATGGGATGTGGGCAATGCCAAATGATGTCTTTAACTCCTGTACCAACACCTGCCCCACTTACATTTTTAGAAAGAATGGCTCCACCTACTTTCCATCTCCCATGCCCATTCCCCAAACAGCCCCCAGATCCTAAGGACACTGTTCAGGAAGGATGCTGCATAAAAGAGACCCGAAATGCACTGAACTCTAGGATTATTAGAAAGACCAGGAAGGCTGGCGCCGCGGCTCACTAGGCTAATCCTCCACCTGTGGTGCCGGCACACCGGGTTCTAGTCCCGGTCGGGGCGTCGGATTCTGTCCCAGTTGCCCCTCTTCCAGGCCAGCTCTCTGCTATGGCCCTGGAGTGCAGTAGAGGATGGCCCAAGTCCTTGGGCCTTGCACCCGCATGGGAGACCAGGAGAAGCCCCTGGCTCCTGGCTTCAGATCAGTGTGGTGCACCTGTTGCAGCGCACTGGCCGCGGCCATTGGAGGGTGAACCAATGGCAAAGGAAGACCTTTCTCTCTGTCTCTCTCTCACTGTCCACTCTGCCTGTCAAAAAAAAAAAAAAAAAAAAAAAAGACCAGAAAAGGTTCCTGTCTGAAGCATGATAGTCACCTGACTTTAGCGTAGTGGATGGAGTGTTTAGAAAAAGGAAAAGAGAGATCCAGCCAGGGCTTCCTGCTGGAAAGCCAAATGGAAGGTCCCAGTTGCATATCAGGAGCCCACTTCTGGGGCTGAGTCTGTGGCCTCCACGCCTAAGGCAACATGGGAAGTCCACTGGGGGCTGAGTAGATGGTGCAGAACCATGGGCCTGATGGGAGCTGCACTTGTTGTTGCACTTGTTGTTGCTCAGTCGTTGGATAAGGGTGTGAGGGGGAAAATTATTGAACTCCTTCATCGTTATGAGTCTCGCTGACACACTCACAGCAGGCCCACTGCGTGTGAAGCAGTCAGTGCCGATTCTACCGAAGGCCTTGTCGCGGGCCAGACATGTGCTGTGCGTTAGGTAAGGCGTGCAAATCATGACAGCCCCGCTCCTGGCCAAAGGCCTGGCCTGAGCACTTCCCTGCCTCCTTCTCCCTTTGCGTTCTGTTTCCCCATGGCACCGGCCTCAAAGCAAGCGGAGCTCCTCAGAGAGAACATTAACAGGCAGAGGCTCCGACTTGGAGTAAATATTGCAGGATTGAAATGCGGAGGGAATTAGACTTCTTTTCCTCGCAGGCTTTGGAGTGCTGGGTGAGAAATAAATAATGAGGGTAATAATGGGCCCGATTCTTCCCGGCTGCGTCTCTCCCCCTGGGTGCGGAGCCTCTTCTCGAGTCAGAGTGTGGCTGCTTGTGGTTACAGACGCAATCCTGAAACCACCGGGAGAGCCAGCATGGGCAGGCGGGCAGGTGGCCCCAGACAGTCCCCAGACAGCTCCCATCAGGGAGGGTCTCACCCCTGGGTCTGGCCTCATTTTGCAAAAAAGAAGCCCAAGAACAAAGAAAGACCCCAACTGCTAGCGGGCAAGGAGTATATGATCCTCAGCCTCGACGCTGGCGATCTCTGGGAACTTCGAGCAAGATCGGAGCTGGGGCTTTGCGGGCTGAGCAATGGGATACATCGGCCGTACAGCTCATCCTCAGGCTCTGGGCCTGTGGCAAAGCCTGCTGAGAAGTGGCCAGAAACTTCCCGACCCTTTTAGAAAGGACCTAGAAGTCTCCGTCAGCTTCTTCCCCATTTCTATTCAATCACTGCTGCTAAATGGTTTTCTGTGATCAAGAATTTTCAAAAGCTCTATGACGGCCCATCTCTTCCTGCTACTCCCTAAATTCCTCCAAAAGGAGAGGGCTGGAAGTCATTTGTAACTCCTTCAATGCTTCAGGGAAGTGGATCTCCCCGCTGGCACTGCTGAAATCAGCTCAGTGCCAGGAGAATGGAGACTATGGTTGCCACTGGGAGCACTGGTGGGGAGAGGGCCTCTCCCTGGCCACAGGCAAATTCAGGTTAAAACTCAGAGCAGCCAGGACGTGCTCGGGATAGCTCTGTCTGAGAAGCCTTCGCGGTAAACGTGAAGCAGGCCTTTGAACACTGGGCCATCCTTGCAGGCTGGTGGGTGACTGTCCCTGCCTCTACCGGATCCCCAGGAGCAGCTGATGGACACTTTGCTGTGAGCCCTGTCCTGGAAGTACAAGTGTTACTGGTCCTTCTCACCAGCAAATGTTCAAATCCTTTGACCTGAACCATTGTATCTTCTGAAAAAGCACCTCTCTGGCGAAACACCAAGAGAACAATTAAGGATTAACCAAAGTGCTCTCTCTTGCCAGCAAGAGTTTGGACTCCCAGGGGAGTAGGGTAGTTTGTACTGAAGCTCTTTGTCTCCGCAACTCCCTCATCTTTTTCCATCTCGTTAGGAGATGTATTTTCCGTGCATTGTGCCGAAGACTTTAGTTTCTAGGTGTCATTTAATAGCTGAATTAATATTTTCCCCATTCCCAAAGGCCTTAGGACAATAGTGAATTTAAAATAAAAAAGGATTAAAACTATTCAAAATAAAACCTACCTACTGTTTAATTTACACACTAACTGTTCCTGGGAACAACACCAGTGAATGACCAGTCTTTCAATTGGCCATATTTGGTAAAATTATAGCAAGAAAAATGAACAGGGTAGAACAGGGTAGATTTTTATCACAATTTGTATTGATACCTAACTTCCAAATTGTACTCGAGGTACAAATTACTCAATTCTTAAGAGAGGGCTAAAATCAAAGTGGTCCCTTATAGAATGCTCTCTATAAAAACTATTCCACCAAAATTAAGTACATCATTTTTAAAAATACAAGAGTCCCTAAAAGGCAGTTAAATCTCTAACGGTTCATATAGTAACTTCAGAATCATGGATGAAAGCTGAGTATCTTAATTCAAACATAGTCCCACCTCACCCCTTAATACAAAGAGTCTCCATCCAGAGTAAAGAGAAATTATCTTTAATTTCTTCATTTATCTAGAACAATGAGATCCATACACAACAGCCCCATGAGGTTATTGGTATTCCTTGGAGGTAGACAAGAGACATGAAGATAATTGAGGAGGATATGAAGATAACAGGAAGAACCACCTGCCTAAAACACAAATTCAATGGTAAAAATCCAATTAAAGCACAAGATTTTCTTTTCTTTCTCCTGCTTTTTACCAGGTCATAAAAAGTACTATGGAATGCTGCTACCAAGTTGCTTGCATGTTAGAGAACAGCTGGGCTAATTTTTTTAATTATTAGAGTTTTCTATATTGATGTCCACAACAACATTTCTATCACAAGCTGGAGTGTACTCTGTGTGTGTGTGTGTGTGTGTGTGCGTGTGTGTGTGTGTTTTAATGGGAAGAGTTTTAAACCATAGGAGGAAGGACCTGTGCTTTGAAGCAGTAACTTCAAAGCATAAATCTTTCCCAAAGTAGCAACAATTTAATTTTGATTATAAAATGGTCAGGGTCTCCATGTAGGTGTATCTACTGGCATTCTGACTCCTCCCCAGCACAAGAAAAAAATTCCCCCTCTGCATAATAAAGGTTTGTTTTCACAAAGGGCTACGCATCCTTGGAGCCAGACCAAGGCAGAGTGGGAATAAAAAGTGGAGAAATATCTTAAGGGCAGGTCATCAAAAAGCTGGTCCAGGTGGTCATCTTTAAAACATTGATGATGATTACATCAGGGATAGAAAGAAAGTAGAAAAGGGAAAAATAGACCCAGTGCCATAATCCACCACCCTCACCATGGCCTATTTTATTTTCTCTGCTTCTGCATACACAAAGGCAGGCACATTTTACAGACTGCATATTGAGAATCTCCAGAATCCAACATGTTCCAAAATCTGAAACTCTTGAGAGAATTTTGGGGCATTTCAGATTTTCAGATTTGAGAAGTCCAACCAGTAAAATCTAATATTCTAAAGTGTGAAAAACTCTGAAATCTAAGACATTTGGGGTCCCAAGCATTTCAGAAAAGGGATATTCAACCTGTCCTAACAATGACTAATATATGTTCTATGTGTCCACCAAACATTATTCTACCCTGTTAAACAGCCTCATGCTTCTTTTTGATGGCTGTATAATAGTGTGTCAGATTATACATTGTGGGGCCAGCACCGTGGCATAGCAGTAAAAGATGCCACCTGCAGTGCCAGCATCTCATATGGGCACTGGTTCAAGGCCCATCCACTCCACTTCCAATCCAGCTCTCTGCTATGGCCTGGGAAAGCAGTAGAAGTTGGCCCAAGTGCTTGGGCCTGTGCACTCATGTAGGAGACCTGGAAGAAGCTCCTGGCTCCTGGCTTTGGATTATTGGATTACCCTAGCTCCTGCTGTTGCAGCCATTTGAGGAGTGAACCAGCAAATGGAAGATCTCTCTCTCTCTCTCTCTCTCTCTCTCTCTCTCTCTCTCTCTGCTTCTCTGTAACTCTGCCTTTCAAATAAATAAATCTTTAAAAAAAAAACAAAACGAATTGTACATTGCTATGCCACCAACTGGCCATCATCTGCTTGATCATCTTGTATGAAACAGGTTGTTCAAGTCTTTGCTATTCTGGATAATAAACAATAAAATGAACACCTTCATGGACATAGGTTTTTCTCTTATTACATAATTTGTTGAGTCTATATGTAAATAAACAAGCTCCTACAGACTTCCTGATGAGTAAATGACATGATCCAGTCAACTACATTCCTGGATGCCATCCCCTTGCCAGTTCTCAGCAGGGGTTCCTTGGAGGCAAAACCTGGAAGTCCACTAGCAAGTAGGATGGTGCCTTTGGTGGGACAGGGCAGACTGCCAATTCCTCGTCCTTCCATCACTGAGAGACTAGAAATAGGATTCTGACCTCTAGGTTGTATCTCTTTAGAACCAGAATAATTTCTTTTTCCCTTTAGAGGTCATGGGACTTGGCAACGGGATTAGAGAAGAATCCTTACGTATAGACCTTTCAGCCCAAACTCTGATGTCTCCACCTGCTGGCGATCCTCTGGCCACCTTTATGTGATGGGGAGCAGCAGCTCCCCAACAGAAGCAATCAATGCGCTGTCCTCTCAGCTAATCAGAGAGCAGCCCCTCCAGACCACAGAGTGGCAAAGGAGTTAACGCAGGTAACACACGGAAGTTTTAAGAAAAACTCGGTGAGAACTGAAGCACAACTTCAAAAGAACTGTTGCTTCCCCTTGCTCTTTGCAATCCCATTTCTTCAATGAAGGTTTCTCTGCCAACCGATCATTTCCATTCCTGATGTTGTAAGTGAGTGGTCAATAGGGAGAGAGCCCGCCTATGCACACGCTGACCAGGCACAAGCTTTGTGTCCTGCCTTCCAGGCTGACTTACTCCACGGCCTTGAGAGAGGCCCTGAACACACACTGTGGCCCCTGACATTCTCCATTCACAAAACGTGAATCACTTGCTTCATCATGTTTCCCTGCCAATACTGTCATTTGCTGTCTGTTCTCTGTTTCATTGGAGTTGTTTTGCTGAAAATCATCTAATCCCAGATTGATTTAACTTTTCTAAAAAGTGGGGGAGGGTATGTAAAGAATGGATGGAAACCAGAAGGGCTCCATTTAGAAAACAGAAGCCCCCGTCCGGGCTGGGACAGAAGGGTGACACTGACAGACCGGAGAAGTCCAACAAGCATTGAGATGGACACATGCCTGCATGGAGGCCCGAGGCTCACATTGACCATGGGGTGGAAGCCAGACTGCAATTTTGGGATCTCCCACATTTCTTGGCTCAGACTCAGATCTTAACTCCTAAAGCACCATCGCTTTCCCATACACTTGTAACTTTTGCACACACACACACACACACACACACACACTCATGGAAAAAGCAGACCCAATTCCACACCTCAGCCAACCTGGCATAACACGAACTGTGAAGCACCACCACAGGTTTCCCTAAAATCTGATTTCACAAAATATCTCAGCAGTTTTTCCTGAAAAAGACACTATCACTGCATACTTTCCAAGTGAAATAGTTTTTACACGTCCTACATTTGGGCTGTTCATAGAGGCTAATATTTGAATCCACTTGGGAGACTTTGTCCCCAATTCCAATGCAATCGTTATGACCAGCAGGGCCTGGGAGATCTTTGAGGTCTGTCGCTCCCCCTCTTCGTGGAGGAGCAACACAGGACCCTGCGCTGTTCTTTCGTCTGCTCGGCCCTCCCCGGGTTTGCTGCTGGTTCTTCCCGGGTTGGCTACTATCCCTTCCACCTCCGTGGAAGGGCAGTTCCCCCTGGCCGCATTCCCCACTTCCGCAGGGGAGCGGCACACCGCCGGCCGGCTCTTCTCGGGGGCTGCACGGGTTCCCTTAGATGTTCCCCATAGATGTTCCTGGTGCATGCCGTCTCTCTCCTCCTTTATAGTCCTCCTCCGCCAATCCCAACTCGGCTGAGTACGCTGCTCTCCAATCAGGAGCAAGTCCTACAGTTAATTGGTTGAACTGGAGGCAGCTGTGCGGAAGCTGTTTACTTCTCTCCCAGCGCCATATTGTGGGAGAGCAGATGCATAGAATAAATCTTAATTCCAGTAACAGTATAGTCCGAATTGCTCCCCACAGAGGTCAATATCAGTTTTCACCAACTGCGTACAAGATGGACTTCAATGACACCCGGGTGCGGGTCTGTTGTGCCAGGCAGTATTCACTGCACAAAAACCTCTCTTCAGCTAGAAGCACAAGACCCATCCTCAAAAAGTATGGAAAATCGCAGTGTGCATAATCTCTGCATTCACACATTTGTTCTTCTCTTTCTACAGTCCCCTCCACGCTCTTTCTAGTCTGCCATTGAGCAATAATACTGCAAAACATGTTCTGCCTCCTACACTGTGAGAAGCCTCACTGTGAAGTATCTGGTGAGGTCATGTTCCAATGCCATTTTATTAACGTTTGAGCTACTGTTCAGGCAAAAAAAAAAAAAAAATCAGCCTGCAGGTGCTAGAGAGAGAGAGACCGGATGCCACCCAAGGACTCAGATGGGCACTCCAGTCCATGTTCAACCTACGCAGTTAACCACCAAAATACTCTCTAACTGGAATTCCAGTGGGTAAACCCAGTTAGAGTAAGAAGTATGGCTTTGAAGTTTATTTTTTTCTTTGGCCTGAAATTTTAACACCAATATTAAATGATCAGTGTTTTATCATCTTTGCTTTTCATATCCCAAGCACTTGTTTCCATAGAAACTAAACAGAATGGCAGGGGAGGAGGGCAGTTACTTTATATAGAACTACTCAGTTCATTGTCCATACCTAGAACAACCAAATTATTCTTGGCCTTATTAATCAATGTCTCAATATAAAAACTAGAATAAAATAAAAATAATAACATACCTCATGTGCATATAAAATTGTAGGCAAAGGTAAGTAAGCCAGAAAGTTTGTGGTATTTTATACACCGCGCTCACAAACTGAAAACAAATTTTTGGTTGCTTATATATTCCGGAGTGTTTCCTGCCTACATAGCCTCAGAAGTCCCAGGGGCTTTGCTGGACACATGGAAAATTTCAAGTTGAGCCATTTTTAAGTTATCCATGAGTGAAAGGGAAGAAAAAAAAAAAAAACATGGAGTGGGAGTTTGAATTTGTCATAAAAGAGGAAGAAAAAAGTTATTTTGCTCTTTCCCTTTCCTTGAGGTACTTCACAATGGCTGAGCAGACTTCGCCCAAGTGTTTTTTTTCTTTTGGAGGGAAGAGGAATTCACCTTTGTGCTAATGCCAAGTGTGAACATATCTGGCATGTTCTGTGCTAGTGAGCACTAGGGAATCCTCAAGGCAGATCTGTACATAACTGTAAAACTAGCATTACCAGACACAAATCAGATCACACATCATAATGACAAATAACTGCAAGAATAATAAAGCAAGCAAGTCCTTAGTATCCATCAGCCAAGGACAATTAGACTTTTAAGATGATTTTAAAGCATTTAACACAGAAATCGCCATCTCAAAGGTAGACATCATTTTCTGAAATGCAAACACTGCAAAACACTGGCACCTTGGGGTTGACGATTCTGCTTCTTCCAGCTTAGACTGTCTAGAGATTCTGACCCCAAATTAAAGGTCTGCGAGACTCTTCACGAACAGCAGCCGTGTGGTATCTGGTTTAGTCTAGCGATTGTGTACCAACAACAGCCTGGGCAGAGAGGCACAGAAATTCCACAATGTTTAAACGGAAGAGTTGAAGAAGTTAAACAGAAGGTAGGGAATAAAATTGCTGTGCCGGGAGCCACCCCACTCAGAAATGCAGCTGCTGGCTTCCTCTCGTGAATCTCACAACAGTATCTGAGGAAACTGCCTACCTCCTAAGCCAAGAGCAGAAACATGCATTTAAAGAACAAGCGGAGAAGCCAGAACATGGACTAATCATCTCGCTGGACAGACTCCACTTGAGATACCGCTGGCCGAGGCTCCTATTAGGAAGGAATGGAGAAAATGGACGAGAGATACTGGCTCGCCAGCAAGGGAAGAAACTCTGCTTTTATAAATAAACTTGTCACGGAGATAGGCCACACATCAGAGAGGAAAGTAGGGGTCTCGAAAGGAAAAGGAGCCCCCCCGCCCAAGGCTGGTGCAGAAGGGAAGGGAAACCGAATATGAGCATTGTCTGGCCGTGGTGTTTTTCCTCCTTCTCATAATATAACTTTGTGAATATGTTTAAGAGAGTGTCTGCTGTTATTGGTCTAATGAGCTAACTCTGAAATCTGAGCTAAAGACAGCTCCCTAGTGGCTGCTCACTGTTCCACAGACAGAAAGGAAACTCCTTTCAGGGGCCCATCAGGGCGAACCACTGCTGACAGCTTGGAACGGCACAACACACAGATTTATTTCACAGACAGCCACAGACAGGAATTTAGCACCCTGGGCTGGCCTCCTGCTTAGTGGAGAAGGTGTTAAAATGCAACCATGCAGAGCTCTCCCTTGAACAAAACCCAGTAGCGACTAATCAAGCGGTCACCCGTTCCCGGCAGAAAATACCCAGCGCCGTGCAGCTGAGAGCCGCGAGGGTGCACGATCCTGACAGCTGTTGCCGGGGCCGCCGCTGCCGCTCCAAAGGCGCCTCGCAAAGCTCTCAATATTTTGCATGACCTTTCAACTTAGAAATTAATTGATTTATAAACAACGGCAAATGTTATTTACTTGTGTATGACATCTCAGAATGCCTTCCCCGAATTGGACGGCACAGCGCTGAAGGCAGCGTTCCCTGAGGCCTGCGGCTGCGTGCACCCCCAAGGGCGGCTGGTTCTGCTGCCCTGTGAGTGGAGATCTAAAAGGCACTGAGGAAGGTGGGCACTGATATGCGAGTGTTTACCTGCCCGCACTAGAAAGTCCAGGAGCATGCTGTTACCTGCAGAAAATGAGCAGATTTTGTTCTACATGTGTGCATGTAGTCATGTACACGTGTGTGTACATAAATACACACACACACACATGTGTACATATAGGTCTTCAGGGTAGCCTCACCTTCATCTTTGTAGCCAAAGTTAATAACTCTGTCCATGGCTTCAGTCTCTAAGCAAGCATGCAACAGTTGATCAGCCTCACTCCTTATGGATGAAAGCAACGAGCATTTCAAAGCAATTGCAATTGCATCCTGCTAACTTGGGGTTATTCCCAAGGAAATTGCATACAGTGGGTAATATTGTTTATATTGATTACATTGCTAATCTGGCTGTTACTCTCACATACTATGATTTCTTATTTTTCTGTTTCATAAGTGGCTGTTAGACAAGAACTGTTTTCCTTTCAGATTTGCCGTGGTGAAAAAGTGTCCACGTCCCTTGTTTTAAATTCCATTTCAAATGGCTTTCAGTGCTGTCCTCACCTATTATATTTCCAATAAACATATCTCTTCAGATCACTTCTCTTTCCACCATCCCCCCTTGCAACACTCTTCAGGCTTGCCAATAACAAACACTAATCACATCCGATGCTGTAACCACAGCCAGGCAGCACAGCCAAAGGCAGAGAGTCCCTTCAGCGAAAACAACCATCAGCCTCCCAGCAGGTCTTTGCTAACCAGACACCTGAGTGCAGGTGGGATAGGACCAGCGACCTACAAGGACCCTAACCAAGAACTGGAAATAGATCTTTATGGAAGCAAGTCCACACCAATTGTTACCCCGTGGGTGACTCTCCAGCCCCTCAGCAGTCATAAGGGAGAATAGCTTTCCCATGGACCTTTTCCCTAAGTACCGTGTTACCGTATTTCAGGGACATGCACACAGCCAGAAGCATAGTGACATCTGTAAGACATGGGAGCCGAGGTGAGGGACCCCTCGCGCATCTCCTCCTTGCGGGCTAACGTTTTCCCACCTCCCTGCTGTGCCTTTACGAAGGGAACCCTGAAAGAACCCACGCCTCAGAACACTGAAGCAGGGAGAGGAACTTCATCACGTTGGGAAGCCAAATCTGTCTGCGCCTGTTCCAAGGCAGCCGAGGGAGACTCGTGCCTGTTTATTTTGCCTCTTCTCGCATTTCTTTGCGCGCACACTGCTTTCTTAGCAGTCTTGCTTCACAGATCTGCGTTAAAGTAATGAAATTTTCTTTCGACCTAGAAATCAAAAAGTGGCCAAAGGGTTGGGAGTGGAGGGAGAGGAAGGTGCATCAGAGAAATTTTCCTATGAAAGATTGCCTTTGCTTAGGAAAGTTTGTGTCATGTAGTCTCGTCTAGGAAACAATAGATGACATCTATTTTAATTTCTACAATAATGAGAGTCCGAAGGAAATACTGTACAAAGAAAAGTGCAGTCAAAAATAACTAACTTGAAACAGCTGGGCAAATTTGCCTTAATCTGAAACTTACTGAAATGATGCCTGTTCCCTATTAAGCCTATTTCTCTTGCTCTCATTCTTGGGCTTATCCTCTTCCTAGAATGGGCATCTCATAGATGAAACAACCCCTTTCATTTACACTAAGTGTGTTTCCAGTCCGAGATGAAATCTATTCAGACAAAGACAATGTGTGAACCAAGATGGTCAGATAAGGTTCTTAACTTTTCCACGAATGGACCTGGTTACCAGACTTACAAATGTATGCTTCGTATTTGAGACATTTTCTATATTTGGGGTGTTTTCCAGGTTCAAACAGGTGGTACCAGTGAGGCACACAGATGAACGAAAACACCCCTGTCCCCTTACTCACAGTGTGTGTTGTGTATGCTCAACATCTCCATACCTCTGACCTTTTCTGTGACGCATTAAACAAAGTCCTCCACGGTTGCAGGCCTTCTGTGATTTCATTCATGAAACAAATATTCAACGATGCCTACTACACTTAGCTTTTCAAAGACGCCATGACAATCCAATGAACAGAAAGACATAAATCTCCACCGTCCAGTAGCTTACTAGCAGCAGGCATGGAGAGGAATGTTAGGCAATCAGCAAATAAATGAGTAAGATAAGCAGCACCTTAGCTGGCAAAAACTGAAAACAAGAAGAAGGTTGGAAGTGCTGGATCCTGGAGGGGTGTGCCACTGAGATGACATTTAGGCAAAGACCTCCAGCACACTTGGCTTAGCACGCACAGTCCCAGCTAAAAAGTCAGTGTGAAATCAACTCATGAGGATGACTTTCTCACTGGTCAATATTCCAATCACAACTGGTAAAAGAGCTCTGTTTCTCCCCACTTTTTTTCCCAAGAGGTCAGTTCATACTTTGCCACCACTTTTCACAGCTTCTTCTACTCACTTTGTGCCAGTGAATTCTTGGGGTCTTATGACCAGGTTCCATGACAACTTTAAGTGATATTTGCTGGGTGTCTATTCTACGTAAAGCACAATGAGGAAGTATGAGTACGGAGTGAAAGCAACATCTATTCCATCACATGGCTCTGCTTGTCTGTCTCTTTTCTCCATTCTCCTACTTTTCTTAAGGCAGACACATTCACAGCATCCTAACTCAGTACTTGGAAGTTTTCATCTCACACTTTCCCCCAAAGAGTAAATAGATGTGTTCCAATTATGGTAATTCTGATTCCCTGGTTTTCTGATCCACAGACCTAAAATCATATTTCTTCCCACTATTAAAAAAAATCAAGGCAAGCCTCAACAAGATGACTCCATGCAATCTAGTATCACAGGTAAAAGAAAACCTTGTCGATATGAAATCAGACAGTGTAAAATTCTCTCCCCAAGGAACCTGGCATTATTACATCCCCCATCAATCACGGCATTGTTCCTCCAACAACTGTATCAGATGCGGCATCCAGATATTGCTCTGTCATCCTACCAATTCAGCAGTCTCTTTCCTTTAAACCATAGAAGTCAGGTGTCATCACACATAATACCAAACCCACCAACATCTAAACTCTTCCAAAGCCCTTGATTGTTTCCAGTAGTTATCAATTCTCAAAATCCTAGGACATAAGTATTGGGTGAAATAGATCTTAACTTGCACATTTATGTATGACCTATGCATATACATTTGTTAGAAAGTTCTTTGATTTTAATATAGACATACACAGGGAATACTATGTACATATTTATATCATGGAATAATATATTATTAAATGGCATTTACTTTAAATCTTAAGTTATGAAAGGTTAGCTTCTATTCTAGACATTCTATTTAAAGATAGGCAACAATTCCCACCAGCCCATATTACAGATCACCTATAGGCCATGTCTAGGCATTGCTCCCAGTATCCAGGCCATGATAAATAGATACACAGTGAGGCCAGCAAAGGCTCTGGCCTCTGACTTTCCTTCCTTTTCTTGCTTCCTCTCTCCCTTCCTCCCTACATCCCTTGTCTTTTCTTTTCTTTTGGTAGAATTTTTTTGGTTGTAGTCTCTTTGGATACTCCCAGTGTGGATAAAAATTATAAAAATCAAACTGAAGCTGAAATACACTGGGTGAAATTGTCTTTTCTTTTCATGCTGAAGAGCAAATACCACCCTGCCCCGCTCCAGTTTCTCACTGAAAAGTTGACTTTGAAGGTTTTCATTTCCCTTAACGTTTTCCCTTTGTCCTTGCCACTCATAACCCAAAGCAAGTGACATAAGGACTTGTCTTGGCCCCTGTGTAGAAATGTGTGCGGTACATCCACCTTATGTACCTTATTTATAATCCTCTGTAAATTCACCCCAAAGTCATGAACTACATAATACTAATTCTTATAGGTTGACATATTTCCCTGATCTTTCATGAGCCACATGGGGAAACAGTTTTCTCCTGATCTGAATGAAGAAGAAAAACAGTGATCCTAATCAACCATTTGCCCTTAGTGGCTTCCCTAAACAAATCTGGGAAAGTGCTTAAAGGCTTGGGAATCACCATGACCCTGCTTGATGCACTGTAATAACCCTGCCTAATTATACTGATATAAAAACTAATTGGAAAGATAGCAAATGTCAGGGTAAGATGCAAATTGTAGGGTGTTAATTGCTGAACAGGTGCTGGAATAGAATTAAATGAGCATTCTGATTAAAAGAGTGGAGGAAACAAATGTGGACCCCCAACACAAACTTGGCCATGTGACTTCTTCAGCGGTCCATTCCACCAGGGAAAGGTCATGGTGCTGTGACCTCTGTTTTGGGAGGGGTGGGTCAAGAAAATAATAGTGACCACAGGATTAAAATTAATCCAGCAACACCATCAGCATGACTTCTAGAACTGATGGTTAAGTTTGAGCCTCAGAGACATGCAATATATCCTATGAGTTCTTAGGTACACAGACAAGCAGGGATAGAATCAATATGTATAAATGCTCATCTCTCCACTGCCACAAACCAGGCCATGCCCTTCTACTTTATCCAGCAATTCTCATACTCCTCGCCCAAGTACTACCATGGAGCTGGGTGGTATTAGGTACATATGTAGGTTGACCAAATGCATGATTGGTTAATTTAATCAATGGCATTGTTTGCCTTGCCTGAAAGAACCTAGGATAGTATGAGAGCAATGGCATCAGGGTAGGGTGACGTGGAGAAGAAATCTGGTGTTCTAAATGCTGTAAGCCAGTCATTCTTATTGCAAACTATATTTATTGATGCTCTACCAATCCAAACTTTAAACTGTACATATAAAGGGAATTGCTTCCTTATCCCAGTACACCAACAAAGAATGCTTCTTTACAGGTACCTGGTGACTTGGTCAAGCCATTGGCCAACCAGAAATAAATGTCCTGACACGTGGCAAAGCCAAGACCAATAGAGCCAACATTCTCAAGAAGAGAATGAGACCCCAAAGGCAGTTCTGTAGGCAGATAGTGAGTGACAGTAGAGAGCAGCTCTGGGACTCTGACTGGATGCAGTCTCTTCCCCATACCACAGTGCCCTCCAGACCTCTACTCCCTAAAGAAACCCCCTTCTCCAGCCCCATTACCCACCCCCCCACACACACACATACACACAGACCACAATAAATGCTCAGTGTCAAGGCCAAAATATTTTTTGCAACACACAACTTCAAATGACGAACAAGAGAATTATCCATTTCCAGGTAAGATGCTACAGCTTAAACGTTCTTTTCTCCTGATAGTTAAAAAGTCTTTGAGATTTATGATGCCAGAAAGCTAAACCAGTTCTTCAGTGCAAAGAGACAGAAGCAGCCCAATGCTGGTCTGTTTTCCTGCTATTTCTCACTCCCACCCATCCCAGCACAGAACAATGTATCTACCATGATCATTCCACTTGGGGGCTTCCTTACCCAGTGTCTACCAATTGCACCTTCTCCAGCTTATTGTTGGTTTTATTGTTGCCCACTTATTGTTGGTTTTAGTAATATGGACCAGGGGCATCATGAGACAGCGGCAAAGTTAATTCTTCTCACTCAAACCTAAACCTACTAAATTAAAACATGGAGCCCATTGGCTTAGTTTGCTTTCATTCATTCATTACTTGTAGTTAACCAAATTGGCCTCTGCTTTTACTAGGCAAAAGAAAATAACACAATGGTTACACTAGACAATGCTCCAACTCACCAACGCGGTTTCAAAATGCAAACAGAAAAGTGCCCAAATGCCTTAAGAGGGAAATGTGGCTACCGGAGGCATGGGTGAGATTTTACCTTGTTTATTTATGCTTTTATAAGGATGCTGAGAATGATAATAAAACAAAAGAGGACAGAGAACATTTTTGCCCTAGCACATGGATAGGCTGTGGGTAGAACCTCCTTGTTCCTTCCCTTCCTTTGATCTTAAGACAAACTCACTCTCTCCTTAAGGTACAAAAATAAACTGTCTCCTGAGTAATAAAGTCAAGACACTTGCCAGTATAAATTGATTAAGGTCATCACTTCTGAAGGTCAAATGAGTTTTAGACAAGATGTCATATGGAAGCACCATTCAGCACATTTAGTTAAATGGTTAAAAATAATAAAAATAATGACAGTAGTGAAGTTATTTCAAAAAAAAAAAAAAGGCACAGAAGCCAGAGAGAAAATGAGAGAACCAGATGTCTGGAAGGAATGCTGGGAAATGCTTAAGAGAAAGATTTCTCCCACCCCCAAACAAAAGCTTCCCCAAGGATCTTTTGAGACACACTGTCAGCATCTGATGCCGACACAACATCATATATCTTTTTTGTGTTTTGCTGTGGGGTTTCCTTATTTATTTATTTTATATTAACAAAGAAGATACAACAGGGAAAACTTTTTTAAAGGATGGCAATTCAAACAGACACCATAGCAAACAGTTCCCCAGGTCCCCCGTGCATCCACTGTGTCTAAAGAACCAAAAGACATCAGAAGTTGTGTTGGTCTGATACTGGATTGGAACGCGGAGAGGCCAGCCTCATGCTCAGTTTTCCTGAAAATGATCCCATCGATGGAAATGTGCAGACAGCATCGTCTACCTAGGTTCCCAAGGAAGATCACCCTTTTTATAAAACAGTGAAGAGGCTGCTACCAGATGCAAATGAGCTCTCAAGGGAGGCTCGTGAGGCTCCAAAAACAAACTCAGAATCTACACAGGCAGCCGGGTCTGAGCCCCAGGTCATGTCACATACTTTCGCCAGGTCTGGTCCTTTTCGTGATCCCTTTGCTTTTTCAGGCCACAGCTCACCCACGGAAGCAACAAATCTCCTGTGCCAAGGGATGCTTTAAAACTCCAGTGAGACCACGGCAAGACTCGAGTTCCAAGGATCGTTCGCTGCCAGTGACAATTAGAACAATCTGAAATGTTCCTCCTAGAAGAATACACTCTTTTTTGTTGTTAACAGGGGTGCAAACGGCAGCCAATCTCTTTTGGCACCCAGAGCTATAAGAAGTGGTTTCCCTGTGCCACCTCTCGACAAAAACGCCCTCAATGAGCGTCCCCCAAGGACTGGCTCTGAAAAGGGGTTTCGCGTATCAGGTTAATGCATGCACTTGGCACGGCCCAACTTTCGCACCAAGGCTCTGGGGTATGGGGTGATA
This sequence comes from Oryctolagus cuniculus, assembly GCF_964237555.1. Lineage (NCBI taxonomy): Eukaryota > Metazoa > Chordata > Mammalia > Lagomorpha > Leporidae > Oryctolagus > Oryctolagus cuniculus. The sequence continues at coordinate 48,201,957 of NC_091433.1, read as the reverse complement.
AGAGCCAGGTTCTGTTTGTTAACGATAAGGCAATTATTTCTTTGGTACTTCATAGAGAGAGAAAAAAATCTTACAGCAAAGATTCAAACAGGGATCCCTAGGGAGACAACGGAACTCGTAGGTTGGAAAAGTTTTTTTTTTTTTTTTCTTTACAGGAGCAAACAAATGGGCCATTGAGAGCAATAGAATGGCGAAGGCTAAGTTACCGACAAACACGCTGTCAGTTGCTCCCGTAAGACATCCTCAATAACTTAGGGAAAAGAAGACGGGCAGCGAGAGGGAGGAGAAACAGAAAACAGCCAGACATTAAATAAGAGGAAAAGCCAAAAATTTTTTAAAAAGGAAAAGGAAAACAGAAGAGAGCAGGGTAAAGCAAGAGGCGAGAAAGAAAACAAAGGATGGTGATGAACAGGAGACGGGAAAGGGCACAATGTGTCCTTGGTAGCACTTCCCAAGTGTTGGGAGATCGAAAAGGTCCATGAACTTGGAATGGTAAACATTACATCTTTATTTTCAGTGCTCCTGAACTGAAATCTATCCTTCCCTCCCATTTTAAATGTAGGCAAGCCACAGGGACATTACAGCTTCACAGAACACCCTGAGCCATCAACAGGATTCGTGGCAAAAAATGTCAAGGTTAAGAACCCTGTAGCTCTGGGGCGCTGTCTTGCTTCAGGGCATAGGGATGCACGAGTCTTTGTTGTCCTCCTTGGCTTGGGCTTGGTACCTTTAGCACCAGCTTTCCTAATCTTCCCTGGAACTTCCTAACATGCAACAAGTTTAGGCATCAAATGCCAGGAAATATTTCTCAAGGTCACTATATTTGATTAACAGCTGAAAGTTAGTACCACAGCTTTGTGGGTGAGGTCCAGAGTGATAATTTTGCTCAGCTGGTTCCCACTAAGCCGATAATTGCCCCTCCCCCTCCAGAAAAAAAGAGGTAGGCTGTGACATCCAAAAGAAGCATGTGTCTGAAGTCTCATTTTGACTTTCCTAATAGGAGGGGGGAAAACATAAAATGCATCAGAGAGAGGCAGACAATTCTACAAACAGAATGGATTGCAATCAAAAAAGCTGGCCCTCTGGTCATCGCTTATTATCCTCAGAATTACTTCATAGCATGCTGGTTCCGTGGAACTAAAAATTCTGCTATCAGTGTACATAAGCATCCAGAGCTGAATGGACCACATGATCTCTGGGAGTAATTTGCTACCTAATGGCCCTTTATAGAGTAGCTGAACCCATCCCCTCAAAAACTCCCACCTCATGGCCTGGCATCAGAGGGTCTGCCCGGCTCAACTGATGGAAACCATGGAGACTCCCCAAGAGCTCTTTCTCCTGTTTCCCCAGGAACTTAGGATTACTACAGCTGTATCCAGAAGTTTCGGAGTCAAGCCATCTCCCTTCCCACGAGGCAGGAAGACCTAATGCCTTCGCGTGGAGCTTCTTTCATGCTGGATTAACTTGGAAATCTGCTGCATGGCTAATGCATCCAAAACTACCTGCCTTACCAGGGATGAAGACAAGGGGAGGCAACCACTTTGAGCGTGGCAGCAATTTGGAAACACCACCCTCATCTGAGGGATGGAGTATTTCCAAGAACAGAGCAAGGCTTCTCAAAGAGGACCTTATTTGCCATGACTCTGCTTCCTCTTCAGAGAGGGAATGTTTCTACCTGACAACAAGTTCAGGGGGCTCAAACAGTGTGCCCATGTATAGGCAGATGCCAGCCCACACAGGGAGTGCAGATCGGGCACAGAGTGCAAAAAAGATGCTAAGCAAGATTTACCCCAATCAAAATCACACAATAGGCTTTCCTCACTGTCAAGTTCATCTGCTTCCAGTCTCAGGCAAGGGAATAAGACAATTGCATTAAAAACTCTGAAACCCACCCCCCGTAAAAATACAAAATGATTGCTTCCTGTCATGACCAAATATTAAACACAGTGCACACCTAATGACTCTATCCCTCCCCAGGGATGAAGCTTTATGAACAATAAAATCCCAGCAGACTTCCACTGTTTGGGTTTGGAGGTCTCATTATGGGCTCACTGATCCAGTACAATTTACAAGCTCAATGGACGCCACTTGAAGTGAAAACCAGCAACCCAGAGTTATAAATGGACCCCTACAGGAAATCCAGTATTTCCTTCTTTATCGGGGAATGACAAAAAGAGAGGACTGAAGAGGACAGCATTAGGATGCAAGTTGCTAACAGAAAAGCTTCTGACCACCTGAGTGGGCATCAAGGTTAGACACCCCACTGGCAATGCAGGGCAAGAGAAAGCAAGGGGGACCCTAAAACAGAAGGCAGAAAGTATGAAGAAAGGTGAACCAAGAAAATGAGAGAGAGAGAGAGAGAGAAAGAGAGAGAAGGGAGAGGATTTAGGACAAAGGTGCCAGTAAAAAGGAAGCAAGGGAAGTAGAAGAGGAATTTTGAAACCCACCAACTCTTTTTCTACATGAGTTGAATCTACATGACTCAAATTTTCAAAGTTAGGGGTTTTTAAGTTCATTAAATTATCCAGAGATATGACTAAAGGGCAGTTATTCTTCATCTTGTGACAACATCTGGATGATAAAATGCCTTCGCCACTCTACATTTACTTGGGCAAGCATCAAGTGGACTGTTCGTGTTCAATCGAAGTCAAGTCTGGCTCTTGTTCAAACGTCAGCCAGGACCAAGCAGGGAGAGCGAAGCTTCTCCTTTACCTTTAACTCCGTGCAATTTATCACTTGAGCCTAAACAATCCCACATGTTTGAAGACTGAGGAAGGAGACTTAGCGAATGCTGAACAAAGGCTTTTAGGGAAGTCAGTCTGCGAGTGAACAGACATGGACCGTGGACGCTAAGCAAAAGCAATCCAGGGGAGGTGACAAGTCCATAAAGCAGGGTCTAGACAGAGCATGAGACCAAGGCCCTGAGAGGTGACAAAAAAGGAGGGAAGAGATGGAACGGGGATAGGGGGTCTGGAAGGAGAAGTTGAGAAAGAGGAGGGGGAGATCCCGACAGCTCCCAATTTAATGCTGTCTGCTCACCTATCTGGCTTCTCTGTGAATCTCCTAGAAGGCAAAGACGATGAGTCCTACATACAAGTAGGAAAACCATCTGTGCCGATCGGCTCTGGGACCAGAGTCCTACGTCATCTCCTCCCCCTCCAATTACTGTGAGACTGCAAAGAGCTTCCTATTTTTCAGAAAAGAAATGGATTCAGGAAGAGTTATAGATAAAATACAGGATTCCTAGTTAATTTTGAATTTCAAATAAATAATCATTTCTCAGTATAAACCACCCCAAATATTGCACGGGAGAGACTTATAGTGAAAAATTATTCATTGTTTAATTGAAACTCAAATTTCACTGGAAATACTTAAACTAAAAAAAAAAAAAAACTTCGATATTTCTATTCAACTCTATTACCATTTGCTAACTCTGGCATCTCTAGATTCATTGAGAGGGAGGAAATGAATAAGTGGGTGACCGAATGAGTGGCAGAGGAGTAGTGAAACTAGTCCTGTGCCAGATTTTACTGTGGTCATCATCCTTCTACAGGATAATAGCAATGTGAAGTCCTCAGCCCACATCTCATAAATCTGCGTCTTGTATATGCCTCACTTCTGAAGTAAGAAAATGCCTTTTGCATGGAAGAAACTGGCCGCATACAAAATATCTGATTATAGTAAAATAAAACACGAGCTGTCTGCCTCATGGCAGAGGCCTGGAAGCTGATGAATTCCGCAAACCTTCAGTCTAGTTGGAAACATTATGACTGAGCAACGGCATGTACTGCAGGAATCCTGTTTTTTCGCCTGTCTCTCTGCTTGCATAGACCACCTCAGCTTTGTCTTGGAGGCTAGAGATGTTGTCTCTAATCCCAGCAGAGTCTTTGACCTGCTGCCCAGCTCCCAAAATAGTTGATCTTCAACTGGGTTTTGTTCTCTGAAATGTGGAATGACAGCCCTAGGATACAGCTAAAATGAGCCATGTACATAACTGGAGATTCACCAGGAAAGTGCCTTGTGCAGTCAGGCATGAAGCACTAAGAACGCTCACCACTTGTCTCCGTAGAGATCCATGTGGGGGCTTTGTTGAAGGGGTCATGAGCAAGCAGCAGCGCTGGGAGTTACAATGGCCCTGGCTCTGATCCCACTGCCATCGTTGACTTCTCTTTTGCAAAAGCCCTGGTGTCTTAGAAAAATGGAAGTGTTACCCTAAAGGACTAACTTGATTCCAACGGCTCCAACCCTGACAAGTCTTCCATTCCTCACACCATATCAGTGAGACTAGGAATTCCCCCCAATTTCTTTCTCCCAAGCTCTTGTTATATGGAGGTAGCTGAAAAGTTTCTTACCGGCCCTGGCTCCATAGCGGCTCAGAAAAGTTTGCTTGTGCTGGAAATTCTGCGTTTAGAACAAAACCTTCCTGGGGGACAATCATTTAACTTCCTGGTCCCAGACTGATGACAGGTTGACTTCTTGTACACTTGGGTCTAGACTGGTTAACAACAGATTCAAAACTCTTGTAACTCAACTACTTTCTTGTCTGATCAAACATTCTCTCCAACTGCAATTCAAATCAATGTCAGGAACAGAGAAAAAAAGAATAACTCTCATAAAACATCAGTCTTCATCAACAATTTGTCAAGTCCTGGTGGGTAGAATCCTAAATATGCAAATCTATGGATACCTTCCTTCTCATCTCTTTGGGCTATGTGCTCCAATTCCCAACCATTTGGTCCATCAGTCTCTTGGCTGAGTCAAAAATAAGTCCAAAGAACTTATCCAGCATCATTTACTCAAACAGAAGAAGAAAGGAAATGGCTGGAATTCCTAAAAGGTCCTCTCTGTGTAAATTTGAAGATGCTTGAAAAAATTCATTGCAAAGCTGAACTAAAGGTAAATTTGTTTCAGTGCAACAAATCTTTAGAACCCATGTACAATTTGCTCATAATTTGTATTGTCCATGATTCTTTTTAATTTAAGAAGCAAAGAGACTGAGACAGAAAGAAAGAGAGAGCTTTAATCCACTGGTCCACTCTCTAGAATCCCCCAATGGTCAGGGCAGGACCAAGCCAAAGCTGGGAGCCAGAAACTCATCCTAGGTCTCTCACATTGGCAGCAGGAACCCAGTGACTCAAGCCATCACCGCTGCCTCCCAAGACATTAGCAGGCAACTGTAGTCAGGAACCAGAACCCAGACACCCTGATAACAGATGCAGGCATCTTAACCCATTTCTTAACTACTAGGCTAAACACTCACCCCTTCATGAACTTTTTGTAGACGCTTCACATGTAGTTTTATCATAATTTTCCCCACACTCCAGGACCTTTGTTTCTCCCCAAGCCAGCTAAACACACTCAGAAAGGGATACCCTTTCTACAAATAAATACTTATTTCTTATTTCTGGCACAGCACAGTTTCAGAGCTGTTCTCTTTCCAGTTCATCCATTTCCTGGCAAATCTGCTATTTAATCAGCTCACACATTTTATAAGGAAGAGATGAAAGTTGAAGCATACCACTAACTGTTCTGAATAGCCCCACATATCCAGTAAGTCCTCTGATTCTTCCTGGGACTGATCTGGGGCACTCAGGCAAGCATTTTGAATGAGAGAACACTGGCAGTGGTGAAATGGTTTGGATTCTTCTCCCTCTTTTCTAAAGAATTACTTATAAATGGTTTAGATTCTGGCCTCAGAGTTTCTGCATTCTCACAAACATCCAGGCTACTAAAAAATTCACAGATTGCCAGATGGTATAACAGCAGTTCTTTGCAAAGGATGTGAGCTTCTGAGTGAACAAAGCGGGTACACACTCATGGGGACGAGCGGCAGTACCAAGGAAAGCTTTGGAGTGGTGTGTATTCAGGGGAGAGGGGTGAATGTGGAGAGGTGAGAAAATGGACCTTTCGCCTCCAGTGACTGGTAACAATGTATTTGGCAGGGAAAAACTGACTTTCTAATAGGCACTCCTATTTCTGCTGCATGTTTTCCAATTCATCTCTCCAAAATGTCAGCCTGAGCATGAAATCGCTCTACCCAAAATCCTTTTCTGTCTTCCGTTACCAATAGAAAAATGTCACAATACTTTGATGGACATACAAGGTCCTCCAAAATCTGACCACAAATAATCTTTCCAATTTATCTACTATCTCCTTGCACTATTATACATGCACCTATAAAACTGTGGGCAGAGTTAGGAGATGACATCCTTTCCACTGGCCTTTCCCTACACACTTTCCTTCTAGAATGTCCTTCTGCCTAAGCATGTCCCAGTTACAACCATCACCCCACCCAACTCTCCAGGATGGAAATCATCTCACCCCTTCAGATCTTGCACAGTTTATATTTCAAGATTTATTTATTTGTTTGAAAGGCAGAGTGACAAAACAATACTCCATCCACTAGTTCACTCCCCAAATGGCCACAACAGCCAGGGTTAGGCCAGCCAAAGTCAGCAGCCAGGAACTCCATCCAGGTAATCCACATGGCAAGAACTCAAGTATTCTACCTTCAAATAACTAAATCATCCTTTAGGGGAAAAAAGACTTAAATGAAATAAGCGTGTGACAACTAAGAATTTCAGTATAGTTGAAAATGTAAGGCAATCACGAATAGGTAAAATGAGAACACTATCCATATCCTTATACACAAACTACTGCAAACATGTGATAAAAGTTCATTTAAAAGATTTTGGCTACAAAAACTGATTCTCTTTGAGGAGGTAGACGCTGATCTAGGTTCTGAAAGAGATAGGATTTATATTGACAGAGCCTGGGGTGGGTATTCCAGGTGGAAAAGGTATATACAAAGGGAGAAACGAAGAAATATTCCAGATCAGTGTGATGAACCTAGAGGTTCATGGGAAAATGAATAAAGGGACAAGAAAACTGGAACCTACCTACTTGAGCTTACCTAGTCTTCAGAGCGCCTCCATGACTTATAAATAAACACTCACTGGTGTAATTAGGTAAGCTGCACACTCCATGAGTAAGAACCATACCTGCTGAACTCCCTGCTGATTTCTCACTGCCAAGAATTCACAAATATTTGCTTAGTAACTGAACAACACAAGGAATTACTAAGTGAAAGAATGATGGAATGTACCCATTTATATACGACCAAGCTGGTTTGTGTCAAATTCTAAAGCTTTGCAAGTCTAGGGAGACTAATAAGCTAAGTAAGATAATTCTTAAAACAAACCCAACAAAAGAAGGGAACACCATAGCTTCATAGCATCACCTAGCTAAGCATGAAGAGAAGTCATTTCTCAAAGGAAATTTTGTTTGTTTGTTACTGTTTGGCTCAGGCTGTCATCCAATGAACAGTTTCAACCCATGGGGAGATTTTTTTCTAGGCTGGAAAGTACAAAGTCCCTTCTCCCACCTGCATCTCTCAAAGTGGCCAAGAAACTAGCAAAGCTTTAGTTAGGAAACAAAGGAAGGAGAACATGAAAGAGTAATGCATTCATATTGGCTAGACAATATGTGTGTTTCAGTGAAAAAAATCTAAATCCTTCCAGAGGGAATAGAATTATCCAAAAAAAAAAAAAAAAAGAAGAAGAAGAAGAAAAGGAAAAGCTTAAGGTCAGGCTTATAGACTTTTGCAGCCTCTTCACAGCACTGGGTCTCCTGTCCTGTGGATGGGGAGTTTGAGCAGGGAGAGCATGGACGTGAATAGTTCCTGTAAAATACTGAGGAGCAAGGATCACAAATTAACAATCCAGACACCTAAACCTGGACCCTCCACTAGAATCAGAAAAATTAGAGTTAGAAGGTCACATAAAGATCGCCCAGTAACCATTGCACTTCACTTAACAGATAGGGCAACTGAGGATCAGCTAGGCGGCTCTTGACCTTCAGACCTTCATGACAGGTCAGTAGCTTGGCACCAGAGGCAGGTCTCCCTCCTAACTTCAGCCCTTTCTGCTGCTGCACTCGGCTACCCTCAGCCACACCATGGACCGCCACTCCATCAAACCTGTCACACAGTTGAACATGACATTTCAGGGGCCAGCAATGCCACCACTTCACAAAGAACAGATTCTCTCCCTAATGTTCCTTCAGATCATCCCCTCCAGAGCCCCCCAACCTCCCACAATGCTAAATTCTGTAAAGTCTTTCCTCCCACCATACCGAAATCCTTCTCTCTGTAACTTTTACCCATTGATGACATTCCACTTTCACCACTAAAACTGTCCTTGGCCGAGTTACCTGACTCCTTCAGACTGATTTTTCCATCTGTAAAATTGAGATTTTTATCAACCATTGAAGATTAATTAAGAAGGTCATTTAATTAGCACAAACGACTTAGCACAATGCCCAGAATTCTAGAAGTGTCGATTAAATGGAATGTTTATTCTTGATCTTATCTATGCTTCTCAGAGCCAGGATTCTTCATTCAAGGGAGTGTTACTACCAGTACAGATGGCGTGGCCATTTCTAGAAAGAGGGAAGAATCACAGCCTGAAAACTGGCCTGAGTGGCCCAAGCCTGCAGGAAAACACTGCACTTTGTGGACATAAATCTCACCCCAGCTCAAATTCAACTACTACCCAAATATTCTCTCTGTAAGGAAAGGAACATAAGAGTGAAAAACTCTTTTGAGGGCAGGCATCAGGCCTAGAGATAGAGATACTGGTTAGTGCACTTATGTCTCATATCTGAGTAACAGAATTTGATTCCCAGGTCTGGTGCCTGCCTCCAGTTTCTCACTATTGCAGACCCTGGGAGGCAGCAGTGACGGCACCAGTGACTGGGTTCCTGCCACCCACACTGGAGACCTGGGTTGAGTTTCCAACTCCCGGCTTCAGTCCCCACCTCCAGCCCAGATGGGCATTTAGAGAATGAACCAACAGATCTCTCTCTCTCTCTCTCTCTCTCTCTCTCTCTCTCTCTCTTTCTCTCTTTCTCTCTGCCTCTTAAAAAATTTTTAGTTGAAAAAAAGATTCTGCCTTTAATAATAGATTAATATGCAATTTTCTTGATAAATTAACAAAAAGGAAAACTCCCAGTGTTCAGGATTGATGAATATTCTCTGGCATGCATGACAGCTGAGTGAGGGCAGTACTCCCCCAGAGTTACTCTCTTCCAGGGGTGGGGAACCTTTTTTCTGCCAAGGGCCATTTGGACATTTATAACATCATTTGTGGGCCACACAAAATTGTCCATTTTAAAATGAGCCTGCTATAGATTTGTTGAATTTTGAATCCCACCTGCAGTTGCCTTGGCAGGGTCAGACCAAATGATTTCAAGGGCCTTCTATGGCCAAGGGGTTGGACATTCCCCACCACTGCCTGAAGTTCCTGTCCCACAAGCAACATTTCCCTGGAGTCAAGTGATGGATTAAGGGCAAGGAATCACAAATACAGTCCAGAAAAAAGAGGATGCAAACATATGCTTCAATAAAACTAGGAGGTCTGCAAAGAGAAGAGAGGGAGTAGCCTGTGCCAGCAGCAGAGGATGGAAAATGAGAGGCCTGGACCAGAGTGGAGAGCAGATGATGAAGATGCCACCGAGCTGGTAGCAGGAGACAACGTCATCAACAAAACAACAGCATCACATCTAGGATGGCTCCTATCAAAAACTTCAAAAAGAAGGTAACGAGTATTGGCAAGGATATAGAAAAGGATATAGAAAAAAATTAAGCCCTTTTTTGTGCTGTATTGGTAAGAATGTAAAATGGTGCTGCCACTGTGGAAATTGGTATGTCAGTTCCTAAAAAAACTGAAAGTTGAATTACTAATTACTAATCCATTCCACTTCTAGGCATATCCCCCAATCTGAAAACAGGGACTCAGACAGACACCTGTATACCCATATTCATAATAGCATTGATTCCAACATACAAAAGGCCAAAGCAACCCAAGTGTCCATCACCAAATGAATGCATAAACAAAATATGATCTATAGGAGTACATGCAACAGAATCTAATTCAGCATTTAAAAGAAAGGAAATCCTGACACAGGCTACAACATGGAGGAACCTTGAGGACATTATGCTAAGGGAAATAAGCCTGCAGCAAAATGACTACAGTGTGTGATTCCACTTACATACACTACCTGGATGAATCACATTCGCTGAGACAGAAATTGAATGGGCATTGCAAGACACTAGGGGGAGGGGATAGTGGTAGTAGTTTGATGGATACAGGGTGTCCATCTCTGTCTGTCTTTGATGGATACAGAGTGATGATACAGAGCGTCAATTTTGTAAAATGAAAAAGTGCTATGGATGGAGGTGGCAATGGTTGCACAACCATGTGAATATCCTTAATGTCATTGAACCACACACTTTAAAATAGTTAAAATGAAGGCAAACATTGTAGTACAGTGGGTGAGGCCACTGCTTAGGATGCCCATATCCCACATTTGAGGGCCTGGGTTCGAGTCCCGCCTCTGCTTCCCGTTCAGCTCCCTGATAATGTTTACCCTGGGAAGCAGCAGGTCATGGCTCAAGTCCTTGGGTTCCTACCACCCACATGGGAGACCCAGATTGACTTCCAGCTTCCTGGCTTCAGCCTGGCTTCAGCCTGGCCCAGCCCCAGCTGTCATGTGCATTTTGTTGTTGCTGTTGCTTTTATTTATTTTTTATTTTGTTGTTTAATAGAAAACTTTTATTTAATACATACAAATTTCACAAGGACAACTTTTGGATTATAGCAGTTCTTCCCCCCATAACCACCTTCCAACCCACAAACCATACCATCTGCTACTCCCTCTCCCATCCCATTCTCATTAAGATTTATTTTTAATTATCTTTATATACAGAAGATCAACTCTATACTGAGTAAAGATTTCAACAGTTTGCACCCACACAGACACACAAAGTGTAAAGTATTGTCTGAAGACAAGTTTTACTGTTAATTTGCATAGTACAACACATTAAGGACAGAGGTCCTACATGGGGAACAGTGCACAGTGACTCCTGTTGTTGATTTAACAACTGACACTCTTATTTATGATGTCAGTAATCACCCGAGGCCCTTGTCATGAGCTGCCAAGGCTATGCAAGCCTCTTGAGTTCGCCGACTCTGACTTTATTTTGACAAGGCCATAGTCAAAGTAGAAGTTCTCTGCTCCCTTCAGAGAAAGGTACCTCCTTCTCTGATGGCCCCTTCTTTCCTGTTGTGGGCATCTGAGCAATGAATCAGCAGATGGAAGATATCTGTGTGTGTGTGTGTGTGCGTGCATGTGTGTGTGTATCACTCTGCCTTTCAAATAAATAAGTACAAAAACTTTCTTTCTTTCTTTTTTTTTTTTTTTTTTTTTTTGACAGGCAGAGTTAGACAGTGAGAGAGAGAGAGACAGTGGCCGCTACAGCCGGTGCATTGCGCCGATCCGAAGCCAGGAGCCAGGTGCTTCCTCCTGGTCTCCCATGTGGGTGCAGGGCCCAAGGACCTGGGCCATCCTCCACTGCCTTCCCAGGCCACAGCAGAGAGCTGGACTGGAAGAGGAGCAACCGAGACAGAATCTGGCGCCCTGACCAGGACTAGAACCTGGGGTGCCGGCGCCACAGGCGGAGGATTAGCCAAGTGAGCCGCAGTGCCAGCCCAAAAACTTTCATAAATAGTTAAGATGATAAATAATTTTATGTCATATGTATTTTACCACAGCTATAAATTTAAGAAAAGAAAGATAATATTAGGAAAACCATTTGCGGGTAACCGAGCTCCAGATATTTTGGGGTCATTGTTATTTGTTTAGCTTCACAAAAAAAAAAAAAAAAAGAAAGAAAGAAAGAAACAAAAGTACAGCAACACTTAAAATGTTCTCCTGGAAATAGAACTCAGAAATATATGAGTTCAATGTCCCAAGACAAGAGATAGTAAGGAATAGAATGGACCTGCTCTTTTAATAGAAAAACACGCTACCACGATCACACGGGCAGAGACACCCTACAGGGATTCAAAAGGAGACCTTGCCCTCTCTACTCATCTGACTTTCCATGGGATAGGAACAATTAGGACTCTTCTTCCTGCTCCCACGCCAGTGACACTGTCCCTAAAAATCCGCTTCCCCTGGGGCACCATGGTATCCTGAGCCCTGGAGACTCTGTGGATATTCAGAAGTTTCTTGGAGAGAAGATAGTTTGCAGATAGCACAGCCCATGACAAACGAGTTTAAGTCAGCGCTTCCCTCTGACACCACACATGTAAATCAGTTTGAGCCTTTTATGAACCGCACTGGTTTTCACAGACAGGACCTGGGCTGAAGACTGCTGGAAGGGTTGTTTCATCATTGGTCTTGTTTTGTTCATTTCTGGTTTGGTTTCCTTTGTGAACAGAAACATTTGGTTTTCCCTCTCAAAATTGCAAAATCTTTCTCCTGCCCCCACGTGCACACACATTTTTACACAGGAAGAAGGAGCTGCTGGGGACTGCTGAGGCAGCAGCAAGTCCTCTGGGCAGTGTGCTGGGCCAGCTTTTTGGAGAGGGGCATAATGCCCAACAATGTACAAAAGCACGCAAGAAAGGCAGCTAATGGTAAACAACTCATTTATGTTTCTAGAGATATTAAGGCAGTGAGTAATCTAGAAGGGAAAAAAAACACATCAAAAGTTTGGAGCCAAGTCTCAGGAAATGGAGAACTAAGTCCCTGATGGGGGAAATCCCCTATTGTAAAATATAGTGGTGTTCCATTAAGGGGCTACAGGGTAATTAAATCTACCTTTCTTATTTATAATGTTTATTTAGTATTTTCAACTACTTGAAAGGTAAGAGAAAGACAGAGGTATCTTCCATCTACTAGTCCACTCACCAAATGCCTACAACATACAGGGTTGGGCTAGGCTGAAGCCAGGAGTTGGAACTCTATCCACATCTCCCATGTGGGTGGCAGGGGCCCAAGCACTTGTGCCAGCTTCTGCTGCCTCCCAGGATGTATTAGCAGGAAGCAGGATAGGAAGTGGCACATCCAGGACTCAATAAACTGGCACTCAGCTCTGGAACGTTGGCATCGCGGGCGATGGCTTAACCCACTGCACCACAACACCAGCCCATAAGCTATTTTCCATGTTTTAAGCAGCCTACGGGAAATTGAATATCCACTGAACTATGGTCACATGAGCTGGCTAGAAACTTGCTTTTTTTCGTGTTTGAGCTGGGAATCTCTCTAGTGATTATGATAACTGTCTCGTACCAATCACAAACCCCGACTGGCCATTGAAGACACCCAGAACATGTCTGAGCTGAGATTTCTTTCTCAATCTGCCACAAGCCTTTGATTAATAAAAATGGATCACAACTGCATTATTACTGATCCATCACAATTTAGAAGGCAAAATCTTGCACCACCCTGAGTTCACTCTGTGCAGCCTGTGGAGGTGAACAGTTTGGGAGCTATCCTCAGGGCTCCCCCCTCTGTAGGAACATGCACCATTCAAGGACGAAACAGGCTTCCCAGAAGCCAGGGAGGAACGGGCCTGTTGTGTGAGAGAATGCAAAGAAAGATGGTGTGAATTAACTGCATCTGCTAAGGCCGGGTGAGAAGGGGAGGAGAGAAGTCGTTGACATTATGGGAACAAGGGCAAAGAAGAGAGTTTGATACTGACTCAGAGGTAATCCAGAATGGGCTACCTTGCACTCATTTGGTGCTCGTGAGAAAACCAGTACCTCCACCCAGAAACCAAATGTACAGCTCACCTCTGGATAACACAAAGCACCCTTTCCATCTGGAAATAAATGGACACCTGAATTCATGTCCCTTTACTTCTGAAAACAAAAGCAAAAAGGCTAAAGGTAAGCCCAAAAGACATTCAGAAGCAATAAGACAAGGCATGGGTGAAGAAACAGTATCTTCAAACAAAGCCCTGCAGTAACTAAACCAAACAAATGCATCTGTTTTAATAAAAATGGGTTCTCTTAAAATCTGATACTGATCAATTTACAGTACCCTTTGGTATGGGTGTTTCCATGTGTAGACAGGCAACTTTTCGGAAGTAACACATATTTCAAATGCAGACACATCCCTGGGCTGCTTTCTTGTACACAGAATGGAAAAAATAATGCCACAGTCACGTAAAACACCATAATATGCAGCCAAGATACAATTTCTACTCTCAGAAGAATTTAAAGCTTTCTAGCACAAACTATGAAGGCATCAATATGAAAATCTTTTCATGGCTGCAAAGTGACTTTCTTTTCCACATACAGCATATGTACAACACAGGAAGAAAAAAAGCATATTCAGCTTTATCTGTGGATGCAAGTGGCACATAGTATTTTAAAGTTAAGAATTGCTGCTAAGTGCAGAGTCGTTAGGATGTGAGTGTAGGAGATGTAATGTTCAGGTTAGCATTTACGGGTTGGCAAACATTTCTAAAGCTGGTTTATGGGGTGTTTATGACAAGAAAAGATGTAACAGGCACAAGGTTAGAGTGCCTTCTTGAAAGAGGAGCTGAAGTTAGTGAAAATGACTAGAGGAAGATTGGAGAGCTCAGTCTACACACCAGGAGGACAGGACCAGGGTCCAGGCCGGTCTCACATGCCTTCAGTTCCCCAGAGAATCCCAAGGGTACCCTGGAAGGTAGGGAAATGTTGCCGTGTGCAAGCAGGAGACCCAACTCATCTGCTGGGACAGACAGGGTTCTGGTAGGCCAGATCATTTCCACGAGAGGAGCAGGAGGCTAGGAGCAAGGACAACTGTGTTCTAGTGCCAGCTCTACCCCAGTCAACCATGCAAGTGCGAGCGAGTCATGTCAGCACTCTGAGGTTCAATTTCTTCACCTATAAAATGAGGAAACGGCTCACCCCGCAGAGTCCCTTCAACTCTGTAGATCTAAGCTTCTCTGCACTTTCAGAAATACCAGAGAAATTCAAAGAGTTCCCTCAGCGCAGAACCTAATAAAATGGCAAAGGCACCATCTACACACGTTCAGCAAACATCTCCTATTTGCCTTCATTGCTTCCAAGCATCTCAGAGAACACTATAAAGCTGCCCCTGATATTTCAGTAGCTTCCCGAAACCTCCAGCAGCAGGCTGCACCCTCCGACCCATCATCACACATCGGGAGAACAGAGATGCACAGTGCTTTGTCCAAGGTCAGAAGCTAGGTCAGGATCAGAACTCTAGCCTCTTCAGTTCCTAGGCCTATGCTATACTTTCCACGAAGAAACCAAGCTGGCTTTCTGGGAAGGATGCCAGAGGTTCCATTCTCCCAGCTGAGAATTCATAGGAATATTGGAATAACAACTTTGGAGACTGTGGTCTCTCCAATCCATTTCAGGACCTGGCTAGAAACACAAAAACCCAAAGAAAGAAGCAATAGGGAATTACTCCGTTTTTTAACGAAAGAGAAAAAATTAGGGGTGGGAATATGGGGTTTCTTAAAAATTACATGATTGCTGAAAGTTAATTTGGTATTTCTTTGTTGGTTTGTAAGTTCTGTTTCCAATCACAAAAACAGACAGCTGAGGATGCCTAAATCACATTTCAGCGAATTAGCATCTTGTCCCACAGACTCTCTCCTGCTCTGAATGCAGCACAGAACCCGCAGGGCACGCCTGGGTGGTAGGAGGGACTCTCCCTCCGTGCAGTCACAATTCCCTGTGCCACAGACCACACTGATCCTGCTCAGGCCCAGCAGCAATCGCTGAGATGGGCAATAGGTGTGCCGCTGACCCAGGTTACACCAGCTCTGCTGGGGAGTGGACTGGCCGTGTACCCTGCCAGGCAGCCTTCACAGCCTCTATTAAACACCCTCCTTATTAAGCTGAAGTTAGTGCTCCTGGAAGAAGAAAAAGGTCCACATTCCAAGACACAGGTCCTAAAAGTCAGGTTCTCACTCCTTCCATGAGAGGCCAGCCAGCACAAGGAAACCCTTGTGGGACAAGCACAGTGCCCTGGAGAAAACAAGAACCCACCTCACAGCAAAGTGCCGAGCGATCAGTACTCAGCTGAAATTCATGAAGGAAAGAAACCAGAAATGACCTACAAATCACGTTTTCCCCTACCTGTCAATGATCACAGGGTCCGAGGGCGTCTCATTTCTGTTTCCACAGCTTTTCTTTTCACAGCATCGACTGTATATCGGGAAGGGGCCAAAAGAGGAAAAGAAATTTGTTAAGTCAAGGAAATACAATGGGCATACAATGTCAGGACATTCACAGAAATGAGTCATGTCCAGGGTAGCCTCTCAACTATCAACTGCTTGAGGGCAGAATCTGTGGCGTGTTTTATAAAAGAGAACAAACGAAAGGACTTACTGAACCAAGCCAAAATATACTCATTCAAGTTCTCACTCCATGACTTACGAAGTGGCTGATTCTCAGCACATCACAACTTCCCCCAGGGCCAAATTTGTAATCTGAATCCTGGACAGTTGGAGTTTAAGATCTACGAGGTCACTTTCAGCTTGGTGTTCAATGACTTTATGATTTTATATTGTAGGTCTTTGTGTCACAATATATATTGAAAAAAAGAGGGGAAAAGAAAAATGTATAAAATAGACCACAAGGAGCTGCTAGATTATTATAAACTATATTCACATAGTATGTTTCTCAAGCTAATCCACTGTAGTTTATCAACACTTATTCATTTACTCATGTCCATCATTTTCTAAAAATGAAGGAGGAAGACCAGAACTATGGTTTATACTTTAAAATAGGAAGAAAATGAAGCAGAGAACTGTAGAATGATTTCTCCAAGAATTTTCATGAAGTCTGGAACAGAAAATGGACTTGATCAGATGTAGATCCCAATCCAGAAAACTCTACATCCCAAGACGTCCTCCTGACAAGGTGCTGAGTACCTGGTAGACCTCCATGGCTGGGTAAATGCTGGGCATGGGGTGGGGAAGAGTAAAGAAGAGAAAGTAAAAAGAGCTTTCCCCAGCGCAATTACAACAGAAAAGAAATAGAAAGAAGAGAGCAAAAGGATCTCTTGGAAATACAGGGACAAATTGAGAAGAGCAAAGGAAACTGGAGGGACCTCCACACCACCTGACACTAGCCCCAATGGGGCCGCCTGCCGCTTCTCAGGGCCACAGACTGCTGAATACCCCTCAGCTCACCCCAAGTGCACAGTCCACAATCAACTGAAGTTGATTAGAATGGAGCCTTGACATACTTTATAAGGAAATCATTATCTTCCACACCGGTTGGCGGCTGTCTAATAAATGTTAACAATAACCAAACTATATGTGAGTGCTGCCCTTCCCCTGATAGTTTCTCTGTAGCTTAAGATTGATGCGGTGCCAGAGAAACACTGCTGAACTGGGAATCTGTGCTCTGGCGTCTAACTCATCACTAACCAGCTGCACGAATTTAGTCAAATTTCTTTAACCCCTCTGGGCTATGCCTCCCTTTCATACAAAATTAAAGCATTGGATTAGATTATCTCTAGAGTCCCTGCTAGGTTTAAATCCATGAGGCTATAGAATTCCACGAGCACCCTTCCAAAGAAATGGCTCTGTATGGGAAATAAGGCAGTCAGAAACATCAGAGAGCCCAAGGCCTAGATGGTACCAGCCATAGATGTGCTTATAACTCTCTGCAACCCACCTTGTTTCCTCTGATCACCCACAGAATCCAACACAAACACTTTAAAACTTTTAAAGCTCATCTCTTTCAAGAAAGGATGTACAGATTACTTGGTGAACAATTCTATCATCCTTAGAAAGTAAAATACACTGGAGAAATGCTAGAACATTTTCACCAAATGGGCACAATGAGGTTTTTAAGAAATTTAATCAAATTAGTAGGAAGTAAAAGAAAAATTGTCTCAACTTTCTTAAATACCAGCGTTTACCACTGGGAGTTTCTGAAATAATATTTGGACTTTGAAATTATATTAAGTCTTAACTTTTAAATTTTTCAGTCTATCCCAAGATTAACACCAACAAAAATGTGGCCAGCTGCACTCCCCCCCTCCAAAGTCCTTGTCTCTCTTCTTGACTCCCTACTGCCATCCATTTGTCCACCTCCCACCTCTCCTGTGTTTGGTTCCTTTGCTTATGTCAAGGAACACTTTTGCAGCTCCAGCCATCTACTTTGCTTAGCAATACAACTTCAAAAGACCCATACATGCTAGTTACCTATAGACCTTTGAGTTAGACACTTCATTGCCATCACTAATGTGTGATGCCACAAATCCAGGGACAAATCCAAAGACCCTAACCCCAGATATGCGTGCAATGCTGGGTACAATTTAATTACAAGAGCACACACTGTCAGGATGTGTCAATCTGTTTAGTTTGGATAGAAATGAATCTGAGGGGACGGAGCAAGTTTGCAAAATTGCTCAGCTGAATTCAGCTGCTTTCCATGGGGATTTCCTCTGGAGGAAAAGAAAAACAGATAAAAACGTAAGCCTGGTGCCAGTGTGGGGAATCAATTCAGGAAAAGAACTGATAGTCAATAGCAAATGCAAAGAAACTTTAGGACCCAATCCCCTACTACCCAACAGTAACTTATTTAAATGTAATCTCCAATGTTAACATTCAACTCAGACAACAGAAAGAAAACAGTCATTTAAAGGTATAAAAATAATAGCACTTGGTTGTATTTGCCTCATTTGAACCCTTTTTAAAATTTTTCTGCGTCTCTAAGTTAGCCAAAGCAAATTCTTTTCTCTTTCTTGTTATTTTTTTAAGTTCGCATCCATATGTCCTAGTTGTTTTTAATTTTGTTTTTCAACAACATTCAATCCCCGTGCCAGCAATATTAACAACAAAGGGGAGGGGAACACCAAATAGGAACCCACATTCCCCAAACAGTGTGCAGAGTTGACGCTAAAGAACTGGCACCCTGAGTTACCCAGATGACAAACTCACTTCCCCCTTCCCTCTGCTGCATAGACAAAGGCTGAAGGATCAACCTCAGGTTCAGCTGCTCAGTTAAAAGGCTTTTAGGGTTATTTTCCAAAGTCAGAAGTTCCTGATAAGCACTTTTTTAAGACTGAAAGGGACTACCAAATAGGAAGAGATGGGGAAAATTCAGAAAACCAAAAGAGGAAACTAAACTTGGCCATAAGTGGAGACTGTGCGGCTAACTACCCGAGAGGCTCAGAGATGCTTGCTTTCTCCAGACGAATGAAAATGAAGCTGCTCCTGGGCTTCTCTGTCCGGCTCGGCTGGGTTCATTGTGCTCTAGTACTTATTTGGAGAACATTCTACCTGAAACACTCTCCACTTGTTCACAGGCTCTTTCTTCCTCCCTGCTCCACACCGAGCCTTTAAAGAGGGAAAGGGAAAGAGTGCAAGTTGGGAGTGGGAGGTGAAAGATATGAGGGATCTTTTCACTGAATCTCACCTGCATTTTTCACGAAAATAAAAGTGAAAAAAAAGATGGCTAACGGAATTAAAAAAAAAAAAAATCCCCAGCCCTGGCTAGAGCGTGCCCAGTCAACTCTTGTTCAAGACAGGCTAACATGTCCCTTTCCCCTCAACACCGTTTTTAAAATTCAACCCTCAACTTTCAAAAATCTGTCTCTAATTTCAAACTCAAATAAGCGCACAGCATGGTGGCTTTTGTTTTGTTTTCTTCTCCCCAACTCCTCCCTGCGATTGCATAACAAAAGTGTCTAAATTCACACCATCTGGCCGATAAAGACACTGGCCCCACTGCCCGGCTGGCCCATCTGATTAGGGCCCTGTCTAGCCTGCGCCTTGTGGCGAAAAGTCACAGCTGTGGGGTTTGCTCGCGCTCAATACAACTCTGTTATTAGCCAGCTGTAGGCCTTGAGACGACTTCTGTTCAAATTATAATATCTTTTAACCCTCTGAGCATTGAGGGCATAGGGGTGGCTGGCAGCGACATAACAACTAGATTTCTCCTTGCTAATAATTGGCAAAATGAACTAAAGCAGGGAAGAGAGGATCAGAGACCACTGGGAATGGGAAGAAGAAGTTATTCCTAAAGAGACTGATTTTTGTCCCTATGCTTTGTTCCTCTCTCAAAGCTAAATGCCAATTTATGAGCCTTTTAGTAAAGATTATAGAACATAAAACCATTCAGGGGAGTGCCCAGGTATGGCAAATAACATCATGCAAATGAAACTACGTGTGTGCAATAACTGTTGGGAAACAGGATATCTGCTTCACCTCTCTCTCCTTGACTGTGAGAACTGGCTCTAAAAATGTGGAAGGAATCCCCCACCCCCTTCCAGGGGAATCACCAGCTCTGACAGATTGAGTGAGAACTTCCCTTTCAGATGCATCCAATATTTGCCATGACCCATTTCATCCCCTAACACACACACACACACACACACTGCAGAAAGTACCCATCCAATGGATCATTTGCCCATAATTAATATTTGTTTTAAATTCTAGTTTGGGAAGAAAAGAGCAGCGCATCTCCCCTGGTCTCCAACATGGAGAAGTTACAGTACATTAAATTTTTATATTGTGTTACTAATGCAGACTAAACTAGAGGCTTTAAAAATTGATGCTGCTACTTAAACAGCATAAAATGAGGAGGATTTGATGGGGCTTAAAAATAAAAATGTCAGCCTTAACTACAGCTGGATGGGGTGTGCAAGTATTATTTAAAGTGATAGGTATAATTCATCAGACAATCGGCCAGCTTTTTTTTTGTTTTGTTTTATTCTTAGACATTTAAAAGTGTAGATAGGAATGTAAAAACCTCCCTTCAATGAGCTAACCAAATCAACACATTCTGACTATCTGATCTAGATATCACAGGCAACTACATCTTGGAATTGTATTTTCTTTCTGAGCAAATCTACGAAGGAAGGAGCCTTGGGATAATGGAGACTCTGTCTTTGGACTCCACTGCCCAAAGCCTCACCCAGTCCCCTTTCCTTGAAGCCATTGGCTGAACTGAACTTTGCATTTGGCAAAGTGTGTTTTTTCTCATAGGGGTCAGAACCAAAACAAACATGTCTGATTGTTATGATTTCTTCCTAACTGGGTTGGGGAGGGAAACAGGGCTTCAGGGAGCTACTCATAAAGACTCCATGCTAAAGTAGAAGGTCTGCAATGACCTACAACTAGCAGGTCTGGTGTTGGGAGACATTTGCTGAACCCAGAGCAGAGTAAGGAAAACTGAGGCATCGCCTCCAACCAAAGAATTGAGGGGACTTGGGAGGACGAAGAAACGTGTGTGGAATGGACTTTCACGTTTTTACAGTGAAATAATCATGCTCTTTGCAGAGTTTGCTTTTCATATCCTTTGTCATTTGCAGTGGGATCCCCCAAACCCCGAGTCAGATATGCAGCACATGCTAGGCCCCCCAACATCTGTTGAAAGAATAAGTAAGTGTGTGTATCTAGTATCTTTGTCTTCTAGCCAAGCAGGAGAGGGGGCCACTCGCAGGGCTCAAAAGGAAGAGATTGGTCTCTGAAAGGCAAATGGGAAAGGAATAGGGACGCGGGCCGAATGCAATTTCCACTACGTGCGCGTCAGAATCCAGCTGCTGCTCTGGCCCCCACAGCTCCGAGAAGGGGTCCCCTCCCCACCTGGAGAGGGGGAGGGGCACGGATCGGGACCGGTCTTTCTTCCGGGGCAGTCCCTCCGGACCTAAGAAACTTTAACGAGACCTGAAGTCCTAGGCGAATTAACTTCTCCCGAGTTAAGAAATAACCGGCATCACCGACAGGTGCCGAGGCGCAAGAAGCGCCAGGGAAACCGGCCGCTCGCCACACGGTGCGTCCCGCCTGGACTTCGCCTCAGCGACTCCACAAGTGGCCCCACCTGGAAATCCACCCGCAGCCGGCCGGCGGGGGGGGGGGGGGCAGCTTCGGCGGACCCTATCGAGGGATGTCCTGCCACCTCCCCGCACTGCCGCCCACTGAGGGCCGGGGAGTTCGCTTCATCGCGCCCGGGTTTGGAACCCTGAGTCGCTCCGGGGCTTCCTCTCCTAGTTCTAACGGAAATGCTCCAAGCCTCTTGCCTCCAAGGGAGTTCCATGGGTCGACCCCTGCGCCAGCGCACCAGGCCTCCCTCCCCAGCAGCCTCACTCCTGAGCCAGGCCCCGGGGGAACACGGCTCACCTGCCCGGCCTCCCAGCCATCTCCGAGGCCAAGGTGGCCCTTACCTGCACATGACTTCGTGCGTCAGGAGAACTCGGCACATTTCCGGATTCTTATTCTGGCCCTCGTAGGCTATGGGCTGCGGAGTAGGCGGGCGAAGGAAGAAGAGAGACGGAAGGGAGTGGGGGGAGCAAAGAAGGGACTTTAGACCAAACACTGACTCGGTTTCCCTCTACCTGCCGCCTCCTTAGGGATCCCAGCACGCAACACAAGCCCAGAGCGGCTGCCGGGTAAATTCAATGGACGTAATGATAGAGAAGTCCACCCCATGGAGGACATAGTTCTTTGCCCCCCCCCCAAAAAAAAAAAAGTTTGGGGACGACTCAATCCTAAATGTCCCAATAAGTGCTTTGCTCGCCTCTCCCTGCCCCCAGTATCTCCCCCGGTCCCATAGAAACAGGTCAACTAGTGAGAAAAAAAAATGTTTTTCAGAACGGACAAGTTGCGGGATGATACGGAGAAGGCGAGGTCGGAGGCCAGCTGAGGCGGTGGGGTGGAGGTCAGAGTCAGACGCAGAGGGCTCACCTGCTTGGTGACGGAGTCGATGAGCCTGACGTAGAGGTCCTGCTCCGTGCGGACGCCTGCGGAGAAAAGAGAAGCTCATGAGTCAGGGGTTGCGGAGCCCCTGCGGGGCACCCCAACCCCTTCTCATCTCCACTCCGAGGGTCAGCACCCAGGAGGCCCGTCCTGGCGCCCAGGCTGAGTCATTCCCGGAGGCAGGGACCTCCCAACCCCAAGCCTCCCGCAGCCCTTCTGCAAGGGATCGCGCCGGGTCAGCAGCGCCGAGGAGGGGGACGTGCGTGCCCACCGCAGCTGGCCGCTGGGCGCCGGCTGGCGCCGCGCTTACCGTTGCTGTAGAGCAGCTGTAACTTGTAGTGGGTGCCGTTGTTGGTTTTCTCGTTGCCTTGCTCCTGAAAAGACACAAGGCGTCCGACCACCCCTTGCTTTTTCAGCCCCAAATGAGGGAAAGAGGGGAGAAAAAAAAGCACAGGTCCCCACACCACCTTCCACTGCCTTCTACTCCCTGAAACAACCTCCTGTACAGCCCCAGGTCAAAGGGCGGGGGCTGCCCCTGGCCGTCCTCAGAAACTTGCCAAGGCTCATGGCCACTTGACCTTCTCCGGCCCTTAGTCCCTCCTTAAAACTGCCCCCAGAAGTGGGACCCTCGAGCTGCCACCAGCAGCCACAGCACCAACACTGCCTGCCAACAGGCCCCACGCCACCCAGCCAGCCGGGTCTGTCTGTCCTTAGGAAAGCCCAGCGCAGAAGGGTAAAAGGGACTCGTCATTTGGAAGGGCATCATTTGGCAGCTGCCCTGCCAGCACCCCGCAGGGACCCGGAACTCAGCGACCGAGTCCCAGGTTCAAGAGGGACCTTGATCTGATAACTCGCGGTGTTCAGCTGTGGAGACCAAGGCCAAGAAAGAAAACGAGATTTACTTTTGGTCACCGATTAGGTGCCGTGGACTGTCTTTCATTTGAACACAAATCCAATCCCCAAATCCCAGGCTGAGTTCGGAGGAGGGGCAGCCTTGGCAAGTGAGAGTGGGAGAAGACTCAGCGGGGAAGACCGGCCACGCACCGATTCAACCCGCGCGGCGGGGTCTGGCAGGTGCAAAAATAATTT
This sequence comes from Oryctolagus cuniculus, assembly GCF_964237555.1. NCBI lineage: Eukaryota > Metazoa > Chordata > Mammalia > Lagomorpha > Leporidae > Oryctolagus > Oryctolagus cuniculus. The sequence continues at coordinate 48,178,340 of NC_091433.1, read as the reverse complement.
TAAAAATAACACGGAGAAGGACAGCAGCGGCCTTGGGTACACTTGGGTATACGTTCTAACTCTGGCCAGGTAGGCAGGACGTTTCTCCAGGGTCACTCCACGACCTGGCACAGCTGATAACCCAGAGTTTCATTGCGCACAGCCGGTGCGCTCCTACGACGCAGGGTGCGGGAGTTGGGGGTGGGAGGAGGTGCGGGGAAATCGACTGATTTAGAGGCTGGGGGTGAGAAGCCTCAATTTATCATCCCTGATGATGCAAGCGGAAAAGTGTCGCGAGTGACAGATGGAATCTTTAGTGCTTTGCAAGGAGAGAGTTGGGGGTGGTGGTGGGGGGAGTCCGCTTACTTTGTCGTTTTCCACAAAGTCCACGAAGGCCGTGCGCTCGATCTCCACCGGCTGCCCCTGCCTGTCGTACAGCGCCAGGACGAAATGGAAGAAGTTGGACTTCCTCAGGTTAGAGGGAGGCTGCTTCTCAAAGTGGGCCCGGGACAGGGCAACCCCGCTGCGCAGGAGGAAACACAGGGGACAGCGACACGGGCAAGGAGAGAAACAATGACGTTAATAACGAACCCCGCAACTCCATACAGGGGCCAGGGGCCCAGGGTCCAAGGGCCTGGACCCTTTGGGCCTTTTTTTCAAGGTGGATTAAGAAGCGAGAACTCCTTAGAGGAGTCGAATGGCCACGCGGGTGGGGGCTGAGGGCCAGGTGTCCAAGCGAGGCCACCGCTCAGAGCTCACCGCTGGGTTTTCAGTGGAAACCCAAAGGCCCGGCTGCTGACCGTGGCCCAGCGCAGTACCCCGAGGCGGCAGCCCGCGCTCCGACCCCTTCAGGCTGTGCCGGTTCTCTCTCGGGCTCTGCCGACTGAGTCGGGACAAAAAGCTGGGGCTCACGGTTAGGGACCTAAGTTCCTCGTTTGCTTTTAAAGAGATGATCCTCTTACTTCATCTGAGTTGCCAGTCCTGGAGCCCCTGCCATAAGGCTCCCCAGCTAACTCGGACAGTAGTGGGCAAGAACCCCCAAAGAGCTAGCGTGAGGCCCGAGAGCCTAAATCTCATTCCTCCTGGCCTCATCCCCTTGGTTCCCTCGCTTTTCCGAAAAAGTGTGCCCGGGACAGTGACGGGGTGGAATCCCAGCGAACAGCACTGGGGACCGCGGGTCTTTGAGGGCCGCGCACACCGGTGCGCTCACCCCCGGCACTACCAACCATGCAGAAGCCAAAACACCGAGAGGCAGCCAGCGTCCTCGCCTGGGGTGGAGGCGATCCCCGCTCAAGCTGCGTTTCCAGTTGACGGCAGCCAAACCCACTGACCGTCAAACCCGAGTTGGGGGGCCAGGGAGGCGCCCTCCAGAGATCCCAGTGTGTGCGCGCACCTCCCCACCAACCTGTCGCAGCCTGTGCCAAGTCGGCTACCCGGTCACTTCTAACGGAAGACCTGGGGCGCCGGCGACCACACAGATGGCCGGAGCTGCCCCGCGGCTCTGGGCTCTCCTGGCCTGGTGTCCCACTGCAAGAGCACTTTTCGCTCTTCCCGAAGGTGTACCATTTTGGCTAGAATCCCCCCCAACGAGGGCTCTGCCAACTTTAAAAAACTCCGATTCGGGAAGGGAGGAAGGTGAGGAGGCATCTTGAAGGAGCCCAGCTAAGGAAGCGCGCCGCGGAGCCGGCTCTGCCGCGCTGCCGCCTTTCCCGCTGCTGGCAGCCCCGCTCCTGCCGGGACCGCGGCACAGGCTGCCACGGCGCGGTGCCCTCTGCCCGAGGGAACCCGCGCCCCCAGGCCCCGACCCACGGCAAGGAGTCTCCACCCGCACGAGGCCCAGAGCGCTGCGGCTTCTGCCTCCTCTCCACGGAGGGTGGCGCCGGGTTCGCTCTACCCGGGACACCTAGAGACGTGGCCTGCCTGGAAGAGGGGCCATTTCCCAGTGCGACGCCGCCGGGACTTAAAGGACGACCAGGAGGCCAGGTGGGGAGACGGAGGTCCTGGAAGAAGGGCTGCGCTCTTTGGGGATGAAGGGGCTGCAGACAAGGATGCGGAGCCCACAAACCCCAGCCCCGAAGTGGCGGACAGATATCCTCGCGAGTGGCACCCTGGACAAAGTGTCCAGTATCCCAGCGCGGGCGCCTGGAAACAAAGTGAACTTCGCGCACCGCACCGCTGGCGGCCTGCGGCCCCTGCGGCTGCCGGGCGGACCGGTTACTTCCCGCGCCTCTTTCTGCTTCCACGACTCCCTCTGCTGTGACTCCCGCGTCTCTTCTCGCGCCTCGCGTTCTCCCCCTTCCCGCCTCTGCGAGTCTGGTCTATCTCCAGCCGCTGCCCCTTCCTGGGCTGCCGGCGCCTCTCCTCGCCCAGGCGCCGCTGCAGCCTCGCCTGCGCCTCTCGCCGCCGCCGCCCTCCGGCCACCGAGCTCCCGCTCCTCGGGAACCGCCTGGCGTGATGCGGCAGGACAGGCACGGTGGAGAACCCCGGGGTCCGCGGCCGCCGGGGCCAGCCCGGGCCGCGCCGGCTCGCGGAGCTAGGGACTGAGCCTCGAGACGTCGGATGCGGCTTTACGTTCTGTCCCCTGGAGGGCGAAGCACACACACGACCCAGGCAGCGGCGGCCGCAGGGCCAGCGCGCCCCTGAGGGCGGCGACCGGCCCGCCCGAGGCGAGCCCCGCGACAGATGGGGGACCGCGGGGGAGCGGCGGCGGGCCGGGCGGCGGGGACGCGCGGGGCCGCGAGTCGCGCAGCGCGGTCCCTGCGCGGCCGCCTGGTTACCTCTGCGCCGCGACATTGGCGTCCACCACGCCGACGTTCCGGACCCAGGACCGCACCGAATCCATCTCCGCGCCCAGCGATTTCTCTTTCAGAGCTGGTCCTCGTCCTAAAGTATCTTGAATCCCAAACATTTACAAAGTCTGATCCTCTACTGTCTCTTTAAAATTAAGAGTTACAACACAGTCACGACTGCTCCCAACGCTGCCACCAAGCCGTCTCCTTGAAAGCAATCCAAGAAAAGGGATCAAGTGCTGAAGTTTGAGTCTCTCTTGAAAAAAAAAAAATAAAGAATAATAATAACAACCCGGCCTTGGTTTCACGCGCGCGGTGCGGGCTGATGGAGCCCGAGTTTGGGGTTTTCTCCCGCGCAAGTTCAGATATGCCGCCCCAGGCCCCGTGCCCTAGGTTGTTCGCATTCTTCCAGCTGCAGTGCTGTTTCCACAAAGTGGTCACAATTTAGAAGCATCACCTGTTCTGGGAGAAACAGGAGATTGATGGCTGCCTAATCTCTCCCCTTCCTCCTGGTTCCCCCCTCCCTGCTCCTCCCCACCGCTCCAATTTAGAGAGGGAAAAAAAAAATCCCCAGCAGGATCAGTTGTAAAAGGAAGGGGAAGACCCGGAGCGGAGAGGAGGCGGTGGCTGCGAGCGCCGCGGAACCGGGCTGCAGCCGCGCGCGGGACCCATGAATGGGTTACTACGGCCTGGGCAGCCGGAGGCGGAGCCGCGGCCCGATAAGGAGCCTCATTTGCATGGGCGCTCGGGATTGGCCGGCGCCGGGCAAGCCGGGCCGACGTCCTCCGGCGGCGCGCGCCACGCTCTGCGTTGCCGGGAGTCCGGGAGGTGAAAGGGGACAGAAAGCTGTGGGCGCCGCGTCCTTGTCCGAACCCGCTGTGCGTGGCGTGCGTGGGATGGGGGCCCCCAAACTCTGCCTGGAGGTGGGGTGGTTCAAGGTGTCCCCTGCTGACCGGGGACACACTGGCTCGGGCTAGCCACGTGAACGGGAAGCCTCTGCGGACCCTGCCTGCACACGCGGGTTTTTGCAGTCCTGCCGGGAGGCAGAGAAGTTCCCGGGTCCGGGTCTGTGCGAGAGAAGCCGCGCAGGGTGTGACCCCACGCGCTAGCGTTAGTGCACACGTTCCTCCAGGCACCCGGCTTCCCAAGTCTCCTGGAGTTTCGCGGCGACACTCAGATGTTGCGTGCGGTTTGCAAGTTGTCGGGGGAGGGGTGCAGACGAGCGAGGCGCGAGTGTTGTTCAAATAAATACAGCGTCGGGTAAACCGCCGAGGTGCTCAGGGAAACACCCCCGGGCGGCGCGAGCACTCCAGAGGCTGCTGACAGGTCGTGGCAGGCGGAGCGCGCGAGCGGCCGGGGCGCGGTCCTGGGGCGTGGGCGCCGCCGTGGAGCCGCGGTTGCGGAGTGGCAGCAACTTCGCCCCGCGCACGGCTGAAACCCTAGACGGCTTTTCAACTGCGTGGGGCAGCTCCTGGTGCCTGTCTTTAAAAACAACAACTCTCCTGGCTGGGTGTTATTTTCTTGCTTCTCCTTTTGTATTCTGATCTGTGCGTAGATCTGCTGCTGAACTCTAGAACACCCGCGCGAAAACAGATTTGAAGACAATGAATGCAAATCTGTGCTCAAAGACCATCTGCCGTGGAGGAGACAATCAGCTGTTCCGCGGTGCGAGCGCCTGCGCCCGCGTCTCCCGGCCTCATTACGGAGAGGGCCTGCCCGGAAGCCTGCGTTGCATTCGGGAGAGCCCCACTCCCACCCCTCCCACTCACCACCATCACCGCCCCCTGGGGACTCGGATCTAAGGTCCAGACCCCTTAGGTGGAGGTGAACGCTCGCCAGTGACTGCGAGCGTTGCAGCTCGCGGACACGGCGCCTCTCCAAACTCGCGCGTCCGCGGCGACACGAAGCTCGCGCTTTCGGAAACGGCGCTGTGTGCGGAAAGGGACATGTGCGCGCCGCCACCCCTGCCCAGGGGCGAACCGTGCGGCCCGACGCCGGGCGGGCGGGCGGGCGGGACGGCGTTCTGGAAGCCCGGGTCTCCACTGCTGGAAGCCAGCGGGTAGCGGACGGGTTTGCGGACCCTGTCTGCGAGACCCGGGCTCCCGGGACTGGGTAGCCAGCCGGCTGGGGGGAGGGAAGGAAAGAGGAGCTGAAACCCCGCCTTTGAGTTGTGTCCACTGGAGTTCGCCGACCCCAGGACTCTGGCTTGGCTCACCTCGTTGGACAAGACCCAGAAAAACAGTGAAAGCCCAGTAAAACAGGAGTTGCCCAAAGAAACAAGACGCAGAGAACTGTGTAAGATGGAACTATCCTCTATCCACTATTAAACGTAGGATTCGTGGATAAGTTCAGCCCCTACCAAAACTAACCAATGAACCGTCGACCCCTGCCCGCTCTTGATAAACCTCTCCGAGCCTCAAGTAACTTCCCCGCATCCCATTCCTCCTCCGGGGTTGCCTGCAGTGGGCCCTCGGGCTCCCAGTGGAGCTCCGTGTGCTTGAGCCCGCGGGGATCGTGTTTTACCAAGGAGCCTTTGATGTGCACCCTACGCTGCCGGGGAAGGGCGCCATCGTACCCTACGGGGTCGCTGGTCAGCAGTGGGCCCGGGCCTTGTCCGGACAGTCTGCCCCTCGGGCTCAGGTTGGCTTGGGTTAAAGGGCAGAGCCGGGGTCCAGGACGCGGCCGGCTTTTCTCGCTGGTAACAGCTGCCACCCGAATTATGCCCCTCAGGAAGCGAATGAATTGCTCCTTTCTCCCAGCCCCCTGCTGCCTGCCTCAACCCAGACGGCCAAGCGGGGATAGCCCCGCCACCCCCACACCCAGGGACAAGGTCAAGGGCCGCGACGCCTGCCCCGAGGTAGTTCGGGGGGAGCTGTGGCCCCGGAACTGGGACCGGGTTGGGAGGACCGCACCGCTCCTCGCCAGCGGGGCCAAGGGCGCCCGCCCCACCGCCGCGCAGGAGGGCACAGAAGTTCCCTCTCCGCCAGGAGGAAGTTGTCCCGCGAGCGCTGGGGACAGACAGCGCGGCCTGGGGCGCGGCGGCACCGCGCCTCAGTTTTCGCTGCGCCTGGGCGCTGAGCGCTTCTGCCCACCGAGTTGCTTTTCCATTGTGTCCCTATTGGTTCGGGGGAGCGGAGGGCGCAGAGTTGACCACCCGCGCGGCAGCAGCGCTGGGTAAGGCTGAGTCGGGCAACGGCGGCTGCGTCTGAAAGGTCCTTCCTATTGCCTCGGGCGGCCCCCTAACAAACCTCCTTTCTGAACAAGCAGCACAAAACCCGCCCCGAGCCTTGCGGGGGCCGGGTAGGCGCAGCTGGGGCCGACGGAAGCAGGGCCCGGAGGGGGTGCGGAACTGCGGAGCCCGGGTGCACGCCTCCGGCTCCCGCCCGCGGGCTTTGTTGCGCCCCTAGCCCAGGTCGGAAAAAATCCAAATGAACACTATGAAAACTCATGATCTCCTAGGTACACCAAACTGGAGTAGTGATCCCGGTGTTCCGTCTCCACTCGGACCCCTCCGTCCCAAATAACTCTCGGGACTTTACCTGTTTCACAATTCACAGCTGCACCTCCGAACACGTGCAGTGTGTCCTCGCCACGGGTTTCAGGCCCGTTTGCCGGGTTTCGTCCGGTCCGCTCATCCCTGAGCGCCGCGTCTCTCCTCCGGCCAGAAATTTGGAAATCTGCCTTAAAAGTTGCCCTCTGGGCCACGTTCTCTCCCGGGCGGCGCCCTGGGGTAAATTCAGAGGTGCTAGACCCGTCCATCCCTCGGGGTTCTCACCCCTCACCTCCTGGCGCACACACTTGCAGCGTTGAGTCTACGCAGCCCTAAGCACTCAACTAGTCTAGTCCTGGGGAATTCGATCCACAGGGCCAGGCAGTGTGGGTTTTGCAAATGAAATAAGTGGCCTTCTCCTTGGCCTCTCTTCGGAGGTGAATCGTGTGTGTGTGTGTGTGTGTGTGTGTATAGTTGCGGTCTTTGCTGTTTATTTGCCCAGCTAGGAATATATGACTGTGCTCGACATCTCAGACCATCTCAATCACAATTCCTCGTGAAATGGTTTTTCAAGTATCCAACTTCATGAACTTCCACTCCGGATCGCAACTGTGACATTTTTCATCTGGAAACCAGGCTGGAGAGGGAGGTAGAAATACACAGCAGATCTCTCTCTCTGGGACTCCGCCATCCACACGGAGCAGTTCCCTTGCAGCAAGCACACTTTGGTCCGAAGAGGATGCACTTCTTGCATTGTTTCTCCACGGCGAAGAAGAGCGGGTACATTGGCTGAAATACTGAAGCATGGAAGAAAGCTTCATGGGCTCAGGCACGTGCCTTGGCCAGTTGGGTCCCCGCGTTGAAGGGGCCAGGTCGGGCTCTGCCCAGCTGGGCAGCTCCAGAATGTCTCTTTCTCCTCGGGCTCACCGGCTTCCTCCCTCCTCAACTCTAACCCGTTCTCCTCCCCACGGTGTCCACAGCGGAAAGACCCTTCCTTCCTTATTCCTTCCTTCCCTTATTCTAGGTATAGGGAGGGAGAAAGCCTGAGCCAATACAGAAAACCAGAGAGGGGAACAGCAGCCGGGAGGGCAGTGTGTGGCCGGGCAGGTGAATGTGGTGGGGGTCAGGAGGTCTGGAGAGAAGTGCCTGGCGCGACTCCCGCCCGAAGCTGGGGACCCAGTCTCGCGGGTGGTGGTGAGGGGGCCCTTTCTTGGGGCCATGCTGGGTGAAACCAGCCAATGGCAGCCCCTTCCAGGAACCTGTGCGCCAAGGCGAAGGTGATGCGTCTCCGTCACCGCAGTCCCAGGGGCGCGGCGCCGACCCGCATTGCGGGGCCGGATGGAGCAGGGGTCCATACACCGTAAGACCGAGAGGAAGACACCCACGAGCAGAGGCAGGCGCCTTCTCACCCCGAAACTACACGGCGACACATCTGGAGGGATTTCCTTGTCCCCATCTTACAGATGAGCAAAATGAGGATGAGCGGTGACAAGGGACGCCCCAGATGACATTCGGGGAACAACGACCCGCTTCCAAGACTCCACCACAGCGCGCAGCGGGCCTTCAAAAAGGGAAAACTTCACTGCGTCCCCCACTGCTTCCCTGCTTTGCTCCGCTCAGTTGAGGGGAACGATACCCGCAAAGCGCCTCCGAAATTCCCCCCTTTCCGGGTGGTCCCCGCCCCGCTCCAGGCAGCAGGGGAAAGCCCGCGGGACCTCCGGGCTCCCTCCCGGCTCTCTCGGCGGAGGTGTGAGCGATGTGTTGATTATGCATCTTTTTGCCGAGCGCACTCTCGGCCGCGGCCCGCGCCGCCACATTTCACACGTACGTTCGCGCGCGCACTCTTACGCGCGCCCACCCCAGCCCGGCGCGCGCTGCTTCAGCCCGCTCGCCCGGGGGCTGCCCCTCGTGGGGAGGTAGTTTTCGGGTGAGAGAGAGGTGACCAAGGCTCTCACCCCTCCCCACCTCCAGCACAAGCTGCCTCTGGCTTCAAGCCCCCAGAAACATGGCCTTGGTCTTCAGATGCAACTTTCTGCTTCATAATCCTCTTGTTTTCCCAATCCACCCTCCCGGGTATGCAAGGCTGGGAGGTGGAGTGCGGCTACAATTATGGCACCGGCTGCAATTCCATTCTAGTTGGCACTGGGAGATCTTCTCCACCAACGCATCACTTCCGCACGCACTGCACAGCCCAGGTGGCGAGCTCAAGTTTTCCTTAACGGTGTAAAAACAGTGGATTTCTAACTGTACCCCCACCCCCATCACTGCCCAGGGCCTGGCAATTCCATTTCTGGTTCCTGGAACCCCACGGGGAAGCAGGTCTCTCATTTTGGTGCGGGGAGATCCATCCAAGGCGTGCGCAAGTGGTGCACGCTCAAGCCTCTGGCTTGGACAACGGACAGCGCCTGCCCTAGGGGCAGCTACTCAGCCCTCCCCTCGTACAGACGCGGGCCTCTGAGCCTAGGGGATCAACGCGGTGGGATGGTCCCGGGGCAGGGACCCTTTATTTGCACCTTTTAGAGCAAGCAGTGCTTGAGGCAATGGTGGCCGCGCCACATAGGGGGCGCTGGACTAATCGCCAAGGGCGGCTCACATCTTGGGCGCTCCCTGAAGAGCTAAGCCTGGGCAGATTCGTCCGCTTCCATGGTCTCCACACTGGCAGCTTTGGTATCCGCAGACCTAGGTTAGAGGTTGATCTTATTCCAGAGTTGATCTTACTCTTCTGAACCTCAGTTTCCGTCTAATAAAATGGAAATATTTATTCACCGTAGCTCCGCTTGCTTTAATGCCAAGGAGACACCTGGCACGAAACAGGTGTTCCATCTATGCGTGCGTCCCTTCAGCACCTGCATACGGAAAATGACCGTGATCATATTGGCTCACTGGACTCGCCTGTGGGTCTCCCATGAGGAGGATTGTCTTACCCTGTGACCAGGGAGTGCTTCAGGCAGGAATTTTGAGTTGCTAGTCTTTTTTGTTTGTTTTTAAACAGCCCCTGGGTTTTGTGGGTGTTCAGGTTTTTTAGGAGTTTGTTCTTTAAAACACGGAATGGTGTTGAGTGAAGGGCTTTGGAACCGTTCGGCACCCGCGGGTGGCACAGAGCATGGAAGACAACGGAGTGGGGCCTTTCCCGGGAAAGGGACGCGACTTCCACGGAGGCTGTGCCAGGGGCTCTGCGCTGCCTTTTGGGCGCGGCCGTCGTCCGCAGGTCGCCCCTCTCGGATTCCTGTGCGTTTCTCTGCGCGACCGCTGCAGGCGGGCTGGCGTGCTGGGATAGCGGAACTCGCCAGAGGATTGAACAAAATCGCACCCAGTTCTCCACAGGTCCTTGGGTTTGTGTGACAGTCAATGCGCGGTTCACAGCGAGAGCGCGGAATTACGTCCCGCCCTGCACCCCGCGCAGGAGGAGCTGTGGCTCTCCAAGAACCGAGGGTCTCGGTCCCCCGAGAGCTGAGCTCCCGCAGCTGCGCTTTCCGGAGTCCGGCTGGAACGAAGCCTGGAGAGAGCGGAGCTAGAGGCGGAGGGCTGGCGGAACGAGCTCGCAGGTGGCAGGGAAGGGGTGAGCGCGTGTCGAGGAGAGGTTTGAAAATATTCTGGCTCACAGGATTCGCCTCCTAGAAGCCCCTTTATTTGCACCTTTTATGCAAAGACAATGTATGCTCACAGCAGAAAATACATACAAAAACAAAAGACATTTATAACCACTTCTGATAACTTCCACGTAAATGATTACTGATAGTATTTGAATAGGTTTTCTCCCAGCCTTTGTTTTATGTACATTTCTATAAACTGCGAATTAGAGCATACACTATTTACTGATTACCACGTTTCGACTCACTTAATGTAGTATATCTTCCCTTCCCATTAAATATTGTTCTACAGTAACATATAACTTTGGTAGAGTATCTCATTATCCGTATCATCAGTTACTCAGCCAGTCTACTGTTGTTGGACATGTTTCTAATTCTGCTCTATTATAAACAACACTGTGATGAACATCTTTGCAGCTGTAGTTTTCGCCTATGGTTCTTCTCTTACCAAAGAGTCCTAAAACTAAAACTGCAAAATCAAAAGCTATGTGTGTTTTTATGTCTGGATACAGATGAACAAATTGGTCTCTTGACCAAATTTACACTTCCATCAGCAAAACTTTAGATTGCCTTTCCATCCTCCCAACCTTCCTCATCCTTGGAGTTATTTCAAAAATTTACTAGTTTTATAGTTTGGACATTACCTTTGGTACTTTAGTTGTAGTTTGTGAATTTCCAGCAAAGTGACATTGATTGTCATACATATTTTTGGCCAGTGTACATCTCTGTGGAGTTGCAAGTTGCTATTTTATTAAGGATGTTGATGGGGCTGGTGCTGTGGCATTGTGGGTAAAGCTGCCACCTACAGTGCTGGCATCCCATATGGGCGCCGGTTCAAGCCCTGACTGCTCCACTTCTGATCTGGCTCTCTGCTATGGCCTGGGAAAGCAGTAGAGGATGGCCCAAGTCCTTGGGCTCCTGAACCCACATGGGAGACCCGGAAGAAGCTCCTGGATCCTGGCTTTGGATTGGTGCAGCTCTGGCTATTTTGGCCATCTGGGGAGTGAACCAGTGGATGGAAGACCTCTCTCTCTCTCTCTGCCTTTCCTTCTCTTTCTGTGTAACTCTGACTTTCAAATAAATAAATAAATCTTTAAAAAAAAAAAAAAAAAAGGATGGACTGGCGCCGCAGCTCACTAGGCTAATCCTCCACCAGCTGCGCTGGCACCCTGGGTTCTAGTCCCGGTTGGGGTGTTGCATTCTGTCCCAGTTGCTCCTCTTCCAGTCCAGCTCTCTGCTGTGGCCTGGGAAGGCAGTGGAGAATGGCCCAAGTGCTTGGGCCCTGTGCCCACATGGGAGACCAAGAGGAAGCACCTGGCTCCTGGCTTCGGATTGGCGCTGACCAATGCGCCGGCCTTAGCAGCCACTTGGGGGGTGAACCAATGGAAAAAGGAAGACCTTTCTCTCTGTCTCTCTCTCTCACTGTCTAACTCTGCCTGTCAAAAAAAAAAAAAAAAAAGCATGAACCAGAATGCTATCACAAGTAATTCTTTCTTCTTTTAATATTCAAGAAAATTAGTCCATTTTCCAGCCGAAAATATGCAATAAAATTAAAAATGTTTGAGAGTTACATAATAGACACTGCTGACCTTTGGAATTATCCCTTGCCATTGAATGGACAGATCTGGAGGGAAAGAAATTAAACTGCAAAACTCAAAAAGAAGATATGTATATATATGCATTCATATATATACATATATATATATATATATATATTTACACCAACTAAACACATACACAAATTGGATATTAGGAAGTTTTGCTTAAATTCTCTGGGTGTTTATGAACATGCTGACCAGACTATCAGGCCTGGGTCATAATAATGCCAGAAGAAAATCTTTGTAGAGAACTCCAGAGAAAAACAATTAATTTCATAAACTTAAATATAAGAGTGGGAATAAGAGAGGGAGGAGATGTACAGTTTGGGACATGCTCAATCAGACTTGCCCCAAATGGTGGAGTTAGAAATGTGCCAGGGGATTCCAACACCATCCCATCAAGGTGGCATGTACCAATGCCATCTCACTAGTCCAAGTGATCAACTTCAGTTCACAATTGATCACACTGATAGGTCTAAGATTCAAAGGGATCACACAAACAAGACCAGTGTCTGTGAATACTAACTGATAGAATCAAAAAGGGAGAGAATGATCCAACATGGGAAGCAGGATACACAGCAGACTCATAGAATGGCAGATGTCCTAAATAGCACTCTGGCCTCAGAATCAGCCCTTAAGGCATTTGGATCTGGCTGAAGAGCCCATGAGAGTATTTTAGGCATGGAAAGCCAAGACACTCTGGAAAAAAGAAAAGAGGACCTAAATGAAAGATCTCTGCGAATGAGATCCCAGTGGAAAGAATGGGGCCATCAAAGAAGGAGGTACCTTTCTCTGAAGGGAGGAGAGAACTTCCACTTTGACTATGACCCTGTAGGAATAAGATCTAAGTTGGCGAATCCAAAAGGCTTCCATAGCCTTGGAACTCATGACTAGAGCCTAGGGAGATTACTGATGCCATAAACAAGAGTGTCAAATTGTTAAGTCAACAACAGGAGTCACTGTGTACTTACTCTCCATGTGGGATCTCTGTCCTTAATGTGTTGTCCAATGTGAAGTAATGCTATAACTAGTACTGAAACAGTATTTTTACACTTTGTGTTTCTGTGTGGGTGCAAACTGATGAAATCTTTACTTAATATATACTAAATCGATCTTCTGTATATAAAGAGAATTGAAAATGAATCTTGATGTGAATGCAATGGGAGAGGGAGCGGGAGATGGGAGGGGTGTGAGTGGGAGGGAAATTATGGGGGGGGGGGAGCCAATGTAATCCATAAACTGTACTTTGGAAATTTATATTTACTAAATAAAAAAAGGAAAAAATGTGAAAAAAAAAAAAAAAGGATGTTGAATTTTAACTTATCATGTATGTTGTAGATATTTCCCCCAGTCTTTGTTTGTCTTTAATTTTGTTTATGATAATTTTTGGTGCGCAGATGTAAATATATTTTATCAATAAAGTTTTCATCTGTGAGTGACAAAATAAGTGACTAATAGTGCTTTAGGCAATAAAGACATTTAATTGTCTCATACAAGAACTCTGCTGGTGGATGGCCTAGGTTAGGTGTTGCACTTGCTGGAGCCACAAACAACCCTGGTTCTTCTACTCTTCACCCCAGCATCCTTTGCATGTTGGTTTAAAGCTCATGTTCACTGAGTCAGGTCTAAGATGGCTGATGCAGTGGCAAACATAGCACACATTTAAGGCAGAAAGCAAGAGGAACAGAGGTACTAGCAGCTTCTGCAAAGTATACACTTTTCCAGAGTCAGCCCTTGTGTCTCCTTGGTCATAACTGAATCACTGACCATCCACAGGCAGATTGGTAGCTGGAAAAGCTACCATGTGGGATCCTCTTTTGAGAGAAGGCTCAGAGATGAGAACTGAGAATGATAGTTGGATTAGGCAACAGATCAAGCTCTCCAAAAAAAAAGTCTCTATATGTTGTTAAATCATTCATGTTTTCCTCTATGAAATTCTCCCTTTGTATCAGACTTAGGTAATCTTTCCCATTCCAAAATAATTTAAATATTAACATAGTTTCTTATGATTTTTCTATTTCCATTAAAGTTTTTGCCTGAATAGATTTTTTTGTCACTAAGGTCTTGGTTTTACTTTCAACAGTAAGCACTAAATTTTAGAAGACTCCCTTAAATACAAGGTTAGCAAAGTTTATGAGAAAGTAGAACTATATTTTGGTGAAAAATATTTGGGGGAGGGGTGGTGGCATTGTGGCATAGTGGGCTAAGCTGCTACCTGTAATGCCATCGTCCCATATGGGCATTGATTCGATTCCTGGCTGCTTCACTTCTGATCCAGCTCCCTGCTAATGCACTTGAGAAAATGGCAGAAGATGGCCCAAGTTTTGGGCCCCGCTACCCACATGGGAGACCCAGATGAAGCTCCTGTCCTGGCTTTGGCCTGGCCCAGACCTAGCTGTTGTGGCCATTTGGGGAGTGAACCAGCATATGGAAGACCTCATTCTCTGCCTCTCCCTCTCTCTCTCTGTAACTCTGCCTTTCAAATAAATAAATACATTCATCTTTTAAAAATTGTTTAAAGCCATGCACACTTTTTTCATAATATGCATTTTTGTGAACTTTTTGAAGACCCCTTCATAAATACATTGAAACATCTAATTGATTCACACTTTTATTCAAAGTGCATTTGCTATTTATATATCAACCATATGTCATCTGAAGTTTATTTTGGTTTATGTTGAGAGGTGGAAATCAAACTCATGTGACCAAATTGTTAATTGTACCAATAGCATTTATTATAAATCCATAATTCCCAAATATGAAATATAAATATTTCTCTTTTAAAATATTTATTTATTTGAAAAACAGAGTTACAGAGAGAGGCAGAGAGAGAGGTCTTCCATCCCCTGATTTACTCCCCAAATGGCTCGACAGCCAGAGCTGTGCTGATCCGAAGCCAGATGCCAGAAGCCAGGAATTTCTTCCGGGTCTCCCACATGGGTGCAAGGCCCCAAGGACTTGGGCCATCTTCTACTGCTTTCCTAGGCCACAGCAGAGAGCTGAATCAGAAGTGGAGCAGCCGGGACTTGAACTGGCACCAATATGGGATGCCAGCAATGCAGGTGGAAGCTTTACCCACTATGTCACAGAGCTGGCCCCTATCTTTTTAATTATATGTATATATAAGTAGATAGATAATTTGTCAAAGTAGAGTTGGAAATTTACGAGTAATTTAAAAACTAGGAAAACCAAGTTTTTTAGATTATGCATTTTCTTCTATGTTTTGCAGTAAATTTTGTAAGAGTCCTTATATAGGTCCAGCAAAATTTTATTGAAATTATTCATAGGTACTTAGTAAATTTTTTTCTGTTGTAGCTCCTGATTATAACCAAAATATAAGGAAATTACTGATTTATTATGCACTCATTTTATATAACTCTTATTAGTTGAATATAATTTTTTAATTCAGTTAGATTTTCCAGATAAACAATTATGTCACCTACTTAATGACAATTTTATTCTTTCCAATAAACATACCTGGTTTATTTTTCTTATTTTATTGCATTGGCTAGGATTGCTAATACAATGGCAAATTATGGAAGGGTTGGAGATAAACTTTGTCTATCCTGGATATTACTGATGTTTTTAGTATCTCATTATTAGTTTGAACCTTGGTGTCAGCTATATTAATAAAAATTTCCCTTAGGTTAGTAAGAATGTTGATCACAAACACCTGTTGACTTGTATAAAATATATTTTAACACATATTAGGTGATCATAGAGCTTGTCTCCTCTTTCTACAGTGATGCTTGATTATATTAATACATTTAATAATGTTGTGCTATCCTTGCCTTTCTATAATAAACCCAACATGGTTAATCAGTTGTTCATTTATTTGCTCATTACAAAGTTATTGCATACTGACCTTACTGGGACACTGCGATAAACAAAGCTAGGTGTGTGCCCTTGTGGAATTTACATTCCAATGAGGAAGATGGAGGTTGTGCCATAATTATTTCTTCTTAATTCTGTTTTTACAGGTGAATTTGATTGCTTGACACCCATCATTTACTTCCTTCCTGTTGTGTGCTTTCTTGTCCTGAACTTAAGTTCTTTGGTGTTCAGTGAGTCATTCCTGAAGGCCCTTCTTGGAAGTTGCTTTCCAGCTTTTCCAGTCATTTTTCAGACTCCAAATTCCCTTTTGCTACATTTCTTTCTGCCTCTGGTGTTCGGAAGAGTTTCTGCTTCTTGCACCAAACCCCAATAAGCATATATAGTTATATATATATGTATATGTGTGTGTGTGTGTATGAGAGAGATGGTAAAATAATTTCTGTAAAAATACTTTCTATAATTACATTCAGATCTCTTTTAAATAGCATGGAATCTATATTCTTTTTTTTTTTTTTTTTTGACAGGCAGAGTGTACAGTGAGAGAGAGGGACAGAGAGAAAGGTCTTCCTTTGCTGTTGGTTCACCCTCCAATGGCCGCCGCGGCCAGCGTGCTGCGCTGATCTGAAGGCAGGAGCCAGGTGCTTCTCCTGGTCTCCCATGGGGTGCAGGGCCCAAGCACTTGGGCCATCCTCCACTGCACTCCCTGGCCACAGCAGAGAGCTGGCCTGGAAGAGGGGCAAGCGGGACAGAATCCGGCGCCCCGAGCGGGACTAGAACCCAGTGTGCCGGCGCCGCAAGGCGGAGGATTAGCCTAGTGAGCCACGGTGCCGGCTTCGGAATCTATATTCTATAAATTTTTTAAAAAGATTTATTTATTTGAAAGTCCGAGTTACACAGAGAGAGCAGAGACAGAGAAAGAGAGGTCTTTCATCTGATGGTTCACTCCCCAGTTGGCCACAAGGGCCAGAGCTGCACCGAACTAAAGCCAGGAGCGAGGAGCCTCTCCTGGGTCCCCCATGTGGGTGCAGGGGCCCAAGGACTTGGGCCATCTTCTACTGCTCTCCCAGGCCATAGCAGAGAGCTGGATTGGAAGTGGAGCAGCCAGGCCTCAAACCAGCGCCCATATGGGATGCCGGCACTTCAGGCCAGAACATTAACCTGCTATGCCACAGCACCAGCCCCATATTCTATAAATTAATAGCACTTACCATAAGGCATGGAAGCTTTGCAAAGTTATCTAATTTATTTGGTGATGATTGCTTAAACCAGGTTTTCTTATCTCTTGTCAAATATATTTGGGTAATTCTTACTCTCATAAAAATGATCTGTATCATTGGTATTTTAAAATAAGTTATCATAGAGCTGTACCATGTTTTCTGCTATAATTTTAATTTTTTATATTTGAAAAAAATATTTTCTCATTTCCACTGTTGAATATTTGCATTTTGTGTTTATTTTGTTTTTATTCATTAAGACTTTTCCAGCTTATACTCTCATTAACAGCACACTATTTACTGAAACTTCCTAAGTTGGGCCAACCTGATAAGTGTAAAATTAAATCCCTGTGTTATTTTAATGTGTATTTTTTGATGTCTAGTGAGTTGAATGTCTCTTCAAACACTTCCTAGGTTTTTGGACCCACTCCAGTAATTCTTCTTCTTCCACTGGTTTTTCATCCTTGGAGGGTGTTACTGCTGCTGCTGCAGATGACTGACACTGAGTGCCTCATACTGTCGGGTGCTAATCCATTGTCAACCTTAGATGTTAGAAATATGGCCTCTTAGGGGGGCCGGCGCTGTGGTGTAGCGGGTAAAGCTGCCACCTGCAGTGCCAGCATCCCATATGGGTGCCAGTTTGAGTCCTGGCTGCTCCACTTCTGATCCAGCTCTCTGCTATGGCCTGGGAAAGCAGTAGAAGAAGGCCCAAGCCCTTGGGACCTTGTACCCGCGTAGGCAACCCAGAAGAAGCTCCTGGCTCCTGGCTTCTGATCGGTGCAGCTCTGGCAATTGTGGCCAACTGGGGAGTGAACCATCGGATGGAAGACCTCTCTCTCTCTCTCTCTCTCTCTCTCTCTCTCTCTCTCTTTCTGCCTCTCCTTCTCTCTCTGTGTAACTCTGACTTTCAAATAAACAAATAAATCTTTAAAGAAAGAAAGAAATACGGCCTCTTGTCTGTCAGTTTCTCCATGACTGTCAGTGGTGATTAGAAATGCTTCATTTTTGTTTAAGCAAATTCACCCATTTTTTTGCTTTGGGGTCTTTTTAAGAAGTCTTTTTGAAACTCAAGATCTCAGACAAATTCCCCTACACACTATTATTACACTTTTGTCTTTTCACGCTCAGGTGCTTAATCTCACTTGGGTTTAATCTGTGATGTGATCTAAAATAGTGGTCCAGATTTTATTTTCTCCAGTGAGTGAGCTGATCTAACGATCACTTCATCAAATATCTTGTAACATGTTGAGAAAGCAAACTGTCCCTAAAAGGGTTTGGGACAGACCTTTACTTATGTATTAGTAGATGTAGTTTACAGTTCCTCCTGCGAAATAATTAGCATTCTTGCATGAGTTGCTTTTGCTTTGTTTTGCTTTGTTTTGTTTTGTTTTTGGTAGACCGCACTGAGATTAGGAATGCCTTCTGAGAAGTTATTGGTAGCATGCAATCTGATCATATGAACTGGCGCCCTCTTCCTACATTTATCTGTAAACTTCTTCTCTTCCAGTCTTCTAAGTGGACTCTCTCCCCCATGGCAACTTTGAAGTAAAATTTTGGCACAGCTGTATAATCATTCTGTCAGAAAGTTGCTTTAACAGCAGCCTATACAGTTTTCAGTTCTTCATTGAGATAACATTTCTCAGTTGACCAAAATACCTTTTAAGATAATTTTTGTGAAATGATAGGTGGATAGTCTCATTTATTACAAAATCACTGCTTCCATCCTAGCTCTTTTTGCTAACAATCCCCAAGAACTGTTCAGAATCCTTTTGCCAATTGTTTAAGTGTCAGCACCCGGTGTTCACTCTTATTAAGATGACGGTTGTTTGAAAGTGTTATTTTCTGAGTAATTCTACGCTAGTTCATCAGATTGGTCTCCTTCTTGTAAGCTGTGAGTCCTCTTACTGTGTCCAGAGTTTGCTCTTCCTACAGAGGGGAGTCAACATGGAAACTCAGAGCAGCTACTTGATATCTCAGTGCTTCACTGACTTCATCTATAAAACACGATGATGACCCATTGTAGCAACTTCTGTTATGTTTCCAGGTAACAAGAGTGGAGGTAGAGGCTTGAGTAGATTTTTGTTGAGATCCTCCAGGCCTCGTGAAGAAAGGAGGTAAACATTTAGAATTATTATACACTTTGCTTTTCTAGAGGTAAGCTCCCCTGGTCTATGGAGATTAGGAAAGCAGCTGCAGCCGGAGGTGGCCACACTACAGTGCTTCATCTGCGTATCTGACGGTCTCCTTTTCATGTTTACTGGGCCAGTCTCCACAGTGCTCACTCTGTTTCAGAAGAATCCCCAAAGTGGTGACTAATGCTAATGTTGGAGCAGTCCCCTCACTCAGAATCCCTGCACCCAGTGGCTGGCTCAGAGACCCAGGTGGAACTGAAAGCTACCCACACCATCACCAGTCCTGCCTGCTCCAAATTAGGGCATGCTGGTGGGGTGACTTCCACTGGTCCCTAGGTAGTTTTTCATCTGTAGAAAATACATGAAAAGAATGCCAAGGAAACACCTGTCTAGGCAAACCCTACTCTTCAATCCAATTGCACCTGTAATATGTCTTAGAGAAATTTCTTGAAGTTTATTGTATGAGAATGGAACCTTTCTCTGGTTCCCAGAAATAATAGGGTTTTTTTCTACTATAATATTCTTTTGGCAATTTCAATGGGAATTTGGAGCATGGGCTCAGAGGATTGGAATCTCATATTTAATTCTATATTCCCAGCACCTAGTAAAAAAATGTAATAAGTATAAAAAATGTCTATGTGATAAATTAGTAGAATGATCATATAATTTGTAGTCTAAATCAGGACCCTTTTGAAAATGAAAGGGGATACCAGCCAGATGAGTCACATTATTAACATGGATATAAAATAGGACTGTCCACAGGAAACTAAAATATATGATTGCCCTATGCATAAGGGAAATGGAAAATAAAAAATACCAAGAAGGAGAAGCGGTAAGGCGGGAAAATGATGGAGAAAATAATGTGCCTAGATGCCTTGGAAAACCAACTCCAAGGTACGGATTGAACGCAAGAAGTTTACTAAGCACCATTGTTATCCTCAGTAAATAAGATGGAGTGAGAGAGGTAAGACTGGGCAGGAGCAGTTAACTGTGATGGGCCAGAGGAAACTGAAAATGCAATGGCCCTTCAGCAATATCCTGAATCAAAGCAAGGAGCCCAGGCCTCTGTGTTCCTACATCCAGAGGCCATGGAACCCTGGGTCGCCGCCTGCGTGAGGGGACACCGGGGCTGAGTGCTGGAGGTGCGCAGGCCCGGGACAGAGCAGGAAGGTCCACTACAGCAAGGCCAGGCCCGGGACCTGACCAGGCAGCTTGTGAGTCCCGTTGTCCCGTTTTAGAAGCGGAAGAGCAAGTGCCCCGGGGTCTTGTCCAGTGTGAGCCTGGCCAGAGCTCCAGCCGTTCTGCCCCCTGGTTGCTTCGCGCTGTCTCTCCTGCTGGTGCCCCGCTAGCTGTCTCTAGACTTTCTGGACGAAGTGCAGTAAATGAACAAGAGGTAGCTCTATTATCAAGTCCTAAATTTTGGAATGATTGTCTCCTCGGCACTAACGATCTGGAAGGGATTGATGCCATAACTGGAACTGAATGTCCAATTGTAGCGGTGCTCAGCGGCAACCTGGAACCTGCATTTCATAGAGGTCTTCTCTAACAAATCAGGGTGAAGATCCCATACAAATGGGAGAAATTGTTGTTTTTAGGATGGAAGAGAGATTCCTGTAGTTCATGGAGTCTTAAAGATCCATGAAAAACAAAATGGGCAGCCGGCACCGCGGCTCACTAGGCTAATCCTCCGCCTTGCGGTGCCGCCACACCGGGTTCCAGTCCCGGTCGGGGCGCCGGATTCTGTCCCGGTTGCCCCTCTTCCAGGCCAGCTCTCTGCTGTGGCCAGGGAGTGCAGTGGAGGATGGCCCAAGTGCTTGGGCCCTGCACCCCATGGGAGACCAGGAAAAGCACCTGGCTCCTGCCATCGGATCAGCGCGGTGCGCCGGCTGCAGCACGCCGGCCGCGGCGGCCATTGGAGGGTGAACCAACAGAAAAGGAAGACCTTTCTCTCTCTCTCTCTCTCACTGTCCACTCTGCCTGTCAAAAAAAAAAAAGGCAAAATATTAAGTTTTTGACCAAAGGAGATAATAATGCAGTAGATGACTGAGGTCTCAAACAAGGACAATATTGGCTGGAGAAAAAAGATGTGGTGGGGAGAGCACGGGGGCTTGTTCCTTATTGGAGTTGTGACGATTCTCATGAATGACTATCCTGAACTTTAGTATGCGGTGCTCTTCTTGCTGGGATTATTTGTGTTGGTTCATCAGGAGTAAGAAGCCTGTTTTGCTGCCTCTGGGAAGAAGCTGTACTTTCTGTTACTGAATGTTTGGAGTAGATTCTGGTCTGTAATTGGTGGAGTGGAGAACACAGGTGTTGGCGCTTCTTGGTACCACTGGTTTGCATTAGTTCATGTTTCCATGCCAGAGTATGTGTGGGTGGGTGCGTGTACATCGCAGGGGGCACTCCAGGGGACTTTTTTTTTTTTTTTTTGACAGGTAGAACTATAGACCGTGAGAGAGAGACAGAGAGAAAGGTCTTCCTTCCATTGTTTCACGACCTAAATGGCCACCACGGCCGGTGCTGCGCCGATCTGAAGCCAGGAGCCAGGTGCTTCCTCCTGGTCTCCCACGTGGATGCAGGGGCCCAAGCACTTGGGCCATCCTCCACTGCATTCCCAGGCCATAGCAGAGAGCTGGACTGGAAGAGGAGCAACCAGGACTAGAACTCGGAGCTCATATGGGATGCCAGCACCGCAGGCAGAGGATTAACCAAGTGAGCCAAGGCGCTGGCCCTTGAGGGGACTTTCAATCACAGGATTTCCTATGTTGTCATTGTCACACTTTCACATTTTTGTACATCAGTGAACTTTTTATATTAAAAGGTTGAGAAAAAGAAAAAAGCAGTAGCCATGGATGTGCACTGACTGTGAGCAGGTGGCCTTGCATTGGGTGAAACAGCTTTTTTCCCTGAAGGTCAGACCTGTAGAGGGATGCATCTATGGACCTTCAACAGTCAACAGTAGCTGGAGGAAAGAGTTTTCAGGCCCCAAGAGGAACAGAGCTCACCACAATGTCCACTACAGGCTGTCTCCTGTGCTGCCCAATCCTTTCCTTCATAGAGTAGGTTTACCACACCTGGAAAGCTCCTATAGGATTCTCAGTTTTCTTTTTTGAAAGAAACTCACAAAGAGGCTGAATGAGGCCAACTATAGCCCCTGCCACTAGTGCCGGTCTCAAGACCACACCTGTACTCACCAACTCCCTCCTCTACGTTCTAGATCCCTGCCCCTCAAATAGCACTTCTGCCTGTCAGGGTGGCTCATCTGGTGTGTGGCCCAGGGTGTCATTCGTGAGATTGAGACTCTGTGGCCATGCTCTCAGGCTGTGACTTGTGACCTTTTCTACTTGCCATCAGAATCATCAGAGAAGACCAAGAGATTATCCCACTGCACACCTGGGAGCCAAACATATTCCTCCTGCACACATTATGCACCAGTAGCCCCACCTGCTCCTAGTGATCACAGTCCACACCCTGGCTGGGAGGTGACTCAGTTCTCTGGCTGCCAGTCTCTTAGCTTAAAGGGCCCCAAATGTTCTAGCAGTAGCCACCGCTGAAAGCTTAAAGTTACTTGTGCCATGTGCCCTGGTGGATATATTCTCCCTCTAGAAACCAAGACCTCTAGGCCCACCCCAAAATCACAGAGAAAAGAAGCTTAAGTTGTTAAGTCACTGGGTCACTGGGAAGGAAGAGAATGGGGCCACGCTTACCCCGTTTCTCAGCCTTACTCGTCTGTATTTGGGAACACAGCACCACAAAATGGCCATTGATTTGGGGGTATTCTGGGTGCTGGAAGATGGCACCCCATCCTCACAAGCTATCATATCGAAGTGTCAGTCAGCAACTCCTAGGTAGTGGAATATAAGGTAGGACGAGTGGGTTCCATGCTCATGTACCCACTGCCATATGTGCCTCTTTGGAAAACAGGTCCCTGGTCTGATGTGTTTTGCAGGGTTCCCTGTTGATGGATCAGTACTCTGTTAACAGAGTTGTTCTGGTTCTAGAACTGCAGAGAGGAAAGAAACATCCGTACCCCAGTCGTGTGTCCTGATGTATCACTGGCCATTTTCCACCGCGTTACACCTAGGTCTGTTGCAGAGGCTCAGTGCTGGGCTCTGCTGGCAGGTTGAACAGCTGGCAGCAGCAGCAGCTAAGGTCATTGCTTATGAGTGGACACCCTCATTGTTGAGCCCATGAATCTCTGCTGCTGTGGCCACAGTCTTCTCACATCCACACATCAGCACTGTGGTGGCTGAATCCCGAGGCTGGCTGAGTCATTCTTTAGGCTTGGTTGTTGCCTGCCTCTTTCCTGGTAGGTGCTCTTTCTGGTGTGTGTTCATGTGTGATTCACTTCATACTCACTCCCGTGGGCTCCACCATATGACTCTTTCCTTCCCAGTGCTCTCTGTTCCCAATCTTTCCCTCTTATCAAGTGCATGTACAGTCTTTTATGTACACACAATGGACACTCAAGTGCATTGCATGAAGTTATTTCCCACTGAGAGAATTTCCCCTGCCAGTCACTCCACGACACCCCTCAGGTCAGGCAGTAGTGAGGTGTTACTGACTTGCACCGCATGCCATACTGACCCATCTGTGACCCACACCTGTGCTTTTTCCTTCCTCATCAACTAGATGTAAAAAGCCCCTAATGCCACGCAGCCAGAGGAGTGAGCTCAGGGAGAGGCACCGGTACAGAACTAGTAGTGGGCTTAATGGAGGTAGGGGGGCTATCGGCACATAAAGCTTTCTGACATTCTCAGGCCTTGCTGTGTTCAACCTCACTTCCATCTCACAATATATTGCTGCTGGGCCTTCCAGATCTATGACTTGTTGGTTCTGACAGAATCTAGCTCATAATAGGCAGGTCTGACTGCATGATCACTTTCAAAAATATTTGTTTATTGGAGAGGCAGAGTTATACAGGGAGACAGAGGCAGAGAGGGAGGTAGGAGGCAGAGTGGAAGGGAGGCACACTGGTCCATCTGCTGGTTCACTCCCAAATGCCCACAACAGCTGGGGGAGGGCCAGGCTGAAGCCAGGAGCCAGGAACACTCTGGATATATCCAGATCTCCCACATGGGTATCAGGAACTCAAATCCTTGGGCCAAACTCTACAGCCTCCCAGGTGTACAACCAGGAACCTGGATTGGAGGCAGAGGTGGGACTTGATCCCAGGCACCACAATGCCCCTCCCTGCATGTTCCCTTGATGTCTCATGATAAGTTGCACCATGTCTCTGGAGCCTGGAAGCACTCTAGGAGTTGTTTTCAAAACGTAACTGTCCACTGTAGATGGATCTTACTCCAGAACTCTAGTGTTCTATGCTGTGATTCTCCTACAGGAGTTTCCATAAACTCCATGTGGGATCTCTTGACACACAGATACCTCTAATTCTAGGTGGTCTGTTGGATCATAAAACCCAGGTATCAGCACTCCTTGACCCTCATCCTGCACCCACCATAGAGCTCTTTCCTGCTCCAGACACCACCAGAGTTGGCAGCCCGTGGGAAAGCAGTATTCTCCTTGTGGCACAGCAGCATTCCCCAATGTGTTGCCTCCTGAACCTGAGGCCCCCAGGTGTTTTCCTTCCTTCTTAGTGGTGGGAGGTGCAAGATGCAAGAATCTGTCCTTTCCCTTGGAGACATCCCATCATGCCCCACACACTGGGCGCTTAGCACTGCACTGCTGGAGCAGGCCACCAAATCTTCACCAGGTTTTCTCCCACCCTCTGGAGTCTTACTAAGGCCTTCATCTTACTTGTCACCTCTTCATTATTGAGTCAGTTTAATGTGATGTCATCAATAATATAGCTGGTGAAGATGTCTAGGTTGTCCAGGTCCCTTCAGCCTGCATTATGACAGAGGGTGAGAAATTATGCATAGCCCTGGGACGGTACTATAAATGTACATGTTGTTTGTCTCACATGAACACGAACTGTCTCTGACCTTTCTTTCTAATGGGCATTGGAAAAGAAAGCAGTCACCAGTTTGATGGCTACATACCACAGTTGGAACTATCTTAAATTGCTCTACCAGATACCACAGCCAGTGCAGTAGCTAGAATTGGTGCTCCTGTTTGTGCTGTTTATGAATGACTGTTGTCATCCTAATCTGGCTATTGTAGGAGCTGGGTTGATGTGATTAAATAGGCATATAATCAAGGCCACCATGAGTTGTCCTTTGGTCTTTAAAGATTTTATTGATCTCTTAAAGATGCTGTTAATCTCTTCTCCTGCCCCTAGAAACTGATATAAGTTTTTGCTTTCTTGGCCAAGGGAAAGGGGGAGATTTCAGAGGCTGCCATGTATTTGGCCTTTCTCACGGCCATACCTCTCAGCCACAAGACAAGGAATCTATGTCGGCATTCCTCTACCTCTCAGATATGTCCATTCAGGGACAAGGGACACAACACCAGGTGGATGATTGGTTCAGGGGCCATGAAGAACAAACCTAGGACAGAACTCCATCTACCAGGCTTCCATATGCTGTCTAACAGGGGGAGCCATGATGACACTTGGGGGCGCAGGCATCCATGTCAACTTGCAGCTGGAATCCAACAGTCCTCTAAAGGTCACATTTTCCCGTGGAGCAATTAAATAAATAGCCATAGCTCTTTTTAGAGAAGGGCTTTGTCAATGACCACACATTTGCCACAGTGCTGTGGGATCTGTTCTTCTGAGGACACTGCCTCTACACAACCAGGAGGTTCTAGGTCTGAAAACTGGCTCAGACCCAGAAGCTGCACAAGAGGTCATGACTATCCAGATGGCTGCTCTCATCTTCTGGGTCACCTCTCCTTGATCTTCATTAATCCTATTGGTCAAGCAATACCCTTGCTGGCTGCTCCTCTGTCTTGACCCTGGGGATGTGGGCTGGGATTTCAGGGCTGATGAAGGAAAAGATAGGACCACAGGATGCAAAAGGAGTCCTGCACAAGATGAGGAATAAGTGGGCATGACCCAGAAGGGGATGAAGGCAAGGCACTCCTGGGGGAGAGGAGAACTGGGGAGGAGCCGGAGAAGGATTTGAGCTCTCCAAAGGGCAACAGTGGTCGGGGTCTTCTATAGCCTCAGAACTTGTCTTGTCTGTGGCTGGCAAAGGTTGGATGCAAACGTTTTGCAGGAGAGGCAAAGTAAGCAGTGACTGCATAAGGATGTATGTATTTGGGTTGTATTTAAAGCAACTGGATATTTTAAATTTGAATTTTTAAAATTTGACTCTAGCAGGCTTTTGAGATAATTGCTCAAGGCTGCTGTGGAGATGTAGCCAACAGAGGGACAATATGCGGGGGACCTTCTTTAGCTCGTGTATATGACAATTGTCCTGTGTTGTCTCTCAACCTCCCTCATCAACTGGCTGCCACTCTGATTTGCGCTCATTATGATAATTTCCCGCACCTTGTCTCTGATGTCAGTGCCTCCACTTGGCCTCTGGGCTTTAGGAAATCCCTCATTCCCATTGTTTTGGAAGCCCCATCACCTAGCAATATCTCTGGCCTTCTGCCCTGGTCCACAGAGGTCAGCGCCTCCACATTCCTCAGTGACGCTGGTGCCCCTCTTGCCAACTTGTTTCCCATTGCTTTGATGAGCAGAATGGGGTTCTCCTGCAGAACATAATTGGTTGCTGAGTTAGGTAGCATGCACATTTCACTGAAGCCTGTGAAACCTTCTTCCTCTGTCTTTCATGGCAAGTCTGGTCCTTCCAGTTTCTGCAGTGTCAGCCATCACTTTATGCTTCCTCAAATCAACTTAAGTGTGTCAGCGACATCTCCCAGGATCCCAGCATCCAGGCGTTCCAGAGACTTGGCAAGGTTATTAAACACTACAGTGTGCTCCAAGAGCTATACTCTCCTTTACCTAGCTTTGGGCTCTGTCCCCTCGATCCAGTACCCTCATGATTCATCCCCCCATAAACTCCTCTGGCTCTTGTTAGCACACATTGGCTGAGTCCTTCAGCTCCTTCAGGGAATAGTACTTTTCCTCTCTCAGTAGGCCCAGCATGTCCCTGGCCAGGCTCTATTGGAACCTGACTTCAGATTGTCTGATGGCAAGCACTGGTGACAGGCTTAGTTACTGGGAGGAGTGTGGGCTGTCTGTGTCTTGTTGTCACACAAGTGGGAAGTGTGAGTCTTTTTTCTTTTTTGGGTTTATTGATTTATTTGAAAGGCAGAGTTACAGAGAGGCAGAGGCAGAATCAAAGAGAGAGAGAAGCCTTCCATCCACTGGTTCACTCCCCAAATGGCCACAATATCCAGGGCTGGGCCAGACCAAAGCCAAGAGCAAGGAGCTTCATCCAGATCTCCCACGCGGGTGCAGGGGCCCAAGGACTTTATCAAATGGCCGCATTTCCCAGGCCATTAGCAGGGAGCTGGATTGGAAGTGGAGCAGCCAGGACTTGAACCAGTGCCCATATGGGATGCTGGCACTGCAGGCAGCGGCTTACCCTGCTGCACCATAGCGCCATCCCCTGAAAGTGTGAGTCTTCAACAGGGGGGAGTAGGTTACTTCTTTAGGCCCGAATGTTCAGGAGCTCTGAACAGTCAGGACACTGAATGTAAACATCACCATCTCATCTGTGAGGATCCATTCCTTCCCAGTCAGGGCTCTGGACATCTGGAGCTGTGTTCCTCATAATTCCATTCTAGGCTGATCTTTGGCCTTTTCCATCCCTGATCTGAGATCAGGAGTGTCTCTTCCACACTGCCAGGGAGGCCCCCTGCTTCTACATGAAGCCTCTAGCTGGTGATTCATCTCCCTCAGCCTTGCCTGCTCTTCTCTGAGGCACCAGTGACCATCAAGAACAGTGATCCAACTACTATTGTATCATTATTACTACTCGGGCTGCTTTAGACTGCATATTTGTGCCCACCCCTTCCCCAGATGCATAAGTTGAAGCATTAACCCCCAAGGTGAGAGTATTTAGATTCAGATGAGGTTATGAAGGTGGAGTTCTTTTTTAAATATTTATTTATTTAATTGAAAGTCAGAGCTACACAAAGAGAGAAGGAGAGACAGAGAGACAGAGACAGAGAGAGAGAGAGAGGTCCTCCATCCTTCAGTTCCCTCCACAGTTGGCCACAACAACTGGTGCTGTGCCCATCTGAAGCCAGGAGCTTCTTCCAGGTCTCCCACATGGGTGCAGGGGTCCAAGGACTTGGGCCATCTTCCACTGCTTTCCCAGGCCACAGCAGAGAGCTGGATGGGAAGTGGAGCAGCAAGGACTTGAACCGGCACCCACATTGGACGCCAGCACTGCAGGTGGTGGCCTTACCTGCTACACCACAGTGCCAGCCCTGGGTGGGGTCCTTGTGGTGGGATTAGTGTCCTCATAAGAAGAAAACCCTCAGATGTGAGGGCGATCTGGCTGCAACATCCGTCACCCCACTGATCCCCAGGGTTAACCTATGTGCGTGCCTCCCCAAGCTGAGCACTCTGTCAAAGAGGACGACCTTCCCTGACAGAGGAAGACTGGTCCTCGGTCAAGGGCAGATGAGCAGCTGCGCTCCCCTGCTAGAACCTCCAAACAAGGTCTCAAGGAAACCGTCGAGTACCTCACTGACTCCACTTCCACCATGCAAGCCCACAGCCAGAAGGCAGCTGTCTGTAAACCAGGAAGAGAGTCCTTACCAGAAACTGACCATGCATGCACCGTCACCTCAGACTTCCAGCCTTGACTGTGAGCAGTAGATAAGCCACCTCATCTATGGTACTTCCTTACAGCAGCACAAGCAGACTACCGCACTGCTTCATGTCAAAGACCCGGATTATGTTACCCACAGGAACAATTTTCTCTTTCCATTTTTAATAAATTTTTTTTTGACAGGCAGAGTGGACAGTGAGAGAGAGAGAGAGACAGAGAGAAAGGTCTTCCTTTGCCGTTGGTTTACCCTCCAATGGCCGCCGCAGCTGGCGCGCTGTGGCTGGCGCACTGCGCTGATCCGATGGCAGGAGCCAGGTACTTACCCTGGTCTCCCATGGGGTGCAGGGCCCAAGCACTTGGGCCATCCTCCACTGCCTTCCCGGGCCACAGCAGAGAGCTGGCCTGAAAGAGGGGCAACCGGGACAGAATCCGGTGCCCCGACCGGGACTAGAACCCGGTGTGCTGGCACCGCAAGGCAGAGGATTAGCCTAGTGAGCCATGGCGCCAGCGATAAAATTTTTAAAAATTGCAGACACAACTGTAGCATGACAGGTTCTCCATCCATCACCTCCCACCCATGCTGTGGTCCTCACTACCACTGTCTAGCAGGTAAACCACCTGCTAAACCCCTAAGGGTCTGCCTCCTAGGACAAATTATGGGGCAGGGTCCTGGACAAAGAGACTCTGAGCTCCTAAGGTCTGTGAGCAAGAGTTGTACTGGGGAGTGCTCTCCAAACCAAAACCTGGGACAGAGCTAGGGAAGTAGAACTGGGCAGCAGACATTGACCTGGGTCAAGGAGTGCTGAAGCTGGGTTGGCCCCTCGAAGAGATCCTGAATCAAAACGAGGGGCCTGGACTTTGCAGTGTTGCACCAATCATTGAGAGATGCAAGTTGCCTCTGGCGAGAGGACACAACCTCGAGCAAGATGACTTCCTATGGGTAGACATAATTCACTGAGAAGAACATAGCTGTGAACCAAGCAGCTAGGAAACAAGCAGCTCAGTGCTCAAAGGTAGCGCACCACGGTATCCACTGTAGCCTAGGTCACAAGCTTCCTTGCAAAGATACTGCAAACTCTTCTGTCCTATTGGGAATTATGAGAGAGAGTGCGCGCGAGAGCGAGCGAGCTGTCTTCTACTGGTTCACTCCCCAAATGTCCACAACAGCTGAGGCTGCACTGCAGAAGTGAGGACCTGGGAATGCAATCTAAGTCTCAACATGGGGGCAGGGACCCAACTACTTGAGCCATCACCACTGCCTCCATGGGTCTGCATTAGCAGGAAGTTACAATTGGCAGCTGGAGCCAGGAATCAAAACCCAGCACTCTGATGTGGGATGCAGATGTCCTAACTGACATCTAAACTGCTGGACCAAATGCCTGCTGTCTGAGCTAGTTTTTATTTCTAAACATTAATAAGCTTTCAAAACCTTTGCATGTCAAATATTGACTCTAACAAACATTTCTGACACCCTGATTTTAACTGGTCAATAAGAGAACGTTCAGTTAGGTAGTTACCTGTACTGTGGCAGTCCTGTCATTGCAATACCCAGTGTAAATCAAAAGTAAACATAGTTGTTGAAAATTCATAGAATCGGCCAGCGCTGCAGCTCACTAGGCTAATCCTCCACCTGCAGCACCGGTACTCCGGGTTCTAGTTCTGGTTGGGGCGCCGGTTCTGTCCCGGTTGCTCCTCTTCCAGTCCAGCTCTCTGCTGTGGCCCAGGACGGCAGTGGAGGATGGCCCAAGTGCTTGGGCCCTGCACCCGCATGGGAGACCAGGAGGAAGCACCTGGCTCCTGGCTTTGGATCAGCGCAGCCATTTGGGGTGTGAACCAATGGAAGGAAGACCTTTCTCTCTGTCTCTCTCACTGTCTAACTCTGCCTATCAAAAAAAATTCATAGAATCTGCATCTCTGCTTCAAGCCTTTTCCAAAGGCAATGGAGAAAGCCAGTATTTCCTCCAACTGCCCCAGCTGATTTGGTTGAATAATAACCAAAAGCCAAAAGAAACACTATTTTGCTCCAGAATGGATCAGGGAGATTCCCCTCAAGGCAGCCATGCATATAAACCCTGGCCCACAGTCTTGTGTTCCGGATGAAATAAGGAAGTGGCATGGATATATGTTAACCACAATTGGGAAGACTACATAGCACCTGTCCCCAGTTCCTTCTCCCCAGCGTCCTTATAGCAACAGTACAACTGTAGCGCATTCCTGAAACCAGCACAGGCCACACTGTGCTCAGAGCCTTCAGCAAAGTATTTCTTGTGCCCCCTTTGGGTAACAAATGCCCAATTATGGGGATAGAGGTGAGATGATGAAAGTCTCTGTGAGTCATTTAAATAAAGTTTGACGATGACTTTGGTAGTGATAAAGATCAAGATGGCAGTCAGGATGGTAAGAACATCACACCCATGAAGTCACTGTCCTGGACTTAATGCTCGCTATACCTGGTAGCTTTCTTTTCCTCCAATGTTGCTTGTAACACTCCAGCCCTCCCAGATATTACAAATGCTCAAGGAGGAGGGGAAGAGGCTGCAGGGAGGACAAGGCAAACCCATCAAGGTGCATATCCCACTAGCAATGTCATCTTCTCTTATCACAGCAAGCAGAGATCAGCATTTTAATATTTTATACCTATTATGGGTCACTGCTATGTGACAAAGCTTACATCTTCCCCCACCTGATCCACAAGAGGAGAAGGAAGCAGAAGAGAAAAAGTGCACATTGCATGCTAAGGGGCAGTGAGGGGTTAAGCCCCGCTATTCAATATCGTAGCCATCAGCCACATGTGGCTTTGTACACTTGACGTGTGGCTTGTGGAACTGAGAAACTGGATTTTCAATCTCATTTCATTTTATCAATTTAAAGTTAAATAACTACATGTGATGGGACAGCACAAAGTTAAGAGAAATAACAGAACTGGCTAAACAATTCACATTTCTCAGAGATCTTTGCTGAAGAGTCTCTCATTTGAGTCTCGTAACATCATACGTTGGGCAGGATGAGCAGGTGATATTATGCACGTTTTAACCAGACATAAAAAAGATAAAGTGACTCATTTAGAGTCATTAGGTTGTTTATGAGAGACGCATGCCTCCCAGTCCCAGGTTCTGACAACTGGCTCAGAGTTTCTCCATGATTCTGTGCAACAATAATACATAGCAACATAATTAATATGACACACTCCTTGTCATGTGCGGGGAAGCTCCTTACATCTGCTGCTCGGTGCTTGTCAAGAGTTTGCACATCCTAGTGCTCAAAGAAAATGAGCACAGAGATGGCACCTGGGGCCGAGTGGCTGAACTCCACCCCACTGCATGCTATCGGAGACAATCCATCAACACGGCTTGCACTTCATAATTGAGACGAAGATATGATGCCAAGTAATAGGGTAGATATTTAGTTCTGATTGTGTATAAAATTTCCAAATGTTTCATGAAAAACTTGAGCTTGCCTCCTCAGCCATATCTTTTTTATTTATTTATTTATTTATGGGGCTGATGCTGTGGCTCAGCAGGCTAAGCCTCTACCTGCAGCACCAGCATCCCATATGGGTACTGGTTCTTGTCCCAGCTGCTCCTCTTCTGATCTAGCTCTCTGTTACGGCCTGGGAAGGCAGCAGAAGTTGGCCCAATACTTGGACCCCTGTACCATATGGAGACCTGGACGAAGCTCCTGGATTCTGGCTCCTGGCTTTGGATTGGCCCAGCTCTGACCATTGTGGCCATCTGGGGAGTGAAACAACAGATGAAAGACTTCTCTCTCTGTCTCTCCCTCTCCCTGTCTGTAACTCTACTTTTCAAATGAATAAATAAAAAATTTTTTAAGAACATTTATTTATTTACTTTGAAAGGCAGAGTTACAGAGAGAGAGGACAAGACAGAGATCTTCCATCTGCTGGTTCACTCCCCAGAAGGTTAAGTTTTATGTTTCAAATGGCTACACACAATTTCTGACCCAGTCTTTTTTTTAAGGGTGATTGCTTCAATTCTTGTTGTTCACCATTGAAAAGAAATATTGTCCACCCAAACAGTCAATAGAAACTACAACCATCAGAATTGTGCCAAATAGGCAGCAAAAATATCTACAACCACTCAAAAATGTGTGAGTTGAAATTTTAATTTAAATAATTGAAAGATTCTATAAGGTCTTTCTTTGACAAACATAACATTGACACCATATAATGCTAGTATTTTGAACTTAAACATTTTAAAAATTTGTGAAGTAGAGAGGTGAGTATGAAGAGAAAGAGAGAAAGAGAGAGGGAGCGAGCTCCCATCTTCTGAGGCATTCCCCAAATGTCTAAACAGCTGAGGCTGGGCCAGGTCAAAGCCAGGAGCCAGCAACTCAATCTGGGCCTCCCCTCCAAGTACCCAACTATTGAGCCCTCACTGCTGCCTCCCGGGGTCTGCATTAACAGGAAGCTGGGGTCAGGAGCCAGAGCCAAGCACTCAGATGTGGGTCACAGGTGTCTTCACTGCTAGGCCACAAAGGTCCACCCCAAGCCAAACTTTTTTTGTATTCCATATTTTTTTAAGTTTTTTTTTTATTTGACAGGTAGAGTCATAGACAATGAGAGAGAGAGACAGAGAGAAAGGTCTTCCTTCTGTTGGTTCACTCCCCAAATGGCCGCTACAGCTGGCGCACTGCACCGATACGAAGCCAGGAGCCAGGTGCTTCTCCTGGTCTCCCATGCGGGTGCAGGGACCCAAGCACTTGGGCCATCCTCCACTGCCGTCCTGGGCCACAGCAGAGAGCTGGACTGGAAGAGGAGCAACTGGGACTAGAACCTGGCGCCGCAGGCGGAGGATTAACCAAGTGAGCCATAGCGCCGGCCCCTTGTATTCCATATTTAAAGTCATGGGGAAGTTCTAATCTGTGGGATGTACTTTGTTAGAGTGGTCACCTTGCAGCTGGTGCAGGTGACACTGGAAAAGGACACAGCAGCCACAGACAGAAGCCTCTGATCCAGGCAAAGGCAGACATTTCCCTCACTTGAAGCTGGGCACACGAGGAACACTGTGTCCCCCGCCAGGCTACCTGCTGGCCAGCACCTTGAACACCTGCAGCATGAACACCACCACGAGCCCCAGGAGCACCTTGCCTCTGAGTGGCAGGGGAACATTCTGCTGCTGGCTCCCACTGCGGGAGTTCAAACCGTGTGACAGTCCTCAGAACCTTGCAAGGAGTCACTCATCTTTCATCATGCCACATACCTGCAGGTGGGGCTGGCTTCCTGGGCATGCAAAAAATGGCACATGCGCAGAAGGACCCTGCACTTGGCCGAATGCTCTATCATCACTACATGGAAAGTCCTAACAATGTTTTAAGAAGAGATTTCACGTTTTCTTTTCACTGTGGGCCCCACAAACTATGTAGCCAGCCCCCACCTCCAACACCGCTAATGACCTAAGCCTGGTGGCTGGGACCTCAGCATCTCACAGACAACAGTACCTGGGCACACAGTAGGGTCACACCCTGCAAAATCTCACTGAATCCTTGCACCAGTCCCAGGAGGCCCTTCCCAGTAGCACACCCATTTTATAGATGTGAATATGAAGACTTAAAATGGCCAAATAACCTTTCCAAGACCAAACAGCTCTGGGGAGCTATTCCATTCTGTGTGGCTCTGGGACTGAGCTCCTAATCCTGCCAGCTTTTGGTCCTGGACTTCAGCCACTGGATCTCAGTTCCTAAGACTGGAAAAAGTAGCAAGGAAAACAACATGTTTATCACCTGAAATTGTAAGAAAAGAGCCAGATGGCTACACTGATAAGATGAAACTCAAAGGATTCTCCCAATTTTCACAGATATGAAATGGAAACTCAAGTGCGTTCTGGCATGTTCTTGATATCTAAGATTTGAAACATGAAAAGGTGACCAGCTTGGACAACTTCTGACTTGTAAATGCGGAAGAGTTGACTTAACAGCCTTCCAGGGAAGGGGCGGTAGGGTCCTGGCAGCTGCTCGTCACCAGCCAGTGCACACCTCAGAGTTGGATACATTTGCTGGGCCCAAGTCACCGTGGGCCTTGACTTCTTGACTTCTGACTTGATTCCAGCCTTGTGAAGGCCTGAGGCAAGGCTGTGGACATGCACTTGGCCTCCAGCCATCCCTGTGTGCACACACAGGCACATACATGTATATGCACACATCTACATGTATATAAATACACATACACGTGCATTCACACCTATCCACAGACACCTGCACACACATGAGGGTCCCTCTCAAAGCTTGTGGAAAATGGAATTTGAATTTTAAGGCAACAAATTCCCACATCCATGTATACTTGTAGAAGCATACACAGAATGCACACACTTCTACATACCACACATGTAGGTCCACATACATGTGCACATGCACCTATGCCATGCCATTTACATGACATACATGTGTGTGTTGCAATCACACATGTGCATATGTATTGCATACACTCATCTCCACACACACACGCACACACATACACATGTACACACAGAGATTCACACAGCTCAGGCAGGCTAGCCCTGCGCATGGAGCTGTGCTCAGCTCAGTCTACACACGACAGAACTCAGCACTCTTTCTCTAACAATTTCTCTGCACAAAAACAAACTCCCAGCCAAGTCTGCCATTCTTTCACGACCTGCAGCAACTTCCATCTGAGTGCTGCCAGACAGACCCTTGGACCGGACAGACAGCAAGCGTCAGAGGCCGCTGTCACTTCCCCTGTGAGTGCTGCTGATGTCCCAAGCAGGGGTCCTTAGTGCAGGCTGCCACGAAAGCCGGCACTGCCCTGGCCCTCTGCACGTTCTTGCTGAGGGGCCCAGCAGGGGGCACTTGGTTCTTTTTGTGAGCCCTTGCTCTCCCCAAGGCAGCCTCCTCTTCCCAGGACTGCCATTCACACCTCCAGACCCCCCTGCACTGCTGAGCAAAGGAGGGGAACAAAGACTTTATGACAAGTTTTATTAGCGATGCCTCCTGTGCTAAGTCTCTGAGACGGGTCAATGCTATTAACCCCATTTTACAGAGAGGGAGCCAGCCCCAGAGAGGTCAAATGCTCCCCTCCAGGTCACCCAGCATGTGCGGGGCAGAGCTAATTAGCCCCAGCTTGTCTGTGGGCCAAGGCACCAGGAGGACTTGTGCCACAAGATGCACAGGAGGCCACTCCAAGTCCTGGAGCTTGGACTTCAGGAAGCCAGAGATGGACCCAGGGTCAGCCCCCACATGCCCACTGTGTCCTGTCTCCCACCGTTTTCACTTAGGAGAATGCTTCAGTGCAGAGCTACAGGAGACTCTCGGGGCTTGCTGGGGCTGAGCACACACCAGCTGCTCAACTGGAGAGAGGTCGTGGCTTATCAAGAGCGGCAAGTAGCCATGAGACCTTCTGACACCACCAGCTGGGATCCAAAAAGAGACTGGATTATATTCTGCCTCGATTCCCCTCTCACCCGTGCCAGGATGGTCCCCACCCCCCACCCTGTACCCCCGCCAGCTGGATCACTTGCCCCAACAGGCCTAGGGCACGCTGCATCACCCACAGCGGGCTCCCTTCCTTCTGTCCACAGCACCTCGCATGAGGCTGGTACCTGCCCGCACAAAGGCCAAGAAAGGCACATCCCAGGCTGACTACAGACACACAAGCCCCAAAGGCCACCAACATCCGCCCTGAGAGCGGGGCCCCTCTGCCAACGCGGTGTGTGTGCTTGGCTATCCCAGGGCTACTGACAGCTGGCACAGCAGTGAGTGTGCTGGTGGCGGGCTGTCCTGGGAGGCAGCCCAGACCCTTGGTTGCCAGAGGCATGCACCTTTGCCAAATGCAACTCGCCCCAGCCAGTTCTGCAGGCTCTCAAGGCCTCGCAACTGTGGGATTCACAGGCTTCCCTATGGGGGCCGAAAGCACAGGCACGGTTGTCACCCAGGGGTCTCAGGTCCTCCATGCCCACCTCAGCCCTGTGAGGGCAGTGAGGAGCAGCAGGTGCACTTGGTGGAGCACAGAGGGCAGCCCTGTGCTCTGCGGCACCCTGCGGCCCCACAGCTCTCCCCGGGTGGAGCACTTCCATGGAGGCTGCCTTGGTGGCCGTCACAAAACCCAGGAGGCCAGGGCTGCAGCAACAGCGTGGGTCCCAGGCTGGAGGCCGGATGTTCAAGATCAAGGTGGCGGCAGGGCTCGACTCCTGTGGGGCTTCACTCCTTGGCTTGCAGACGGGCATCTTCGCATGGTCCTCCCTCTCTGTGTGCCCACATTTCCTTTCCTATAGAGACACCTATGTGGTGGGATGAGGACCCACCCTAATGGCCTCCTACTACCTTAATCACCTATTTTCAAATGCAGTCACATCCCGAGGTGCTGGCAGTTGGGGCCCACTGTGCAGTCCACAGCATCTCAGGAGGCCTGGGAGTCGGGGGAGACAGAGTCTGATGTCACAGTGGAAGCTGATGATGTCCTACGGGGCTGCAGCCAGGCGTGGGATCTGAGCTCTGCCAATGGATGCTCACATTCTGGACTTGGAGTCTGGCACGTGTGAGGCAGGTGCTGGGGCAAAGGGACACTGTCTCCCTTCGGTGCTGGGGTGGAGACCAACCAGAACAAGAGGTGGCGCGGCCGGCAGAATGGCGTTGCTGTTGGCACGCAGTGGAGTCAGGTGCTGTGACAGCCACGGAGATTCCCACTCCCTAAGCCGGGTTCTAGGCGTGGCTCCTGGCTGCTCCGGTTCTCTAAGATGTTGAGCTATGACTCTGTGTGCTGCCTGGGATGCCTTCTTGTAGGTTCCTTTTCTTAAAGAAGCTAGGGCTGATTTCTGTTGCCACTGAGAACCCTAACTCGTAAGGAAAGGAGGCTTTTCACCTGACCTCCATCTGACTGCAAACAAGGATGGGAATGAAGTCAACTTTTAGTATACTCCAGGAACAAAAAAGACTGCTTGTCAGTTGCATAAAGAAAGCAAAGTTTGGGGGCCGGCACTGTGGCATAGTAGGTTAAGCAACCGCCTGGGGTGTTGGCATCCCTTATGGGCACTGGTTCGAGTCCTGGCTGCTCCACTTCCAATCTAGGTCTCTGCTGGTGCCCTGGGAAAGCAGTGGAGGAGCTCCAGACATTTGGGGAGTGAACCAGCAGATGGAAGACCTCTGTCTCTCTCTGTAACTCTGCCTCTCAAGTAAATAAATCTAAAAAAAAAAATCGAAGTTTTACCTCCTGTGCAATCTTGATAAAAAACACTCCCCCTCAAGAACCTACTGTGGCTCCCCATCGCCCATGGCTTCATGTTGTCCTGCCTATAAGAACTTTCATGACATGGTTTCTGAACATGCAACCCATACCAGGCCCTGCTGCGGACACTGTCCACTGTCAGCCGGCTCTCCTACTTGACACAGCGCACCCCCAGTTAGGTGCACTGGCTTCCACGTCACACTGCATGGGATTCGGACAGAATCCGGCCCTGCTGCTTTTTGGTGGTGTGACCCGGGCTCTGTGTGCCTCACTTTCCTCGTGTATACGAGAGAGGTACACAGGGTCAGCATTTGGCTTGACTTGGCAACATGAGTCTGAAGCAGCAGCTGGGAGAGCGCAGGCCCAGGACTAGCAGCAGCACCATCAGCTGGGAACCTGTGCGAAATGCAGACTCCCAGGCCCGGCCCAGCCTTTCCAGGTCAGGCACTCGGGGGCGGGGGGGGGGGCAACAGTCTGATGTAACGCGGACTCCAGCAGATGCTGACCTAGCCCGCTGGGGAGCCACTCCTGTAGGCCGACACTGCTTCCGTCCTGCTGGTGACTGGCTTGAGGGCAGACGAGCCTGACACCGGCACTCAGTGTACAGGCTGCTGTGGCTTCCAGAACAGAAACCACCGGCCGCCAGCCTCTTCCTGGGAGAGTAAGAGGAAATGACACGCCCTGCAGTCACCTGGGGAAGGCTGGGCCACGAGGCACCCTGAGAAATGAGAGGCGGAGCCAGAGCTGTGACAAACTCAGGGGACTTTAGATAGCCACCTTCACCGACCAGGGAAGGGCCTTAGGTCTCAGCTGATCCGAGCAAGGTTTCTGTCACCCGCAGCCAAAAGAACTCCAGGCTTGCTGGGAGGTGAGACTGACACGCAAAGCCCTTAGCACAGTATCTGACCCGCGGGGAATGCACCGAACAGCTTGCCACGGTTGCTGTGGAATACACAGCAGGTGCACCAGAACGACTGTAACTTGCTCAAGTCTCATCCTCTGGCTGTGTGCACACTGTCGCTTGCCACGGCTTTCCAAATCTTGCCACCTTCTTCTCTTTTCTTTTTATTTCATTTTTAATTGGCAAATAATTATATATGAAGGTATTTCAAATCATTTATGAGAAAATGGAATTAAAAGATTAGTTTACTCAGCTGTGAAAAATTTTAGAACAATGCATAGTTTTTTAAAAAGATTTATTTATTTATTGAAAGGCAAAGTTACAGACAGGCAGAGAGAGAGAAAGAGAGGTCTTCCATCCACTGGTTCACTCCCCAAATGACCGTAATGGCTGGAACTGGGCAGATCTGAAGCCAGGAACCAGGAGCCAGGAGCTTCTTCCGGTCTCCCACGCGAGTGCAGCGGTCCAAGGACTTGGGCCATCTTCTACTGTTTTCCCAGGCCATAGCAGAGAGCAGGATTGGAAGTGGAGCAGCCAAGACTTGAACCGGCGCCCATAGGGGACACAGGCACTGCAGGCAGCCACTTTACCCCCTATGCCACAGCAGCAGCACCCATGCATAGTTTTTTTATAGTACACATTTCACATGAATTTTAAAATGTTTATTTTATGTATTTGAGAGACAGGGGAGACAGAGTTCCTATCCACTGGTTCACTCTCCAAATCTCTGAAACCACAAGCTGGGAAACTAATCCAGGTCTCCAGCTGGGGTGGCAGGAACCCAGTTAACTGAGCCGTCACCTGCTGCCTCCCAGCAGGAAGCTGGAATTGGCAGTAGAGCTGGGAATCAGAAGCAGCCACTCCTGGGGCTGGTGCTGTGGCCTGGGAAGGCAGTGGAGGATGGCCCAGGTGCCTGGGCCCTGCACCCACATGGGAGACCAGGAAGAAGCACCTGGCTCCTGGCTTTGGATCAGCATAGCAGCCATCCGTTTGGTGAACCAACGAAAGAAAGACCTTTCTCTCTGTCTCTCTCTCTCACTGTCGAACTCTATCTGTCAAATAAATTTAAAAAAAGAAGAAGAAGCAGGCACTCCCATGTGGGATGTGAGTGTCTTAACCTCTGTGTCAAATGTCCACCCATCCACGACGGTTGTAAAGACCACTCACAATTTCCTGGGTGCAATTGATGTTTTGATACATGCATACGTTTTGGTATGATCAAACCAGGTTAATTAACATATACATCACCTCAAATATTTATCATGTCTTCCTGGTGAGAACATTTAAAATCCTCTTGGCTATTTTGAAATATCTAGCACACTGTTAACCGCAGCCACTGTGCAGTGAGGTTCAACATTAGATCTTATTTCTCCTGCC
Organism: Oryctolagus cuniculus; assembly: GCF_964237555.1. NCBI lineage: Eukaryota > Metazoa > Chordata > Mammalia > Lagomorpha > Leporidae > Oryctolagus > Oryctolagus cuniculus. The sequence continues at coordinate 48,138,605 of NC_091433.1, read as the reverse complement.
AAACTGTAGCTTTGCACCATCTGCTGACTTCACCCTCACTGCATGCATTCATTTGCCCTCTGTCAGGGCCCACCTCAAATCGAAGCTCCTTGGAATCTCTTAAGAAGTACTGCACTAGGGCCAGCGCTGTGGTCTTAGTGGCTAATTCTCTGCCTGCAGTGCCAGCATCCCATATGGGCACTGGTCATGTCCTGGCTGCTCCTCTCCAGATTCAGCTCTCTGCTATGGCTTGGGAAAACAGTGGAAGATGGCCCAAGTGCTTGGTCCCCTGCATCCATGTGGAAGACCTGGAGGAAGCCTCTGGCTCCTGGTTTCAAACTGGTCCAGCTCTGGCCATTGTAGCCATCTGGGGAGTAACCAGCGGATGGGAGACCTTTCTCTCTGTCTCTCCCTCTGTCTATAACTCTGCCTCTCAAATAAATAAATAAAATATTTAAAAGAAGAAGAAGAGGAGGAAGGGGAGGGGGAGGAAGAGGAGGAGAAAGAAGAACTGTGCCCTTGCTACCCCATGACTGAAGCTTTGTTCCCTCCCGTGTCTCAGCTGCACCTACTTTGGCACAAGCCACCATTCAAGGATGTGGAGGACACTCTCCACGTCAGCGCTCCTAAGACGAGAGGAGCAACTGCGACGTTTAGAAGGACGTTGGGAAGCAAGTTAAGGACACTGCTCCACCTTGAAGGCGTCTTGAAGGCATCGGGAGCCGCTGATGGGCTTTATGGAAGAGTGCGCGATCAGTGGCCGTGTGGGAAATACCTCCCTTGTGTTCTACCTTTGTCATGGCTGTACTTCTGCTCCTCCCTCTGCCCCCGCTAGCCCATCTCCCCCAACCCTCACCTCCCTCTCTTCTAGTGTTGAGATCCTGTCAAGACATTGGCTGTCCTCTGCCAAGGTCAACTCTCTCCAGGGCTGCTCACCTCCTGTGGGGTCAGCTCTCTGCTCTGCCTCCTTGTGGCTCCGCCCCCCATCCACCTCCTCGCCCTCCTCCACGCAGGATTACGCTTACTCTCTACCAGACTGAAGCCGACAGACAGAAGTACCCTTTCCTCCACCTGCTGCTGCCACTAGCTTCTGTTCTCTCCCCTGCTCCCCTCCACCCGGCCTCCAGAACCGAGTCACTGTCCCTGTCCCCACTTCCTTCTGCCCCCCGTGCGCCTCGGGCTGGCCGCTCCCTGTTCTCCCGAGACGGCTTTCTCCAAGATGAGCAATCTAAGCACAACACAACCCCTGAGCTGGGCAGCCCCATCCCCCCCACCCCCGGGCAACCCTGGCCTCACTAGAAGCGTCTCCCCTTTGCTTGCATGACCCTGGGAGCCCCGCACCTCTCTCACCATACTCACCCTGCCTACTCCTCTGCCTCCGCCCTTTCCACCTTCACTCCTTGTCTTCCTCCTTCCATGGCCTCTCCCTGAGTGAAGTCACCTGCACCCACAGTTTTGACTATGGCTTCTCTCTAGCAAGACGAAGTCCCATGTGTGCCTGTGGCCTAACCTCCCACCCGAGTCCCAGAGCTGGGGACTGGCTCTTTCCTTACAGTTCCATCATGCTTCTCTCTCAGTCAAGAACCTCTAGCTGCACCTGTTTGTCCACAGAAGAGAAGGATATCACTGAGTTGTAGAATCATAAATTGGAAGGGGACAGGATTATTGTCTTGTCAAAACTCTGATCCCATGTGAGATACCCACCATAATACTTGTGGAAAGATTGTCATCTTGCCTTCACTTAAATGTTCTGAGTGATAGGGGGCACACCATGTCACAAAGTATCTTGTTCTATTTAAGATAGGTATTAAATGATTTTTAGGCTCTGCTACCTAGTGGTCCCAAACGCTAGACTCCCTTAATGCAATTTGGTCTTGCTTTCCTCTTCTGCCTCACATCTTTACCCACATGGGACCATTTCCTGCTGCAACACTCTTGCTTATGCCGACTCTCAAACATCTCAGCTTCTCATCCTTTTTTTTTTTTTTTTTTTTTGACAGGCAGAGTAGACAGTGAGAGAGAGAGACAGAGAGAAAGGTCTTCCTTTACCGTTGGTTCACCCTCCAATGGCCACCGCGGCCAGCGCACTGCAGCCGGCGCACCACGCTGATCTGAAGCCAGAAGCCAGGTGCTTCTCCTGGTCTCCCATGCAGGCATGCCAGCTTATTCAGGAACTTTTTCCTGATCTCACCAACTAAATGCTCTCGCTCCACTCTTGAAATCCCAACCCACTTTGTTTACATTTCTTACTCACCTATTTATCATTCTGTCCATCCACTCACTATCTGTCCATCCATCCTCTATCGTTCTACCATCTATCTACCATGCACCATCCATCTACCATCTACTCATTCACCCATCATCCTTCTATCAACCACCTCTTCACCCCCCAACTATCCACCCACTATCCATCCATTCATCTACCATCCTTCCACCAACCGTCCACCCACCCACCCTCCATCCAACCATCCACCCATCCACTCTCTATCCATCCAACCATCCACCCACCCACCCACCTTCTATCCATCCATCCAACCATCCATCCACTCACCATATATCCATCGACTATGCGTGCATCCATCTATCCATTCATCCACCATGCATCCATCCATCCACCATCCATCCATCCATCCACCCTGCAGTATTTCTTGAACTCACTCACTAGCACAGACTCTGTGCTGAGCACTGGAAACACAGCAGGGGCAAGGCATGGAGGAACTTGTGGACTTCCGGAAAAGGCAGACATTAAATGCTGGTTACCATACAGAGGCAATGAGTGCAAGAAAGGGAGAACTTGGGGATGCATTGGGAGGACGTAACGGGAAGATCTAGCCAAGTCCAGGTTAGGATCAGCTCCCTGAAAATGTAACACTACACTGAGACACAGAGGATGAATGCCAGTGGGCATCCAGCAAAGAGAAGGGGTCCTCCGGGTGTCAGGAATCATCAGGAGCAAAGGCCTGGATATGAGTCAGTGTCATCACTCAGGGATGTGAAGGAAGTTGTCCACAGCCAGCGCTCATCAGACAAGAGGAACAACTGCAAGACACTTTGAAGGATGTCAGAAAGAAAGTTGAGAACGCTGTTCCACCTTGAAGCATCGGAAGCCACTGAGAGCTTTATGGAAAAGCGGCACAGTCAGTCTATCATGTTGAGAATGCCTCCCTCGTGCTCTGCCTTTGTTATGGCTGTACTTACGGCTCCTCCCACTTCCCCTGTAGAATTTTAACTTTCTTGCATGCCACTCTATGCCCTTTCAGCCCTCCTAATGCCTAACTCTAGGGTGGAGGGCAGATCAGGTGCTTGCAGAACTGAAATAAAATATCTTTAGTCACTCTAGTGGCTATAGAAAAACTAATAATCATATGAGTACAGACTACAAAGCCAAAAAGGACCACAGTAAGTTAAAGAACACATTTGCTAACTAAAATATTAAAAACTGACATGGGTGTTTGGCTCAGTGGTTAAGATGCCACATCCCATATCATAGTGCCTGGGTTCAAATCCTAGGTCCACTTCCAATTCCAGTTTCTTGCAAATGTGCACCCTAGGAGGCAGTGGCAGTGGCTGAAGTAGTTGGGCCCCTGCCACTCATGGGAGTTCCGAATTGGGTTCCTGGCTCCCGCTTTTGGTGTGGGCCAGCCCTGGCAGTTGTGAGCACGTGGGAAGTGAACCAGCTGATGGAAGATCTCTCTCCCCACCCTCCCTTTCAGCTGAATAAAAACGCTTTAAACATATTAAAAATTAGGAAGCACCTTCTTGAGTACCAAAAGGAATTGGGGGCACATGGGTTAACCCTTTGAGATGGATGTCTCTGGGACAACTCCTCTCTCAGGGTGGGGCTAGATGGGGTCCTCCTGTCCTGCCCCTTCTTTGGGCCTCCACCTGTGTCATTTCTTTGTTTTAATCAATGTGCAATTAGGAGGCAGAGGATAGCGGTGGAGGAAACCAAGACTGCCTATTCAGGAAGTCTCTGCAACTTTGCTGTAAATGTAAAAGAAATACCCAAAAACGTGTACTTAACGGGAATAGGAAGGAGGACAACTGCCCTGCTCTTCCCAGGGCAGGGCAGCGCTGGTCACCTCTGGGTGTGAGGTGGGAGGAGAGCTCCGTCCCTTGGCCCAGCAGCAGGGCCAGGAGCAGAGGACACCAGGCCTGGACCCCCTCCCGCGGTGCTGCCCCTACACAGCCAAACGGGTGGCAAGCACTGCCAAGGATTTCCAATTCATTGCTCTAAATGCACAGTGCCATTTGTGAGTCAACACACATCTTAGAAACAGATAAATATCACATAAATCAGGGAACACGGGCATTTTTGTCCTACCTTTTGGGGGAAGCAAGCTAAGTATGAGGTGGCAGAAAGAAAGGAATTATTCTAGTGGAGACTGAAATATCTAGGTGAGGATTCAATAGGTTTTGTGGTAATTTGCCTCCAGGATACTGGCATTAATACTAAAAGCGGCCTCTTTGCCAAGATCGGGGCAATTTTCCTGGACTGGGGCGCCATCTAGTGGACATTTGCTCATCTTCAGGCGTCCGCACGGCGGCGCCGCGCCTGATCCCGATGGCAGCGTGGCCGGCCGGGTCCCTTCGACTCCAGGAGGTGCTTTTTTTAGGAGGAAAAGCCTTTCCTGCTATTTCTTTTTACAATTCCAGAGACACGGCTTGCGCGTATCAGCCGGCCATTCGGACCTGCTTTCACAAAGCTTCGGGTGTGCGCTCCCACTCCCGGATTCTGGCGGTCGGTGTGTTTTTATGATGGGCTCCTTTGCCAGGCAGCCCAGGTGTGCGGGCGTGAGCCGCGCGCGGCCGGGCCAGAGGCCACCGCGTCCAGCAGACCACCCACACCGGGCTGTGGGGCCGCCATTTTCTCCGGCCGGGCCCGACGGGCAGCTGGTCTGAGCCTCGCCAGGGGCCTCGGCATGGCTGGTCAAGACGCAGGGGCTGGGCCCGGAGCCCGGAGCGGTGTCCCTGGCGATTCGCTGCCGCCGCGGCACCAGCCCAGCACCCTGTGTGCACGCAGAGCGCCCAGGATCGCCCGTGCTCCGCTGGCTCATCACTGTGCTGAATTTGATTAACACGGATCTTCCACCGCGGGTCATTTCTGCGGGACCCACTTGGCAAGGGAGGAAGCCCTTTGGTGGTTCCCAAAAGGAAACAGGTGACATTTGAAAAGCACACCCCTTGCCTTCCAGAAATCTAGGTCTTAGGAGTAATTAACTGAACGAAACGCATTTTGTTTCAACATTGTCTTATTCACAGGAGTATATTTGAGGAAAGAGGATGTTTCTTAATCAGGAAGGGGCTGAAAACTCATAGAGTTTTCTGAGAGTTTCAGAAAAAAAAAATATAGGTGCTATCTCTAGAAAAATATGCTACGGTTTGGTTCACTGCCTCCCCCTTAGGGCTTAGAAGCTCTGTCCCTAGAGACGCTTCTGTGGCTCCTGGGCTTCTCTTCATCCAGCCTTTCTCTCCAGTTCAGGCTCGTTCAGGGGAATCCCGAGTGGTTGCCAGGTGCCAGGCACTGGGCTAGGTGCTGAGTATACAAAAATAAATAGACCTCGCAGACTTCAAGGGATCTTAGAACGTTTTCTCGTTTTATTACTTTTCCTCCAAAGACCTCATGTTTTGAAAGCAGTAATTCATAACTTTCAATTATTGGTCTGTTTTTCCATGAGCTAACTGACATCAGTGCCATGAAGCACCCAGGGCTTTGCACATAGACTCTGGCACATAACAGGTGCTCAATTAATGTTTGCTCCATTCTACTGACTTGAGCTGATAAAATTCTCATCAAAAGTTAAAAAATGGTCACTAGCTAGGGTTTCGTCATGGGTGAACATTCTTCTAGTGGATAAACCATTTTCTGGTTGGCCTTCCGAAATACTGGGACTAATCTCTGGACACTGCTTAATTGGAGAGCCCCGGCTGCCAAGAGCCAAGGTCTAGAAACTCAGAGTTCGCTGTCTTTGAAAAGGGCTCCTCGCCTTCTGGAATTTTGATGGTTCAATAAAATAATGTTTTGTTAACAAGAGAAAGGCTCAGATAAACCTCACTCTCATAGCAGACCAAAAGCAAATCAGAAGGATTATGTTTTGTTGTTGTTTTTTGTTTTTGTTTTTGTTTTTTTAAATGAAAGAAAAAAAGAGGAAGGGAGGGAGGGAGGGAAAGCAGGCTAACAGCAAACTAGGAATAGAGGGGCTCTTCCTCAACCAGACCATCTACCAGGAACAGCTGGGGCTGGTGCTATGGCACAGTGGGTCAGGCAGCACCAGCATCCCATGTGGGCACCGGCTCAAGTCCAGGCTGCTCCACTTGCAATCTGGCTTCCTGCTAACACATCTGGGAAAGTGGTGGAAGATGGCCCAAGTGCTTAGGCCCTTGCATCCACATGGGAGACCTGGATGAAGTTCCTGGCTCCTGGCTTCAGCCTGGCCCAGCCATGGCCATTGCAGCCATTTGGGGAGTGAACCAGTGGATGGAAGGTAGGTCTCTCTCTCTCTCTCTCTCTCTCTCTCCCTCTGCCTTTCCAATAAATAAATCTTAAAAAAAGAAAAGAAAAAAGAAAAAACCCTACAGCTAACATGATATTTATTGGTGAGAGACTAGAAACTCTCATTAAGATCAATAAGAAAGCAATCCTTCTCATCACCATTTTTTTTTTTTTTTTGACAGGCAGAGTGGACAGTGAGAGAGACAGAGAGAAAGGTCTTCCTTTGCCGTTGGTTCACCCTCCAATGGCCGCCGCTGCAGCCGGCGCACCGCGCTGATCCGATGGCAGGAGCCAGGAGCCAGGTGCTTTTCCTGGTCTCCCATGGGATGCAGGGCCCAAGCACCTGGGCCATCCTCCACTGCACTCCCTGGCCACAGCAGAGAGCTGGCCTGGAAGAGGGGCAACCGGGACAGAATCCGGCGCCCCGACCGGGACTAGAACCCGGTGTGCCGGCGCTGCAAGGCGGAGGATTAGCCTAGTGAGCCGAGGCGCCGGCCCATCACCATTTTCAATATCATGACGGAAGTGCTAGCAATGCAAGAAAGACAAGAAAATGAAATGAAAGGTATACAGATTAGGAGGGCAGACATAAAACTGTCTTTGTTCACAGATGACTTCATTGTCTATGTCAAAAATCTGAAAGAATTCACACACACACACACACAGGCACAAATTCTCAGAACTCATAAGCAATAGACATAGCAAGGATGCAAAGTAGTATACAAAAATCAGTTGCTTTCCTATTTATTAGCAATCAACGAGGGGGGTTTGAAGTTAAAAATGCAATTCTATGTACATTAATTAATACCCCCAAAATGAAATACTTACGAGTAAATCTAACAAAATATGTGAAAAGAGAGATCTGAGAAGAACTTTACAACTTGGTAAGAATTGAAGTGCTGAATCAGTGAACTGTCCATGCGCGTGGGTAGGAAGACCCGATGTTGTCAGGGTGTCGTGTCTTCCCTAGTGGATCTGTGGGTTCCCCGCAATCCCGGCCCGAAGCCCAGCGAGTTCCTGCATGGGTGTTGACACCCTGGCCCTGCAGTACTGCGAGGAGGGAGAAGATGCAGGAGAGCAAGCCCTACAGTGAGGGAGAACCACGCTGGAGCGCTGACAGCACGAAGCTGCAGCCATCACGTCAGTGTGGCGCTGCAGAGAACAGGCAAATGGGCCACTGGAAGAAGAGAGAGGCCAGGAATGCACTCATAAACGTGTTTCACTCACTCACAGTCAAGAAACAAAACCACAGAAGGGAGCAGAGGTAGGCTTTTCAACAAGTGCCGCCAGATCAACTGATCATCCACAGGCCACAAAGAGTGGGAACACAGCCCTCACCACCTTAACAGAAATTAACTCAAATATGGGTCACATGGGGGGGGGGGGCGCTGTGGTGCAGCAGGTTAACGCCCTGGCCTGAAGCGCCGGCATCCCATATGGACTCCGGTTCGAGACCCGGCTGCTCCACTTCCAGTCCAGCTCTCTGCTATGGCCTGGGAAAGCAGTAGAAGATGGCCCAAGTCCTTGAGCCCTGCACCTGCACGGGAGACCAGGAGAAGCACCTGGCTCTTGGCTTCGGATCAGCGTGGTACGCCGGCCACAGCGGCCATTGCGCGGTGAACCAACGGAAAAAAGGAAGACCTTTCTCTCTGTCTCTCTGTCTCTCACTGTGTACTCTGCCTGTCAGAAAAAAGCCTGAATGTCAGTGGAGTGAGTCGGTGTCATGGCGACAGAGCGTTGGGGCCGCAGTGGAGGGGCTGGCAGAGCAGTGTGACCGTGTGGGAGACAGGCTGAGGAGCACCACGTGGCCAGCCAGGGACAGGCTCTAAGAAGAGCAGCAGATGCTGCTGCTACTTAGCCTCCTCCCGCGGAGGAAGGAACCAACAAGAACCAGATGGGACTCGGGACCATTTCCCAGTACTTTTGCTTCCCAGGGGATCCTGGGCTCTTCAGGAAGCTCAAAGCAGTAGGTCAATTAGAAGCCAGACAGGATCCCAACAATGTGTATTGAATTCACTCTTGGAGAAGAGAGTCCTGCGAAATGGAGATTGGGGCCAGTGTTGTGGCATAGCAGGTAAAACCACCATCTGCAACAACAGCATCCCATATGGGCACCAGTTAGTGTCCTGGCTGCTCCGCTTCCAGTCTGGCTCCCTGCTAATGGCCTGGGAAAAGCTGTGGAAGATGGCCCACGTGCTTGGACCCCTGCACTCATGTGGGAGACCTGGAAGAAGCTCCTGGCTCCTGACTTCAGCCTGGCTCCACCTTGGAGGTTGCAGACACTAGGAGAGTGAACCAGCAGATGTAAGATCTCTCCCTACCCCCTCCCCCGTAACTCTAAACGTCAAGTAAATAAATAAACCTTAAAAAAAAATGGAGCTTGGGCTAGCACACTAGGCTTATTTTTCATAGAGCTGATTGGATGTTGAGGATCTAATTCCTGAGCTGGTCTAGATATAAGAATGGAAACCAGCAGTAGACCTACTAGCAAGATAAAAGGGAAGATAACCCAGGGAAATGAGGGAGAGAATAACATCAGCCATTATTTGGATGAATATGTGAGTGACGGGCTCAAGAACAGGTCTCAAGAGAGGGAAAATGTCCTTCTGGGAGGAGACACAAGTATAAGGGGGAGTTGGAATGTCAGGGAGAGCAAAACTTCCCTGTCCCAGCAGAGCCCTGAGGGGAATCACAAGGTGCCCAGGGAAGGATCCAAGGAAACAGTGAGCCCAGCAACTCCAAGTGGAGGGCGGGGGGAGACCGAGGGGAGGAGGAGGAGGGAAATAGAAGTGAGGGGAGAAGGGGGAGAAGGGAGAGAAGTGGAGAGTGAACATTTAAGGAGCCGAGGAGCTCCCTTGGATGCTGAAGACCTCTCTTGAAGCCACCATTGGCTCGGGCACAGCTCCGTGTGGCAGGTAACAACATGGCAAAGCTTGGCGTGTTCATGTTCCTTTCTTTTCAAATCCCTTCCTAAAGCAGGTATGAGTGCTACTTGCAAGGGGCCTATCCAGCCACGGGGTGCAGGCAGTGTACCTCCCGGGCTCCTAGCTAGGACTTGCACTCAAGCAAAGTGTGACAAACAGATGCTGCCATCCCCCAGGCTCTCAGAACACACTGTTTGCCTGGCTCGTCTGCCTGCGCTTTGGCCTTAACTCCTATTTCCCATGACTCTTACCCCACTTCCCCTCGGGGCCTGTGTCCTGCTGAACCCAGCCTGCTTGGCTGTGTTCCCAAAGCCTTCATTAGCACTCGCCCTTCCCCTGGGAGCCCGAGCTCACTGCCTGTTCCCGGTTTCACCGGCCCTTGGTAGGATAATGTTGTGATGTGTGGCTATCTCAGAACCATGGCTCAGCCCCAGCTAATGTCTCATCATTGCCTGCTGCCGGGAATCCATCCAGCTGTGTGCACCAGCCCTGGCTAAGACTTCCAAGTTTCAACTCTCAGCAGATTCAAGCCCGAGTTGGCCATGCAACTGCAATACAGTGGGGCAAGTGTTCTGCAGCACGTGCTGTATTTGGTGGGAGACCCTCCCCAACAGGGTGGCGGCCACTATCTAAGGAAACAGAGCACCTTCCATGCCGCTCACACCCACCTCTGCTGTCTTCCCATGCTGCTCCAGCTTTGTTCTAGATGTCCCTCAAGTTATAACACACACCTTACATCCATATGGCTGTCTTTAAAACAATCTGAGAAGTCCAGGTTATTTCCAATGCACTACTTATTTCAGAGGATAAAAAATACAACCTCAGAAGAGTAAATAAACTCAACTGATAGAGCTGTAATTTTCTGATAAGCGGGAACTCCTGATTTCTTTTTGGCCCACTGCCTTGGCAAGAGAGTGCCACTCAGCAAGGAATAAGCTACGTGTTACAGAGGTGCAGAAAAATAAAACAGGGAGAAGATGGAATTATGTTGATTACTGGTATGAGAAATGCTTTGGATCCCACAAATTATTCTCATAAAAACAGGAAAGAAAGTGAAGATACAAAATCATTAGGATAAAACTATCTTGGTTCCTTTTTGAAATAAATATCTGAATACATTTTCAGGTAGACAATGATCTACAATATCATATAACTGAAATTTTAGAAAATAATTTTATTTATTTTTTATTTATTTTTAACTTTTATTTAATGAATATAAATTTCCAAAGTACAGCTTATGGATTACAATGGCTTCCCCCCCATAACGTCCCTCCCACCCACAACCCTCCCCTTTCCCACTCCCTCTCCCCTTCCATTCACATCATGATTCATTTTCGATTCTCTTTATATACAGAAGATCAGTTTAGCATACATTAAGTAAAGATTTCAACAGTTTGCTCCCACACAGAGACATAAAGTGAAAAATACTGTTTGAGTACTAGTTATAGCATTAAATCTCAATGTACAGCACACCAAGGACAAAGATCCTACATGAGGAGTAAGTGCACAGTGATGACTCCTGTTGTTGACTTAACAAATTGACACTCTTGTTTAGGAGAGAGTCAGACAGAAAAAGAGGGAACTCTCATCCAGTGATTCACTCTCCAAATGCCTGCTGTGGCCAGGGCTGGGCCAAGACGAAGGCTGACCCCAGGAGCCAGGAATCAGTCCAGGTTTCCCACACAGGTGGCAGCAACCCAATTACTGGAGCCATCATGGTGGTCTCTCAGGGTCTGCACTAGCAGGAAGTTGGAATCAAGGACCAGAACCAGGGACTGTCCCCAGGCATCGCTCGCACGCAGCATCCTATCTGGCAGCCTAGCTCCTAGGCCAGATGCTTGTTGCGTTTAATTGAACTTTAGACTCGTGAGGGTACTTCAAACGTTCATGAAGAAATGGAATTAAAAGGCAAGCCCATTTGGGTGCAAAAAATGTTTGAAAGCCATGCATAGTGTTTTCATAGTACACAGTTCCCATGAACTCTCTGAAGGCCCTGCGTATTTTTAGGAAAATTGCAAATTAAAAACTTACAATAGTACCCTACTGAAAGAAGTAATTCCAGCATATGCCAGATGATCAAAATGATTTCGGCTTGATGGCTTCCTTCCTATGGGCTCCAGTGCAGGGGCTGCAGATTCACAGTGATGAATCATAGTGGTCCTCAAGTAGTGCCACGGGGCTCACCTTCTTACATGTACCAAATTCTTGGTCTCTAATCCCAGTCACTCAGATTCAATGGTCTGGATTGGGAGCTCGAAGTCCACATGTTGAACAAGCACACCAGATGATTCTAACGCACATGGTCTTTTACAGGCTTGGGGAGGGGGGTGAGGTGCTGTGAGGGGCCACAGTTCCTTCTGAATCACTAAGATGTATTTTAAGGTTGGAAAGCTAGTAACCCCTCATGAGTCACAGGTAACAGCCCTTATAACAGCAGTCGGCATACTCGATATAAAGCAACTCCCTGCCTAAGCATGTTGGACAACCGGTACCCTGAGTGTTCCCGAGTCAATATGCCCACTGGAGAATGGGCACAGCTGACTTGCTACGTGCCTGAACTCTACCCACCCACTCACTAGAGCAAACTTCAGAATATGCATCTCTGGGGCCAGCGCTATGGCACAGCGGGTTAACACCCTGGCCTGAAGCGTCGGCATCCCATATGGGCGCCGGCTCTAGTCCCGGTTGCTCCTCTCCCAATCCAGTTCTCTGCTATGGCCTGGGAAAGCAGTAAAGGATGGCCCAAGTCCTTGGTCCCCTGAACCCACATGGGAGACCCGGAGGAAACTCCTGGCTCCTGGCTTTGGATCGGCGCAGCTCCGGCCGTTGCGGCCATCTGGGGAGTGAACCAGCGGATGGAGAGCCTCTCTCTCTGTCTCTACCTCTCTCTGGAACTCTGACTTTTAAATAAATAAAATAAATCTAAAAAAAAAAAAAAAAGAATGTGCATCTCCTAGGTTCTCCTCCACAGCTGGAGCCGCTAACCCCATCTGCCCCTTCCATTCTATGCCCTCCCCGACCAGACTGCAGCTACTTTCAAAGGAGTTCCGTCAGCACTGGCCATCAGGGAAGTGAGCTCTTCCAGCTTAGAATACCTCCCTCAGGTTTGACGAGCAAACTTGATTCTCTCCAAAGTCAACCGACCGATTCAGAGAGTACCAGCTCTTGCCTTTTAGCTTGAATCCATCGCTCCTTCTTCAGATGCACCTGGTACAACCACAAGTATTCTGCAGCCCTTTATCCTCAACTGTTTACAGCAGTTATTCTCAATCTTGGCTGCCGTTAGCATCATTACAGAAACTTGTACATATCCCAAGTACTGGGGTGGGCATTGGGACACAGTGGGTTGAGCCACTGGTTGGAACTCCCACTTCCTATATTGGAGTGCCTAGGATCCAGCTTCCTGTTAATGCATACCATGGGAGGCCGACGATGATGGTTCCAGTGCTTGGGTCTCTACTACCTACATGGGAGACCCAGATGGAGATCCAAATCCCTGGTTTCAGCCTGGCCCACCCCAGGTTGTTGTGGGCATTTGGGGAGTGAACCAGGTGATCTCTTTCTCTCTCTCTCTCTCTCTCTCTCTCTCTCTCTCTCTCTTTCTCTCGCTCTCTCTCTCTCCCCTTGTCACTCTGCCTTTCAAATAAATAAAAATATTTTTAAAAATATCGAGTACTGGGTCAGTGTTGTGGCACAGTAGGCTAAGCCTCCGCCTGGAATGCTAACATCCCATACGGGTGCCAGTGCATGTCCCGGCTGCTCCTTTTCTGATCCAGCTCCCTGCTATGGCCTGGGAAAGCAGTGGAAGATGGCCTAAGTGCTTGGGCCCCTGTACCCATGTGTGAGACCTGGAAGAAGCTCCTGGCTCCTGGCTTTGGATAGGCCCGGCTCCAGCCCTTGCAGCCATCTGGGGAGTGAACCAGCTGATAGAAGACCTCTCTCTACCTCTCCTTCTCTCTGTCTATAACTCTGACTCTTAAATAAATCTTCTAAAAAATAAAATTGATCCTCATTGGGAACAACTGGGGGCAGGAATGACAGCATGAACATGAGAGTTTTAGCATTGCCTGTGGAAACGGTGTTGCTGGCCATGCACAGTGATCAACCCATCACTCTCCTCAGCTCTGTAGCCATCCAGGCAGCAGGTATTTTGGGGGCCTACCTCACGGCAGACACTGTGTTGGGCCCTCGGGTAAAATGGTGAACAAACAAGGTCCCTGCTCACACACTGCATAGATTTCAGACAAGAAAGACCAATAATCAAAGTAATCCAAACGTCTACGAGAGTTATGAAGGCGATCAAAGAGGAGCAGTGAGAGATCTCGCGAGCTTGTGGGAGAGTGGATGGCCAGGGCGCGTGCAGCTTCTGTGTGACAGACAGGGGGTGGCCTCCACGCTAAGCCCTGAATCCTGAGAAGGCCAAGACAGGGGAGGCCAGAGAGGAGAGCATTTCAGGCTGTGGCAAAGAAAGGGGGTGCATGCTCTTTGCTTCTTTTTCCAGGGAGAATCTAGCAGGGTTCTTCAACTGCCTTGACCAATGGAAGATGGCAAGTCTGATGCTGGGTCTATGAGAGATTGGCAGCTTCCAATTCCCATCTCTTGGGTCCCTCCATCTGGCAGCCCTGAGAGGTCCAACTCCCCTGGTGAAAAGACCACACAGACCCTGAGACAGCAAAGGGTTCATCAGGATCCAAGCTTCCAGAAACTTCTAGACATCGTTGCCTCAGCATGTGAGTGAAGCTCTCTTAGACCCTCCAGACTAGAGCAGCTCCTGGCTGAATAGCAGCACATAACTCCCATCAATGCCATGAGGAGTAGACTTGTCCAGCTGACCCCTGCTGAAATTCCCGACCTACAAAATTGTCATGATAAACAATAAGATGATTGCTGTTTTGATTTGCCAAATTATGGGGTAATTTGCTATGCAATAACAGATAACTGGAACACCATCCAGGAAAACAACTTATGCAAAAGTCCTTGAGGCCAGAATGAGCCAGTGTGGATGAGGCTAGCAACAGAAAAGAGAAGAAGAGGAGTGAGTTGGGAGGATTGAGTAGGGGAGGCTGGTGAGGTGCCTGGTGGGCCCTGCAGTGAGTGGCCATATGAAGAGTTTACAGTGGATGAGTGCTGGCCTGAATTATGAAATTCCTGGCTACTGTGGGGCAAGCATGGACTGAGAGCAACCTATTATGAGGCTGTTGCAACTGGTGATTTTTTTTTTCCTGGTTAGGGATTCGATCCAAACTGTAGCAACTTGCCCTGCAACACGCTGTCATTGGCTTCCTGACCTGTGTTCCACTCCAAGCCATTGGTCCTCTGCCTTTTTCTGTAATATGCCCTTCACTTGTCATTGGAGTTACCCAATGGAGCCTCTGTCTTATTCTCCAGGGGCCCATCTCAACAGGGCAACAAAGACAGGAAGGCCTTCCCCTTCTGCTGGTCACTCGTGCGTGGTAGAAGCTTCACTGGTGGAACCAGTTGGGGATGAGAGGAACAGAGCTGGGAACAATTAACATGTTGGGCATACTTGGCTTGGCTGCCCCTCATGACTTCCCTTTGGCCCATAGACAGCATGAGCCCTGCTCTGCCTTCTGTGTGATGAAGTAGACCTGTCCTTCATGGGAGAGGCCCAGGGGGCCAGGTGCTACACAGACTGGGGGTAAGTCCACCATATCCTGGGATTCAGTAATAGGAAGCTCCCTTACCTACTGACACAGTCACATTCTTAAGGATGGGCATTACTAATAAGCAGGGTGATATTTTGGCCTTTGTTACTTGATTTCCATCATTCAAGGAGATTTAAACAGGTGGTGAAAAGGGACACAACCTATTTGAACCCTGAATCCCTAGCACACGAGGTCCTACAGCAACAACCTGCCTGTAGTCGGGATCCTTGTTTGGCTCCCCAGCGTTCCCAGGGTTACCTGCCTCTGACTGTGACCTCCTGGTTACCCAAGAGGGCTTTCACACACTTCCTGTTTCTAGACCTTTCCATTGCCTGCCCCGATGCTCAGCACCTTAGTTGGATTTCCCAACAGAGCTGCCTGCTCCGCAGGCGTTGGACTTCCTTGCATTCACATCAGCTGGGCCAGCTCCTCTTGGTCTCCCAGGAGAATTGCAGTAGATGCACCTCCTTACAAGTCTAAGTTCCCTCCTTGTCCAGGCTGGCAGCCTGTTGAGCTAGGAGGGCTCGTCATTGTGACAGAAATGCACACACAGTAAGTGTTGCGGGTTCTAGAGTTCAGCAGGTCCCTGCTCTGTGACCTTTAGCAATTTTCTTAACCACCCTTTGCCTCAGATGCCTCATCTGTAAAAATAGGCGCGGTGGTCCCAGAGACAGGTCTTCCTCCTATTTCTGGGAGAACTGAAATAGGAACTGTGAAGTCCTGAGCACTGTGCCTGGTGCTAAAGAGAACTTGGTGGGGTATCAGCTGATACCTGAGGGCCCTCTCCTCCAACTTTTTCACAACTGAGTGGGAAGTGGGTAGAAAGAGGAGGTAGGAGGGTAAGGAGGCCAAGAGCCATTCAAGAACAGATTTCAGCTTGGACTAGAGACAGATGCAGAGAACATGGTCTCTGTCTCAGGTTTGGTTTTTTGTCTTTTTTTTAATCTCTGAAACAGAGCTTAGCCCCCAGTACATAGTAAGTGTCCAACTGATGGTTGCTGAAGAATTCCCATGGCCCTGTATCAGATGACTGGGCATGACCAAGGAGAGGCACCTCACAAAAAATCCAAGAATGAAACACTGACCACACATGAGGGCCTTAAATTCTCTCTCACCTTTTCTTTTCTGCTAGGGCAGACGCAAAAGCTTTGAGGGTCTGACCGCGGTGGCCCTGCATCTCCAGACATGGGCTATGGTTCAGCCAATCTCACCAAGACCTCAGCCCCAGGCTGGCCAAGGTGCTCCCACCCGGTCAGTGCTGCAGCACCACTGTGTTCCTGGAGGGCTGTTGTGGGTGTGGTCATGAGAAACAGAAACCAGAGAAATTATGAAGAGATGCCAGGCCCTCTCGCTCAGCGAGCTGTCGCGTTTCCAGTGAGCACAGTGGCAGAGGGAGATAAGTGCAGGCATTTAAATCACTATTGTGTTTCCTTCCACAGGCAATTCGGGAGGTGTCTGTAGTCTTTGTAATACAGGATGGCAGTGATGATCATGAACTCTGAATGGGTGAATAATTAAGCCCTTCCTTTCCTACAGGTGCCTGTCCTACTGGCGCCCTCCTTCCACCCAACAATGCCTACCACTTGATATCAACAGCAGCACAACCATATGAGCAGAGAACTTGGAGGAGCGAGCCTGAGACTCTAGGATCCCAGCTATCCAGCACCCCGGCTGCTTGGACTCTACACAAGCCATGTGCCTGCCTCTGCCTCAGTTTCCCTCTCTTGGAACTCAGAATTCATAACACATCAATGCCTTTTGTGCAGGTGATGTGTGTGTGGCCATGGAGGCGGGCAGAGGCAGGGAGAGGTCTGACCAAGGGTAAGTTACTCTTGGTTTTTGCTTCACTAGGCCTGTCTCCTTCCTCATCTGGCCGTGAGACCAAAGCTCTTGAAACCAAAGGCTCAACGAAAGAAGAGTTTACTAAGCCGCTACACATGCTAGGTCCAAACAGGACCAGCTCCTGGGACCAGGTCCCTCAACTTCCGACAGCAGCAAGGCTGGATCGCGGTGCGAAAAATGTCCCATCGGGCGAAGAGTATTTGTAGAGTGAAAATTCGGAGAAGGAAAGCACACTGAACCTGCCTGGGCTACAGGTAAGCGGGGTGGCGGAGGCCTCCGGCCGGGCGGCCGTGCACAGACGGAACATACGTGCTTCCCCGCTGCTGCACGCGGAGCGCGCGCGGCCCCCAGGCGGCTGCGCTGCGATGTGAGGTGAGGCGAGGCGTCAACCCCACTACCCCGTCTCTGCCTGGGAAGGAGCAGGGCCACTGCCCCGGACTCCCCCATTCCTGGACGTTTCCAGCGCTGCCCTCTTTCAGGAGGGGAAGCCAGGACATAGGCACCTGATCGTTTTCCCTCCTGTCGTCCTCTTTCTACGCCATCAGCACCCCACTTACGAGTAACCGGGTTTTCTCTATCGAGCCCTTACACCCCATATACAAAGAGAGCTTGTAAAATTCAGAAAATAAACATCTCTCTCCATAAAGCCTGGCTTTAAACTATTATTTCAACATGAAATCAACAAAGTCAGCTTTGGACACGGAAGCCCGTCAAGGACTTTTTTTTTTTTTTTTTTTTTTTTTTTTTTTTTGACATAGACAGTGAGAGAGAGAGACGGGTCTTCCTTCCGTTGGTTCAGCCCCCAGATGGCTGCTACGGCTGGAGCTGCGCCAATCTGAAGCCAGGAGCCAGGTGCTTCCTCCTGGTCCCCCATGCGGGTGCAGGGCCCAAGCACTTGGGCCATCCTCCACTGCACTCCCTGGCCACAGCAGAGAGCTGGACTGGAAGAGGAACAACCGGGACAGAAATGGGACTAGAACCCGGAGTGCCGGCGCCACAAGACAGAGGATTAGCCTAATAAGCCACGGCACCGGCACCGGCACCGGCCGTCAAGGACCTTTTCACTCCAGCGCAACCCGGCCCTCCCTGCAGTGTGTGGTTTGGGTTTCACCATGCGGAGCTGGGAGGGACACGATTTACAGGGGCATGAGAATCACATCTGCTTATCATTTCACAATATTATTCCCAATTATTCCTGTTACCCTTGCCAACTGAAAATCCTTTGTAAACAATTTCATTCTTTAAAAAAGGTAAATTACTCCCCAGCAGAGCCTTTGCATTCAGCTGTCGCACTGGTGTCCTCGGGATCCCAAAGGCCCAGGACTTTCTTCTCTCACAGTTCAGGAGGCTGGAAGTCTTGGACCAAGGGCTGGTGGGGCTCCCTCCCCACCTGCAGATGGCCGTCCTCTTGTCCACATCTCTTCTTATATGGACAGATTGTAGGAACCCTAATCCAAATGGTCTCATTTGACCTTAATTGTCTTTTTACTTGTTTATTTTGAGATTTTTCTGGGTTGTTCTGTTTTCCTTTCTTTTCTTAAAAGTTTATTTTTATTTATGCAGAAGGCAGAGAGCGAGAGCGAGAGTGCTTCCATTTGATGATTCTCTCCCCTAAATGCCTGCAAGAGCCAGGACCCAGGAACTCCAGCTGGGTCTCCCACACGGGTGGCAGGGACTCGACTACCTGCCCCAACACCTGGATTGGTAGCAGGGCTGCTCCTTCACAGCTAAGCTCCTCTTCAATGACATGCTCTCCAGGGGTCTAACCAGGCTGTTGTACTTTAAAACATTTTAGCACAGGAAATGTGCTGTGTGTTAGTGGGTGCCTCTGCATCCCACGTGCAGTGAGTGAGGTGCAGTGAGTGAACATCCCAGGCTTTTTAGTTAATGCTCACAAGAACCAGAAGCCCAAACACTCAAGGCAGCTACTCCAAGTATTTTTTGTTGAATTCACTTAGCACTGGGGGATTTATTAGTTAGTATAATGATGTTGAAAGTTACTTTTTAATTGGTGAAATATTTGTGATACACAAATTGGTTAGATATATTGGATGGCCACCTCCGGCTCCAGCTCTGCGTGAACAGGGCATAAGAATTTGGCCAGCCCAGAGTCTAGTACCATCAGGTGGCACCCTGGCTTAGAACTGTCAGAGCTGGGACAAGCCATTAGCAAGGGATTCTGTCTTCTCAGAGAGAGAGAGAGATAGAGAGAGAGAGAGAGAGACTGACTCCCGGCTTGGCAGACAGGGACCAGGGGCCCTCCCCCACCACCTGGAGGTGAGTCCTGGGGGCTCATCTAGCAGCCGGCTTCTGTGAACTGCTGATGTCAGGTGCTCATCATTGTAATCAAGGCTTTTCTGTGCTGTTGTAACTGACCTGGGAAACGGGAATATTACACAGCTTAGGGAAACAGCATGTGTTTTCTGTTTTCTCAATCCGAACTTTCACCAAATTAGCCAAGCAAAATGGTCCCTCTCCCAGGCCATCTATAAAAACCCCTAGACAATCAGCCATCAATGGCTCCCTCCCGTAGGAACCCCATTCGGGCCAGCCAGGAGCTTTCTCTTTCACTTTTGCTTTCTCTAATTTTTTTTTTTTTTATATTTTTGACAGGCAGAGTTAGAGAGTTATAGACAGTGAGAGAGAGAGAGAAAAAAAGGTTTTCCTTCTGTTGGTTCACTCCCCTAATGGCCGCTATGGCCGGCACTGTGCCAATCTGAAGCCAGGAGCCAGGTGCTTCCTCCTGGTCTCCCGCCCGGGTGCAAGGACCAAGCACTTGGGCCATCCTCCACTGCCCTCCCGGATCACAGCGGAGAGCTGGACTGGAAGAGGAGCAACCGGGACTAGTACCTGGCGCCCCAACCAGGACTAGAACCCTGGGGTGCCGGCGCCGCAGGCGGAGGATTAGCCAAGTGAGCCAGGGCGCCGGCCTCTAATTTCTTTCAATAACCTACTTCTGCTTTACACACTCTTCCCTATCCACACTCCTGACGGACCTGACAGAGACAAAGAACTGTGGTAACTGCAGACTCCAGCAACAACCCAGCCAGAGAAGGGGCTGGAGCCTGTCACTCAATTAGCCTTCGTTCACTTCTTGCAGAGCTTCATCAGGTATTTGTTGCAATGGAGGAACAGACAGAGGGCTGGCACTTGCTCTAACTTACAGATGAGTAAGGCTGTCTGACTGGCTTTGTGCTCCTTGCTGCGAAGCCTTTTTCTGTGTTGCAGAATCTGGTCTGGCAGGTGTTCTCGCTGGAGCAAACCTCGTGGTGGCAAGACTGAGGTCAGCCGAAGTGCTCACTCACCTGCCACCCTCCAGAGCGAGGCGTCTACCAAAAGACTCTGCACCTGCAGACAACCAAGTTGGCTTAGCCCTGTCCACAGTCAGAGCCCAGTCCTCCATGTGTCTCTGCCCTAACCACCTCTTTCGAGGTTGATGAGAGTTTTCTCCGGGGTTTACACTGATTACTTGAACAAGAACTGGAGTCAGACTGATGCAGCGGTTAAGCTTGGGATGCCTGCATCCCATATCAAAGTTCCTGGGATCAAACCCACCTCCTCTTCCTATCCAGTTTCCTACTGATGTACACCCTGGGAGGCAGAAGGTGCTGGCCTAGGTACTTGGATTCCTGACATTCACATGGGAGACCTGGATGGAGTTTCAGGCTCCTGGCTTCAGTCTGGCCAGACCCTGGCTCTTGCAGGCATTTGGAGAATGAACCAGCAGATGGAAGATCTCTCTCAGCCTATCTTTGTCTCTCTGCTGGTATGTGTGTGTGTTCCACGGTTCTGAAAACACATCCATGACACTTTAATGTCACCTTTTCTTTGGCTGCTCAATGTGTCAAATGAGACTCCAAGCTCCTTGAGGCCCAGGATCCTAGTCATGTGTGTAGCAATAGCAGCAAGCACAGAGCTAGCAATCGTGTGGGGGAGGGAACAGTGGCACAGGCAGGAAGCAGAAAGACTCCATTATCCAGGTGTGGCATTACAGCCTTCTGACAGAGCAAAAAGCAAACAGACTCCAAGGATCCACCTTACACATACACACACACACACACACACACACACGATTTGAGCAACCAAATTGGAGTTCATTTAACATCTTGCAGTATTACACATTCTCAGGAAAGACTGGGTCAATCCAAGGAAGTGTGACTAATAAAGAGGTGGTTGATTAGGAAGCCGGATCTGTAACACATCCTGTCTTCTTATTCAGAAGAAATCGATATCTGGATGCTCCCAATCAGAGATATTTCAGTCTGGAGCCAGAGTGTGAGGTCAAGACAGTGCAGCCCCAACTCCTACGTGTGAAATGCCTAGCGCCTGTGCTGGTGTCCACCATTTTACCCAGTGCTAAACATACAGCTTCAGTCCCAGGTGACTGCCTGGGAGATATCTGACCTCAACTTGTCCGTGACACCTGTGCCCATCATAGAATAGTAACAGCAGCAGTAATGCCCCACACGGAGGGAGGCTGCAAAAATCCTTGCCTGGCTGCACTGACCAGAACAGGACAGGCAGGCTGTGACCCAGACCCTACAGGTTCTGCAATGTGAGCACTTCTCAATCTTGCTTTATTTTTTTTTAAAAAAGATGCATTTGTTTATTTGGAAGGGAGAGGGAGAGAGAGAGAGAGAGGGAGGTACGCTCTTCCACCTGCTGGTTTACTCCCTAGATGGCTGCAGGTCTGGGCCAGGCTACAACAGGAGCCAGGAACTCTACCTGGGTGTCCTACGAGGGTGGCAGGAACCCAAAGTGTGAGGATTTTCTTGTTTGATAGAGGCAGGCTGGCTGCATGAGCTTGGAAAGACAAGGCAGGGTTCACAGGTGGTCCTCAGCATTTCAGAACGGTGTGCCCTCAACACTGCGTATCTGTGACTACAGGAGATAAATGGCTAACAGTCCCACTAGGCCCAGGCCTGGTTTGTTTTTTTTTTTGTTTGTTTTTTTTGTTTTTTTTTTTTTTGACAGGCAGAGTTACAGACAATGAGAGAGAGAGACAGAGAGAAAAGTCTTCCCTCCGTTGATTCACTCCCCAAATGGCTGCTACGGCTGGAGCTATGCCAATCCGAAACCAGGAGCCAGGTGCTTCCTCCTGGTCTCCCACCCGGGTGCAGGCGCCCAAGCACTTGGGCCATCCTCCACTGCCTTCCCGGGCCACAGCAGAGAGCTGGACTGGAAGAGGAGGAGCCGGAACTAGAACCCGATGCCCATATGGGATGCCGGCGCCGCAGGCGGAAGATTAGCCAAGTGAGCCACGGCGCCAGCCCCGCCAGGCCAGTTCTTATAAAAAATATTTTGCAATGCCCCTTTACTAATCTAAAATAAAATTAATAGTTCACTTATACTGTCTATGCATAATTTAAAAAATAATATCTTAACGTATATAAAAGGGATATTAATGATTTTAAACATGTGTATTTTTTTTATTTGAAAGGCAGATGGAGGAAGAACAAGAGATGGAGAGAAATCTTGCATCTACTGGTTCACTCTCCAAATGCCGGCAACAACCAGGGCTGGGTCAGGCTGAAGCCAGGAGACTAGAGCCCCAATCAGGTCCCCTAAGTGGGTGGCAGAGATCCAATCATTTGAGTCACCAGCTTCTGCCTTGGAGGGTATACATCAGCAGGAAGCTGAAATCAGGAGTAGAGCAGGACTCCATCGCATGCACTCTGATATGGGGTGCAGGAGTCCAAAGGGGCAGCTTAACCATTGCACCAAAGATCCAACCCACCTCCTACATATGTATTTAAAGATGTGAACATTCAGACAGATACATTAGAAAACATATTAAAGTGTCAAGTGCATGCCGCCATGTTGAACGGGATTGTACATCAGCCAAACACCACACATGTGGCCTTGTCCCAGCTGTTGGAACAACTCTTGATAAAGTTTCTGATGAAACAAAGGACAAACACTGTATGATTCCACTGATGTGGGGTACACAGAATAGACAAGTTCACAGGGGCAGAAGTAGTCAGAGGGCCCCAGGGTCTAATGAGAAGTGGGACAGATGGTTATTGCTGTATGGGTAAGGAGTTCATTTAGGACAATGAAAATGCTTTGGAAATAGATAATGGCAATGGTGGCACAACAGAGCCAATGTAATTGTTTACTTAGAAATGTTGAAAATAGTAAATTTTATGTTGTATAGATTTTATCCTAGTTTTCAAAAATAACAAAAAAAGAAGCCTTGCAAAAACATTTTTGTTTATCGGTAAGATGGAGTTCTGTCCTAGCTCAAAGAATTAATAATAAGTGGCCTTTCCTCTACTTGATGTCCATGGGGACCAGGGACACTTGCGCAAGTGGCCCATGCCTTGCAGAATATCGTCGACTAACCTCACTAAAAATGTCCCCATCGAGTTCCAGTCGCCCCCCAAAGAGTAGAATAGTGGGAGTGAGAGGCAGGGAGGTTGTCCGGGGCCGGCCGCGCTAATGCCCGCTGTCCACACGGGGACTGGAACGCTCCGCGAGGACGCAGCAGAAACCCAGCCCACTGAGAAGCCGACTCCGGGACGGATGGAGGGTGAGGGGAAGGAGGACGCGGAACCGCGTGAGACCGACTTCCCCTTCCCACCGCTCGCCCAGGCTCCCGGGTTCTTGGGCAGCAGGGCTCATTGCGGTCCCCCGCCAGACGGTGGAGCTAGAGAGCCTCGAACACTTCGGATCTGCGGGTGACTCAGGATGCAGGCAGAGCTGACTCAGCAGAGCGACGACCGATGACCGGAACCACGACTCTCTGTTGAATCATTACCGAGTTCTTGGCTGTAGGTTTTTTTTTTTTTTTTTTTTTCATTTAATTTTAACAACATTTTTACAGGTGAACAAACAAGGTGTGACAGTTGCAAGAACCTGTCAGTCAAATATTGAAGTCCCAGAAATTCCCAGCCCCGAAGTCGGAATCTGTTCTGTTCTCTCGGAGGTGTCCCTCGCAGACCTGCAACTGCCTGGCTGCAGACCGCGAGATCCTAGCGCCCCCCTCCCTTCTTCCCTCCATGAGGGTGGGGCCCTGCTGGATCTCAAGGACACAGGAAGCAGTGGTTTCTCTTGTGACACTCAGTTCCAGGCCTGTGCTCTCCAGCTGTGACTGCTGCTGTCCTGGCTGACAGCCAGTGACAAAGGACCCCTTGGGCTGCCATGGGGATGCTTCTTTCTGTATGCGCTGACTCAGGGATCTGGGACTCACAAGCAGGACTGAATGTCCCTATTGCTACCCTTCCCATCCTTATCCCAGTGTCCACCCAAAGCCGGTTCCTCCCTGGAAGGGAGCCTGTGATGCCGCCCCACACCTTGAACCCTCTCCTTGCTGCACCAGGTGCTCCCGGCACTCCCTGGGACCCCATGCCAGCGGCACTGGCTGCCTCCACAGTGTCTTTCTGTGTGTGAGATCCGGCAGGCATGGGCCAAGTCTTCTGTGTCCTTTAAGGCTAGCCCATTCGCCACTGTAATTACTGCAGTGACGAGTACATGGCACTGATAATTAGGGCCACTGCCCTTTTCTCCACACTTTCCTAGCATCTCATTTGATCCTCCTTACAACCCGGCCAGGCAGGTGTTTATTGCTATCCCCATTCTGCAGATGAGGCTATGCGCGCCCAAGACATCTGGGTGGAATGTGGCAGAACCGGGTCCTGACTCCAGGTCCTGCAGTGCCTCAGCACGGCCTTGGAGTGCCTGCAGGGAGCTCTGTGACTGAGTCTCCTGCTGCATTGTTTGAGCTCCTTGCAATTGTCCAAACTACTTCAGCAGTTCCTCTAAAAGGTAGCAAGATTTTGTGCTTTAAACAGCTTCACACCCATGAGCCACTGGAAGGCTGCTAGATTGCACTAAGACACACACAACAGGTGCTGTTTCCTGTTTGGATCATGGGTCCCTAGACAGGGGAGGGAGAAAGCCCAGCTGGGAGTGGCCCGGGTGCCTTCATGTGCGGTGCACTGGGAACAAAGAGATGATTATGAAAGGTATGTGATACAGAGTTCAGAGGCAGGCACACAGATCCACTGGCAAGGTGGGACAGAGGAGCCAGAATGCCAAGCCAAATACAGAGAAAATCATGAGGAAGTAGAGTAAAATGTGTGTGTGTGTGTACTTCATGTGTACATATATATGTATATATCCATATGTACATATACAAACATATAGGGACTTCAAAAATCCATGGAAAATGAAAATAAAAGTTTATTTTGGTGCAAAAATGTTTTGAAAGTCATGCCTACAAGAGACCTTTAAAGAGTTTATGAAAAATGGGCATTATAGGGAAAAAAACTACACATGGATTTCAATATTTTCATACCAGATAACCTTTTCATTCTGTTTTTCCATGAGCTTTATGAAGTACCCTCATATTTATGGATAAATTTCTGGAGTCACAGGCATGAGCTTGGAAGTTCGGCTCCTGGTGGGTAAGATTCCGTGTTCCCCAGGTCCGTGCCAGCATGGCTGTCCACACTGCTACTCAGGGTCCTGGGGTTGAAACAGACGGACAGAACCAGCAGCTTCATTGGAAAGCAAGGCACACAGCCAGGCAGAAAGCCTAAAGCAAGTCTTGACCCCAAGGGGCCTGGCAAACAGGAAACCCAGATGTGGACTGGGCAAACCAAATGGAACCAGCAGATTCCAAGCAAGCCGATGACTAGCAGTAAGCAGTACGAAGCAGGTCCTGGGGCAGTCCCAGGCACCCAGCTCCTAGACAACTCCTTACCCCACTTTTCTCTGCTGGTGGGGTGAGGCTGTGTTAGTCAGGCTCCAGAGGCCGGCCATGTGAGTAAGCAGTTTCAGTAGCTGATTCCAAGTGAACACTCACACGACGGATAGATGACAGAAGCAACAACAGAGCACTCCCCTCACACGGGCGTTCAGCCTAGCAGTTCAGACATGAGTTAGGAGGCTCATGTCCCACTGGACGACCTGGGTTTCATTCATGACCCTAACTTCCTGCTGGTGCCGACCCTGGGAGAAAGTGCTGACAGCAGAAGTTACTGGGCTCTTGCCACCTAAGGAAAAATCTGAGCTGCAATCCCAGGTCCCAGCTTACAGCCTGGCCTGTCCCTAGCTGTTGAGGGCATTAGGGGGAGTGAAACAGCAAACAGGAGCTTTATCTCTCTCTCTCTCTCTCTCTCTCTATCTCTCTATCTCTCTCTCCTCTTTCTGATTCTCTGCCTCTCAAAATAAGTTTTTTTTTAAATATTTTATCTATTTGAGAGGTGCAGTTACAGACAGAGAGGGAGAGACAAAGAGAAAGGTCTTCCATCTGCTGGTTCAGTCCTCAAATAGCCACAATGGCTAGAGCTGATACGATCTGAAGCCAGGAGCGTCTTCCAGGTCTCCCACACAGGTGCAGGGGCCCAGGCACTTGGGCCATCTTCCACTACTTTCCAAGGCCATAGCAGAGAGCTGGATCAGAAGAGGAGCAGCCAGGATTCAAACCGACACCCATATGGGATGCTGGCATCTCAGGCAGAGGCTTAGCCTACTATGCCACAGCTCTGGCCCCCAAAATTAAATAAGTTTTTGAAAGTCTAAATTCTACATGAGGATTTGACAAGGTACCATCTTCCAAGAACAGACCAAGTCCTAACCAGCCACTGAGTCTGCCAAGCCTTTGACCTTAGACTTCCCAGCCTCCAGAACTGACCAATATATTCCTGTCGCTTATAAATTATACAGTGCCAAGGTACCTTGTTCTATCAGCCTGCACAGACTAAGTCAACCCTACGGCAAAGTGTCATTGCTGCTCCTCCCCTAAAACTTGGGGTCACACATTGTCTCTGTTGACAAGGAGGTCCTTCGCACAACTTTAGAATTCAAGTGAGAAATTCTCCCGGGTAGATTAGGTTGGTCAATCCCATATCCCTGAGAAACCTGAACCCCCTTCCCTGGAGCTCAGATACAACCTGACATTTGTGCAATGGAGATCTGGGCCAGGCTTCTTGTCACCTTTTTCTAATTGCTTCTATTCTTTATCAAATAAATGGCATTATAGATAAATTAATAGAACTGAGTAGAAGGAAGAGATGGTTCATACCATTAACACTCCAAGTTGAACAGTTTTTCATTTGTTCAAGTTCATTTCTCATTCATTTCATCAGCGTATGTCATTTTTATGTGGTTGTAATCATAGCAGTGTATAATGTATTATTTTTAGCACTTAAAATTAAATCAATAGAACTTTTTATATTAAGGAGTCTTCATATTGTTACTGGCTATATTTATCTCACAAGAGGTTATATCACTTAATTCACCCAATCACTCCTCTGCTGGTATTTTTCTTTTCTTTTTAAAGATTTATTTATTTATTTGAAGGGCATAGTTACAGAGAGCCAGAGAGAAAGCGGGATCTTCCATCCACTGGTTCACTCCCCAGATGGCCGCAGCTGGGCTGACCCAAAGCCAGGCACCGGGAGCTTCTCCTGGGTCTCTCATCTGGGTACAGGGGCCCAAGCACTTGGGCTACCTTCTGCTACTTTCTCAGGCCATTAACGAGGAGCTGAATCAGAAGTGGAGCAGCCGGGACACGAACCAGAGCCCATATGGGACGCTGGCGTCAGACAGCGGCTTTTACTGCTACACCACGGCACAGGCCCCATGGTGTAGATGCTTTCAGTTTTTCAGTCTCGGACCTAATATTGTGATGAACACAGCAGCGCATGCTCAGATCCCTATTCTGGGTCAGTCTCCGGAAGCCCAGTGGAAGATGACACTGGCAGTTTTCCAGACAACTCTTTCTATGCAGTGACAACCACAGGGAGTGACCCAGTTCTGGGCTGCTGGGGAGAAGGATGAGAGACAAGAAAAATGGGAGGTTCTGTTTGTCCTACAGCTGGTTAGAAGCAGTGGTTGTCATCTTTTGCCGAGATGGGCAGACAGGCAGAGCAGAGGCGTCTTTTTGAAGAGAGGTCTTATGAGATCCATGACAAAGCATCATCACTTCCTGGCCTACACGTAGCAACTGCGGTGACCCGGGTTGGGGCAAGAAGGTGGCATGGGGACAATTGGTCCTGGTGGTGAAAATGTCCTAGACGCAACATTTTCATGCAGGTGGAGCAGCAGGGGTAGAAGTAAGGGATCACCCACCAATGGGTTAAAGGCTGGAACAGAATGGAGTAGACAAAGGTAGACTTGGGTCTCTGCTTAGTGTGAGGCACACTAAGAACTGACAGGGGGGCCGGTGCTGTGGAGTAGTGGGTAAGGCCGCTGCGTGCAGCGCCAGCAGCCCATTTGGGCTCCAGTTCGAGTCCTGGCTATTCCACTTCTGATACAGCTTTCTGCTGTGGTCTGGGAAAGCAGTAGAGGATGGCCCAAGTCCTTGGGCCCCTACACCCATGTGGAGACCCGGAAGAAGCTCCTGGCTCCTGGCTTCAGATTGGCTCAGTTCTGGCCGTCGCAGCCAACTGAGGAGTGAACCAGCGGAAGGAAGACTTCTGTGTATATGTGTGTGTGCGTGTGTGCGTGTATGTAACTCTGACTTTCAAATAAACAAATAATCTTAAAAAAAAAAATGACAGGATGGGGGTCAGCACCGTGGCATAGAAGGTAAAGCCGCTGCCTGCAGTGCCAGCAGCCCATTTGGGCTCCAGTTTGAGTCCCAGCTGCTCCACTTCTGATCCAGCTCCCTGCTGGTGATCTGGGAAAGCAGTAGAAGATGGCCCAAGTCCTTGGGCCCCTGCACCCATGTGGGAGACCTGGAGGAGGCTCCTGGCTGCTGGCTTCAGATTGGCTCAGCTCTAGCCATTGTGGCCGTTTGGGGAGTTAACCAGCAGATGGAGGACCCCTCTTTCTTGGTCTCTACCTCTACGTAACTCTGTCTTTCAAATAAATAAATCTAAAAAAAAAAAAAAAAACAAAAAACAAAAAACAAAAAACAAAAACCTACAGGAGCATGAGGTCCTCCAGCGAGGCACTGTGGACCACGGGCACAATTAATGGCCTCTCATCAGTACCCACAGGCCAGTTAGGCTGGGAAGTCAAGAGGGTTTATGTAGTTTTTATTTGGGGCTATTTTTCTAAAACAGCATCATTCAAGCAACATTACTGGGTGAAAGGGCACCAACCATGTTTCCCTGTGAAATCCCCAGAGCCGGTTCTCAGGAACAGTTCCCCGGGTCACCTTTTCCTCCCCACCGGAGTCCCAGAGTCTTGGCTGCTTCCATTTCCTCCTAGTGCTGCCACCACTCAACCCCGCAGGGCTGCCCATACAGGCTGCCTGCCCACCCCGAGCACTCTTGCTTCTCACTGCTCCTGAGGACAAACTCATGGGACCAGTTCATTTTAAGCATCATACAGGACAGAGTGAAGGAAAGACTGAGATATGTAAAACAAGGGGAAAAGTACAAAAACTTTAGAGGTCTTACTAAGTTGTGAGAGTCACATGCCCTCAATTATAATCCCTGATGACTTTTTCAGATAAGTACTAGATACCCTTTTTTTTTTTAAGAATTTATTTTATTTATTTGAAAGACAGAGTTACACAGAGAGAGGTAGAGACAGAGAGAGAGGTCTTCCATCCGCTGGTTCACTCCCCAGATGGCCACAACAGCCAGAGTTGCACTGATCTGAAGCCAGGAGCCAGGAGCTTCTTCTGGGTCTCCCATGCGGGTGCAGGGGCCCAAGGACTTGGGCCATCTTCTACTGCTTTCTCAGGCCATAGCAGAGAGCTATATCAGAAGTGTGGCAGCTGGGACTAGAACCAGCGCCCATATGGGATGCCAGCAGTTTAGGCCAGGGCTTTAACCCACTGCGCCACAGCGCCGGCCCCTAGATACCCTTTTAAGACAGTGGACACTCTTAATCAGAGCTCCTTGTTAAAGGTTCAAGTTATCTATGACAGCCAAGGTCTAGGGTGAAAACTAACCCACACCAGTTACTGCAGCAGTTATTGTAATAAAGGAACTGATTAATCAGGCAGTGGAGGACTAAACAACAAAAGGGAGACAGAGAAATATTAACTACAGGAAGTAGCTTCCAACTAAGGCTTAGGAGAACTCAAAGTCTGGAGGTCTGACCAGAGCTGGGTTCCAGACCTTAGAGAAGGTTGCAACAGGCTGAATTATGGCCCCCTAAAAAAGACCCTAGCACCCACAGTCCTAATACCCAGTACCCCTGAAAGTGACTATTTGGAAAAAAGTTTCTACAGAGGTAATTAATTTAAAAAATTTTTTTTTTTATTTGACAGGCAGAGTTAGTGAGAGAGAGAGACAGAGAGAAAGGTCTTCCTTCCATTGGTTCACCCCCAAAATGGCTGCTACAGCCGGAGCTACACCTATCCACAGCCAGGAGCCAGATGCTTCCTCCTGGTCCCCCATGCGGGTGCAGGCGCCCAAGCACTTGGGCCATCCTCCAGTGCCCTCCCGGGCCACAGCACAGAGCTGGATTGGAAGAGGAGCAACCAGACTAGAACCAACGCCCATATGGGAAGCTGGTGCCGCAGGCAGAGGATTAGCCAAATGAGCCATGGTGCTGGCCCCCCAGAGGTAATTAATTTAATTAATGAGGCCATTAGAATGGGCCCTAAGCCAATACAATGTTGTTCTTACAGAAAAGGGGAATTTCCACACAGGGATGCACATCAAGGAGAGATGACGTGAAGATACGCAAATGATGACAGCCACGTGAGGGGTGACTATCTGCTGAGTGCCAAGTCAGTCCTTGGAATGCCAAAGAATGCTCCAGCCGAACCCAGGCAAGGCAAGGCAGGAGTCTGCTGTGGAGCTGGCGGGAGCGCTTAGCCTTGGGCTTCAGCCTCCAGTGCTGTGAGATAATAACTTCCTGTGGTGCCTTGTTATGACAGCCAAGAGAACAGTGCCCAGCTGCTGTGGCTCTCTCTGTGGGGGCACCAGGAGGCTGGTTCTGGGGCTGTGGGAACTGGAAGCTACAGCCAGCTACTCCAGCAGTCACTGCCACCAGTGGGAGGAAACGCTGTTGTCTGCATGATGCTGGCAGAAACACGGAGCGAAGCAGAGCACGCTTCTCTCTCTTCCAACCTTGCAGTCTCCCTCTTGTTTGCAAGGCTTCCTTGGCCAAAGCCCTCATAATAGGAGGCCAGAGGTCAGGGGAGGAGCATCACAGAGCGATAGTGGCAGGGGCATGGGGAGCGGAGGGACCAGAGGTTAATCACCAGCATGGGGCTCCTGAGACTGGATGGGGGAGGGAGAAGATGGACATCTTCATTTTCATGTACCTCTGTCTGAGATACAGCATTCATTTTCTTCCCCTGTGAATGTAGGCTAAAAACAAATCAACAAAAACCGGAGTGGTATTGTCACTACAGATCTCATAACACATTGGAGTGGCTGCAAAGATATCAAATCAGCATCTGTGCTCATCATCACTCCCTTGTAATTATAGGTCGGCATGAGAGCAGCTGTCAGATCCAGTAATTTACTGTGCTGATAAAGGAGCAAATACGCACATGACTTTGTTGTCATGCTTTCGGAACTTTATTTTTCTTTGCACTTCTGTTATTACTGTTGTTTATGCCTTAAAAAAATCTTATTTGGGAAAGATGTCCAAAGGGACTGCTTTAACAAGGCTGTTGTGAACTAACCCATGTAAAGCATTTGAAAGAGCGCTGGGTGCACGTTAACACTGGGGACCTGTTGCAGGATGCAGTGTTCAAGCCCCTCGTGTGAAATAGCACAGTATCTGCACATCCTCCCATACACTTCCAGTCACTTCTGGATTACTTACTACACTGACACAATGTAAATGCTGCATGAATAATTGTCATACTGTATTGTCAAGAGAATAATGGCAGAATGTCTATACATGTTCAGTATGGATGCAAATATTTTCTATCCATAGTTGGTTGAATCTGTGGCTGTAGAACCAGAGAGCTAACTGTGATCTGCAAATGGTGGCTGGAAGAAATGTCTTCGCTTGCCTCCACTTATCTAGGTGTCCTGGGGGCCACATCTCTGTCTTCCAGAATGGGATATTCAGGTCGTGCTTCCTGGATCCTGGGGAGGTCCATAAAGGAGTGTCTGTGGCAGCCACGGAAGATGAGGAGACTGGGAAGCAAGCAGCACTTTATCATTTACCCTGAAGTAGAGACTCAAGACAGGAGCCTCTCCTTTTATCTAATATATATGTAGCCATGTGCAGCATATAAAACTGCTGTCAATGACAGGTCGCATATACAATGTTGGTCCTGTAGATTGTATTACCTAGTGACACTGTAGCTGTCTTAGTTTGTTTACGTGCACTCTAATAATGTTTGCACAGTAATAAAACTGCCTAACAATACATTCTTAGAACATGTCCCCCATCGAGCAATGCATGACTGTATTGAGTTTTCTGATTGCATTGTATGTTTGAGAAGATAGATATGTTTATATTGATTGGACATTGCACGTGCAGACATGTTCCAAAGTATCACAGGGCATGTCATAAACATGTACAGATTTAAAGTATCAGTTAAGTGTTTTAATTTTTTAAGATTGCATTTGAAGACAACATCCCAAGCAAGGCCATAAACAGACCCAACAAAGGCACCCAGCAGGCTGTCCCACCTGACTAAATGTGAATGTTTTGTCTTGGTGAGAGTGAAGGACGGAAACAAGCTGTACCACGCAAACAGGTTGATACAGAGAAGAGTGTCAAAAAGGGACTGCCGGTGTCAGCAGGAACTGGAGAACCCAGGAAGAGGTAGAGCGACACCTTGGCTCATTATCATCCAAGGGCCTGAGGAGGGAAAGGGGAGAGACTGTCTGGAACCCGGATCTGGAGAGGGGTGTTAGTAGCAGCCGAAGCCTTTGGAAGTAGAAGCAGCCAGTCTCTGCCTGTTAGGAAGCAGTCAGGAAAGCGACCACACTCTCCTCCCACTCCTCAGCAGCCTGCAGGTAAGCCCATTTTCCAAACCCAAAGCCACAGGACAGGGAATCCACGCAGAACCAGCAGAGACTGATGAATATGTATTTAACAACAAGCATGTTAATATGAGGTAAACGCACATGTGTGTGTGTGTGCTGATTTGTAGCATTTACCATTTCCATGGTGTAAATATTGTGGCCAGACATGGAGTTAGGGGGAGATGCACATGGTCAACTCTCTTGGGCTCAGCACCCCACTGAAATAGACCATATTAATCAGCCTCTCAGAGCATAGAACAGGGTAGAGATGGGTGGAGGGTGTCAGTATCAGAGCAAAGATTCAGACATCTGGACCAAGGGCATCAAGTGTCTTCATCTTTACCATTAATAGAACTGCTGTTTCCAAAGCAAATATAGAGTGGCTATGTAGAATAAGGGCTCAGAATCTCAGTATTGTAGGAGGTAAAAGGAATGGGTCAGGTGGGAGAGAGAGAGAGAGAGAGAGAGAGATGTAAACTCTGTTGGAAGCTAAGGCTGGAACATATCCGCACTCCTCACAGAAACTGGGTTGCCAGTAAAGACCAGAGCTAGCACAAGGAGGTGGGAGTGGGGAATTGTGCTTCTCCAACTTCAATCAACTTTATCTGATACTTCAACAGTGTCCTTTGGCCAGTTAGGAGTAGATCCTGTGGAAAAAGGAAGTGTGACACACTAGAAATTGTGTCCCAGGGCAGGGCCAGGCCATATAGATTGTCTGGCCTTGAATTCCAGGCCTTGGAAGTCCTGTTTCTCTCCTGTTACCTCTTGGCATAGGAGTGGCCATAAAACTATTAAACCAACCATTTATGACTCCGTGAGAGCTCATCTCAGCTGAGACATTACTGAACAGAATAGGATTCTATAAAGCTTAGGATCAAGATGCAAGGACCAACCACCAAAGGTGGAAGGTGTTGAGAGACTGAGGAGCAGACAAGTCCAGAATTACACACAGAGTGTAATTGATTAGGGATGTATGGACAGAAGTATGTCTTGGGCAGCTGCAAAATGAGAGGATTGCAGCACCACAAGATCTGAGAAAAGAGATTTTAAATGCTAAACCAGACAGCAGCAGCCCATGGCCAACCAGAAAGTACCTGGACGTCCTCAAGAAATGCTAGCATTTATAGGAGACATTCCAGGCATCAGATAACAGACATTCCAGGTGTTCGGTAAGAGACACAGATTGTCTTGATGACTTGTTCATCCCATGGGGTTTAGGATGACTGCCAGGGTCACCGACAGGGAAGATGGCAGTTATGACCACAACGGCAGCAGTCACGTTGAGTGGGTTCCCTACAACCAGCTCTCTAAGCCCCAGTGCTATCTGTGTGTAGAAGTTACAGACCAATTCTTGGTGCAAAAAACACTGTGAAATAACAGTTGAACAGCCACCACCTGCCCACTGAGCAAACTATCATCTGCCCTGCCGTGATCATTCTCCACACCAATGTCTCAAGCTCTCAAGACTGTAGAAAAACTGGCTCTGTAAGTTCTTTTTATTGTATTGCAGTTTCCTCATCCTAAGGTCAAGGAACAAGTCCATAGAGGTTGAGCACAGGCATTTCAGGTGAGAAGCACTGTGCTGTTCTCTGAATAGTCTCTCCCTCCCAGGCCCCACACCCAAGGTTCACACAGCAATTAAGATGAATAGTGCAGGGCCGGTGCTATGGAGTAGCAGGTAAAGCCGCTGCCTGCAGTGCCGGTATCCCATATGGGCACCGGTTCGAGTCCTAGCTGCTCCACTTTCAATCCAGCTCTCTGCTATGGCCTGGGAAAGCAATGGAAGATGGCCCAGGTCCTTGGGCCCCTGCACCCGCACAGGAGACCCGGAAGAAGCTCCTGGCTCCTGGCTCCTGGCTCCTGACTCCTGGCTCCTGGCTCCTGGCTCCTGGCTCCTGGCTCCTGGCTCCTGGCTCCTGGCTCCTGGCTTCGGATCTGCGCAGCTCCAGCCATTGTGGCCATTTGGGGAGTGAACCAGCAGATGGAAGACCTCTCTTTCTCTGTCGCCACCTCTCCGTAACTCTGTCTTTCAAATAAATAAAATAAATCACAGCTCAGATTCTAGAGGGAACTAAATCAAGTTTAAATGGTCACTCTGTTGTTGACCTTCAAGTCCTTGAGCCTCAATCTCCTAGTCTGCAAATTGGGGCTGATAACATGGAACACTTAGGGTTGTATCTGGCACAGCATCAACATTTCAAAGGGGGTTCACTTGAGCATCTTGCCAAATTAATGACAAGGAAGCAACCCATAAATACATGGGCTAGAATGTGTTAATATCAAAGTTGCAGGAAGATAGTTTGATATGTACTTGGGGGAGAAGGAGGGAAAGATAAAAGGAAGAAAACCCATCTAACTGCAGTATCCCCCCCCCCCCAAAACCATGTTACATGCTAAAATAATGTGTCAACTCTTAGTTTTGAGAAAATGGAGTATTCCTGGACAAAAACAACATAGAAACCACTTTGCTGTTCAAGGACTTAGAAAACATTTCTTCTCTACATCTTTCTCAAGAGTGTCTAACTAGGGGATTTGACACACAACAAATAAAAGATTTCATAAAGGTTCATTGTGTGTAAAAGGGTGGGTAGTAAGCATTGACATCTAGTAAGGTAGTAGGAAGCCTAAATGAGGGTTAGAAACATGATTATAAAATAAAATGCAAGGGCCGGCGCCGCGGCTCACTAGGCTAATCCTCCACCTAGCGGCGCCGGCACACCGGGTTCTAGTCCCGGTCGGGGCGCCGGATTCTGTCCCGGTTGCCCCTCTTCCAGGCCAGCCCTCTGCTGTGGCCAGCGAGTGCAGTGGAGGATGGCCCAGGTGCTTGGGCCCTGCACCCCATGGGAGACCAGGAAAAGCACCTGGCTCCTGGCTCCTGCCATCGGATCAGCGCGGTGCGCCGGCCGCAGCGCGCCGGCCGCGGCGGCCATTGGAGGGTGAACCAACGGCAAAGGAAGACCTTTCTCTCTGTCTCTCTCTCTCTCACTGTCCACTCTGCCTGTAAAAAAAAATTTTTTAAAAATAAAAAAAAAAATAAAATAAAATAAAATGCAAGGGCCAGCGCTGTAGCGTAGCAGGTAAAGTCGCTGCCTGCAGTGCCAGCATCCCATACGGGCACCGGTTTGAGTCCTGGCTGCTCCACTTCCAATCCAGCTCTCTGCTATGGCCTGGGAAAGCAGTAGAAGATGGCCCAAGTCCTTGCGCCCCTGCACCTGTGTGGGAGACCCAGAAAAAGCTCCTGGCTCTTGGCTTCAGATCAGCACAGCTCTGGCCATTGCGGCCATTTGAGGAGTAAACCAGCAGATGGAAGACCTCTCTCTCTCGCTCTCTCTCTTTCTCTCTCTGCCTCTGCCTCTCTGTAAGTCTGCCTTTCAAATAAATAAATAAATCTTTAAAAAAATAAAATGCAAATGTCAAAACCATATTATTAATTATATC
The DNA here is from genome assembly GCF_964237555.1 of Oryctolagus cuniculus. Taxonomy (NCBI): domain Eukaryota; kingdom Metazoa; phylum Chordata; class Mammalia; order Lagomorpha; family Leporidae; genus Oryctolagus; species Oryctolagus cuniculus. The sequence continues at coordinate 48,102,412 of NC_091433.1, read as the reverse complement.
CTGGGATGTAATTTCAAATTATACCAGCAGAGACAGATAGAAGTGAAAGGAGATGGAAGTAAAAGCATGAGAAGTTTTTCAACTTAGGAGGAAATCAACAATCATTTCAATTCGGTGATTAGTGATAAAGAATTAGGGGTCAAGTAGATTTTTAATCAAAAAGTAGGTATAAGTATAAGTGGAAGAAGTAGGAGGAAGAGGTGGAAGAGGAAGAGGTGGTGGAGGAGGAGGAGAGAAGCTGACAGGCCATCTCGGTGACTAACCACAGGAAAATTCCTTTCTTGCCCATGCCATAGCCCAACAAAAAGTCTGTCGCAAGGCCTCAACCAGAGGCAGCGAGAACGAGACGCCTCACTCAGCTGGATGCCCAAGAAGGAGAGGAGGACCACGAGCAGTCTGGGCACTGAGCACTCACGCTTCCCTCTTCCCACAGAGGAGGCACACCTCACCTCTCTCAGTATCGACACCAAGTTAGTGAGGCCTCCAGCAGGAAGAGGGGAGCCAGTCTAGCGATCCTCCTTAGGGAGCTGTGGGAGACCAGAGTACGGCCACCCCAGGGACGGAGGGTGGCGGAGCTGCAGGTGATCAAGACGCGGCAGATACGGGGAAGCCTAGGAGCAGGACATGCATTGACAGAGAAGAGGTGTCCTGCGCAACCCCTGCAACCTGGGAGAGCAAAGCTCCCCCCGCCCTGGCAGCCTACTGTGGACCCTCGCGGCCTGGAGATGGCACCAGAGGGAGCCACGCTGACGGAGCTCCATGAAGGGGCCTTTTCTGCCACTCAGCTGCCTTCTTGCAAGCTGCCACCCTGGATACCCAGGCTTTTTCCTCAGTCTCATTAGGTCTCTGCAAATGTCCTGTTCTTTGTAGGAGGTGCTGTGTAAGCTGGAATTCAAAGCCACCGCTGAGAACTACGCATTCCTTTGGTGTCTCCACGCTTAGGGGGTCCTTTGCTGCCTCTGGTTTTGTCTGTGACTGCCTTTGTTACTGGGTCCTTCTGACTAGGAATCTCTGCGGGTCAGGATGTGCTACAGGCACTCGGGGTCTCTGGAGTACGAATGGTTTGCAGAGGGAATAAGGAGCAGCGGCTTTCAGGACGTGATGCACAGAACTGGCAGGAAGCTGTCAGTGACGGTGTGAGCTCTGAAGTCCTACGGCAGGCAACACACGCGGTCGGTCTCCCCGTGAGGCTCCGGCAGCACGTGTGCAGCCCAAACATTCCTAGCAGAGACCAGGAAGCTGCTGTATGCACGCACAGGTGGTTTTCCTTCTCTTCCACCTTCCTACTCTCACGCTTCTCACCAGCTGAATGCAAACTGGAACCCTGACAGCAAGGGATTGGAGAAATGAGCACCCAGAAGGGGACAAAGATGGTGATGAACTTACGGGAGACCTGAATCACTGGGGGCAAAATGCAGGACACATCGTAGAGTTGATTCTCGTTACTTCTGTAAAATGTTCTATAAAATGTGGCAAACACTGAGCCACAGTTCCTGGGGAAATACAGTCAGCTGCCGGTCAAAACATTTTTATCCACTGTCCATGTATAGCCCTGTCTCATGTGTGTCTCTGTTTGAAGACACCTTATTTCGTACAGATTGCTGAGTCATTAATAGTGAACTCAAATCTTTAAAAAGGAGGGGGGAGCAGCAAGCGCTGTGGCATAGCAGGTGAAACTGCCACCTGCAGTGCCTGCATCCCATGTGGACGCTGGTTTGAGTTCCGGCTGCTCCACTTCTGATCCTGCTCTCTGCTATGGCCTGGGAAAGCAGTGGAGGATGGCCCAGGTTCTTGGGCCCCTACATCCACTTGGGAGACCCAGAAAAAGCTCCTGGCTTCTGGCTTCTGATCAGCACAGCTCCAGCTATTACAGCCAATTGGGGAGTGAACCAGCGGATAGAAAACCTCTCTCTCTGTCTCTCCTCTCTCTGTATAACTCTGACTTTCAAAGAAATAAACAAGTATTAAAGAAATACATGGAGGGCTGATGGCCCTCCAAATCCTATGTGAACCTAGCTCATCTAATGCACATGTCCTCTGAATAAGGTACATCACATGGGGCTGGTGTTGTGGACAACAGGTTAAGCTGCCACCTGGGGCGCACAGCATCCCATATCAGAGCACCACTTCTTCTCGGTTCCTTTACTTCCAATCCAGGCCCCTGCTGATGTGCCTGGAGAGGCGGCAGAGGATGCTGCACATGCTTGGGCCCCTGCACCCACATGAGAGACTTCGAAGAAGTTCCTGACTTCTGGCTTTGGTCTGGCCTAGCACTGATCATTGTGGACATCTAAGGAGTGAACTAGCAGATGGAAGTTCTCTCTCTCTCTCTCTCTCTCTCTCCATCTGTCTGTCTTCCTCTCTCTCTCTTTGTAACTCTGTCTTTCAAATAAATTAGTTAATTTTTTAAAAGACATGTCTCAGGGCCGGTGCCGTGGCTCACTTGGTTAATCCTCCACCTGCGACACCAGCATCCCATGTGGGTCCCGGGTTCCAGTCCCGGTTGGGGAACCAGTTCTGTCCCAGTTGCTCCTCTTCCAGTCCAGCTCTCTGCTGTGGCCTGGGAGTGCAGTGGAGGATGGCCCAAGTGCTTGGGCCCTGCACCCCATGGGAGACCAGGAGGAAGCACCTGGCTCCTGGCTTCAGATCGGCATAGCTCTGGCCGTAGCGGCCATTAGGGGGGTGAACCAATGGAAGGAAGACCTTTCTCTCTCTCTCTCTCTCTCTCTCTCTCTCACTGTCTATAACTCTATCAAATAATAATAATAATAAAAATATATGTCTCAGCCTTCTCACACTGAAGAACACAAAACATCTCTTCATTATTATACTTGGGGACCATTTTAAATAGTAAAATCACTGACATAAGGCACAAAAATCCAAAATTATGGCACTAAATAAGCCAGGAAAGGCGCCCTTGTTTGCAGGATGCGAGCTGAAACAGCAGATTGTTGCCTTGTTCCACCCCAGGCGATTCACGTTTTTCCGTGCTCTGTGCTTGTCTGTATATGACCATGAAAGCCGCGTGAGTACTGATTGATATAAAGGTGACAAATTTTACTTCGTAGGTGAATTTGTAATTACAGAATCTGCAAATAATGAAGATCACCTGTGCCTAATGAAAGACAGGAAGTAAAGGAAATAAAGCACTAGAATGGTGCAGTAGGGGCAAGCATTGTGGTATAGCCGGTTAAGCGGCCCTTGGGACACCTCATCTTATATTGGAATGACAGCTCCAGTCCTGGCTATTTTGCTTCTAATCCAACTTCCTGCTAATGAGCACCTTGGAAGGCAGCAGAAGATGGCTCAAGTACGGGGTCCCTGCTACCCATGTGGGAGACCTGTATGGAGTTCCTGGCTCCTGGCTTCAGCCTGGCCTAGTTCCAGTTTTTGCAGGCTACTGGGGAGTGAACTAGCAGAAGGAAGATTTATTCTCTCTCTCTCTCTCTCTTTCTCCCTCACATATGAAAAATAAGCACTTTTTTTTTTAAAGAATGAGGGGCCGGCACTGTGGTGTAGCAGGTAAAGCTGCCGCCTGCAGTGCCAGCATCCCATACCGGCACTGGTTCGAGTCCTGGCTGCTCCACTTCCAATCCAGCTCTCTGCTATGGCCTGGGAAAGCAGTAGAAGATGGTCCAAGTCCTTAGACCCCTGCACCCGTGTGGGAGACCCAGAAGAAGCTCCTGGCTCCTGGCTTTGGATCAGCCCAGCTCCAGCCATTGCGGCCATTTGGGGAGTGAACCCACAGATGGAAGACCTCTCTCTCTCTCTGTCTCTCTCTCTCTCTCTCTGCCTCTGCCTCTCTGTTCAAATAAATAAATAAATCTTTTTTTAAAAAAGAATGAAATATTTTTAAACAAAACAACATGAAAGTATCTCAAATAATTATGCTGAGAAGACAGATAAAATAGGATACATATTTATGGTGTCATTAATGAAATATCCTAGAAAATACAAACTCTCCTGCTAAAAGGCAAATGAATAGTTGCCTTGTGTAAGGGCCTGATGTCAGGGAGGGAGGAATGGCAAAAGAACACAGAAAACTTTCGCTGGTGTTGAACATGTTCATTATTTTGATTGTGGTCATGTTTCCATTAATGTATACATTTTTCAAAACTCATCTAAGTACATACTTTACATATGTGCAACCTACTGTATGTCAATTATACCTCAGTACAGCTGAAAAACATAAGTATTCTAAATACATTATTTTTACATACAAAGAGTAACCAACTAGAAAATATAATAGGAAAATGGTTTATTCACCAGGATAACACAAATACAAAATAAACTACAATAAATTTAGAAAGCCATATGGTAGGCATTGTAGAAAAAAATAAGTCTTTGTAACATTTTGGACATTTGAAAGTCTTTGAATAAATGAGAAGACACAGTATATATCCAGGCAGAAAGACTTAAATGAGTAGAGTGGATGCTGTGATGCGCCACCAAGACTTCTCACTTCAAGACCAAGGCACTCATTACCTGCGCTATGGGGAGGGTTTGCCTGCCAATGGCTCTTGGCTGACTTATTCTCAGGGATCTTTCTCAGCTGGAGAAAGCCACCTCTCCCCAGCTTAACCTCTGCCTGGGTGGCTGCCACCTGATGACAAGCCCATGGAGGGAGGACGTTTTACAAATGTGTGGTAAGCAACTGTGAATTCCATCCCAGCCCGGGAACTGCCTGGGAGGTCAGCCGTTTGGTCCCAACCTCAGTAGGTCAGCTGTAACGTCCAAGGCTTCCTCTGCCCAGTCCCATTTCCTCCACACCTTGGCAGGGGAGAAACCCAAGGGAATTCCCCAGTAAACCTTTCTGAGATGGCTTCCCAAAGAACTTGACAACAAAGGGTAAGGGTGTCAATGACACCAAATTAAAGTATACATTTAGTGCAATTCCCCATCTGAATAACAGTGGGACGATTTTTGTTAAGTGAAAATAGCCAAGAAATTGGGGGACAGGCAAGGTAAGAACAATGTAGTTGGACTTGAAACACCAGAAATTAAATTCTGTTATGAACCTGTCATCATTTAAATAGACTAATGGTGTAATAACAGAGAAATAGTCAACGAAACGAAAAACACCATATGTGCTACAAGTGAGCTCTGGATGGCTTTACCTTGGTACAGTGTTCGCTCTGTTCCCTGGACCTTTTGAGTCCTGTCTCTCTCCAAGCATATCAATCCCTTAGAACCCTTTCCTAGGGAAGCCATTCATTCTGTTATGCAGACCCAAGTTGGCAGCATTAGCATTCTCCCTAAAAATGTGACCAGGATATGATGTTTACCTCTTCACACTAAATCATTTTTTTTATTCTTAATTCTACCCTTCTCAAGAAAGTTTTACTGGCCTGCGCCGCGGCTCACTAGGCTAATCCTCTGCCTGCGGCGCCGGCACCCCCGGTTCTAGTCCCGGTCGGGGCGCTGGATTCTGTCCCGGTTGCTCCTCTTCCAGTCCAGCTCTCTGCTGTGACCTGGCAGGACAGTGGAGGATGGCCCAAGTGCTTGGGCCCTGCACCCCTTGGGAGACCAAGAGGAAGCACCTGGCTCCTGGCTTCGGATCAGCGCAGTGCCGGCCGTAGCAGCCACTTTGGCAGGGGAACCAACGGAAAAGGAAGACCTTTCTCTCCGTCTCTCTCTCTCACTAACTGCCTGTCAAAAAAAAAAAAAAAAAAAAAAAAAAGAAGAAGAAGAAGAAGAAGAAATTCTACTAAAGTTGAGTGGATTCACCAGCTTTTTGTCACTACAGCAAAATACCTGACACAGCTAGCTTCATAAAGCAAAGTAGCAGCAGACGTGCAGGCTCATCTCAAAGTCCCATGACAGAGGACAGATGGCAGGAGTGCACGTGGGGGAAGGATCACATGATGAGACAGGAAGCAGGAAGACAGAGGGGCTGGGCTTGCTTCTCTCATTCTTGCTTCTTCCATAATAATCTTAATCCGTTCCTGAGGGTACACACCCAGCAAAATCTAAGGACTTCCTACTAGCCCCACCTCTTAAAGGTCTCACCCCATTTCCCACTAACACCACCCTGGAGACCGAGTCTCCACCACATGGACCCATATCCAAACCATAGCAGTGAGCATCGTGTGCCACATTCATCAAGCACTTAACACCCAGCTGAGACTTCCTCTTCACCTTAGCAATTGCCATCCCCATAAATGAATTCAAGGGACTGGCTCTGTGGGTTAAGCCACTGCCTACAGCTTCAGCGTCTTGTACGGGTGCCAGTATAGTCCTGGCTGCTCCCCTTCTGATATAGCTCCCTGCTAATGCACCTGAGAAAGCAGCAGCAGATTGCCCAAATCCTTGGGCCACTACACCCATGTGAGAGACCCAGAAGAAGTTCTGGGCTCTTGGCTTGGGCCACTGTGGCCATTTGGGGGATGAACCGGAAGATGAAAGATCAATCTCTCTAACTCTGTTTTTCAAATAAATAAATCTTTAAAAAACAAATAAATGAATGAATGAATTCAATAACTACGACATACATCTAACACTTTAGCCTCTTAGTCCCCTAACTTCAATGGCAACATCCTGCAAACCCCTTCCCCCTCTACAATCCACAGCCATGGCCACGGGTCTTCTGTTTTCATGAAGCATGGTTCTGCCTCCAAAATCTAAAACGGCAATAAGTCTGTCCACGACCACCAACTCTCCACTTACATTTTTCCACAACCTCTTTTCTTCTAAGTCTACTTTTATTTCACAGAGATCTCAAGAAGAGTCACTTGCACCCTATAGTTGATTAGAATCTCTCAGTCTCACCTGATGAAATCCCTTCCGTTCCTTTTGAACTTGAATCCATGTGGTTTACATGGCCTGATCTCTGACTCAATGTGGAAAAATTATGAGGTTCCACCCTAGGTCCAGGAGTCTTCTCCTAGGCTTCACTCGCCTCCTTCTAACCTCCTTGCAATGCTGCTGGAGGAGCCTGTCTCAAAAGACAGATTTCATTCAGCTGTTTCCTGTGAAGCAGCTTCCCTAGGCCCCTTATCACGAAGCCCAAGCTTCTGGGTCTGGCACCCAAAGCCCACCAGGATCAGTCCCCTGCCTTCACTTCCACCCACTCTCCTCACTCCTCACTTCCATGCAGAATGAGTTGCATAACAACATTTCCTGCCTTTGTGAATTTGCATGTTCTGCTCCCTCCTCTTACAAGGCCTCCTCACATTGACCATTCGCCCCCAAGGGCCATTGATTACTCTTGCCTAAGAATCTTCATTGTCACTCAAACAAGGCACTTAGCACTCTGCATGGAAACCCTTTCAATGTCAGAGTCCCATAAGACTGTGAACACCCTGTAGTCAAGGGTTGAGAATGGTGTCTCCATCATTATGCTTTCACACAGCACATGGTACAAAGTAGATACTTGGTTAAATGAGAGAGAGAATGCAAGAGGAAAAAGCATTTGGATACCAACATCCCGGATCCCAGCCTCAGCTCCACTATTCAGTTGCTAAATGAATGTGGGTGATCTTTTTTTCAACTTCCTGATACATATTTACTTTCAACTCAATATAGACAAAGTGAAAGCTACTCAACAGGATGGTCTTAAGGAGCAAATGAGAAAACAGTGTGAAATGCATTAAGACAGCTCTTGATGTCTGGTGAGCACTCAATAAAGTCTTAGTCCTTAGCTCTCTTTTCTCCTTGTCTTTTTTATATCCCCTTCCTAGCTCTTGCTTTTTCTCCTCTTATACCTTATCTCTTCCCTTTATCCCCTTCATGCTTTTGGACATAGCATCAGGAAGAAATAAAACTGACTTCCAACTCCCAGCCCATGACTCACCCAGGGTTCATCTCATTGCTGTTCCACCTTAATAAATAGTTGACCTTTTAGCTCATCTGACAAGGAAAGGTTGCTAGAAACAAACTGAATGTACTCATCAGGGTGTGTCTAGAGTTTTCCTAATAAGGAGCCCTGAAGAGTCTAAGAACTCCTCATACAAAGCCTTGTAGGAAAGATGCTTTGGAATTTCTGTAGCCAAACCCAATTCCATCCTCAATAACACACTCAAAATGACATGATCATTGAAATCCAGGTGCCACTTCAAATCATTTAACTTGTATCAATAGAACATATAGGGAGTTTCAAGTTATTCCAGAAAATGAACTAGAAGCAGAGAAGTCACAAATTTACAAATGCCAGCCAGATATAAGCCAATGTTTCCCTTATGCCCATTTTGCTTTTCCAGTATTTCTTAGATTGTATCCTTATAAAGAGACAAAAATATGACATTAAAGGCTTACCATGGAACAAAGAAGAGGCAGAAAAACAGTTACTATTAGAAGTGAACTAGAATAACAGGACATAAAAGAAATTTAAACAAACAGAATGGTGGAAGAGACTTCTCATTACTCCCTTCTTGTTTTCCACAATAGGTAATAAAATAATAACATGTTGCAAAACCCCCAAAACCTGGGTCTGCTCACCCAACACACAGCAAGCCAGGCATTGACGTCAGAGTGGTGGGAGCAAACAGATATTTATTATAAAGTGCAAAGCAAAGAGCCGGCAGCTATTGCTTAACTCCCAGGCTCCTTGAGAGGCTGCAGGGGAAGGTTCTTAGAGAGTGAAGTCGGTTGAGAGGTGCACGTTCAGCTCATGTTTAAGTCTCTGGTGCTCTAAGCCCTGCTTTCATTAGTCAGCAATATCACCTTCTTTTGGAAACTTTGATGTTGGTAAAGTCAACTTCATTAAGCGGGGTGATAGGTATCTCATGCTCCAAGCCTGGGGTTTCTGGAAAAACTCTCAAGACAAGACTGAACATCAGGATGTTATCTGGGATCGGCATTGTGGTAGCACCAGTTTGATTCCTGGCTACTCCACTTACAATCCAGCTCCCTGCTAATGTGCCTGGGAAAGCAGCAAAGGATGGCCCAAGTGCTTGGACCCCTGCACCCATGTAGGAGACCTGGAAAAAGATCCTGGTGCCTGGCTTTGGCGTGGGACCATATGGGGCTAGCTGAACCATTTCCTCAATTTAGTGACTTGATTTTAGTAAAAGCAGGACAAGGAAACTTTAAGCTAAGAGAGGGAGGCTGAGAAATCGTGGGAGATTAGGACCTGATAGTATCTAGCATCTGCATCAAAGGCATTGTGTTAGGGACTTGGTTTCAGACAGTGGGGTAGGAGTTCCAACCAGAATGAGACTCGGGTTAAGATACCTTCTCTCACATTCGAGTACCTTGGTTTGATTCCAGCTCTGGCTCAGGCCTTGGACTCCAGCTTCCTGTCAGTGTAGACCCAAGGAGTCAGCAGCAAAGATTCAAGTAACTGGGTCCTTGTTACCCACATGGAGACCTGGATTGAGTTCCTAGCTCCTGGCTTTGGCCCTTGCCAACCCCCAGATGTTGAGGGCATTTGGGGAGTGAAATAGCAGGTGGGAGCTCTATGTGTCTGTCTCTATGTCTGTTTCTCTCCCTCCCTCTTAAATATATAAATCTGAAATAAATTTTAAAATACAACAGTAATTATAGCAATTATATAAGGAATATAATCCAATTCCCATTTACATGTTAGAAATCTGGGGCTCAGAGAGATTACGTAACATGTCCAAAGTCACATCAAGGTTCCAGACCAATTTTTTCTAATCCCAAAGCTCATGTCATTTCCAGCCTTTCAGACTATCTCAATAAAGCGTACCAAGCACATGTGAAATGATGCCACCAGCTTGGATGGGGCTTATCTAGCTTTAATGATCATCACCTGGCAGTGAAATATCTTGGAACATTAAAAATCATTAAGATGAGTCAGCACATAAGGAACTTGGGAAACCTCACTCCATCCTAATATTAAAAAAAAAAAAAGCTGGAAAAAGATGAAAATCAAAAACTTTTCTTGGGTCCATCACAAAACTGAGGTCACAGGTCAAACTCCTTGGAGAGACAAGACAGGTGGATACAGAAAATCTCCACTTAGGGGCTGGTGTTGTGGCAGCAAAGGTTAGGCCACCACCTGCAACGCCAGCTGCAATGGAGCGCAGGCTTGAGTCCCAGCTTCCCCACTTCTAACCCAGCTCCCTGGGAGAGCAATGGGTGCCTGCCCGAGTGCTTGGGTCCCTGCCACCCACGCGAGAGACCTGGATGGAATTCCACGCTTCCGGCTTCAACCTGGCCAGCACCAGCTATTGTGGCCATATCTTGTCTCTCCCTCTCTCTATGTCACTCTTCCTTTCAAATAAGTCAGAAAGGGAAGGGGAGGGGAGGGGAGGGGAGGGGAGGGGAGGGGAGGGGAGGGGAGGGGAGGGGAGGAAATCCCACCTTGGCAGGGCCAGAGCGTATGAGTGGAAACCTCTGCAGGAACAAGTGCCCAGGCAGGAAAACTGAAGCACCAGCGACAGTGGCTGGAGGCTCAGCGTGGACAGGAGAATCAGTCTCAGAGGGACGTGCCTACATTTTTGTGGGTTTTACCTCCAGAGGCTCTATCAGGTTCTCACACTGAAGACAGTAGGGAGAAAAAATCCCTTCATTCTCCCAGCAGAGGGAAGGGAAAAGAACTCATTTTGAAATACAACAGTCCCCTGACCTCAGCAGGCGATTGGTTACAGGACTCCTCGCCATACCAAGATCTGTGGGTGCGTGAGTCCCTTATATAAAAATGACACAGTGAGCCGGCCTCCCAAGGGTTCTGCTTCCGTGGATTCAGCCACCCACAGATGGAAAATATTCCCCAAAAATGCATCTGTACTAAGCATGTACAGACTTTTTCCTTGTCATTATTCTCTAAACAATGCAGTCTGACATCTATTTATAGAACACTTACGTTGTGTGAGCTATTGTAACTAATCTAGAGACGGCTTAAAGTGCATGGGAGGATGTATGTAGGTCACATGCAAATAGCACACCATGTTATACAAGGGAGTTGAGCATCTGCGGATCTAGGATCCAAAAGGGGTCCAGGAACCAATCTCCATGGATACAAAGGGCCAACTGCGTGCAAAGCGCTCTGTCCTTCTTCACAAAGACTGCCCTCAGCAGAAACTACTTTACCATAGCCCAACCTGCTGGGGGTTAATCATAGCCTAACAGCTAGAAGCAGAGTGCAGTGGCAGGGGAAGACCCAGCTCTAGCCCCCTCCAGCCAACCGACTTCACCTAACAGGTGAGGTCTGGGGGTGGGGAGGAAGATGGGGAAGTGTGAGTCAAGTTCGCAGGCCATGGGCTTAGACTCAGGACACAATTGAGACCCACTCGGAGGGCTACAGAGTGCTCCCCACCCTCACCTTGCCACCGCTAAAGGCCTATGGACTCAACACAGCAGGTCCGGCTGATGTGGATAAGGTAAGCTGGCAGACCTATAGGGCAGAAGCCACAAGGCCCTGCACTGTGTGATTCTATCCTGTCTGTCAGAACACCCCCTTTCCCAGGATGCTTTATTGTCATCCAGGGCCTGGGAGGGGTCGCCATGTAAGTATGTACATTAAGCCCACGTGGAATTGTATGGAGATGTCCTAAGTCTCCCAGGTGACCACCTGCCTCATAAAAGGAGTGGGTGGTGCCCGGAGACTGGCAGGAGAGAAGGCACTGAGGATGTCCCTCTCTACACACACTTCCCTTCCCCACCCTCCTCTCTCTGGCCCACTCTAACCATGCCCGTGTGTGTGTTTGCTTTCTTACCTTCTGGATAAACTTCCCATTTTTCACACCAAGAATGTGCTTAAAATGCTCTTTAAGTAAAAGGCAAGGACCTAGATTAATAAAATTAGACCGTACTTCTCCCACAGCACAGCTTTCAACAAAAAATTACCAAGGCATAAACTAAAAGGCACAGTTTGAAGAGACAGATCAGCATCAGAATGAGACTTGGTTATGACAGAGATGTTGAAATTACCTTGCTGCTGTTTGGAAACAACAGTGATAAACAAGCTATGCACTATAACAGAAATATATACAGCATGTAAGCACACTGGCTTCTCAAGCTTTCTGTGAGAAAGTGACTCGCTTCCACACTTCATCATACAGCTAGCTCTACACATGCACACTCACACATTCACGCATATATACACACACACATGCACACACACACTGAGAAGTGAGCATGGGAAGGACACACACCAGCAGAGGGCCCAGGCCAGCACAGGCAGTGACAGAAGTGAGTTGAAGGGTCGTGCAGAGCACTGTGCCATGTGACTTCCAGGCTGTGTAATATCCACACAGGTGACAAAAAGCCTTGAAAGGGCTCCTGAGTCAACACTGACTGAGATACCTCCAGCTGCCGTCCTTCCAAGGATGGACCTGGGGGTAATGGCTTTGGGATCCGTAGCTATGGTTCCCCTATCAGCCTAAACTGTGATGCAATTTGGGGCATTATCTCTGGAAGTTCAGCTTCAAACCTATTTTTCTCCAGAACGCCCAAAATTATACAAGCTCCCTAAAATCTTTTAGTAAATTTGCTTTCTTCTCGCTGAATAACAAAATTTACTCTGGTTCATTTAGTAAGATCTAGAGGCAAGATAACCTATAGAAAAAGGTGCTAATTAGAAGCAGGTATTCAGTGCACCAGTTAAGATACCGCTGGGGATTTCTGCATACATATTGGAGTGCTTGGGTTTGAATTCTGACTCTACTCCTGTTCCCAGCTTCCTGTTAATACACACCCTGGGAGGCAGCAGGTGATGGTTGATGTAATCAGGTCCCTGCTGCGTATGTAAGAGACCCAAACTGAGTTCTGGGCTCCTGGTTTTGGCCTGGCCCAACTCCTGCTGTTGTGGGCATCTGGGGAGTGAACCAGAGCATGGACGCTCACTTGCTCTCTCTGTCTGTCTGTCTGTCTTCATGCCTTTCAAATAAATAAAATTCAATAAATGAACTTTTAATGTTAGTTAAAAATATGAAGGCAAATACTAGGAAAACAGTGGCTGAAGAGTTCCAAGTGGTTGTCCCAGAGAAACAACATCCAAGAATGAGGGTAGGGGGTAGAACTAACATTTTTAATTAAAAATCAGGTGGTCCTAGAAGACTTATTAAAAATATTTTACTTACAAGGCAGAATGGTAGAGAGAGAGGATGAGAGAGAGAGATCTTCCATCCACTGACCTACTCCCTACATGGCCACAGCAGCCAACACTGGACCAGGCCAAAGCTGGGTGGCTAGAACATCATCCAGGTCTCCCATGTGGGTGGCAGGAGCCCACGTACTTGGGCCATCTTCTGCTGCCTTCCCAGGTGCATTAACAGGGAGCTGGGTCAGAAGCAGGGCAGCCAGGACTTGAGCCAGCACTCACATTGGATACCGCTTTCAAGAGGCAGCTTAACCCACTGCACCACAAAGCTGTCCCCTAGATGACTTTTTATTCTATTTGTATATTGCTCTAATTTTTCTAAAAAATACTTTCTAATAAAATAAAAAAGGTTTAAGGGAGTTATTAAAACAGCATTACCCACAAACAAAACAAAACAAAAAAACCCTTAGGCTAGTAAGTGCAGAAGAGGACATTATGTAAAGAAATATAGCAAGGACTATAAAATCTTAATTTCTACACAGTGCAGAAATCGTTCCTGGGTCCTGCTTGATATAGAGCCTGCTTTCTTTCCATTCCTCTGATCCAGAGCAACATCCATCACCCCTCTTCCCCCACGGAGCAGAAGAGAGCAGCAGGCCCACTCCAGCTGTGGCTGCAGAGGAGCAGCGCAGGCGGTGGTTGTGTTTTAGAAACTTCACAATTAGCACTCAAAGCCATGGCACCAGGAGGTGACTGTCAAGGACAAAGGAGAGGAGCCAGCACTGTGGCGTCCCAGGTAAAGCCGCTGCCTGCTGTGTCGGCATCCCAAATGGGCACTGGTTCAAGTCCCAGCTGCTACACTTCAGATCCAGCTCTCTGCTATGGCCTGGGAAAGCAGTGGAAGATGGCCCAAGTACTTGGGTCCCTGCACCCATGTGGGAGACCCGGAAGAAGTTCCTGGCTCCTGGCTTCAGATCGGCTCAGCTCTGGCCTTTAAAACCATTTGCAGAGTGAACCAACAGAGGGAAGACCTCTCTCTCTCTCTCTTGCCTCCACCTCTCAGTAATTCTGCCTTTCAAATAAAATAAATAAATCTTTCAAAAAAAAAGGACAAAGGAGATGCTACATGGGCGACTCAGATCCAGGGGTGCTGGACAGAGTCTGACTAGGACGAAGCAGACAGGGTTCTCTCAGCTCCATCTGGCTGAGGGATTCCAGTGGTTGGCCAGTGAAAGGGATAGGAAGCTACCGATGAAATCAGCCTGAGGTTTAGAAAAACTAAGCAACTTGTCCAAATCAACCAAAGAAAGCAAAGACACTCTGAACACTTGTCAGCATGTAAGTTTAAAATCATCCTTTAGGAGCCAACTTTCCTTCACATGCAAATTCAACAAAGCTTTACGGCGCACCCCCCAGGTACTAACCCCGTGGCTCAGTGGTTCTGTGCATACTCAACAGGCCTAACAGTGCTCCTTATGCCTCATAACCCCACTCCTAGCATCATCCAGGAACACAGTCCACAGGCTCGAAAAGTCATGTTCATGCACAGGTGCCTTACAGAACTATCTCCATAGGAACAATCAGCAATAGCAAAGAGAGAAGTAATTGAGTAAATGAAGGCTCATCTTTTGCATTTTCTATAATCAATAGCATTTATTTTTATAAAAGTTATTTTAAAAAATAAAATACTGATTTGATGCTCATCTGAAATACAAAACAATTGTACTGCTCTATGGTAATGGTAGAAAAAATAGATATAAACGTCAAGTCTGGAAGTTAACCTAAATGAAAATAGCTGTTTTAAGTACACGAGGGTATATGAGGATTTTTTTTTCTCTTCTTCCTTCTTGTCCTAAACAATTCAGTCCTAGAGCTATTAGCTGGGACAGGGTAAGGCTGGTGGTACAAGTCAGCAGTGGGTGTCGGGGAGAAGCAGAGCACAGGCAAGCCGAGAAACGCATCCATGAGGAGAGTGCCATGGATGGGTTGCCTAAAAGGGGGAAATTGGGTTTTTTTCTACACTCTATACTGCTGACAACAAGTGTGTGGGTTTTCCCACACCTAGCAATTCTCTAATTCTCCGCAGATAGTAAATGGGTGTCCTTCAATTCTGACACCATCTGGCATTAGGGCTCAGTCCCACAGGGCTGCATCCACTCCAGATACCACCTGCAAGCCCCAAGTTATTACCCGTACTTCTTGGGGCAGGTGTTGGGGTGTAGTGGATTAAGCTGTTGCTTGGGATGTCTGCATCCCATACTGGAGTGCCAGTTTGAGTCCAAGCTACTTTGCTTCTGATCCAGCTTCCTGATAATGTACCTAGGAAGGCAGAATATAATGGCTCAGGTACTCTCACCCATGTAGGTGGCCCAGATGACATTCCAGGCTCCTGGCTTCACTCTAGCCCAATCCCAGACCTTGCAGGCATTTGAGGGTAAACCGGTGGATGGAAAATCTCTGCCTCTCCCTCTTTCTCTGTCTTTCAAATAAATAAATATTTTTTTAAAAAGGCCTGTACTTCTGTTAGAGTTGACTATAAATTGGGAGCTCCCATGATGCCTTCCTCAGGTTCAATAATATGGTAAGAACACCTCACAAACCTCAAACATTTGCTTATCATCACTGGTTTATTATAAAGATGCAAGTCAATAGCAGCCACATGAAAGCAATGCATACTGTAAGCATGGGAGAAAAAGTTCAACTCCTCCAGTACTTCCATGTGTTCACCAAGCCAGAAGCTCCTTGAATCCAGTAGTTTAGAACTTGTTTGTAGGCATGATTGATTAAATCATCAGCCATTGGTAACTGGACTCAGCCCTTCCGAGAGCTTAGGGGTAGGGGCGAGTGGGCTGAAAATTCCAATTCTCTAATCACAGGATTGATTCCTCTGACAACGCCCTCGCTTTCCAAGAGTCATCTCATTAACATGAATTCAGTTGTGGCTGAAAGGGGTTTATTATCACTTGGGCAGTTACAAAGCTTTTAGAAGCTCTATGCCAAAAACGGGGGTCAAAGACCAAACACCTATTTCTTGTTATGTCACAGTGTCAGAGCCTGAGCAGGATAAAAAGGCACCTGCACTGAAAGAATTGTTGGGCCATGGGCCACCTGGGACACCTGTGCCTGGTCTGGAGTTACAGCTCCACTCTCCATTCCGCCTCCCTGCTAATGCACACCTGGGTAACGGTGCTGATGGCTCAAGTACTTCGGTCTCTGACACCCACGTGGGAGATCCCGATTGAATTTCCAGCTCTGCCCTGGCTGTTGTAGACATTTGAGGAGTGAACCAGTAGATAGGAGGTCTCTCTGCCTTTCAAATAAAATGTTAAAAACAGAAAAAGAAAGAAAGATGCTATGGTGTCAAGTGCTGGAGCCTGGGAGGGAAGTAGGCAGAGGAGAGCGTCCACACGGTGGGGTGGCCCAGTGTGAGGAAGCAGAAGTTGAGCAAGGCAAGAACAGTCCACAAAGAGGGTCAATGGACAGCCCTGGGTGAGGAGTCAGAGCTCCGCAGTAGTGGGTTAGAACTGAAGGTATCAGGGGCTGGCGCCATGGCTCACTTAGTTAATCCTCTGCCTGCGGCACCGGCATCCCATATGGGCACTGGGTTCTAGTCCCAGTTGCTCCTCTTCTAGTCTAGCTCTCTGCTGTGGCCTGGGAAGGCAGTGGAGGATGGCCCAAGTGTTTGGGTTCCTGTACCCGCATGGGAGACCAGGAGGAAGCACCTGGCTCCTGGCTTCGGATTGGCACAGCGCCGCCCGTAGTGGCCATTTGGGGAGTGAGCCAACGGAAGGAATACCTTTCTCTCTCTCTCACTGTCTATAACTCTACCTATCAAAAAAAAAAAAAAAAAAAAAGAATTGAAGGTATCAAAGTGAACTCATGGGTTTTGGAATAGGTAGGTAGGGAGACATGAACATATACACATAGATCAAGGGACCAACAGAGATAAATATGCATGTATGCATATGTTCTCTAGCTTTGTCCTTTTCATAGCAGTGCACATACCTATTTCCCAGATTTAGCTTCTATGTAAATATCACCACCCATTCAAAGCAGCCAGAGTTTCTTGCAGATATGGCTGATTCTAGGACTGATGTATAGAAATTAGAAGGTGAGCCTGGAACTTCCCTGGGTATTAGAAAGCATGGGAGTATTTAAAGAATATTGGAGGCCGGCTCCGCCTGCAGCGCCCGCACACCGGGTTCTAGTCCCGGTCGGGGCGCCAGATTCTGTCCCGGTTGTCCCTCTTCCAGGCCAGCTCTCTGCTATGGCCCGGGAGTGCAGTGGAGGATGGCCCAAGTGCCTAGGCCCTGCATCCGCATGGGAGTCTGGGAGGAAGCACCTGGCTCCTGGCTTCGGATCAGTGCGATGCGCTGGCCACAGCACACCAGCCACAGCAGCCATTAGAGGGTGAACCAATGGAAAAGGAAGACCTTTCTCTCCGTCTCTCTCTCTCTCTCCCTGTCCACTCTGCCTGTCAAAAAAATAATAATAATAAAGAATATTGGAACCTGTCAAATGAACACAGAGGCCCTCTGGAAGCAGCTCCCATTTCTAAATCAGAAGCAATTTAAATATCAAGGTGATAGTACCTAACACATTACCACTCAAAAATAAAATAATGTGAGAGGAAAAACTCTGGACAAATTAAATTTAGTAGAATTTACTTGAGCAAAGAAGGATTCATGAACTGGGTAGTACTAAGAACCAGAAGAAGTTCAGAGAACTCCACCCAACAACCTGGGTAGGCAATATTTATATACAGAAAAAGGAAGTGTGGGGCTGGCAGTGTGGCATAGCAGGTAAAGCTGCTGCCTACAGTGCTGGCATCCCATTTGGGCACTGGTTCAAGTCTCAGCTGCTCTACTTCTGATCCAGCTCCCTGCTGATGCACCTGGGAAAACAGCGGAATATGGCCCAAGTACTTTGGCCCCTGCACCCACGTGGGAGATCTGGAAGAAGTTCCTGGCTCCTGGCTTCGGATCAGCCCAGCTCTGGCTGTTGCGGCCATTTGGAGAGTGAACCAGCAGATGGAAGATATCTCTTTCTGTCCCCCACCCCCGACCCTTTTCTCTGTAACTCTGCCTTCCAAACAAATAAATATACCTTTTAAAAAAAAGAAAAGTAAAAGGAAGTGACATATAGATACAGTTTAGTTACGGCTCAGCAGTTATCTTCTTTGGGCCTGGTGTGATGAAACATTTGCCTTTTGATGGCACAGTCTGATCAGCTGGAAACCTGTGACTGGCTGAAGCTTGTTGCCATGATTGGTGGAGACTCAGCCACTTGTTACAAGAATATACAACACTCTTAATTAGGTTGTAGTTTGTTTAAACACTAAGTTAAGTTGCAAATCACTATATGGGAACACAAAAGTACAGAGGTAGGTTTTGGCCAAATTTAACAATAGGAAATCATGAGTCCATGTTAATAAAATTAAATAAATGACTAATTTGAAAGTTTGATAAGGAGTAAGTTATTTTTACATTACAAGATAATTCTTCACAAAATACTTAATATTTATATAGGAAAATATTCCTTTTGCAAAGAGAAGGACTGGCATGTACACTGTTATTCAAGAGATCAAAGTGCACACTGCCTGGAAAGGAACAGATAGAAACCATGGAAACATCATCCCTTAAGAGAGAAAAGTTTGAATCTTATCATGAAACAGATGAAAATGAGGGACACTTTATGAACTGGCCTATAATCATTGATTGAAACTGTTAGTATCACTAACAAGAGTAGATTGAGGAACTGTTGTGGACTAAAGGCACATAACAATGCAAGACACAATTTGCAATTACATCCTTTTGCTATAAAAGACATTACTGGAACAAATGGCAAAACTTGATAGAGTTCTAAGGATTAGATAGTAGTAATATATCAACATTAATTTCTGGTTTTGATAGTTGTGCTGCTAGTTGACCAATGAAATGTTCCCTTAAGTATAATATTGCTTATCTAGTGCTGTTGTAACAAAATATCACAGACTTGATGGCCTAAACAACAGACTCTCTTTTCTCTCAGATCTAGAAGCTAGAAGTCCAGGTTCAAGGTGTCAGCAGGGCTGGCATCTCCAGGCGCCTCCCTCTTTGGATGGCAGACAGCTGTCTTCTACAGGAGCCTTCACGTGGTGCATGCCTGTGTCTTAATCTCTCCTTCTTGTAAAGATACCTGTCATATTGGGGTGGGCAATGAATATATTAATTTCCAATCCATGTTCTTATCTCCCACAGAGGTAAAAACACTAAGCGGAGACTAGTATTGTGTGCAAATAGGGACAGAATCTCTTTTTTAAGATTTACTTATTTATTTGAAAGTCAGAGTTACAGAGAGATTGAGAGAGTTCGTTCTTCCATCCACTGGTTCACTCCCCAAATGGCCTCAACAACCAGGGCTGAGCCAGGCTAAAACCAGGAGCCTAGAACTCCATCCAGGTTTCCCATATGGGTGCAGGGGCCCAAGGACTTGGGACATCTTCTGCTGCTTTCCCAGGTGCATTCATGGGGAGCTGAATAGGAAATAGAGCAACTGGCACTCTAACTGGCATCCTTATGGGATGCCAGCGCTGCAGGTGGTAGTTTAGCTCTCTGTGACACAACATCTCTGCCAGAATTTTTAGCAGCGAGGAAGTAAACACATTCAAGCATGTGTGTGGGCTGCCCCTTACAGAAAATACCCAGTAGGAGTGGGCTAAAGTGTTACCCATAAACAAGAGAGGAAAAGAACCATAAACAGTACCCCTAAGCAAGAGTAGGAGAGTTCCTCCAGTCTGTGGCGGGAAAAAAAATGAGAGTGGTAGATCTGAGTGCATTCCATGTTGGAAAAAAGAGCTCTTTCCTGCCTTCCACCTCTTTTTATAGGGAAGGGGGTGGTATCTCAATTGGATGTACAACAGGGGTGTGGCCTGAAAATGTACCTTGATTTTAAATGTGACAGATGCATCCTGGGAAGGTGGGCATATCAAACCAACAGTTAAAGAGAGAACATTATTTTGTAGGGATACAAGAATTTCTAGCTCATTTTAACTGGTTACATCAAATCAAGATTGATTAGGGCCTTCGCAAATACCCTTGATTTTAACTTAATCACCTCTTTAGAGACCCAGTCTACAAACACAGTCGCTGCGGAGGTACTGGGGGTGAGGACATCAACACAGGAATGTTAGGAAGGCACAGTTCAGCCCATCACAATTATCAAGGCGTTGATGGGCCACCATGGCGGCATTTTACCCTCAAGTGGCTCAGGAAAAACAAATTCCTTGTTGAATACACCCAAGGTCCTTCTAAGCTTGCTTTTGTTTAAAACAAACAAAACAATGTGCTTGAAGGTTGCTTTTATATCCTTTCTATAATACACTAACACAAAATGAAGGCAAGGGAATAATATGTTTTATAAAGATTTCAACAGAAAAGTGTTAATTATATCCCTAATGTGATAAATTTGCTATTTTTAAAATACACTTTATGTCTTGGGGATACTGGGTGTGTGTGTGTGTGTGTGTGTGTGTTATATTATATATATATATATAAATAATATTGTAGAATAGATGAGGTTTAATGCCAAATAATGCAATCACAATGGACCCATCTATTTCAAGTCTACTGGGTTTCCCTTGCACAGTTAAGCTCAGGCATTTTCCAGGATTGATGTGTTTATTTCTAAAGTGATATCTTCTATCACTTTATGGCTCCTTCAACAGGCTACCAGCTGTGTGAGCCTCCTACATAACCACAAAGGGTTTTAACTAGCAACAGAAGGAAGGAAAGAAAAAAGGGGGGTGTGTAAAGGAGAGTTCAATTTCTTGTTACTGGGTTTTGCCAAATCATAACATTATGCCATATGGTGTATGTATGATGGTGTTGGATCTATAAAAAACAGATGGAGTTAAAGGAAGAGGAAGATGGGAGAGGATAAAAATGGGAGTGTGGCATGTGAATAAATGGACCAGAAAAAAACAAAACTCGCTGGGGGACACCAAAATGAGATGTAGAACCACTGGCCCCTCTTCAGGCCCTCATCAACAGATTCCCTTCCTTTCTCCCCCAAATGCACATCGAGGGTAGACACCATCCGTGGTGCTCACTTACTGTATTTGTCAGCTTTTTGTTACTATCATGGATACCTGAGGCTGGCTACTTTATAAAGAAAAGAGATTTATTTTGGCTCACTGTTGTGAAGGTTCACAGTCCATGATCGATTTGTCCTAGGGTGATCACCTTCTCGCTGGCAGAGTCCTGAGGCAGCACAGAGCATCACACAGCAAGAGAGACAGGGAGTGTGTGTGTCTGTCTGTCTCTTTCTCCTTATGAAACCACCAGGATTCAACCACAGGAGCTCTACCCCAATGACCTAATCCAAGCTAATCACTTCCCAAAGGCCCCACCTCTAGGCGCCATAATTGGAGGAAGCTTTTGCCCTTTTAGTACCATCGATAGATGATTTTGGGGACTAAATTCTGAGTTCAAGGGAAAAATTGAGCACAACACTCAACCATTGTGACATTATGCTCTCCTGCAAGGTTCCCTGCTCAGAAGTATGATGCACCTTGCCCAAACTATAGCATTTTACTACAAAAAAGTTAAGTAAATTATTGTGTTTTTAGCTTTTTTTAACTTTAAAAATGTAAATGTATACAGGAAAAGCAGTGAGTTAAGACTTCCGCTGTCAAGTCAACTTAGTGTGACTCAGCTCATGAGAACAATTTCTGCTGGACAGCTGCCTGAAGTCAGGTCTGAGAGAAAACCGCTCTGAAAATCAGGTCTGGGAAATCACTTTTAGTAAGAGCCAGGTTGAGTTCAAGCATCCACTGTTTCCCATTCCCCAACCACTCAATAACTATGCCGCACCACTCTCTTTACATTGGTCAGGGAGACTGGATTAGGCAACATTTCACCAGGATCCTCTGCATTTTTGAGGTTTTAATTTATTATCTTCATCTGAATGATACATTCAATTCTATTCCCTAACTCAATTAAAAATGTATCTGTCTATCTCTTCTACTTCTCTTTTTTTAAAAAGTTATTTATTAGAGAGAGAGAGTACAAGTGAGCAATCTTCATCCCTTGGTTCACTCCCCAAATGTCCTTAACAGCAGGGGCAAGGCAATGCAGACACCAGGAGCCAGGAATTCCATCTAGGTCTTCCACATGGATGGTAGGCACCCAAGTACTTGAGCCATCATCTGCTACCTCCCAGGTGCATTAGTAGGAAGTTGGATTGGAGTGAAGGCAGAACTTGACCCAAGGTACTCTGATATGAGATGCAAGAGTCTCAAACTGCAACTTTACATGCTGTACCATAATGCCCACTACTCTGTCTCTTTTTCATCTTAAGGACTTTATTCTGCCCTTACTGTAGCATTTATTTTGAATACGTCTATATTCTATAATGAGAATTCTATAATGAGATTGTTAGTTACTTTAGGGAATAAATCCTGTTTTGCTCCTCTTCCCATCCCTTGTTCCTACTACACTGTTTGAACAAACAAATGTTTAATAGATATTAGCGGGGGCCGGTGCCATGGCATCCCATATGGGCGCCGGATTCTGTCCTGGTTGCTCCTCTTCCAGTCCAGCTCTCTGCTGTGGCCCGGGAGGGCAGTGGAGGATGGCCCAAGTGCTTGGGCCCTGCACCCGCATGGGAGGCCAGGAGGAGGCACCTGGCTCCTGGCTTCGGATTGGCTCAGCGCGCCGGCCGTGGCAGCCATTTTGGGGGTGAACCAATGGAAAAGGAAGAACTTTCTCTCTGTCTCTCTCTCTCTCACTGTCTAACTCTGTCAAAAAAAAAAAAATAGATATCAGCACAATTAAGAAGACTCAGAGTTAATGAGACCTTTTATTTTCCAGGGCCTTATTGACACATTCTTCTTCCTCTATAATGTTGGAAGATATTGAACCAAAAGTACATGGGAAAAGTCTCTTTGTACAGTAAAATAAATTCAAAAAGTATTTCCCATTGAAAGGAAAGAGCAGATCCAAGGGCAGTAACTCCATCCTCACTATCTAGTGAGTTACAATGCAGAGGACTTTCTGCCATTGATTTATGAGTTATGAACTTGTAAATCAGTTCCCCTTAGCTCCGTGAGCTCTGAATTACATTTCCTTTCCCATTTGCTTAACATCAATGACACCCAGAACAATGGCGGGAAAGGACTCTGGAGGTGATGTTATCAGTGGCTGCAGGAACCAACCTGGGGGCCTGGAGGGAGTGCTGGGCAAGAACAAAAGGTACTTTTCAAAGGATTGAATTTATCACTCCTGTTGCTTGAACCAGGCTCTGAAGGGTTTGATTTTACATTAAAGAGATTTTTTTCAAGTCAGTACACTAGAATTCACAAATCTGAAAGAGTGCTTTCCTCTCCAAAGTCTTCCAGCTAATTCCACTGACATTGAGTTGCTTACAACACATTTGGATTTCTCCTTGGCACTGCTTGTGGTCTGGGTCACCCAAGACTTCCTTTGGAATCTGAAATGGCATCTTACAAAGTTGTGTTACTCTTTTTTTTTTAACTTTTTTTTTTTTTTTTTTTTGACAGGCCGAGTGGATAGTGAGAGAGAGAGACAGAGAGAAAGGTCTTCCTTTTCCGTTGGTTCACCCTCCAGTGGCCGCCACGGCTGGCGCGCTGTGGCCGACGCACCGCGCTGATCTGAAGCCAGGAGCCAGGTGCTTCTCCTGGTCTCCCATGGGGTGCAGGGCCCAAGCACTTGGGCCATCCTCCACTGCACTCCCTGGCCACAGCAGAGAGCTGGCCTGGAAGAGGGGCAACCGGGACAGAATCCGGCGCCCTGACCAGGACTAGAACCCAGTGTGCCGGTGCCACAAGGTGGAGGATTAGCCTATTGAGCCGCGGCACCAGCACTCATCTCGTTATTTTAACCAGACTTACCAAATGACATGGAGTCGATGCTGCAAATGCAATCTCTAAAATGACAGAGAGTTACAGCATCCAGGATTCGTAGGAGAATGTGCCTCTGAGAGTGACATCTGCAGCACCTGTCACCCCTGGAAGAATCACCCTGGGCACTAGGCTGATGCTGAAAGAAGGGCGATGCTCATTCAGGTAGAACAAATTCTGGCACTTAAATTTTTTTAATTATTTATTTTAGAGACAGAGAGAAAGCAAAGAAGACACCTCCCGTCTACTGGTTCACTCCCCAGGTGCTCACAACAGGCAGAGCTGGGCCAGAGCTGAAGCCAGGAACCCAACTACCTGAGCTATCACCACTGCCTCTTATAGACTGTATAGGCAAGAAGCTGGAGTCAGGAGGCAGGACCAGTAACCAGACCCACGTCCTCAGATAGGGACACAGCGTCTTAACCACTACGCTAAAGGCCTACTCTGGCATTTTTATCTAAGTCACGTGCCTCCCCTTCCTCTGCAAAATGCAACTGATGATTCTATCTGTGAAAGAAAAACGACGATGTATAGATCTATTTGTTCTATAGATCAAATAAGCAGGAAAGCATGGGGGTGGGTTTTGGTATAGTGGTAAGACGTTAGTTGACACATCCTGTATTAGAGTTGCCTGGGTTTGATTCACAGCTTCAGCTCCTGATTCCAGCTTTCTGTCAATGCAGACCATGCGGCAATGATGATGGTTCAAGTAACTGGATTCATGCCATTCCTTAAGCCCCAACCTGGTCCTGGCTATTGTGGGTATTTCAGGGGTGAACCAGCAGATAGAAGTTCACTTCCTCTTTCTCTCTCTCTCTCTCTCTCTCTCTTTCTCTCTTTCTCTCTTTCTCTCTTTGTGTGTGTATGTGTGTGTGTGTGTGTTTTTCAAGTAAATAATTTTCTAAAAATTTAAAGGAGAATGTGACATATTTTGTTACTGAAGAGTAGAATATCATTTGTCCATTCATTCATTCATTCTATTCTCAATTTTTTTAAGACCTAACTCTGAGCAAGTGTTGCCCCAGAGGCTGAGGACGCACAGAAGCATGAGACTGGGCCACTGCTCTCTCAAAGTCTTCATACACTGGCTGGGGAGACATAAATCATTTCCACACTATTTCTGTGCTTTCAAGGATGCGTGCAGAGGGCAGGGGAGCTGACTTGGATGGATCTGCTGGAGAGCACAGGGTGGATTTCTGCAATGGGAAAAGCCCACTGTGGAGATATGACCACTACTTTGCTTTAACACCACACAGCCTTACCCCAGACTAAAATATCCCAACATCCCAGAAAGACTGTGTAGAACTTCCCCAAGTCTAGTAGGACATGGAACCTGATTATACATGCAACAGGCACAACATTCCTAAAATACAGTTCCCATTCCTTTTTCATCTGAAACACTGTAAAACATCCCATGTCTGCCTCTTCCTGAGATCTAGCATCACTGGACTAGCCTGTTCTCTACCCACCTGCCTCTTTTCCAGCCCACGTGCTTCACCTGTAATGTGGGGCAGAGAGGGGGCAGATGAGGCATTGTTGCTACACACCAAGTCACAGTTCCTAACAGGGAGCCGCCCATCTGCCATGCTGGGATCTCAGCATCTTGCTGGCCCCTCCTCCTATGGGCGTCCTCCCTACCCCAAAGTCTGGTCCAGAGTCAGTCCCACAGGTAACCTAGGCCCAATCTGTGAGATTTCAGGCACTTTATGGTTAAGCTGGCATCATCCTGTCCTTGTCTTGATACTGAGACTGCTGACTTATTCTCTTAGACCTAACCACCAATTCATTTAACCACCACATTTAAAATTTGACAGATCCTCAGTACAGATATTATATTACCCATTTTATAAATAAAAAAAACTGAGATTCATAAAAAAATTAAAATACTGTCCAAGATTCCATAGTTGGAAAACCACAGCCAAGAAATTCTGTTTCACCTTGCCTTGCAATTACTCATTCTGTGAGTCCTAAGCAAATTCTTTCACCTCCCGGGGACCTGTTTTCCTCATCTGTCACAGGAAAGGACCATGTCAGCACCTCCAGACTTACTGTTGGATGTATGCATATGTCCAGCAGTTAACAGGTGCAGAGCAAGAAAAGTGAATGGGGATGATTTTGTCAAATACCCTTGAGAAAACTGGTTTCAACAAAGATCAGTATTATCTATTCACTTCAAGGCTTCTCAGAGCCTTCACATAGTGGTATATTTGGGGCATCTTTGTGCAGGGATGGAGTTATGGGACCATGGACTACCTTTGTCCCTGGAATTCTATTGTTCCTCTGAACCAGCTTGGGAAACACTGTCCTGTATAACCCTTAATGGGATTCCAGTGCCTGGATCGCAGAAGCTCTGCTTTTTGTTGTAATATTACAGTTTTAAAGGCCTCTAGGGGAGCTGCATCCATAAAGTCTCTTTATAACCCATACTGAAGACACAGATAGCATCTGTTAAGCTAACAAGTGGAATCATTAATTCTTTAACTAGCACAAATGCAGGCTTCTTTTCCGTTCCTCAGTGGTGACCAGAGCAAAATGGCAGGAAGAACACCAGTGTGCAATCTGCACAGTGCCTTTTCCTGATCCAGATGACTGTCACCGGGTTCCTGTCAGCGTTCATCTGCATTTCCTTCTTTTTATCCAAGCACTTAGACCTGGATTCATCTTCATAAACTTAAAGCTGCTATCTAGGGCTTTGCTTTTGTAACTCTAAATTGACCTAATGCATAGTGGACTACACTGCATTGCATCTTTCTAAATGGAGCGCTGCTCACTTCTCTGGGCTGAGCATGAGGCGCAGTGCTGGCTGGCTGGAGGGGTTGCACTAGAGGCTTGTGGAGGACTGCTACAGGTCAGGGTTCTGAGATTCCCTAGGTCTTCACCTGTTCCCCCACTGTGAAATGGGAAAATTTCTCTAATCCTCCTCTATCTTTGAATTGACCCAAAGATGGATTTAGGGGATGATCCTATAAATATGTTTCAGTGAAAGAAACTATACGAACAACAGATATCTATACAGCTGCCTGGTAAAGTTCACAGACCCACATCAAAACTCATGCTGGGGCTCGTTCCTATTTCACCAACCATAGAATACACGAAGTACCTGTCGCTCAGGGAAAGCTGATGGAAGGTCTGGGAGCCCTGTCCAAATAAAATAGCCAGGTACAAAGACTCTGAAGTCCAAATCAAACGGTTCACAGGATAATCTGAATAAGCCCCTACTATCCAAAACTGGGAAAATTGGGGCTTCAGAAAAAATAATAACTAAAATGGTGGAAAATATCACGTTTACACTTTTCGGCTTGTAACAATTCTTTTAAAGTCTAATTCATGAGTACTATGTCCATTTTCATGATTATAGCAATAGTTTCACAGGTATATAGATTTCTCAAAACTCATCTAATTATATACCTTTAATCTGCGAAGTTTATGTCCATTAATTGGCTGCTGTTGGATGAGGCTAATAAACCAACTCATTATTTTGAAAATTAGTAAATAAATGGAGACAAATTAACATATTTCTTTCTAATCCAGACCATATTATACTTCCATACAACCAAATGGTACTTAAAGCAAAGTTTCTCTTCATAGGATATGTTTCAATCAACAAATAACAGGTTGGCAATAACTATTAACAACACAAAAAGAAAGACAAGGAGATTCTAATTGCCTCCTAACGGAGGCACCACTACCTGTAAATCTGTCTTGCCAAAAAACAAACGAACAAAAAAAACGAAATCAAATCGCATGCTGATGGAGCCTCCAAGACCAGCTACCAAGTTGGAGGAAACAGAGAGGCAAGAGGAGAGTGTTAAATGGTCCACAAGGACTGGATCACAAAAGCACAGAGTAGGAAGTCCCCAGGACAAAAGACAGGATCCCTTCACCACACAGTCGCAAGACAGAAAGAACCTAAACCTTAGAGAGAAACATAAAAGGTGTAACAACCAATCACATTAGGCAAGACACACTTAGATCTTGATCCAAAATCACCATTTCTAAATTTATGTTTATGAAATAACTGAAATTTTTTGATGGATTGGAATTTTGATATTAGGAAGTGATTGTCTATTATTTATGGCATATTACTATCATCGTGGTTATTTTTTAAAATATTTATTTATTTATTTATTTGAAAGTCAGAGTTACAGAGAGAGAGAAGGAGAGGCATAGAGAGAGAGTCTTCCATCCACTGGTTCACTCCCCAGTTAGCTGCAACAGCCGGAGCTGTGCCGATCAGAAGTCAAAAGCCAGGAGCTTCTTCTGGGTCTCCCAAGTGGGTGCAGGGGCCCAAGAACCTGAGCCATCTTCTACTGTTTTCCCAGGCCATAGCAGAGAGCTGGATTGGAAGTGGAGCAGCCAGGACTAGAATCGGTGCCCATATGGCATGCCGGCACTGCAGGTCGCGGCTTTACCTGCTATGCCACAGCGCCAGCCCTGTCGTGATTATTTTTTTAAAGCCCTTTGTTTTTTAGAGGTATTGGAATATCTGTGTGGGCAGGCATTTGGCCTCGTAGTCAAGATGCCGGTTAGGAATGTGCACAGCTCCTGATTCCAGCTTCCTGCTAATGTGCGCATTCGGAGGCAATAGTCATGGCTCAAATAGTTGGGTTCCCGCCCCCTGTGTGGGAGACCTGGATTGAGTTCCTGAGTCCCTAGCTTTCGTCCTCTGGCTGTTGAGGCATCTGGGAGATCTCTCTGTATGTGTACTTTCTTGAAATATAAAAAGAAATATTTGGGGCCGGAGCTGTGGTGTAGCAGGTAAAGCCACTACCTGCAGTGCTGGCATCCCATATGAGTGCCAGTTCGAGTCCCGGTTGTTCCACTTCTGATCCAGCTCTCTGCTATGGCCTGGGAAAGCAGTAGAAGATGGCCCAAGTCCTTGGGCCCCTGCATCCACATGGGAGACCCGGAAGAAGCTCCTGGCTCCTGGCTTCGGATCAGCACAGCTCCGGCTGTTGCAGCCAACTGGGGAGTGAACCAGTGGATGGAAGACCTCTTTCTCTCTCTCTCTATGCTTCTCCTTCTCTCTATGCCTCTCCTTCTCTCTATGCCTCTTCTTCTCTCTATATATAACTCTGACTTTCAAATAAATAGATAAATCTTTTAAAAATGTACAGTTGAAAATGTCTGATGCCTGAGATGTGCATCCAAATAGCATGGGAAGGGGAGACATGGGTAAAGCAAGACGGGTCATAAACTGATAGTTGGGGAGTAGGCACACTGATGTTGATTGTGCTAGTCTTCCTATTTTGTATATGTCTCAAATATTCATTAGTGAAAAATGTCTCTATAAAATAATAATCCATCCTCTTGGCTAATTATCTCTCCAGCATAGCCTTACTTAGTAGATAAATGGATTCAGTGGCAGCAAACCCCTGGAGCTGTTCATGTCTGTTAATAAAAACTGCAGGGCCAGTGCTGTGGCATAGCGGTTAAAGCTGCCACCTGCAGTGCTGGCATCCCATATGGGTGCCAGTTTGAGTCCCAGCTGCTCCACTTCCGATCCAGCTCTTTGCTGTGGCCTGGGAAAGCATTAGGAGATGGCCCAGGTCCATCCTTGGGCCCCTGCATGCCCAAGAGAGATCCAGAAGAAGCTCCTGGCTCCTGGCTTCAGATCAGTGTAGTTCCAGCCATTTTGGCCACTTGGGGAGTGAACCAGCGGACAGAAGACTTCTCTCTCTCTCTCTTTCTCTACCTCTGCCTCTCTGTAATTCTGACTTTCAAGTAAATAAATAAATCAAAAAAAAAAAAACAGTTAGAAAATGCTTTGAGATTTAAAAATGAAAAATACTATAAAATGGTAAATATTATTATGATCTCGGAATTACATAAATTAAATTTTAAAAATTGGTGGGGTTGGCATTGTGGTACAACAGGTTAAGCCTCCACTTGCAATGCCAGCATCCCATACCAGAGTGTTCTACTTCTGATCCGGCTCCCTGCTAAGGCACTAGCTTTAGTCTGCCCCAGCCTGGCAGTTGTGACCATCTGGGGAATGAACCAGTGGATGGAATGTGTGTGTGTGTGTGTATGTGTGTGTCACTCTGCCTTTCAAATAAATACTGTTGGATTAGTGATACACTTTAGTTCTCTGATGATGGTAACTTTGTCTTACCCACTATCTCCCAACAGACTGTTCTGCCTTTGGATTCTCCCCTACTGCCTAGCCTTAGATTTGAAGCTGCCTTAAAGACAAATGACATGGGGCCCAGCATTGTAGAACAATAGCTGAAGCTGCCATCTTTAAAGCCAGCATCCCATTATCCAGCACTGGTTGGAGTCTGATCCAGCTCCCTGCTAATGCACCTGGGAAAGCAGCGGAAGATGGCTCAAGTACTTGGGCCTCTGTCACCCACATGGGAGACTGGGATGGAGTTTTAGGCTCCTGGCTAGTCTTTTGTGGCTATTTGGGGAGTGAACCAACATATGGAAGATCTCTTTCTTTCTCTTACTGTCTTTCTCTGTAACTGCCTTTCAAATATATAAATAAATCTTTAAAGAGAGAAAGAGACAGAAATGGCACGATCTTGGGTAAAAGCCATAAATGTGGCAAATTTTTGCTTCTCTAAAATAATCTGCTTAAGGCCTTTGACATGACTTGATTCCTATTGTATACCTTTATTACTTTTCTTCTATTCATAGATATTTTGAGAATGTATGTGACATTATTTGCAATTACTGGCCATGGATCACTAATTTTTTTCTACCATTCCATCAGCAACAGCCCGTCATCTACCACCACCATCACTTAGATACCCCTTGCTGGTGCAAAAACCTCTGTGTGTAGGACCAGCTTAGATATTTCTGTTGGCTGGACCTACTTATGGCCCAGTTGATTTAAATATCAGTGATATAGTCATGACCGGGCATGATAATCATTCATAACTTAAGATAACAGTACACAAAGTTTACATTTTATATTTCCTATAATAGTACCTTTAAGAAGTCTATTTTAAATATACAAGAGTGTTGTATTTCTCTGTTCACAGAAAAGAGAATTAAAAGATGTTTGAATGCATAAGTATAAAGCTTACACATTTGATAGTAAGGACAGAAAGCACTGCTGTGAGAATCCTTGAGCACCCATTGTTGGGGTCATACAAGCAGAGACCTCATGCATATTATCTTTTGAATTTCAACAAAACAAAGCTAAAAGGTATTTTAAATCAATTCAACAGGAAGATACAACGATTATCAATGTCTATGCACCTAATTACAGGGCACTGGTTTATTTAAAAGATTTTTTAAGGGACTTAAAGGGAGACTTAGACCCCAATACAATAGTACTGGGGGACTTCAATACTCCACTCTCAGAAATAGACAGATCAACAGGACAGAAGATCAACAAGGAGACAGCAGATTTAAATGACACTATAGCCCAAATGGATCTAACAGATATATACAGAACTTTTCATCCTACACATAAAGCATTTACATTCTTCTCAGCAGTACATGGAACCTTCTCTAGGATTGACCACATACTAGGCCATAAAGCAAGTCTCAGCAAATTCAAAGAATTAGAATCATACGATACAGCTTCTCAGACCATAAAGGAATGAAGTTGGAAATTAGCAACTCAGGAATCCCTAGAGCATATGCAAACACATGGAGATTGAACAACATGCTCCTGAATGAACAATGGGTCATAGAAGAAATTAAGCGAGAAATCAAAAATTTTCTGGAAGTAAATGAGGATAACAGCACAACATACCAAAACTTATGGGATACAGCAAAAGCAGTGTTAAGAGGAAAGTTTATATCAATAGGTGCCTACATCAAGAAATTAGAAAGGCACCAAATAGATGAGCTTTCAATTCATCTCAAGGATCTAGAAAATCTGCAGCAAACCAGACCCAAATCTAGTAGGAGAAGAGAAATAATTAAAATCAGAGAAGAAATCAACAGGATTGAATCCAAAAAAAATTACAAAAAATCAGCCAAACGAGGAGCTGGTTTTTTGAAAAAATAAACAAAATTGACACCCCATTGGCCCAACTAACTAAAAAAAAGAAGAGAAAAGACCCAAATCAATAAAATCAGAGATGAAAAAGGAAACATAACAACAGACACCACAGAAATAAAAAGAATCATCAGAAATTACTACAAGGACTTGTATGCCAGCAAATAGGGAAATCTATCAGAAATGGACAGATTCCTGGACACATGCAACCTACCTAAATTGAACCAGGAAGACACAGAAAACCTAAACAGACCCATAACTGAGACAGAAATTGAAACAGTAATAAAGGCCCTCCCAACAAAGAAAAGCCCAGGACTATATGGATTCACTGCTGAATTCTACTAGGCATTTAAAGAAGAAATAACTCCAATTCTTCTCAAACTATTCAGAACAATCGAAAAAGAGGGAGTCCTCCCAAATTCATTTTATGAAGCCAGCATCACCTTAATTCCTAAGCCGGAAAAAGATGCAGCATTGAAAGAGAATTACAGACCAATTTCCCTGATGAACATAGATGCAAAAATCCTCAATAAAATTCTGGCCAATAGAATGCAGCAACACATCAGAAAGATCATCCACCCAGACCAAGTGGGATTTATCCCTGGTATGCAGGGATGGTTCAATGTGTGCAAAACGATCAATGTGATACACCACATTAACAGACTGCAGAAGAGAAACCATATGATTATCTCAATAGACACCGAGAAAGCATTTGATAAAATACAACACCCATTCATGATGAAAACTCTAAGCAAACTGGGTATGGAAGGAATATTCCTCAATACAATCAAAGCAATTTATGAAAAACCCACGGCCAACATCCTATTGAATGGGGAAAAGTTGGAAGCATTTCCACTGAGATCTGGTACCAGACAGGGATGCCCACTCTCACCACTGCTATTCAATATAGTTCTGGAAGTTTTAGCCAGAGCCATCAGGCAAGAAAAAGAAATTAAAGGGATACAAATTGGGAAGGAAGAACTCAAACTATCCCTCTTTGCAGATGATATGATTCTTTATTTAGGGGACCCAAAGAACTCTACTAAGAGACTATTGGAACTCATAGAAGATTTTGGCAAAGTAGCAGGATATAAAATCAATGCACAAAAATCAACAGCCTTTGCATACACAGGCAATGCCATGGCTGAGGAAGAACTTCGAAGATCAGTCCCATTCACAATAGCTACAAAAACAATCAAATACCTTGGAATAA
This sequence comes from Oryctolagus cuniculus, assembly GCF_964237555.1. Classification (NCBI taxonomy): domain Eukaryota; kingdom Metazoa; phylum Chordata; class Mammalia; order Lagomorpha; family Leporidae; genus Oryctolagus; species Oryctolagus cuniculus. The sequence continues at coordinate 48,069,393 of NC_091433.1, read as the reverse complement.
ACTTAACCAAGGACGTTAAAGATCTCTATGATGAAAATTACAAAACCTTAAAGAAAGAAATGGAAGAGGATACCAAAAAATGGAAAAATCTTCCATGCTCATGGATTGGAAGAATCAATATCATCAAAATGTCCATTCTCCCAAAAGCAATTTATAAATTCAATGCAATACCAATCAAGATACCAAAGACCTTCTTCTCAGATCTGGAAAAAATGATGCTGAAATTCATATGGAGACACAGGAGACCTCGAATAGCTAAAGCAATCTTGTACAACAAAAACAAAGCCGGAGGCATCACAATACCAGATTTCAGGACATACTACAGGGCAGTTGTTATCAAAACAGCATGGTACTGGTACAGAAACAGATGGATAGACCAATGGAACAGAATAGAAACACCAGAAATCAATCCAAACATCTACAGCCAACTCATATTTGATCAAGGACCCAAAACCAATTCCTGGAGTAAGGACAGTCTATTCAATAAATGGTGCTGGGAAAATTGGATTTCCACGTGCAGAATCATGAAGCAAGACCCCTACCTTTCACCTTATACAAAAATTCACTCAACATGGATTAAAGACTTAAATCTACGACCCGACACCATCAAATTACTAGAGAGCATTGGAGAAACCCTGCAAGATATAGGTACTGGCAAAGACTTCCTGGAAAATACCCCAGAAGCACAGGCAGTCAAAGCCAAAATTAGCATTTGGGATTGCATCAAATTGAGAAGTTTCTGTACTTCAAAAGAAACAGTCAGGAAAATGAAGAGGCAACCGACAGAATGGGAAAAAATATTTGCAAACTGTGCAAGAGATAAAGGGTTGATAAGCAGAATCTACAAAGAAATCAAGAAACTCCACAACATCAAAATAAACAACCCACTTAAGAGATGGGCCAAGGACCTCAATAGACATTTTTCAAAAGAGGAAATCCAAACGGCCAACAGACACATGAAAAAATGTTCAAGATCACTAGCAATCAGGGAAATGCAAATCAAAACCACAATGAGGTTTCACCTCACCCTGGTTAGAATGGCTCACATTCAGAAATCCACCAACAATAGATGCTGGAGAGGATGTGGGGAAAAAGGGACACTAACCCACTATTGGTGGGAATGCAAACTGGTTAAGCCACTGTGAAAGTCAGTCTAGAGATTCCTCAGAAACCTGAATATAACCCTACCATACAACCCAGCCATACCACTCCTTGGAATTTACCCAAAGGAAATTAAATTGGCAAACAAAAAAGCTGTCTGCACATTAATGTTTGTTGCAGCTCAATTCACAATAGCTAAGACCTGGAACCAACCCAAATGCCCATCAACAGTAGACTGGATAAAGAAATTATGGGACATGTACTCTATAGAATACTATACAGCAGTCAAAAACAATGAAATCCAGTCATTTGCAACAAGATGGAGGAATCTGGAAAACATTATGCTGAGTGAATTAAGCCAGTCCCAAAGGGACAAATATTATATGTTCTCTCTGATCAGCGACAACTAACTGAGCACCAAAGGGGAAACCTGTTGAAGTGAAATGGACACTATGAGAAACAGTGACTTGATCAGCTCTTGTCCTGACTGTTAATGTACAATGTAATACTTTATCCATTTTAGTATTTTTTTTTGTTCTAGTACCATTGGTTGAACTCTGTAAGCAACACACAATTATTCTTAGGTGTTTAAATTTTAACTGAAAAGTGATCCCTGTTAGGAATTTGGAAAACATTATGCTGAGTGAAATAAGCCAGTCCCAAAGGGACAAATATCATATGTTCTCCCTGATCGGTGACAACTAACCGAGCACCAAAAAGGAAATCTGCTAAAGTGAAATGAACACCATGAGAAACGGTGACTTGATCAGTCCTTGCCCTGACTGTTGATGAACAACTTAATACGTTATCCCTCTTAGTATTTTGTTTGTTTGTTTGTTCTACTTAATACTTTTGGTTGAATACTGTAATCAATACACAGTTATTCTTAAGTGTTGAAACTTAACTGAAAAGTGATCGCTGTTAAATATCAGAGTGGGAATAAGAGAAGGAAGAGATGTGCAATTCAGGACATGCTCAAGCTGACTTGCCCCAAATGGTAGAGTCAGAAATATACCAGGAGATTCCAATTCAATCCCATCAAGGTGACATGTACCAATGCCATCTCACTAGTCCAAGTGATCAATTTCTATTCACAATTGATCATAATGATAGGACTAAGAGCCAAAGGGATCACATAAACAAGACTAGTGTCTGCAAATACTAACTGATAGAATAAAAAAGGGAGAGAACGATCCTACATGGGAAGCGAGATACACAGCAGACTCATAGAATGGCAGATGTCCTAAACAGCACTCTGGCCTCAGAATCAGCCCTTAAGGCATGCAGATCCAGCTGAAAAGCCCATGAGAGTATTTCAGGCATGGAAAGCCAAGACACTCTGGCAAAAAAAAAAAAAAAAAAAATGACCTAAATGAAAGATCTCCACGAGTGAGAAAGAACAGGTCATCAAAGAAGGAGGTACCTTTCTCTGAAGGGAGGAGAGAACTTCCACTCTGACTACGACCTTGTCTAAATATGATCAGAGTCGGTGAACTCAAAAGGCTTCCATAGCCTTGGCAACTCATGACAAGAGGCTAGGGTGATTACTGATGCCATAAACAAGAATGTCAATTTGTTAAGTCAACAACAGGAGTCACTGTGCCCTTACTCCTCATGTAGGATCTCTGTCCTTAATGTGCTGCACATTGTGATTTAATGCTATAACTAGTACTCAAACAGTATTTTTCACTTCGTGTTTCTATGTGGGTGCAAACTGTTGAAATCTTTACTTAATATATGCTAAACTGATCTTCTGTATATAAAGAGAATTGAAAATAAATCTTGATGTGAATGGAAGGGGAGAGGGAGCGGGAAAGGGGAGGATTGTGGGTGGGAGGGAAGTTATGGAGGGGGGGGGGAAGCCATTGTAATCCATAAGCTGTACTTTGGAAATTTATATTCGTTAAATAAAAGTTAAAAAAATAAAAAAGATGGTAATTAAACAAATACCTTATGTTTGCAGATAAAGTTGTTTGTTTTTCCTGCGATTGGTCTACACTGGAAACACACAGGATGCCAGGATTTGTTTGTAAGTTGCTTTAGTGTGCAGTGACATTTGAAAAGTGTCCTTGCAGTAGCGCTTTGAAGAGCCTGAGAGAGAACACTGCTCTGTCAGTACAACATACTTAGTGTGTATATGGGGGTGTGGGGGGCAAGAAAGAAAATTGAGATAATCACCCAAAATAAAAGTTCCAACTAAGAGCATAACGTGTCAACTATTGACTGGCAAGCCCCTAATGGCCTAAAACAACAATAAACGGTGTTACACTGTCTATTGTCTCTCACAGTTTCTGTGAGTCAAAAGTACAGGAGCACCTGGGGTGGGTGTTTCCGGTTCATAGCTCACAGATCTCTCATGAGGTTGCAGTCAATGTTCAATGCCAAGACTGCAGACATGGACAGCTTGACTGGGACAGAGTATCTGATTTCGAGTGTCACAGGTCACAAGTTGGTGCTGGCTGTTGGCACACCTCAGTTCCTTGCCACCTGGCCCTGTTCAGAGGACCGGTCAGGCATCCTCACAACATGGCAACTGGTTTCCCAGAAGGAATAACCCAACAGAGAACAAAGGAGCAATCACTTATCTTATTGTTATGGAGCCTCAGAAGTTGCACACCATCATTTCTATAATATCCTATTGATGTCATGTGGGAGAGGACTGTACAAGGGTCTAAATGCTGGGGGTGGGGGCCGGTGTTGTGGCATAGCAGGTAAAGCCACCGCCTGCAATGCCGACATCCCACATGGGTGCTGGTTTGAGCCCCGGCTGCTCCACTTCCAATCCAGCTCTCTGCTATGGCCTGGGAAAGCAGTGGAAGATGTTTTAAGTTCTTGGGCCCCTGTACCCATGTAGGAGACCCAGAAGAAACTCCTGGCTCTTGGCTTCAGATCGGCACAGCTCTGGCCGTTGCAGCCAACTGGGGAGTGAACCATCAGATGGAAAACACCTCTCTCTCTCTCTCTCTCTCTCTGCCTCTCCTTCTCTTTGTGTAACTCTGACTTTCAAATAAATAAATAAATCTTTAAAAAAAAATGCCAGGGGGTGAGAATCATTGAGGACCTTCGTGGGTTCTAGGTGCCCTGATAACTCATGTGAACATCAATTCCTCAAAAGTTGCAAATCTAGCCGGCGCCACGGCTCACTAGGCTAATCCTCCACCTGCGGCGCCGCGCCGCAGGTTCTAGTCCCAGTCGGGGCACTGGATTCTGTCCTGGTTGCCCCTCTTCCAGTCCAGCTCTCTGCTGTGGCCCGGGAAGGCAGTGGAGGATGGCCCAAGTACTTGGGCCCTGCACCTGCATAGGAGACCAGGAGAAGCACCTGGCTTCTGGCTTCGGATCAGCGCAGTGCACCGGCCACAGCACACCGGCCACGGCGGCCATTGGAGAGTGAACCAACAGTAAAAGGAAGACCTTTCTCTCTGTCTCTCTCTCTCACACTGTTCACTCTGCCTGTTAAAAAAATAGTTGCTGTCGCTCCCCCTCTTCGTGGAGGAGCAACACAGGACCCTGCGCTGTTCTTTCTGTCTGCTCGGCCCTCCCCGGGTTTGCTGCTGGTTCTTCCCGGGTTGGCTACTATCCCTTCCACCTCCGTGGAAGGGCAGTTCCCCCTGGCCGCATTCCCCACTTCCGCAGGGGAGCGGCACACCGCCGGCCGGCTCTTCTCGGGGGCTGCACGGGTTCCCTTAGATGTTCCCCATAGATGTTCCCGGTGCATGCCGTCTCTCTCCTCCTTTATAGTCCTCCTCCGCCAATCCCAACTCGGCTGCCCACACGCCGAGTACGCTGCTCTCCAATCAGGAGCAAGTCCTACAATTTATTAGTTGAACTGGAGGCAGCTGTGCGGAAGCTGTTTACTTCTCTCCCAGCGCCATATTGTGGGAGAGCAGATGCATAGAATAAGTCTTAATTCGAGTAACTTAGTCTAGTCCGGATTGCTCCCCACAGATCCCCCTTTCTTTTTATTTTTGGCGTTGATACGCGCCTGTCTTCGGTGTCCCGTGGCACACACTCTGCTCTACTTGCTAGAGTTGCCACAGGCTCTTACAAGTCCTATCAATCAGGAAAACCGAATCCGGGTCCTCTCTTCGCCATGTTGTGAGGAGGTTTTTAGGCGCTGATGCGTGCCTGTGTTCGGTGCCCTGCAGCGCATGCTCTGCTCTGCCTGCAGGGGACTTACAAGACCTATCAGGCAAACCGAATCCAAGCCTTCTCATTGCCTTATTGTGGGGGAGACTTATTAGTGTTGGTTCGTGCCTATCTTCGGTGACCTGCAGCTCATACTCTGGTCGAGCTGCTTGCTGGCGCTTACCGCCTTAAATCAGGCAGACCGAATCCAAGCTTAATATTGTTGTATTGTGGGGAAGCCTTACTGATGTTAATTCGTGCCTGTCTTCGGTGACCTGCGGCGCATAAGCTGCTAGCTGCCCGCAGGTGCTCATCGCCTCACTTGATTAGGCAGACCGAATCCAAGCTCTCACATTGCAGTGTTGTAGGGAGGCCTTTTTATTTCTCTATTTCTCTATCTCCGGGCATTCCTATTTCTCCCATTTTACTTCTATCTTCCAGCATTCCTATTTTTCTCACTTTACTTCTAAACTTCTGTTTCTCTTATCCCTGCGGCTTTCCGGCACCTCACCCCGCCGGCGGGTTCCCGGCTCTGCGCCGCTTCAGCCCGCGCGCCTCTCTCATCTGCGCGCCTCTCTCATCTGCGCAGCTTCCCGGCTTTGCGCGGCTCGGCTTCGCGCGCTCCGCGGTCTCCACGCTTAACCCTTTCGCGTCTGAACCACGGCCTACGCCAGCCCCGTTCCCTATCTATTCACGCCCCGTGCTCTCTCTGCACGCGGCGGCTTCCACGAGTAACACAGCGTAGCTTACGTGTCCGCCACTAGCATTCAATCTAAGTTCCCCGGGCTAGCCTGGCGAATTCAACCCAGCGTACGTCTCCGCCCCACGGTTTGGCTTCCCGTCCTTTGCTCCCCGGGCTAATCAGACGGATCCCAATCTGGCTTACGTCTCAGCTTCTGGTTTCAACTTTTCGCCCCCTATTCCCGGGCTAACTTGAGAATCCCAAAGTGGCTTTCGTATCCGCCTCGGCCTGCCCCCCGCGGCTTCAATTTCCCTAACATTTTTCTCTACCCGGTATGTTTCCCCAAACTTTCCTCCAACGATATTCCTCCCTCATTTCTCCTGGCCTCTCCCCACAGTCCGCGTCCGAGTCTGTTTGTTCTAGCTTTCACTTTTGCTTTCGACCTTAGAGATTTCTCCCAGCTTCCCCCCGTAGTCCGTATCCGAGTCTATGCCTAGGCTTTCTTTTCTTTTTTTTTTTTTTTTTTTTTTTTTTGACAGGCAGAGTGGACAGTGAGAGAGAGAGAGACAGAGAGAAAGGTCTTCCTTTTTGCCGTTGGTTCACCCTCCAATGGCCGCTGCGGCCGGCGCGCTGCGGCCGGCGCACCGCGCTGATCCGATGGCAGGAGCCAGGAGCCAGGTGCTTTTCCTGGTCTCCCATGGGGTGCAGGGCCCAAGCACCTGGGCCATCCTCCACTGCACTCCCTGGCCACAGCAGAGAGCTGGCCTGGAAGAGGGGCAACCGGGACAGAATCCGGCGCCCCGACCGGGACTAGAACCCGGTGTGCCGGCGCCGCTAGGCGGAGGATTAGCCTAGTGAGCCGCGGCGCCGGCCCTATGCCTAGGCTTTCAATAGCTTCTTCCGGCTCCTTTTTCGTCCGGCTTTTCCCTAGGCTGTTTCGAGTCTATGCCTAGGCTTTCAATAGCTTCTTCCGGCTCCTTTTTCGTCCGGCTTTTCCCTAGGCTGTTTGCTAGTTTCTCTCTCCGATATTTTCCCTAGGCTGTTTGCTAGTTTCTCTCTCCGATATTTTCCCAGTTCTTCCCGTTTCTTCCCTCCTAAGTTTGCTATCCGTCCTAGGTTTCCTATCCGAGCTAGATTTCCTATCCGAGCTAGGTTTCCTATCCGAGCTAGGTTTCCTATCCGAGTCACGGCACCATTATGTCGCTCCCCCTCTTCATGGAGGAACGACACTGAACCCTGCCTAGGCTTCATATCCGAGTCACGGCACCATTATGTCGCTCCCCCTCTTCGTGGAGGAGCAACACAGGACCCTGCGCTGTTCTTTCTGTCTGCTCGGCCCTCCCCGGGTTTGCTGCTGGTTCTTCCCGGGTTGGCTACTATCCCTTCCACCTCCGTGGAAGGGCAGTTCCCCCTGGCCGCATTCCCCACTTCCGCAGGGGAGCGGCACACCGCCGGCCGGCTCTTCTCGGGGGCTGCACGGGTTCCCTTAGATGTTCCCCATAGATGTTCCCGGTGCATGCCGTCTCTCTCCTCCTTTATAGTCCTCCTCCGCCAATCCCAACTCGGCTGCCCACACGCCGAGTACGCTGCTCTCCAATCAGGAGCAAGTCCTACAATTTATTAGTTGAACTGGAGGCAGCTGTGCAGAAGCTGTTTACTTCTCTCCCAGCGCCATATTGTGGGAGAGCAGATGCATAGAATAAGTCTTAATTCGAGTAACTTAGTCTAGTCCGGATTGCTCCCCACAGTTGCAAATCTTCCACCTTGTTAGAGTGTCCTTGCCCTTCAGACTGTCATTGGTCAGTATCTGCAGGAGACTGCTTTAAGGTCTCTGCTGATACCAAAATGCAGACACTGAATTCTCTTGTAGAAAGGGGCATAACATTTGCAAATAATCTACACACATCTTCCCATATGCTTTGAATAATCTCTGAATTACTTATAATACCGAAGACGATGTAAATGCTGTGCAAATGGTTGCCATATTGAACTGTTTAGAGAATAATGACAAGAAAAAAAAGAAGTTTGTACATGTTCAGTACAGACACAGCCATGGTATCCTAACTGCATTTTCAGTCCATGGTTGGCTCAATGCAGATGCAGGGCCCATAGATCCAAAAGGCTGACTGTAATCAAAAACAAGCTCAAACGCCCGCCCCATAGCTGCTGTGAAACCAAATGCCCATCCCAGCATCTGCAGGGGTTCTTGGGGTGGGAACGAGTGGTGGGGTGGGAACGAGTGGTGGGGTGGTGGCTGAAGTTTCTCCCTGTCACCTGTGGCTTGCGGGACTTAGAGGCAGGAGAGCCTTTGCATTTGCCCTCCCTTGCACTCTCCTCGTTTGCACCACCGCATCCACTGAGCACTGCCTTGAGGCTTCAGTCCTCCAAGTACGATGACTCAGAGCCTCAGAGAGCAGGAGACTGCGGGAAGCATAGCCAGCTGGATATTTTACTGAGCACTGCACACAATCTAAGACAGAAAGTGAATCTCTTTAGTTCTTAATGATCCCATTGGCATTCCTACTGCTGAGGAGTGGTCCCTTACAAGCTGCCTACTCAGTCTCTCGTCCAGAAACCCTGAGGCCACATGTTGGACACAAACGTGCACAGCCCAGGTCCTCTTCAAGGAAGGACCAGGGGTTCCAGTTGCTGTAGATGCAGCGAGTGGACAACCTCCAGCTGTCGCCCCTCCAGGGTCTGCATCAGCTGCAGAGCCCCTCACTTGAGGTCACATCCTTCTCAGGTGACCCACATCCGACCAAGGGTATACAAATGCCCAGCCATCTCAATCCACATGGAGACAACTCTGACAAGCTTTTCAGCCCCAGATGGTCCCATACGGCCCCTGCAGGTGTAGGGCCTGCAACATGGCTCAGCCTGTAACTCTTTTCACACCCCTCCCTCCCCCGGTCTTGATCCCCAGGGCTCTCCTCAACAAACACCTGACCCCTAATCTCTCTCAGCATCTGCCTCTCTGCAAATCCAAATTGTAGCACCGCCTGCTATGGTCTGTTACCCCAAAACTCATATGTTGAAGACCTAGCCCCCAAGATGGAGGTCTCTGCAAACTGCATGGGTCATGAGGGCCATGCGTGAGATTAGTGCCCTTAAAAAGAGGTCCCTGGGGCCAGTGCTGTGGCATATCAGGTTAAGCCACCACCTGCAATGCCGGCATCCCATATGGGCGCTGCTTCGAGACCTAGCTGCTCTACTTCCCATCCAGCTCTCCACTATGGCCTGGGAAAGCAGTGGAAGATGGCCCATGTCCTTGGGACTCTGCACCTGCATGGGAGACCCAGAGGAAGCTCCTATCTCCTGGCTTCAGATCTGCCCAGCTCCAGCCATTGTGACCATTTGGGGCATGAACCAGTGGATGGAAGACCTCTCTCTCTTTCTCTCTGCCTCTCTGTAGCTCTGCCTTTCAAATAAATAAATATTTAAAAAATAAAAAGAGGTCCCTCTCCCATCTACCATGTGAGGACACAGCAAGAAGGTGCTGTCTGTGAACCAGAAAGTGAGTCCTCACCAGACAACAGCCTTGGATTTCTCAGCCCCTAGAACTGTGAGAAATAGATTCTGTTGCTTACAAGCCAACAAGCCTGCGGTACTTTGTTATCAAAGCCCAAATGGACCAAGACACCCTCCATCCGCTGGAGTTCTTCCAGAGTTCTCACTCCTGAAACCAAATTTCTCACTCCATTCCTTCTGCAGAGCCAATTAACTGACTCCCTGACTCACACTTTGCCCCTGGCTACAGAGAACCTGAGTTCTATTTTCACACATTCAGGTTGATCCATCAAGGTCTTTGTTAAGACTTTCTCTCCCCAGGGAATTCTAAACTCAAAAGTTAATGCAAGGAATTTTTTCTTTCCCAGTTGAAATAGATTGTCTCCACTTGAATTCGCAGGTTCCTACCCACTGCCTCAACAACAATATTCAACCTTGGTTCCTGGTTCCACCTGTCCCTGCCACCTGGTCAGCCTGCTTGCCCTTCACAGCCTAATCCCCACACACCTTGTTCACATGCTGTTTGCATAAGATTCTTGTCACCAACCCCTCTCCCTCTGTCCCTTTCCCCACCTCCCCAGAGCAGGGCCAGCTACCCTGCCACCTTGCAGACTCATCCCAAATGAACCAAAAAGAGAAAAAAGTTGTATTGACTGTAGCACCCTAGCACAAAGAATTATTCCTTTTGTGTGGGTTTGTGGTGTTTCAGAACCAAGCAAGGCCCATGTCACACATTTTGGGGTTCACTTTCACATTATGTCTGACTCTGCAGATGAAGCTGTGTTCCCGACTCCATTCGCAGCACCTGCAGCCCTATTATCCTGGGCCAGGCTTTGCTTCTGCCAGTCTCTCCACCACAGTGTGGATCCCTCTCTGCCTCCAGTACCGAGCTGTGCCAGAGCCTGCCTGTCTGCTATTGTTTGGATATAGTTTGTGTCCCCAAAGGTTATCATGCTGGAAGTTTGGGCCCCAGCATGGCAATGAGAGAGATGGCTGAACTTTTAAGAGTTGGGGCCTGGTGGGAGGTGGTTGGTTAATGGGACCACTGCTCTCAGAAGGGATTAACGCTATTCTCATGGACTGGGTGAGTTCTCACGAGAGCAGGTTGTTATCAAGCGAGAGCGCTCCGTGCACTGGGCCTCATCTACTCGCAGCCACTTCCTTCCTGCTTCTCCGTGACACTGTGATATAGCTAAGGGGACCCTTGCCAGAGACTGAGAGGTAGAGCCACCCCATCTTGGACTTTTAGCCCCCATAACTGGAAAATTTAAAAAAAAAAAACTTTTCTTTATAAACTATCCAGCTTCAAGTATTCTGTTAGAATAACACAAAAGTGACTCAGACACAGTAATTTCAAGAGAGGGCTGCTTCCTGGTTCTCCCAGGAACATGAGCTCCCCAGGCATTTTGACTTAGACCTCGTGTGCTTCTCCCAATCCACACTGCACATGCTGTCCTGGGCTGATGTCTTCCGTCTCCTCAGCCAGCCCTGTGCCTAGCCCTCCAAGCTGAGCCTCCAAGAAAGAATCTTAAAATTGTTCCCCAACCTTGTACATTGCTGGTGGCAATGTAAATTGGTACAGCCATTATAGAAAACAATATGAAGCTTCCTGAAATAATTAAAAATAAAGCTAACATATGATCCAGAAGTCCCACTATGGCATATATATGCAAGAAAATGAAATCAGAATCCCCAAGATACATCTGCATCCTCATGTTTATTGCAACACTATTCACAATAGCCAAGATATGGAATCACCCTAAATGCCTATCAATGGATGATTGGATGAAGAAACTGTGGTACATAAACACAGTAGGACACAATTCAGCCATAAAAAAAAAAAAAGAAAAAATCTTGCCATTTTTAACAACATGGGTGAACCTAGAGGACATTATTCTGTTACATAAGTCATAGAAAGACAAATACTGCCCAATCTCACTTACACATGGAGAGTGAAAAAGTTGATCTCAAAGAAACAGAGTAAAATGGTGGTTACCAGATTCTGGAGGGCAGAGGAAACAGTGAAATATTGGTCAAGGGGTACAAGTTTCAATCGTGCACCATGAGTGAGTTGTGAGGAGCTAGTATAGAGATGCTGACTATAATTGACAGCACTATATTGCAAACTGGAAATTTGCTAAGGGGAGTACATATTTTTTTTTTTTGACAAGCAGAGTTGGACAGTGAGAGAGAGAGAGAGACAGAGAGAAAGGTCTTCCTTTTTCCATTGGTTCAACCCTCCAAATGGCCACTACAGCCGGCGCTCTGCACAGATCCGAAGCCAGGAGCCAGGTACTTCTCCTGGTCTCCCATGGGGTGGCCCCAAGCACTTAGGCCATCCTCCACTGCACTCCCTGGCCATAGCAGAGAGCTGAAGGTACATCTTAAGTGAACTCACCACAGAAGGAAAGAAAAGGAAGCAAAGAAGACAGGGAGGGAGGGATGGAAAGAGGAGAGAGAAAGAGAGACAGAGAGAAAGGAATGAGGGAAGGAAGGAAGGAAGGAAGGAAGGAAGGAAGGAAGGAAGGAAGGAAGGAAGGAAGGAAGGAAGAAAAGAAGGAAGGAAGGAAGGAAGGAAGGAAGGAAGGAAGGAAGGAAGGAAGGAAGGAAGGAAGGAAGGAAGGGAGGGAGGGAGGGAGGGAGGGAGGGAGGAAGGAAGGAAGGAAACTGTATGGGGGGGTTGAATACTTTAATTAGCTTGATTATGGTGATTAGTTCATAATGTACATGTATATCAAAACATCACATTGTACACCACAAATATATACAAATTTTATTTGCATTTACACATCACTAGAGCTGGGTGAGGTGGAGACTGTCCCCTCTTCCTAAATTGCCTTCCTCTCTTCCTACTCCAAATCTAGCCATCTTTCCTTGCCTGTTTCCACCCACAAAAATCTCTTCTTCTCTTGATTCCTCTCATGCTTAAAAACAGAACCAATTTAGTACATAATTATATTCTTCCTTTATTTACTCACTGCCTTGTGTGTGTCACGTCTCGCCTCTAATTTGTAAACTCATTAAGTACACAGACTGTCTTTATACAATGCTGTAATCATATTAGGCTGACTCATTCATTAATTCACCCGCTATTTCAGAGACTACTATGTCCCAGACATTGTTCAAGAGACCCACATACAGAAGCTGAGGCAGCAAAAGTCCACAGGGTCCCCGCTCTCATAGAGAGAAGACAATCAAATAATCACACAAATCACTGCACAGTGACACCAGAGACCTTCATGGAGAACAGTATAGCAGTTCCTTAAGAAAACTGAAACAGAATTACCACATGCCCCAACAATCCTATCCTGGGTATATACCCGAAAGAACTGAAAACAAAGTCTAGAAGAGATCATTCTATACCTGGTCCAGAGCAGAACTATTCATAATAGCTGAAAGGTGGAAACAACCCTCACATCCATCCATGGATAAGTGGGTGAACAAAATGTGGTCTATACATGATCGTACAATGGAGTAGAAGCCAGCCTTAGAGAAGGAAATTCTGACACGTATTATGAGTTGGCTGAATTACACTAAGTGAAATAAACCAGTCACAAAAGGGCAAAGATGTATAATTTCATTTATATGTGGCCCCTAGAATAGTAAAATTCATAGAGACAGAAAATGGAATGAGAGCTGCCAGGAAAGGGGGTGGGGAGAGTGGGAAACATGTTTTCTTTTTTTAATTATTTATTTACTTGAGAGAAAGAAAGGCATAGTCAGAGAGAGAGCTCTCATCCGCTGATCTACTCTCCAAATGTCTGCAATAGCCAGGAGCTGGGAACTCAATCCAGGTCTCTCATGTGGGTGGCAAAAACCCAATTATTAGATTCATCACCACTGCCTCCCAAGATACACATATGCAAGATGCAGGAATAGGGAGCTGAAGCCAGGCATTGAACCCAGGCATTCCAATATGGGATGTGGGTGTCCCAACCAACATCCTAACCACTAGGCCAAATGCCTGCCCAGGAGTAGTGTTTAATGAGCACAGGGTTTCAGTTTAGGATGATGTAAAGAGTACTGTGAATGTATTTAATGTCACTGTACACCTACAAATGGTTAATATGGTAAATTTCTATATTAGGCATAGTAAGAGATTAGCAATAATAATAAACTAGAACAATTATAACAATATTTTATAATAAAAGTTATTTTAAAATGAATTGTTTATTTCTGGAATTTTCCATTTAATATTCTCATACCACAGTTGGCCACAGGTAACTAAAATATTAGAAAGCAAAACCTCAGATAAGGGGAGACTGCTATATACCCAAGATTCATCAGAGGAGATTACCAAGGCAGATTCCTGCACCCCTATAGTCCGACTCAGAAGGGCTGGTGTGAGATCCTGACACATGTGTTTTATTTATTTATTTGAAAGGCAGAGCTACAGAGAGGCAGAGGCAAAGAAAGAGAGAGAGGTCTTCCATCCACTGGTTCACTCCCCAAATGGCCACAACAGCCAGAGCAGAGCCTATCTGAAACCAGGAGCCAAGAGCTTCTTCTAGGTCTCCCTCATGGGTGCAGGGCCCAAGGACTTGAGCCATCTTCTACTGCTTTGCCAGGCCACAGCAGAGAGCTAGATCAGAAGTGGAGCAGGCCGGTGCCACGGCTCAATAGGCTAATCCTCGGCCTGCAGCGCTGGCATACCGGGTTCTAGTCCCGGTTGGGGCGCCGGATTCTGTCCCTGTTGCTCCTCTTCCTGTCCAGCTCTTGCTGTGGCCTGGGAGTGCAGTGGAGGATGGCCCAAGTGCTTGGGCCCTACACCCGCATGGGAGACCAGGAGAAGCACCTGGCTCCCAGCTTCGGAGCAGCATGATGCGCCAGCTGCAGCCATTGGAAGGTGAACCAACGGCAAAAGGAAGACCTTTCTCTCTGTCTCTCTCTCGCTGTCCACTCTGCCTGTCAAAAAAAAAAAAAAAAAAAAAGTGGAGCAGCCAGGGCTTGAATCGGCGCCCATAGGGGAATGCCAGCACTGCAGGGGGCAGCTTTACCCACTATGCCACAGCACCGGCCCCAACATGTGTTTTAAATAATGCACCTCCACCAAGTGACTTCATAGCAGACCTCCTGGAGACACATGCTTGTGAGATTCTGAGAGGATCACTGCTGATTTTGCAAGCCTCAAACTGCCAGCTTAAATCACTGTTATTAATTTGCCATTCATTTTTAAGGTTAGGAGCTGAAACAAGTCATTTCAGAATGGACTCACCATCTGAAGAAAATAAATGGGACAGGAAAAGATACATATTCACATGATGCCTGTATCTCAAACTGCTTTATAGACCAGACAACCTTCTCCAACTTTCTGGAAAGCACAGAAATGTACAGTCACACCCTGTTCTGTAAACAGATCAGTGATGGTAGGCACAATGCAGTAATATAAGTTTTCCACAAGACAGGAGCTTGGCATGAACTGTGGCTCTCAACCCACCTTTCTATCCCCCAGAGTTCTATGGGGCTTCACTTCCCTAGAGAGGCATGAATAGGTAACACTACAGGCTTATTTTCAGATTAAGGATGTCCAACCAAATAGTACTTACTATTTTGAAGAATCTGACTCACTGTTGCTGTTATTTGTGTATCAAAGCAATCCAGTTGATGTAACTGGGATTCATATGCAGATTTATCAGACGTTGAGAGCTATTGGCTATGTTTTCCAGACCACCATCCTGTCTTGTATCACGAAATTATTAAAATGTTGCCAGTTCCTTAGGGGGCATGAAGAGTTTTACAGGTGGAACGTTCTGATAGAAACAATCAGAAGGCATAGGATTTAATCCTGGCTCTTCCTAGATTGTTTTCTAACTCACCAGGGAGACGAGATACAAATGAATGAAAATGGAAGAACTAAGTATCAAATTGGATGGTCAAACCAGTAAATGGCTTAAAAAGAAGACTGGCTAATGAGTATGTTGCAAAGATTAAAGATCCAGGTAAAACAAAGAAGTGGCCTCTCCTTATTAACAGAACTCTCTTGGCTACACAGTCTGCAAGAGTGTTAGGTACACCTTGTAGTCAGCCCCGCCTACAGCCCTAGGAAAATGAATGTCACACAGTAGCACAGAGCAGCAAATGCGCCATTACCTGCCTTGAGTGGGGAGTGGTTTACTTAGGTTTATAAAATATGCACACTGCTTGGTGATACAGATGATTCCTGAGTTGCAAAGTTTCAACTTAATGACGTTTTGACTTTATAGTGGTGTAAAAGTAATACATGTTCAGCAGAAAATGTACTTTTTGAATTTGCATGTTTTCCTGAGCTCACCATACACAATATGATTCTCTCTCATGATGCTGGAGAGTACAATGATGTTTTACCCCATACCATGTTGCTAAACTGTGATGTTCAGTAGGTTCCGTGTATTAAATGCATTCTTAACTTATACTATTTTCAGCCTATAAAGGGATAATTCGGTCATAACTCCATTGTAAGTCAAGGAACATGTGTATTTCATTACTATATACATGTTGCCAATTTTTACAGAGCTCAGATCCAGTCAAGTTTACTTCTTTGTGGTATAACCACACAGAACAGAGAGTTATCTGCCTTAGCTGACTGAGCTGGAAACCTCCCTTAGACCGATGTGGGGTCACAGGACAACTGTGATCCCACTGGAGGCTGGTAAGGGAAATGCTGACTTCAGGTTGATGGAGTGCAATGCAACAGCCTTGACCTAATAATGATTGTTGAGAGCACATTCAACTAGCTTAGGCTAATAAGCCTGTAGTGTTACCTATTCATGCCTCTCTAGGGAAGTGAAGCCCCATGGAACTCTGGGGGATAGAAAGGTGGGTTGAGAGCCACAGTTCATGCCAAGCTCCTGTCTTGTGGAAAACTCATATTACTGCATTGTGCCTACCGTCACTGATCTGTTTACAGAACAGGGTGTGACTGTACATTTCTGTGCTTTCCAGAAAGTTGGAGAAGGTTGTCTGGTCTATAGAGTGCTCCAAAATCTGAAACTCTTGAACACAACATGATGCCAGCAGTGAAAAATCCACACCTGACCTCATGTGATGAATCACAGTCACTTTGCAGGTGCATTAAAAATATTACATAAAATTACCTTTGGGCTATGTATATGAGGTACGTATGAAACAAGTAAATTTTGAGTTTAAAATTGGGTTCCATCCCCAAGACAGCTTTCATTATATATATGCAAGACCTAAAGCAATCCAAAATTGGGAACACTTCTGGGCCCAAGCATTTAGGGTAAGGAATACTCAGTCTGCACTTGTCATTCCTCACAGCAGGAAATCCAGAGGCTCCAGCTGGCTGGCTCATCCATTAGCTCAATATCCCATATTCTTTTCACATTTCTACCCATTTCCAGGCTTGGGGTCCAGACACAACATCCATCAGAGGAAAAAACTATTAACTTCTTAGCTTATTTTTTTAACTGCCAAACAGTCTCATCATCTGTGCATTCTTTACAAAGCTGTTGCAGAGCACATGGCATGAATATGAAGATGGACTGGAGCTTCGTGGGGTGAGTCCCGGTAAGAACCTTGGGATTCTCCTACTGGATTTTTTTCTTTTTTTAAATTTTTTTTGACAGGTAGAGTGGACAGTGAGAGAGAGAGACAGAGAGAAAGGTCTTCCTTTGCCATTGGTTCACCCTCCAATGGCCACCGCGGCCGGCGCACCATGCTGATCCGAAAGCAGGAGCCAGGTACTTCTCCTGGTCTCCCATGGGGTGCAGGGCCCAAGCACTTGGGCCATCCTCCACTGCACTCCCTGGCCACAGCAGAGAGCTGGCCTGGAAGAGGGGCACCCGGGACAGAATCCGGCTCCCCAACCGGGACTAGAACCCGGTGTGCCGGCGTCGCTAGGTGGAGGATTAGCCTAGTGAGCCACGGCGCCGGCCTCTCCTACTGGATTTTTAAGATTTATTTATTTATTTGAAAGGCAAAGGCAGAGAGAGAGAGAGAGAGAGAGAGAGAGAGAGAGAGAGGTCTTCCATCCACTGATTCACTCCCCAGATGTCTGCAATGGGGGATCCAAAGCCAGGAGCCAGGCAGCTGCATGCGCCCAAGGACTGGGGCCATTTTCTACTGCTTTCCTAGGCCACAGCAGAGAGCTGGATCGGAAGTGGAGCAGCCAGGACTTGAACCGGCACTCAAATGGGATGTTGGTACTGCAGGTGCCGGCCCTCCTACTGGGAGTTAAATCTGACACTACCACTTACCTGCTGAGTGACCTTGGATACATTTACGTAGAGTCTGCACCTGTTTCCTCTTCTATAGCATGAAGGTGATAACAGCACACAAGGCAAAGGTTTGGAGGAAGTAAACAAAATGAGGCATGTCAAATATCTGGCCCTGAGCCTGGTACCTTAGGAGGCCTCAGTAAACAGAACAATCCTTTTTCATTAGGATGATCAACAGGAGAGCAAACAGAACCAAGGCTCGGGCCTGCGCCGTGGCTCAAAAGGCTAATCCTCCGCCTGCAGCGCCGGCACCCTGAGTTCTAGTCCCGATCAGGGCACCGGATTCTGTCCCGGTTGCTCCTCTTCCTGTCCAGCTCTCTGCTGTGGCCCGGGAGTGCACCTGCATGGGAGACCAGGAGAAGCACCTGGCTCCTGACTAGGGATCAGCCGGCTGCAGCAGCCATTGTGGGGTGAACCAACGGAAAAAGGAAGACCTTTCTCTCTGTCTCTCTCTCTCACTGTCCACTCTGCCTGTCAAAAAAAAAAAAAAAAAAAAAAAAAAAAAGAACCAAGGCTTGGTGTTGTAAGTTGAACTTGCAGTTGGGGAGGGAGTCTTTCCAGCATTCCCAGGTGAAGGCCTGGGCAGTGGCGGGAGGTGAGGCAGAGGTGGTGAGACCTGCTTTTAGATAAGTCTCGCGCGTGGCCCCGGGAAAGAGTCAACCACTGCTTCCGGGCAGCCTGCGATGCAACCCTGTCAGTGTGCAGCAGGGGAATTGCTCAGACGCCAAGGCCACAAGACAAGGGCAGGGCCGCCTGCCTCGCAGCACCGCAGGCGGTAGAGTGCAGTGTGCTGTGCGTGCAGCGGCGAAGGTGGGGGCCGGGTGTGGCCGCCACTTCCGTGCCACCATCCCCAGACCAATGCTACACCTCCCGCGCCACCAGGCACGCGGCAGTAGGGGTCCCTGCCGCAAACCCGAAGGCCTTTCCCGCCAGTCCCTGCTTCCTCCCCTCATTCTGCTGGGATGGAAACCAAGGGAGGATTTTTACGGGCGGGTACCAATCCGCGTTGAGCGTGAAAAAGCATGCTCGGTGCCCTTGCCTGTGCCCGGAGAGCAGAAAGGGTGTCCTGTGTTTGTGTTTGCTCTGCTGATCCCCTAATCAACCTTAGGTCTGGGTAAAAGCATCCTCCCATGGAGAGGCTCCAAGGGATCAGAGGATGTCAGGACAGAGAACCAGGCTGGTTTGCTAGTCCAGTCAAGTAAGAGGATTTTAAACTCAATGCGGTGGTGCTAAGGCACCTAAGGGAGGCGCTCTGCTAGTATCTCCTTCCCTGCTGCTGAAAAGCTGAGATTTCCAGAGCCGGCGCCGTGGCTCAATAGGCTAATCCTCCACCTTGCGGCGCCGGCACACCGGGTTCGAGTCCCGGTTGGGGCGCCGGATTCTGTCCCGGTTGCCCCTCTTCCAGGCCAGCTCTCTGCTATGGCCAGGGAGTGCAGTGGAGGATGGCCCAGGTGCTTGGGCCCTGCACCCCATGGGAGACCAGGAAAAGCACCTGGCTCCTGGCTCCTGCCATCGGATCAGCGCGGTGCGCCGGCCGCAGCGCGCCGGCCGCGGCGGCCATTGGAGGGTGAACCAACGGCAAAAAGGAAGACCTTTCTCTCTCTGTCTCTCTCTCTCACTGTCCACTCTGCCTGTCAAAAAAAAAAAAAAAAAAAAAAAAGAAAAGCTGAGATTTCCAAAGCAAAGCGTGCCCCTGGCTGCCTGGAGCACGTGTTAGCAAATTATTGCCACAGGCAGGATGCCGGGTGGCACTAAAGACAGTGGGTCTTACAAAACCAGGCAGGTGGCTACAAATTTTAAACAGCAGCGTTCCAAGCTCCTCCCTATCACTTAAGCTGAGTCAGTTACACAGCTCTTTGAGTCAAAAAAAATCTACAAAATTGCCATAATACAACCCACCCCAAGGATGTAATAAAGAGATTAGCCATGCTAAGAGGAGGCATTTAGGAACTGGGAAAAAAAAAATACTATTATCTTGTCTTTATGTCTTGTGTTTATGTTTTTTCATCAGTTATCTTTGCATTAATCAATCATTTTTATACATTTCACTGAAATAGTAATCTTCTTTACTCAGTTGGGATGGTTTTCAGCTTTTTTTTTTTTTTAACTTATTTGCCTCATGTGACAGAAAGACACAGGTAGACAGAGATCTTTCATCTGCTGTTTCATTCCCCAAATGCCTGTAACAGCCAGGTGGGGCCATACCAAAGCCAGAAGCCCAAAAATCTGCCCTGGTCTCCCATGTGGGTGGCAGAGACCCAAGAACTTGATCCATCACCTGCTGCCTCCCAGGGTGCACATTAGCTTTAAGCAGAGCAGGGGCTGGAACCCAAGTTCTCTAATGTGGGATGCGGAGGCCCCAAGCAGCATTTTCACTGCTGTACAAAACACCTGTCCCAGGTGGGATATTCTTTGAGCATCCCATTACATTTTTCACAAGAGGCAAGTGCCTCTCTCACTTCACCCTAGTCCAGGGCTCTGAGGATTAGATAAGGTATTGTAGGCAAAGGTACAAAGACTTCTATAGATTTTCCATAATTCTTACGAAGGAATGCAGAATTTGGGGCTGAGGTCTGGGGGCAAAATGAACAAGCTCTCTAAGTTGTTCCTGCATCACACCCTTTGGCATAGCTCATTTAATGCTGCATTGATCCATTTCTGTTGCTAATCAAACTCTCGGTTCTGGTCCAAGGTTGAGGGCTTTCATCTAGTGGTTGCTTTCTACCCTGGAGTCCCGAGGAACCCAGGGCCTTGTGTGGTGAAAACCAGGGTGCCTGAGTGTGTGTGCATGCGTGTGTTTGTGCATCTGAATACTCTCTCTTTTTAAAAAGCCAGAGTGGGGCCAGCATTGTGGCACAGTGGTTTAAGCTGCCAAATGTGAAGCTGCAATCCTATGGAAGTGCTGGTTCAAGTCCCAGCTGCTCTGCTTCCTAGCCAGCTCCCTGCTAATGTGTCTGAGAAGGCAGTGGAAGATGGTCCGTACTTTGGCACCTCTCACAGGAGACCCAGATGGAGTTCTAGGCTCCTGGTTTCAGTCTGGCCCAGCCGTGGCTGTTGTAACCATTTAGAAAGTAAACCAGCAGATGGAAGCTCTCTCCCTCTCTCTCTCCCTCTGTAACTCTGCCTTTCGAATAAATAAACAAATCTTAAAACAACAACAACAAAAAGCCCAAGTGTTCAAACATGGAAGTTCCACACTGATGATCTTACCTAACCCTAATTTCTATCCAAGGCCCACACCATCACTGGATAAAGTTCCCAGCCCCCTCATGCCTACTAATGAGGACTGAACACCAACAAGAGTTTTGGAGGGAACAAAACACTTTCAAACCATAGCACATACCAAAACAGCCTTGAGTAAAGTGCTAATTCCCCCATCTTTCCTCAGGGCTCCTTAAAGCCTAGGAAAGCAATGCTCCCTGAGTCTCAGCAGGCTGCAGTCTACAGGCCCAGTGGTGATGAGGCTTCTGCTCGGAGTCAGTGGAATTCTTCCTCTTGCCCCTCTCTTTTGCACACCTCCATATGAGACAGCAGGCAAATCTGGCATTGGCAGCTGTGCAGGCAACAGGTACACTGTGTTCCTCTGGAGGAATGCCAAATGCCCAGGCCTTGGAGCACAGGGTTTGGAGTTCCTGGCAAGGCCAATGCCAGCATCCTTGTGACCTAGATACATTCAGTGCTTGGTCACAGACTTTGGGGGTAGGAAGAGAATGTGCAATGAGAGAGAAGGGGAAAACTTGTTAACATTGTAAAATATTCTCTGAAATTCTTACATGTCTTTTGGAAAAATGAAATACCTGTACTGTTATTAAAGTTCCATTTAAAAAATGACTCTAGGGCAGTATTTTTGTTCAGCAATTAAGATACCACTTGGGACACCCACATTCCATAACGAAATGCCTGATTTCAATTTCCACTTTTAATTTCCAGCTTCCTGCTAATGCACTCCCCAGGAAGCAGCAAGTGATGGCTTAAGTGCTTGGGTCCCTGCTGCCCATGTGGGAGACTTGGATTGAGTTCACCGTTCCTTGCTTCAGCCTGGTCTAACTTGACTGTTGCCAGCATTGGGGAGTAAGCCAGTGGACGGAAGATCTCTGTGTATCCCTGTATTTCTCTCCATCTCTTTAGCTTTCAAATAAATAATTTTTAAAATCTTGTAATGATTCCAATAACATTTCTAATCTTTACAAAAAAATACTAAGAATCCAGTGGTTTAAAAAATAATTTTCTGCAAAGACCTAAATCTATGACCCAATACCATCAAATTATTAGAGAACACTGGGAAAACCCTGCAAGATGTTGGCACAGGCAAAGACTTCTTGCAAAAGACCCCAGAAGCACAGGCAATCAAAGTCAAAATTGACAAGTGGGATTACATTAAATTGAGAAACTTTTGCGCTGCAAATGAAACACTCAGAAAAGTGAAGAGGCAACCGATAGAATGCAAGAAATTATTTGCAAACTATGCAATTGATAAAGGATTAATATCCAAAATCTATAAAGAGATAAGAAACTCAACAACAACAAAAAACAGTCAAGAAATGGGCAAAGGACTTGAACAGGCATTTTTCAAAAGAGGAAATTCAAAAGTCCAGCAGACACATGAGAAAATGCTCAGGATCACTAGCCATCAGGGAAATGCTAATCAAAACACGATGCTCACCCCAGTTAGAATGGCTTTCATACAGAAATCAACAAACAACAAATGCTGGTAAGGATGTTGGGGGAAAAGGAACCCTAATCTACTGTTGGTGAGACTGTAAACTGGTATAGCCACTGTAGAAGACAGTTTGGAGACATTTCAGAATTCTGAATCTAGACCTACCATATGACCCAGACATCTCACTCCTGGGAATTTACCCCAGGAAATGAAGTCAGTATATGAAAGAGTTATCTGTACCCTCATGTTATTGCCTCTCAATTCACAATAGCTAAGATATGGGATCAATCCAGATGTCTGTCAGCTGAAGACTGGATAAAGAAATTATGGTATATGTACAACATGGAATCCTACACAGTGATTAAAAAAAATGAAATCCTGTCATTTGCAACAAAATGGATGCAACTAGAGATCATTGTACTTAGTGAAATAAGCCAGTCCCAAAAAGACAAATGCCATATGCTCTCCCCAATCTGTGGTAACTAATAGAGTACCTAAAAGGAAATCTATAGAAGTGAAATTGACACTTCTTTGTGATGTGATGATTTTGAACAGCCCTTGTCTCAACTGTTAAGGATCTGTTTGTTTGTTTCATAGTATTTGTTGACCTCTTTACTTAGTGTAGGGTTAATCATATCTGTATAAAGTTAATTGAAAATAGTTCTTTGTAAAAAAAAATAAGAATGGGAAATAAGAGGGAGAAGGAAGAAGGGTGGGAGTGCAGGTGGGAGGGAGGGGAGAGAGGGAAGAATCACTATGTTCCTAAATTTGTATATATGAAATGCATGAAGTTTGTATACCTTAAATAAAAGGTTTCTAGGTAAAAAAATAATTTTCTGATATATAACATTTTGTAAGTGAGTTGTCTGTTGAACAGAATTGATCTGAGAGCAGCAATACAGTAGAATAGATGCTGTGCTTGCTTTCTCCCAAGAGTTTGAGTTGAATTCAGCTACTGGGTTGGCAAGGATCTTTGAAAATAGCTTCACTGCCACTTCTCAACTCATCTCCTACTTTCGTTCTTGTCCTTTTATTTCTGCTCCTCTCCTCTGAGTAAAAGGAACCAATCACTACCGTTGCTATGTGCCAGTTCTCCGACAGAAGTATCCCGTGTGTCCAGTTCATGCTCACGTGGTGCTGTGAAGAAGACTTTCTTATAGTTTTCAGAATGAAGGGCCAGCACTGTGGTGTAGTGGACTAAGCCTCTGCTGTGGCACCAGAATCCCATAAGAGCCCCAGTTCATGTCCTGGCTGTTCCTCTTCTGATCCAGCTCTCTGCTATGGCCTGGGAAAGCAGTTGAAGATGGGCCAAGTCCTTGATTCCCTGAACCCACATGGGAGACCCAGAAGAAGCTCCTGGTTCCTGGCTTTGGATTGGCTCAGCTCCAGCCATTGCAGCTGTTACCAGAGAAGCAAAAGGTCCTTGTCTTCATGCAAGAAAGAATTCAGGCATGAGACAGAGAGCAGTGGAAAGCAAAGTAACACAGTTTATTAGGGTAGGAACATTCATAAGAACAGATGGGCAGGCCGGCGCCACAGCTCAATAGGCTAATCCTCCGCCTGAGGCGCCAGCACCCCAGGTTCTAGTCCAGGTTGGGGCGCCGGATTCTGTCCCGGTTGCTCCTCTTCCAGTCCAGCTCTCTGCTGTGGCCCGGGAAGGCAGTGGAGGATGGCCCAAGTGCTTGGGACCTGCACCCGCATGGGAGACCAGGAGGAAGCATCTGGCTCCTGGCTTCGGATTAGCGCAGCGCGCCGGCCGTAGCAGCCATCTGGGGGGTGAACCAACGGAAAAAGGAAGACCTTTCTCTTTGTTTCTCTCTCTCTCACTGTCTAACTCTGCCTGTCAAAAAAAGAAAAAGAAAAGAAGTTTATATACTTTATGACAACTCTGAGTTTTTCAGTTGAATTTCACATTTTGTTTGTCTCCCTTGGCCCCTTGTGTTATAGATTGCTCTTTTTTTTAGAAAGCTTTTATTTAATAAACATAAATTTCATAGGTACAGCTTTTGGAATATAGTGTCAGCAAGCATTTCAATGTGATGTCCCTGTCCCAACTGACTGTGCCACAGTACCTGCCTTCCCCACCCCACCTCCCGTTTTAAATTCTGACTTCAGTTCTGCCACATTCAGTAACTAGATTAGTATAAAATAGACGTCCTACAAAACATGACCTTGAATTTGCCACACCCAAATACTTATTATCTTTCTAACCTTTTGTTTAAGAGGTAAGAAGTTCCATATTTTATATGAAAGGTAACATTAATTCTCTATGTTCTGATTGTGAGAAATATCTCAAAATAAGAATATTCTCTGTCATCATTAACCAAATGAATACAGGCCCCAGTCCTGACAGCAAACCCATTCTTCACCTAGCAAACCCCACTGCAGACTGGTCCCCCTTTCCTTAGTGCTCCTGTCCCTGAACAAGAAGAAAAATGGCTCTGGTTCTGCTGCTAGCAGCAGACACCAAGGGACCAAGTACACAGTGCTCGGTGATCATCATCTTCAGGGGCATCAATCACTCGGTTGCCATTCAGAAGGCAGATTTAATGTGAGCTCTGTTTGCATGTTTGGAGAAAGGGAGGGAGGGAGAGAGGGAGAGGGGGAGAGAAGGGAACAGAGCATGTGAGAAAAAGAGCATGAGTGTGTGGGTGGAAGAATGATACCATTTCTTTCATTTTGGCCTGGGATGAAAAACACTAGCGTCATCGCTTCTGTTTCCCTCAGTTTAAGATGTGACGACATTAATGACAGTTTCTGTGTAGGGTGGGAGAACACAGCAAGGAAAAGCAGCTATGTGCCTTCTCCAGAAGAGAAGATGTGCGAGAGACTGCAATTTGCCTGTCTTAAACGTCCCTTCTCCCTCTCCTCCTTTGTATCAGAACTCCAACTTGGAGCTAAGCACATCACTGCCCGGTGGAAGGATGACTTCCCAGTCTTCCTTGCAGAGGTGTGGCCATGTGCCAGGTTTCTCCCCCAAGCAGTGCTGTGAGGGACTCAAGAAAGTCTTTTTTGAAGGGAAAGAAAAGGCAGGCATTTGGTGCAGTGGTTAAGTCACCGCTCGGGAAGCCGGAATCTCCTATCAGAGTGCCTGGTTGAAACCCAAGATGCTCTGCTGCCAATCCAGCTTCCTGCAAATGCACACCAGGGGAGGCGGCAGATGATGGCTCAAGTACTAGAGTCACTGACACTATGTAGGAGACCTGGACTGAGGTCTGGGCATCTGGGCATTTGGGAGTGAATCAGCAGATGGAAGACTGTGTGTGTGTGTGTGTGTGTGTTTCACCCTGCTTTTCAATAAATAAATAAATCTTTGAAAAGTGAAGTGCCCACAGAAGAAAGGCACCAGGAAGAATTATGTGAAGACTCAGGGAGAAGACAGCCATCTACAAGCCAAGGAGAGAGGCTTCTGAAGACGCCGGCCTTGACCTTAACCTTGGACTTGTAGAGTCCAGAATTGTGATAAAATATGTTGTTGAAGGCACCTAGTTTGTGTACTTTGTTTTGGTAGCCCTGGAAGACATATATACCCTATGACCCAGGAGCAAGAAGGAGCTATTAGACTTAGGAGTGGCAAGAGGGCATTCTAAGCAAAGGAAAGAGCATCTGGTTTGAACATTACAGAACATTAAAGCAACAGATAAAAAGCTTTTAAAACAGCAGTCAGGGGCGTGTGCTGAAATGGGGAAAGTTACAGAATTCTCAATCACTGTTTTTCTCAACTGGAAAATGCAGCTAACTCCAGGTTCTATGGCACGGCTGCTGGAGGGGAGTGACAGTGCTTAGCTCTAAAGCTCTGTGCCTGACACACAGTGCTGGGATGCTCCCCACAGTGTTAGCTATAGTTTGTTATCTGAGGATAATGCTCATCTTCAAAGTTTAGTTGGAATGTTACCCGTCATGGCAAGTCCTGCCTAGTACCACGCCAACCCGAGTAAAATCATCTTCTTTCTCTTGTTGGGGAGACCATCTGTCTGTAAAATCTGGATTCTCCTTTTTGTAACACTGAGGGCTTGGATTTTGTCCTAGTGTCTTTTGCTACATGCCATGGAAACTATCATCAGAAAAAAGAAGTAAATGTAGGCCTCTGGACAGGGAGGACTGGAACGGCTGTGGGTAGGAACCATGGGGGTTTGGGAGACCAGGAACAGGAGAGGGGACACTGGTTCTGATAGGGGTCTGGCCCTTATCACTGAGCTTTCATGACCTAGGAAGTGCTGGGGGTCAGGAGAACCTCACTGAGGGCACCCCAGCCTCCAAGGGCATTAGAACCTCTGGAGGGGACACTACCCTGCAGTGCTACGAGAGTCAAGGGGGCAGGTGGTGCCAGCATCCCATAAGGGCAGCAGTTCGAACATCAGTTATTCCACTTCTGATCCAACCCCCTGCTTATATGCCTGGGGAAGCAGCCAAGGATAGCCCAAATCCTTGGGCCCCTGAAACCATTTGGGAGACCCAGATGAGGCTCCTGGCTCCTGGTTTTGGCCTAGTCCAGCCCTGGTCAGTTGTTGTGGTAATTTGGGAATGAACCAGAGAATGGAAGATCTCTCTCTCTCTCTCTCTCTCTCCTTCTGTGCCTTTCAAATAAATCTTCTTTTAAAGGTTTATTTATTTATTTGAAAGTCAGAGTTACACAGAGAGAAGAGGCAGAGAGAGAGAGAGAGAAAGAGAGAGAGAGAGGTCTTCCATCTGATGGTTCACTCCCCAGTTGGCCACAACGGCCGGCCCTAGCTGTGCCAATCCGAAGCCAGGAGCCAGGAGCTTCTTCTGGGTCTCCTATGTGGGTGCAGGGGCCCAAGGACTTGGGCCATCTTCTACTGCTTTCCCAGGCCATAGCAGAGAGCTGGATCAGTAGAGGAGCATCCGGGTCTCGAACTGGTGCCCATATGGGATGCCAGTGCTTCAGGCCAGGGCATTAACCCACTGCACCACAGCACCGGCCCCTCAAATAAATCTTTAAAAAGAAAAAAAGAGGGGCCAGTGCTATGGCTTAGCAGGTGCAGCCACTGCCTGCTGTGCTGGCATCCCATATAGGCGCCGGTTCAAGTCCCGGCTGCTCCACTTCCAATCCAGCTCTTTGCTATGGCCTGGGAAAGCAGTGGAAGATGACCCAAGTCTTTGGGCCCCTGCACCTGTATGGGGGACCTGGATGAGACTCCTGGCTCCTGGCTTTGGATCGGTGCAGCTCTGTCGCGGCCACCTGGGGAGTGAACCAGCAGATAGAAGACCCTGTCTCTGCCTCTGTCTCTCTGTAACTCTGCCTTTCAGATAAATAAATAAATCTTAAAAAAAAAAAAAAAGAGAGTCAAAAACTCCCAAAGGACTGGGAACCCAGCAGGATGACTGTCGCTCCCCGTCTTCGTGGAGGAACGACACAGGACCCTGCGCTGTTCTTTCGTCTGCTCGGCCCTCCCCGGGTTTGCTGCTGGTTCTTCCCGGGTTGGCTACTATCCCTTCCACCTCCGTGGAAGGGCAGTTCCCCCTGGCCACATTCCCCACTTCCGCAGGGGAGCGGCACACCGCCGGCCGGCTCTCTCGGGGTCTGCACAGGCGTTCCCCTTAGATGTTCCCCTTAGATGTTCCCCTTAGATGTTCCTGGTGCATGCCGTCTCTCTCCTCCTTTATAGTCCTCCTCCGCCAATCCCAACTCGGCTGCCCACACGCCGAGTACGCTGCTCTCCAATCAGGAGCAAGTCCTACAGTTTATTGGTTGAACTGGAGGCAGCTGTGCGGAAGCTGTTTACTTCTCTCCCAGCGCCATATTGTGGGAGAGCAGATGCATAGAATAAGTCTTAATTCCAGTAACTCAGTCCAGTCCGGGCTGCTCCCCACAGATGACAGTGCTGGGGATGGGGTCAGAGAGAAGTTCTTGCATTCCAGTTTAGAGCCAGGGATGTCAGAGCTCCATTAACCACACCATTCTGTCTATCTGTAAGTTCCTTCACTGAATTTACGTCATTGATGACAAATATTCTATCTTTTCTCTGCATCCTCCACAATTAGGGTGATGCCTAGTCAGCCACTCCAGCTGTGACAGCTTCATAAAGTCATGAGAGACCCAGAACTCTCCCAGCTCCATCTCTATGATGGCCTCATTGTTCACAGTGGCTGCTAGTGATCCAGTCATCACATCACTGTAACAGGCAGCAAACAGGTGAATGGAGAGAAAAAGGGGAATTCTCTCCCCTTAAAAAAAAATGAGTTCATTATTGAAAATTTAATTTTAGCCTTTCATTTATTTGAGAGACAGAGAGACAAAGAAACAGAGAGAAATTCCATCCATTTAGCTCAATCCCCAAATGTCCACAACAGCCATGGCTGGGCCTGGCTGAAGCCTGGAAACCAAGTACTTCAGCCACCATCTGCGCCTACCTGGAAGTGTATTAGCAGGAGGCTGAATTGGAAGTGGAGTGGTTTGTCTCTAACTGGGTACTCTGATATGGGATACAGATATCCCAAGTAGTGGCTTACGCTGCTACACCAAATGCCTGCCCCTTCTTATAAAGGCACTATCTCCATAATGAAGTCTCCACCTCATGACCTAATTATCCCCCAAAGACTCCACCTCCAAACACTATCACATGAATGATCAGTCTCAACGTAGGGATTTAGGAGGGATACAAGTATACAGTCCAGAGCAGGTACTCAGTCAAGACTTTTCAAACATGTCGTAGAATCACATGAAATTCTTTTCATTGTAAAACATCATGAAATGGCTAGTTATTATTAGGATCCTTTACAAAACAAAAGCATATAAAGCTAGAACGATCCTGAGGATTTTTTCATTCCCTCACAGTAATGAGCTCAGTGCCAGAAAAAGACTGTTAAGAAACCTGACACCCTGGTGCATAGAGTTTTTGTCTTTCTCAGATTGAGTGGGTGAGGCAGAGGGAGTTGCTTATTTTCTTTTAAAGCAATACGGTCCCAGGAAAGCCAATTTTTAGATCCTGAAGTTCTCAAGTTGGCTATGAAACACAGATGCTATCAAAACTTAAATTCTATCTGTTCATAATTTTAAAAAATTAAAAACAAAGGAAATCCTCAAAATTCCTTGCCTCCTAATGATTTTCTACATGTGTGTGGGCTGAATTGTGTTCTCCTAAATTGCATACGTTGGAGTCCTAACCCCTAACACCTCAGAACGTGACTGCACATGGAGATAGGGCCTGTCCAGAGGCAGTGATGGTAACAGGAGGCCAAGGTGAGGCCCTAATCCAGTGTGACCGGTGTCTTTCTAAGAAGAGAAAATCTGGACACACAGACGTGAGGGGCGCACACGCTCAGGAGGACCAAGCATGTGAAGAGGCAGCCGAGTGGGCGTCTGCAAGCCACTCGCAGAGGAAACCAACACTGCTGACATCTTGCTCTTGGACTTCCTGACTCCAGATTGGTAAGAAAATAATTGTCTGTTGTTTAAGCCACACTATCTGCAGTACTTCGCTCTGGTAGTCCTGGGAACTAATGCCACACTGTACTATCATCCACACTGGAGGGCATTTACTCCTCCTGTGTCTGTCTGTGGAAATCCGTGTGATCTGCGCATCTCTTCTCAACATCGTGCTGAGCGACATCACACAAGTAGACTTAAAAAAAAAGATTTATTCATGTATTTAAAAGGCATAGTTACACACACACACACACAGGAAGAGAGAGACACACATACGGGGGGGAGGGGGAGAAGGAGAGGGAGAGGGAGAGGGAGAGAGAGAGAGAGAGAGAGAGAATCTTCCATCTACTAGCTCATTCCCCAAATGGCCTCAATGGCCGGTGCTGGAGTCAGGAACTTCATCCGTGTCTCCCACGTGGGTGCAGGGGCCCAAGGAGTTGGACCATCTTCCACTGCTTTCCCAGACACATCAGCAGTGCGCTAGATAGGAAGTGGAGCAGCCAGGACTCAAATCAGCACCCATATGAGATGCCAGCCCTGCAGGCGGCAGCCTTACCCTCTAAGCCACAGTGCCGGCCCCATCACCCAGGTAGATTGAAACTCATCATGGTGGGCATACTTACACCACGGAAGTTGGCAAATGCTATAAACCAGACCTAAAATGTCAAATATTTATCAGCATATCACTGCCTTTAAGATGCTGAGGAAAAAAACAATGAAGAGGAAGTACTGACTTTTCCATTCATTCACTTTGGCTAACTCTGCTACTTCGCCACTCAGTGTCCAGCTCCACTTCTTCCTTACCAGCAACACCCTGGCTGTGTCCAGGACAGTACTGACCCCTACTGAAAACGCTGGTCTCCCCAAACTTCCAGGTAGCTGGCTACTGGGTTTGCTGTTGCTTGCAGTCTAAATGCATTCCTGAGTGTCTTCTCTACACACTCACAACATAAAACTGAAAACCACTGCCTTTGGCCATAATATATAAGCATCAGAAACAGAAGGCATTCAAGAAGGTCAAATGAATAATACTCTGGATGTCCACAAATCATCTTAGCCTAGTGTCGAAATCTTAGTTGTCAAGGACTAGAAAAACAAAATCAAAAGCTTTCAAATGAATGGTAAGAGTTAAGTTGGAATCTGTGATATGGAGTCAGATAAATTCTGTGTGCCTCTTATATAACCATAAAACCAAGGGAAATGTACATATTAAGTCCAAGCCAAAATCCAAAGCCAATAATATTTTGATGAACATTACTGCGTTCATGTGACAGTTTATGTTTTGCTAAAGTAACTCACAGATAATGCGTTTGAAAAGAAGACCCTGAGGCAGGGATTGTGGTGCAGAGTAAGCTGACACTTGGGACACCCACATCCCGCATCAGAGTGCCTAACTCAGGCCCAGCTACTCTGCTTCCAATCCAGCTTCCTGCTGATGCACCTGGGAAAGCAACAGCAAATTTTCCAAGTACTTGGGCCCCTGCCACCCACTGTAGGAAACTCAGTTGAAAGTCCAGGCTCCTGGCTATGGTCTGACCCAGTCCTAGCCATTGTAGCCTTTTGTGGAGTCAACCAGCAGATGGAAGCTCTCTTGCTCTCTCCTTCTGTCACTCTGCCTTTCAAGCGAACAAATCAATAAATCTATTTTAAAAGATATGTTTATTTATTTGAAAGGCAGAGTTAGAGAGAGGCAGAGGTAGAGGCAGAGAGGGAGAGAGAGAGAAATCTTCCATCTGCTGGTGCACTTTCCAAATGGCCACAAGGGCCAGAGCTGGGCTGATCCGAAGCCAGGAGCCAGGAGTTTCTTCCCTGTATCCCAAGCGGGTGCAGGGGCCCAAGCACTTGGGCCATATTCTACTGCTTTCCCAGGCCACAGCAGAGAGCTGGATCAGAAGTGAAACAGCCAGGACTTGAACAAGTACCTATATGGGATGCAGGCACTACAGATGGTGGCTTTACATGCTATGCCACAGTGCAGAGCTCAATAAATAAATCTAAAAATAAGTAAATAAAAATAAGATATTGTAGTGTCAGGAATACCTCTTTATTTAAACTGGTCTAAATTTTTACTTCCATATAGGAGAGCAGAGTACCGCTATTTACACAGTCTGGTGTACACAATGGCATTGATAATTTCAAGGCTTTGTTTGCTAGTTCAGGATAATCTGACCTCGTGCTAACCAAACTCTGCTAGGGGGCAATCACCAATGATGATTTAATGCAGTGTCATTTGATCTCTGCAAAACAGTCTTGTTCACTTGAACATGAAGTTAACATTGCCGCTTTATTGAAATCTGCACCTAATGAGTATATAATCCAATTATTACTGGAATTGGTTACAGAAAATTTCTTCATGGCACATTTACTGCCACACTGCTAGGTAATGAACTGTTGCCTGGCTTGTGTGCTCAGTGATGGGCTGTACATGTGATCATTCTGCAGACACAGTCAGCCCTTTGTATCTGCAGGTTCCATACCCATGGATTCAGGTAACTGCAGATTTAAAATACCCAGAAAAACAAAGACATCTGTACTGCGCATGTACAGACTTTTTTCCGTACTCCCTAAATAATACAGTATAACAACTATTTATCTAATCTTACATTAAGCATTGTGAGTTATCTAGAGATGACTTTAAAGTCTATGGGAGAGCCGGCGCCGCGGCTCACTAGGCTAATCCTCCGCCTTGTGGCGCCGGCACACCGGGTTCTAGTCCCGGTCGGGGCGCCGGATTCTGTCCCGGTTGCCCCTCTTCCAGGCCAGCTCTCTGCTGTGGCCAGGGAGTGCAGTGGAGGATGGCCCAAGTGCTTGGGCCCTGCACCCCCATGGGAGACCAGGATAAGTACCTGGCTCCTGCCATCGAATCAGCGCAGTGTGCCGGCCACAGTGCGCCGGCCGCGGCGGCCATAGGAGGGTGAACCAACGGCAAAAGGAAGACCTTTCTCTCTGTCTCTCTCTCTCACTGTCCACTCTATGGAGAGGATTTGCATGGGCTGAGTGCAAATACCATGCCATTTTCTAGAAGGGATTTGCACATCTGCAGATGTTGTTTCCCCCAGGGTTGCTGAAGCCAGAACCAATCCTCCATGGACACTGAGAGACAACTGTACAAAGTGATGCCCTAGGAGGAGGGGGAGGGGGAGAGAGAGACAGAGAGAGAGAGAGCATGAGCGAGCTCCCATCCTCTGGCTCACTCTCTCAATGCCTTGCATCAGCCCCCAGCCAGAGTTGAAGAACTCAATCCAGGTCTTGCACTGAGGCATCATGCTGCCCCCCATGGTCTGCATGGACGAGAAGCTGGGGTCAGGAGCTGGAGCAAGGAATCAAACTCAGGTACTCTGCTGTGGAATGCAAGCATTTCAACCAGCATCTTAATCACTAGGCTGAACTGTTGTCCCTGGCTGAAGGCTTTTTGAGAGCACTTGATCATTTTATCTTAGAACTAGTGTTTGCATAAAGCCCATGCACATCCTCCCATATATGTAAATCCACCTCCAGACTATTTTGATATCTAATATTGTGTAAATGCTATGTAAATCATTGTTTTACTGCATTGTTTAGGGTGTGATGACAAGGAAAAAAAGTTTACAAGTTCAACACAAATGCATGTTATTTTTACAAGTATTTCTGACTTGGCCAGCATTGTGGCATAGAGGGTTAAGGTACAACCTGTGATGCCAGCATCACATATGGGCTCCAGTCTGAGTCCCAGCTGCTCCACTTCCAATGCAGCTCCCTGGTAATGCGCACGGGAAGGCAGCAGAAGATGGCCCAATTGCTTGGGTCCCTGCACACACATGGGAGACCTGGATGACATTCCTGGCCCCTGGCTTTGGCCTGGTCCAACCCCAGGCACTGTGGTCATTTGGGCAGTGAATCAGTGGATGAAAGATCTCTCTCTCTCTCCTTCTCTCTCTCTGTAACTCTTTTTTTTTTTTTAAGATTTATGTATTTATTTGAAAGTCAGAGTTACACAAAGAGAGAAGGAGAGGCAGAGAGAGAGGTCTTCCATCCACTGGTTCACTCCCCAACTGGCCTCAAAGGCCACAGCTGTGCTGATCCAAAGCCAGGAGCTTCCTCCGGGTCTCTCATGCAGGTACAGGGGCCCAAGCACTTGGGCCATCTTCTACTGCTTTCCCAGGCCATAGCAGAGAGCTGGATTGGAAGTGGAGCGGCCATATGGGATGCTGGCACTGCAGGTGGCAGCTTTACCCGCTACACCAAGCTCTGGCCCCATGTAACTCTTTCAAATAAATAAATAAATCTTTTTAAAATATCTGCAAATGAAGAACCCATGGCTATGAAAGGCCATTTATGTGAGCTCAACAGAATGCCCAGCCCATAGGAGGCGCTCCATTCTAAAGCTGTAGCAGTCTGGCTTTCATTTGACAGGGACATGATTAGGCCCAACCACTAGTACCTTCCTGAAGCTTTTCTTTATTCTGATTTGTTCACTCCCATACTGGGTGGAATGAATCACTCCTGTGAGTCGAGCTGTGCACATAGCATGCAATATGTCAATGTTTTTTGTTGATGTTGTTTTTAATATTTATTTATTTATTTATTTGAAAAGCAGAGTTATAGAGAGGCAGAGGCAGAGCGAGAGAGAGAGAGTAATCTTCCAAATGGCCACAACAGCTGGAGCTGGGTCGATCCAAAGCCAGGTGTCTGGAGCCTCCTCTGGGTCTCCCACGTGGGTGCAGAGACCCAAGCACCTGGGCCATCTTCCACTGCTTTCCTAGGTCACAGTAGAGAGCTTGGTGGGAAGTGGAACATCTGGGACTCAAACTAGCATCCATATGGAATGCTGGCGCTGTAGGCAGTGGCTTTACACACTATGCCACAGTCCTGGCCCTGCAATATGTCAGTGCTTCATATTTTGGTCTCCACCAGCTAGACCACAGGTTCCTACTGTCAGAAATGAATTCTAACCTGTCTTTGTGACCCAGCGGCTGGCACAAAGTCCAGCATATATGCATAGAATCTGAAAGAAAGAGGGAAGGAAGGGAGGAGAATATAAAGGAAGTAAGGGAGAGAGAGAAAGAACTCCACTCCACCAGGCTTTCCATGGAGATTTATATTTTGAAAGGAATCCAAATCTTATAAATAAAGCCTTGACCATGGACCAGAAAGCTTTATCTGATGGGACTGTTTGGGGTGAAATAGGAGCGGCAGCCAGGACGAGCTGGAGCCTGCATACACTGGCTCCCAAGGGCCCGTATGTGCGACTCTTCCCCACTCCACATCCAGAGGCAGAGTTAGGAAGCCTGGAGCTGGCCTTGGTGGGGGAGCTTTATACCCTGGAAACTTTTCCCAGAGCCAGCTGTTCAAGCTTTCCCAGCACCCAACGGCCAACAAGGCCTCTCTGTGACTCTCGAAGCAGAGACATTTTGCATGCTGAGTGGTGGAGACTGCAAGGCACAGAGAGGGTCTGAAAGCAGAGGCCCCATCCCCCACCACAGCCACAGGCCTTGGGTAGGTGCCAGCTGTCCGTGCCTCTGCAGCACCACAGCCCTGACCCCAGGCAGTCTCTGGGGCCACACCTTTATCATCCCCGTTAAAGTCACCACAGAAGCATCCACAGAGATCCTTGTCTTGTTGTTGCCAATTGTTTCTAATCTGTTAAAAGTGGGCTAATATAATGAAATGCTTGATGTTAATGACTTAAGAGTCATAAAACCTAACAATGGAGTGGACTATTGGCTTAATATTTTTATGAGAGGATGTGCACGTGACTGGTGCCGGTGACATTTCTATTTACTGGAGCCGGGGACAATTAGAATATTTATCTCACTTAGTCACTAATTGCTCCTGCCCCCAACCTTCCCCTCCCTCTTCTCAAAAGGAATGAAAAAACGTTTTCATTATAAACTGATATCTGTTGGTGAAAGCCGCTATTTTTAAAAAATGATGTCATCGAGCCTAGAATGCGGCATTGTTCTGGTTTCAGAGAGCACTCAATGGGGTCTTTAGCTGTTGCTTGTTGCTAATGTTAAGTGAACACCAAGTAACCTCTCCCTCCTCCCATCTCAGCTCTTTCACTCATTTTCAGAACAGTCATTTAACACCTAGGGAAATTACTCTAAGTTCATATTTTCTCATACACATTAAGTAGTATGTTTTCATACCCTGTGCGTGCATATAACTATCATCTGCATCCTTTAAACCGCTTCAAATTACTGTCTCTACAATTCCAACTCAGAAGAATGTTCCTGTATAAGCATTCATTTGTATATTTAAGCATCATTTTCTAGTTCTACAAAGTCTGAATAAATCCCAAACACGGAATTATTTTCTATGGGATAACCCCAGGAGTAGGACATGTGGGTTTAAATATTTTTTACAAGGAATAAAATGAAAAACCTCCTCCATCCAAAAAAAAAAAAAAAAAGACATCAGCCGTCAGCCTTGTAGCAACAAATACTTAGAATCTCCCTGTCTAGAGTTGGAAAATTGTTTTCTAGCTGTATTCTTCTAAACAGTGTGAAGAATAAGTCAGAGTTTTGTCAGAATAGCATTTTCTATGAGAAAAATAAATAAACTAAGTTTTCTCTTGGCTGGGAAAATCATCTCAGTGTCCTGAATACCTGTGACCCAGATGCCATAATTAAGGTGCAGGGCCTCTGTGTTTGTGCACTCTAGTAATGTGTATATTATAGGCATGGACTACTGATAAATTTAATTAGTGCTGTGACAGGGTTGAAGGGATATCCTGGAAAATGTACAAGCAGTCAATTAACCTTGCTGGAATCCTATTCAATGTGGTTCAGGTTTAATTTACCACTGTGCTTCTTTCCCCAGCCCTCCATGTATACACACACACACACACACACGCACACACATATACACACACACATGCACACATGCACACACGCACACACACACACACACACATCATCTCTCTGTTTCCTTTCTTCCCATACCTTTTATTGTGCCTTTCAGCATCACCACTGCACAGTTACATCACAAGGACTTTCTTCTAGGTGTATATTTTTAGCCTCCCACTTGAGTAGATTTCCAGCTCTTGACTTTAAGCTCAATCTAGTTGTCACCTGAGTCTCTCTCAAGTGTGGTACTCATCCTGCCACACCTTGAGGACCCAGAACCCAGAGCAGGTCTAGGGTTCTCCTCACTGGTGTGTGCTGCTCTCCCATCACAACTCCCACACTTGTGCTTAAAGCTTCCTGTTCATGCCACCTGCCTCCACAAGCTGACATCACCTACCCATGTCATTCCTCCTCCCTGAAGCCCCTGCCTCTGACTCATAGTCTTTCTCTCTTAAAAAAAAAAAAAAAAAAAAAAAACACTTCTGCGTTGGTGTTGGCAGCACCATTATATACCGAGATGACCTGGCCAACGTTGCAGTTTCTTGAAGTTTGCAGTTTCCTCCTTTGGTCCTCTGCAGCATCCACTGTCATAAATCTATGCCTGTTCTGAAATCTACTATTAATTCTCAAAATGTTTTTTCAGTTCCTGCATCACTGTCTACTCCAGAAAAACTTATTGCTTCAAACCTTAGGTGCTTAAGGGAACAAAAATTTGTTGATCCAAATGATTTCCAAGAGTCAGGAACCCAGGAGTGGCCGGGCAGGTAATTCTCAAGGTTTCTCAAGAGGCTGCAGCCAGGATGTCTGCCAGTGCTGGAGAGATCAACTTCCTCCACCGATCACTTACACCCCTGGCAAGTTGGTAGTGGCTGCTGGCAAGAGGCCTCAGTCCCTCATTCACCATGTGAGTCGCCCTAGGGAATCGAGTGTCTCCAAGACATGGCAGCTAAGTCCCTCACCCCACTCACTCCAAGAGCAAGTTGAAGGCAGAGCACCTTCTATCACCGAGTTACTTCTGCCTTTTTTTCTATGCTAGAGTGGACGCACTAGGTCCAGCCCACGTCAGTGAGAGAGGAATTAGACCCCACCGAGTGTCAAAGAACATGTGGATGTGCTTGAAGCTGCCACAGTGCTGCTGCTTTGTTATACCCATTTCACCTGCTCGTTAGTCCCTGAGGTTTCCCATTTCTCTCTACCAGCCCTTTCCATTTTCAGACATCATCGGGTCCACCCATTAAATACTTTCCTGCCAATATCCTCACTCTTCTGTCATGCTTTTATTGCTTTTGGAGAGGGAGCTTTGGTTCCAATCCACTGTCCATCTGGCTGCTTCACCCAGACAGGGAGCGCTGGTAGAGATGACCACACACAGGAGCGAACAGGTGCTGCAACATGGCCTCTTGTGATAAGCAAGCCCTCAACACAGCACAGCATTCTTTGTTTCCCATTCACCAGTTAGCCAGTGCAAACTTTAAGTGCAACTTCCATGAAGTCTCCTTCAATGCCATAAACATGTTCATCCTTAATCCCTCACTTGTCAGACCTCAGACATTGCCCCTCATCCTCCTGTGCTTCCATCCAAAACCTTCACACATGACCTTGTTCCTCACCTTCCCCTCACTCTGTTAGGCTTTAATGACATCTTCTTTTTTATTTATTTGAAAGGCACGGCCTGCACCGTGGCTCCCTTGGCTAATCCTCTGCCTGCAGTGCAGGCACCCCAGGTTCTAGTCCCGGTCGCTCCTCTTCTGTCCCGGTTGCTCCTTTTCCAGTCCAGCTCTCTGCTATGGCCCGGGAAGGCAGTGGAGGATGGCCCAAGTGCTTGGGCCCTGCACCCACATTGGAGACCAGGAGGAAGCACCTGGCTCCTGGCTTCAGATGGGCGCAGCGTGCCAGCCGTAAGCGACCATTTAGGGGGTGACCCAACGGAAGGAAGGCCTTTCTCTCTGTCTCTCTCTCTCTCACTGTCTAACTCTGCCTGTCAGAAAGAAAGAAAGAAAGAAAGAAAGAAAGAAAGAAAGAAAGAAAGAAAGAAAGAAAGAAAAGTCTTCCATCTGCTGGTTCACTCCCCAAATGCCCGCAAAAGATGGGGCTTGGGCCAGCACGAAGGCAGGAGCCAGGAATTCAACCCAGGTCTGCCATGTGAGTGGCAAACACCCAAGAACTTGAGCTATTACCTGCTGCCTCCCAGGGTATGCAATAGCAAGAAGCTGGAATCAGAAGCAGATGTGGGACTTGATCCCAGGCACTTCAATATGGGATGCAGACTTCTCAAGTGATGGCTTAATCCATTGGGCCACAACATCAGACCCTAGTGCCATCATCTTAGAAATGTCTGAGCCACAAGCCAAGTAGAAGAAGATGTGAAGCACAGAAGAAGAAAGACGAGACAGAGATCCAAGTAGACTGATAGCTTGTGCACCAATGGAGGCCACAGGAGCAGAACTGTGGAATCCCAGAGGCAGAGACACAGATACAAGTTGTTGGATTATATATGACTGTCTGGAACTCATCTCTCAATGGATCTAGAACTTTCCTCACCATCTGACCACCAAGAGATGCCTTGCCCCTTACTCTTACCAAGGTAGTCCATGCTGGTCCTTTGCCCTAGCCCTGTGACATCCAGACTAAGTCAGTGCTTGGTTGTGATTGAGTGTGACATGTTTATATCTTTTTTATCTTAGCTGAAGAATAAAAAAGAAAAAATTTTAAATGATAAGATCCAACCCTCCATGCAGCAGACATCAAAGGAACATGTGTGTTAAAAGTCACCAAGTAAATAAACAACCCTGAACTCCAGACCCTATCACTTCCCACACGACCACCTCAAGGACCTCCCTGCAACTCTAACCTTCTCCCTTTCCTATGTCTTCAGCCTTCCTATACTGAGTCCTTCCCACCACCTTAAATCTGCCTCTTCCAGCTTCAAGAAAATCTCTTTCTAGCCACATTCCCCTCTGGTTAACACGGTTTCTCTTGCACTTAGAATTTTTGAGAGACTTGCATCTCCATTCCTAACTTGCTTTCCTTTATGCAACTCACCAGCAACCACTAAAATCGCTTCTGCTGAGGTCACCACCATGGTGCTAAAGCCACCTTCTTCTCACCACCTCATCTTGCAAGGTCCATGCAACATTGACACATGGGGCCATGCTACCCTAAAAAACTTCTGTTCCCTAAGTTTCCATGCCTTCACATTTTCTACCTGTTTTTGTTAGCTAGCTCCTCTTCCACTGGCCTCTAAGCTTGAGGTTCTACAGGGTTTTGTCCATAGCCATTTTTTTCTTCTTAATTTGCACAGGTGATTCACTCTCATGGTGGTAAATACCATACACAGAGACAAGTGTTGTGGCACAGCAGGCTAGGCTGCTGCTTGGGGTGCCCGCATCCTATATCAGAGTGCTGGTTGGGGTCCCAGCTACTCCACTTCCTGCTCATGTTTCTAGGAAGACAGCAGATGATGGCTCAAGTTCATGCTCCCCTGTCACCCACGTTGGGAGATCTGGATGGAGTTCCAGGCTCCCAACTTTGGCCTGGCCTAGCCTTAGCCCTGGCTCATTTGGGGAATGAACCAGCAGATGAAAGATCTCTCTCTCTCTCTCTCTCTCTCTCTCTGTTTCTCTATTTCTCTCGGTCTCTCTACTTCCCCCTCCCCTCCATAACTCTGCCTTTCAAATAAATAAGCAAGTCTTTTGAAAAAATAAATACTGAGGGGCCAGCACTGTGGTGCAGCAGGTAAAGCCCTGGCCTGAAGCGCCGGCATCCCATATAGGCACTGGTTCTAGTCCTGGATGCTCCTCTTCTGATCCAGCTCTCTGCTATGGCCTGGGAAAGCAGTAGAAGATGGCCCAAGTCCTTGGGCCCCTGCACCCACGTGGAAGACCAGGAAGAAGCTCCTGGCTCCTGGCTTCGGATTGGCACAGCTCCGGCCGTTGCAGCCAATTGGGGAGTGAACCAGCAGATAGAAGACCTCTCTCTGTGTCTCTACCTCTCTCTGTAACTCTGACTTTCAAATAAATAAAATAAATCTTTAAAAAATAAATAAATAAATACGCAGGCGCAGGGGCCCAAGGATTTGGGCCATCTTCTACTGCTTTACCAGGCCATAGCAGAGAGCTGGACCAGAAGTGGAGCAGCCAGGACTCGAACAGGTGCCCATAGGGGATGCCAGCACTGCAGGCAGCAGCTTTACCTGCTGCGCTGGCCCCGAGAGTACCTTTCTAATCAGTTCACTTCTTTCTGTTCCTGGTTCAACCCCATGAGGGTTTTTTTAAGGATTGAATGCTTTTATTGCAATCCTAACTCCCAAAGTGATGGTATTATAAGATGGGACCTTTGGAAGATAATTAAGTCATGTGGATGGACCTCTTATGAATGTCTTTGTTTTGTTTTGTTTTGTTTTTGGACAGGCAGAGTTAGATAGTGAGAGAGAGAGAGACAGAAAGAAAGGTCTTCCTTTTCCATTGGTTCACCCTCCAAGTGGCTGCTACGGCCGGCGCACTGCGCCGATCCGAAGCCAGGATCCAGGTGCTTCCTCCTGGTCTCCAATGCGGGTGCAGGGCCCAAGCACTTGGGCCATCCTCTACTGCTTTCCCGGGCCACAGCAGAGAGCTGGACCGGAAGGGGAGCAACTGGAACAGAACCGATGCCCCGACCAGGACTAGAACCCGGGGTGCCGGCGCCGCAGGTGGAGGATTAGCCAAGTGAGCCGTGGTGCTGGCCATGAATATCTTTTATAAGGGACCCCAGAGAGCTCCAAATTTCTCTTGCAATGATGTGAGGACACATCAAGAAGATGTTATCTATGAACCAGGAAACAAGCCCTCAACATACACCAGATCTGCTGGTGCCTTAATCTTGGACTTCTCAGCCTCCAGAAGTGTGAGACAGAAAATTCTATTATTTATGAGAAACCCAGTCTATGGTATTCTGCTAAAAACCGTGTCTCTTCCCCAGATTA
Source organism: Oryctolagus cuniculus (assembly GCF_964237555.1). Lineage (NCBI taxonomy): Eukaryota > Metazoa > Chordata > Mammalia > Lagomorpha > Leporidae > Oryctolagus > Oryctolagus cuniculus. The sequence continues at coordinate 48,027,928 of NC_091433.1, read as the reverse complement.
ATGCAAAGCCTCCTTCCTGTCTCTCCACTGATAGTCCTAGCCCTGGCCAATCCATTCTTCACACAGCAGCAAGAGTGATTGTCCAAGATGCACATCGAATCCTGTGATTTCCCTGAGGGCTTCACATTGCCCTTGGGCTGAAGTCCAATGATCTAATTGGATTGCAAAGCAATTTAGGGTATGAACTTTGCTTTCCTCTCCATTCAACGCCCAACCTCACATTACTTTCAATTTCTAGAAACTGTTTTCTCCAGCTTCTATGTCTAGTGCATTCTTCTAAAATTGCCTCATCTGGCCAACCATCTGCTGCCTGCCTTGTTCCTTTCAGTTTGGAATGACACTGCCTCCAGGAAATTTATTTGAGTGCCCCCAATTAGATGAGGTGTTGGCCTCCAATTTACTCTCCTAAAACTATGAAGACTTTGCAAAGTCATAATTAAAACATTGCAATTGCCTGCTTATTTTCCTCTCATTTTTAGACAATAAAGGCCACCAAATAATGGTTAAGTGCATATGTGAGGGAAAAAATGATCAGCTGGGGCCAGTTTTGTGGTACAGTGAGTTAAGCCACCACTTGCAACACTAGCATCCCATATCAGTGCTGGTCTGAGTCCCAGCTGCTCCACTTATGATCCAGCTCCCTGCTAATGTGCATGGAAAGGAAGCAGCAGATGACCCAAGAACTTGGGCCCCCAACAACCTTATGGGAGACCCAGATGGAGTTCCAGGTTCCTGGCTTCAGCCTGACTCAGTCCTGGACATTTGCAATCATTTGGGGGAATAAACCAGCAAATGGAAGATCTGTCTCTGTCTCTCGGCCTCTCTAACTCTGCCTTTTAAATGAACTAAAAACAAAAAAACAAAAAACAAAAAAAAAAAAAAAAAAAAAAAGAACTGGGGCTGGTGCTATGGTACAGCAGGTAAAGCCACCCCCTGCAGTACCAGCTTCCCAAATGGATAGCAGTTAGAGTCCTGGCTGCTCTATTTCTGTTCCAGTTCCCTGCTGATGCACCTGGGAAAGCACTGGAAGATAGTCCAAATCATTGGGCGCCTGCACCCACATTGGAGACAGAGAAGAAGCTCCTTGTTCCTGGCTTCGGATAGGCCCAATTCTGGCCATTGCAGCCATTTGGGGAGTGAACCAGCAGATAAAATCTCTCTCTCTCTCTCTCTCTCTCTCTCTACCTCTGCGTAACTCTGCCTTCCAAATAAATAAATAAATATTTTAAAAAAGAAGAAGAATAGCTGCTCTTTATCGTAAGTGGTCTGTGGCAGTGGTAGTGATTTCACAACAGGGTGAGTGAGCCTTTTCCAACCTCTCCCTGACAACATATGTCTAACACGCTGGGAGTGGGAAATTGGGAAAGTTATGAATTTAAGTCGTTGCCATTTACTACCTGTGAGATCTTGGTTGCTAAGACATTTTGAGTCTCAATCTTCCAATCTAAAAAATGAGATGATTAAACTAAAATATGTATATGAAGATGTGCTTTGTAAATGGCAAGTTGCCACATGGTACTGTAACAGACAAAATTATAACAGATACAGTTTGGCAGACTTTAATTGGTTTTGTTCTAGAAGCAGGCAGCAGACTAGATCAAAAATTGTTCAGGATGCTCCACCCCAACACATGGGCAGGTTGTACTTATAGCCACAGAAGAGGAGGAGACATACAGAAAAGGAAGTGAGGTCTATCTGAGCATGGTTTGAACAGCTGACTGCTTGGGATTGGCTGAGACTGAGCTACTTGTCACAAGAGTAGATAAGTCTGTTTACACATCAAAGTAGGTTGTGGTTCACGGTGTATGGAGAAACATTAAAGCCAAACTTAACAAGATGAATTCCAATTCTTTGCTTTAAAAAAAAAAAAAGATGTATTTTTTTATTTATTTAAAAGGCACAGAGACAGAGCGGGATCTCCCATCTGCTGATTCACTCCCCAGTTGCCGGTAAGAGTCAGGGCTGGGCCAGGCAGAAACCAGCAGCCAGGAACTCAGTCCAGATCTCTCTTGTGGATGGTGAGACCCAGCTATGGCATCATCACTTCCTGGTATGTGCATTACCAGGAAGCTGGAATGAAGAGCCAGCACTCAAACCTAGGCACTCCAATCAGAGATGCGCGTATCCTGAGAAGGGTCCTAGCCGCTGTGCCAAATGCCCTTTTTCCTACTTTTAGTCTTTGGCTTGCCCTCCTTCCTGCCAAGGCTCTTTCCCTTTTCCCTCCTCCTCCTATTTTTGGTCTTGCTGGGGGCACCAAGACTTGGCTGATTCTCAGAGCACCCAGGGTCAGAGGTTACCAATCATAAAGGACAAGCCTGAAAGAGTCTGGAACTGGTCAGTCAGGACACATATCCGAAGGTGACACTGACTCCTTGAGTGTTGCCTTGTCACTTCTTCACTGGAGGCCTCAAGCTCTCCCACTAGATACTGTGTTAGTGTCACACAGAACTCACAGCCTGCCATATTGCTTCCCAGTCATAAGTACACTCCATCATCATCGTTCAGAGACTCCTGTAGGAACTTCTCCTTCTCTGAATTAGAGTTCTAACAATTAATGGAACATTCAAGGCATGAAAGTTAGAAGTTTGAGGAGTCTCATTAAGGAAAATGCAGCAGATTTGGAGGGAAAATATTTTAAGTACTTTTAAACATGGAATGTGTGTCTGGAGTATTACACACATTTGTTTCATTTATTCTTAACAACTGTAGAAACTTCATTTCCTATTTTTATACATGAGGAAAGTAAGTTTCAAAGAAGGAGTTTGTCCAAGAATACGCAGGAAGTAAGGTTTGAATTCAAATCTAGTTCAGATTCCATATCCAAAGCTTTCAATAGTAGAAAAAGTTTGTATTTAATTTACTCTCAAGTTTCTCCTTACTGGCAACTCAGAAAGTGCTTTCTCCTTCTTCCATTTTATATCCTAAACCTATGTCAGTCCTACATAATCTTAATATATTATAGAGACAGTGTATTACGTTTTAAGTTGGTTAATGGCTATAGAGGACTCGTGCCAAGAAGTTGGAAACTTGAGAATGGCGTAAACAGGTCACTCACTCTCTGTAGCCACAGCTACTCCCCATGGCTTCACTCTTCTTGGAAACAAGATAGTGGCTAAGAAGCAGGCTGATGCCAGCTGGGAGTTGATGGCAATGGAGAAAAAAAGGATTTTTTAAAGGTTTTTATTCTAGTGTGATCCAAAACTGAGATGGTAATGAGCAACTCACTGATGGGCTGCTGCATAACTTATAATGTAGCTAATCAAGCAGGGTTTCAAACACCATAAAATATTAGAAATTAAGCAAAGGAGAGTCTGTATAAGACAAGATAACCACGAAAGAAGTCTTCAGCTGGTCTAGTGCCACAGCAGATTCTGGGACGTTTCACTCCTTTTGGCAGTGAAGTGCTTTGCTGTGCAGTGATGCAGCTGCTCCATCAAGCTGCCCCTACTTCTCGAATCCAGACTGGTCTTGTGATGCCCTTCACCAAGAGAATCAAGAGGGAGCGACTGCCTACCAATTCTGAGCCTAAACTTCAAAAGATCCACTCTCTTGGAACCTTACTGTTGCCCTGTGAACAAGCTTGAGCAAGCCTGGGGAATGATGAAAAACACATGGCCTCATTGCCCCTATTGATCCAGCCAACAACCAGAACCCTACAGCTGATTAAAGAAGTATAAGGAATTCTGATTAGGAACAGCAGAACCGCTCATCTGGGCCCAGCATAAATTGCTGATAAGCCAACTGAAGTAAATAGACAATTATTGTTTTAATCATCTTACATTTGTGGCTCTTAACTAGCAACAGCTGATGAACATAAGCACTTTAGAGCTTCGGTAGAATTCCGGGTTTCCTCATCTGAAAAACCGGGACAAGAATGTCTCCCCCAGGCATATGGAGCCACTAAGCAAATAGAACAGCGACAAATGTTGTATCCAAATAAATATAACAAACTAAAATAAAAACCATTCATTCATTCTCAGAGTATCCCTCGTCTTCTACGCCTCTCATCCAAAAGCAGAGCCCTCCTGTTTTCTGCCAGGCATGTCCACAGATACTGTTCTGGGGCTGTGTATGAAACAAATCCGCCGTTCCTAATGACTTTATCTAATCAGTTCAGCAGCAGGCAGATTCTGCAGGATTGAACCGTTCAGTGTGCAAGCTCAAGTGAGTTCTAAGGATGACAGATTGATTTTCGCTTCTTGAAAACAAATTTAAATTGATGAGACCTTAATGAATTCTTTTTCCCATTCGGGGAGGGGGTGGAGGTTCAGATAATGCTTTAATCACACTATGAATAAGAACTGTTTGCCAAGCTCCCTGACGCGGAGAAGTCTCTGGGTTTCTTCTGTTGAAGAATCACACACTTCTTCAGTGAGAACACTTTTAGGGTCTAATGAAAGCTGGCTGTTGCCACTTTAGTTGTCAACTCCCTCTTCAAGCTCTCAGAATTCAGTCCATCAACAAGGATGTATTTCCTCTGAGTTTTTGCACGAAGCTGGTGCTTGCTGTGAAGTGAAAGTAAAATCCATGATCTCTAATCATTCACTCATACATTCATTCAACAAATATTTACTGAGCAGCTGCCCTCCCAGAAGCACTGTTCAAAGGATCCTGATTACATCACTCAGCAAAGCAGGGAGGGAAAAAAATCCCTGTCTTCTTGAACTTTTATTCTGTTTGGGGACACAAACAACAATAATAAATTTAATGAATAAGTGGTATCATATGCTTAAAGGTTTATTTATTTATTTTATTTGAGAGGCAGAGAGACAGGAGAGATCTCTCATTCATTGGCTCATTCCCCAAATGCCTGCAACAGCAAGGGCTGTGTCAGGCTGAAGGTGAAAGTCAGGAACTCAAGCTGGGTCTCCCACGTCGGTAGCAGTGACCCAGCTACCTGAACCGTCACTGATGCTCCCCAAGACGCACATTAGCAAGGAGCTGGACTTGGAAGCAGAGCCTGGATTTGAACCCAGGAACTCTGGTATGGGATGCAGGCATCCTAAATGGAATCTTAACCACTAGGCCAAACGTCAATCCTGTTTGTTAGCAAGTTTAGAGCTGGGTGAAGAGATAAGGAATGTGGAGCAGACTGTGAATATTGATTTTAAATAGGGTACTCAGGGTAGGCATCTCATCAACCTCTGTTGAAAAAACCACACAGCCCACACAGACTCAGTGTCAGTAGCTGTGGTGGAGAAAGCATCTGAGAGACGAGGGAGACCAAAAGAGTCAGAGGAGGCGCATAATATATCTATCTCTAACACTCCATTGAAATGCCGGGTCCAGCTCACACTGACTCACCAGAGAGAATTAAATACATGCTCTTCCCAACTCAGTGATCAGTGACCATGCCAGTAGCTTATAATCGATTGTGATGGAAGCATTTACACCATGGAAATCAACAAACCCTACAAATCAGGACTTTACTTTAAGAAAAATAATAATAAGAGCTGGTGATTAGACATTTCTTGGCATACCATGAGCAGACTCGACCTCCAAACACACCCTAAGTGGAGCACACAGTTTGTTCCCTTTAATAGTAAGCATAGAGGGGAATTAAGTGTCACACAGGGAGAGACTGCTTTTCAGGAGCAGCTTTTCGGGAGAGGATCTTCTGTTGGAGGAACTGAGTGGAATTTGCACGGTGGAGAGAAAGGAGAGGACAGAGTAGATCAAAGTAACACCTGCAAGGTCAAGGCATGGGCATTGGGCAGACGTGGTGTTACAGAAACTCTGCACCAGGAAAACAAAAAAATGACACTGAATTCAGCGTCTCCCAAGGTGGGATGGGATGTGTGCCAAAACTGAACTAGAATTATCTTGTCTTTCACGCCCCCACCAAAGTCAGTCCTTGCTCCCTGAAAGCTCCACAAACCCTGATGCACATGTCCACGAGCGTCATTAGAACAGAACGTGAGCTCAGCGTCCATTTGCCTGGCAGTGTCTGAATTTTTCTCCATGGAAACATGAGCTGGTAAATAAAAAATGGAAAACTGAATGTCTGGCTTCCCCATCTCTCTAACTACTTTGCTTGATAGAATCAGGCAAGTTACCTCATTTCTCAATCTCCTCACTTTACAGCAGTCAGTCCACATCCTTCTCTCATTGGTAGATAAACATGAGCAGTGTCATCTTGGGGAAACAATCTAAGCTCCTTTATTTTTGTAAAGATTTGTTTTATTTATTTAAAAGCAAAGTGACCGGTGCCACGGCTCAATAGGCTAATCCTCCTCCTGCGGTACTGGCACACCAGGTTCTAGTCCTGGTCGGGGCACCAGATTCTGTCCTGGTTGCCCGTCTTCCAGGCCAGCTCTCTGCTGTGGCCCGGGAAGGCAGTGGAGGATGGCCCAAGTGCTTGGGCCCTGCACCCCCATGGGAGACCAGGAGAAGCACCTGGCTCCTGCCTTCGGATCAGCGCGGTGCGCGGGCCACAGCGGCCATTGGGGGGTGAACCAACGGAAAAGGAAGACCTTTCTGTCTCTCTCTCTCTCACTGTCCACTCTGCCTGTCAAAAAATAAAAATAAAAAAAAAGCAAAGAAAAATTGGAGGGTGGAAGGAGATACAGAGAAAGAGATATTCCATCTGCTGGTTCACTCCCCAAATGGCCACAACAGCCAGGATTGAGCCACGCCAAAGCCAAGAGCCAGGAATTCCATCTGGTTCCCCCACATGGGTAGCAGGGGACCAAGATTTGAGCCATCATTTGCTGCCTTCCCAAGTGCATTAGCAAAAGCTAGGTCAGGAACAGAGCAGCCAGGACTTGAACTGACACTCCAATTCGGGATGCAGGCATCTTAAGCAGGGGCTTAACCAGCTGCACCATAACGCCTGCCTCCATCCACACTCTTCTTAAAAAGACATAAACAATTATCTGCTTATGAGAAATGGAATTGAACTATGTTTATTCCAAATATGAATTCAAACATCCTCCAAAGGATAAAAAAGAAGAGAAACTCTTAACTCTTTGTTTTCAGGGGAGGCTCCTCCTCCCTCAGACCAGAAACTTGCAGCAGGAACTCCCACATCAGGCTGTGGTGTCCTGAGTGCTTCCAGCCACCAGTTCAGAATATCAGGCTATCCAGTCACAGAAAATAGGCATGTATTCATCCATTTTCCACTGCTGGGTCATTTGTAAAGAAGCACTTATTTAGCTCATAGTTCTACAGGTCCAAGAGCATGGCACTGGCTTCTATTTGGCTCTGGGGAGGCTCATGGGTAGATGGCATCATGGTTGGGACCCATGGAGAGGGAGAGAACATGTGGTGAGACAGGAAGCCAGAGGTATTGGGGAGGAACAAGGTTTGCTTTTTGATAACAACTCATTCTCACAGGAACCAACTCCATAGCTTTCAAGGGCAGTGCCCTCATGACCTAATCACATCGTGCCATGGGCAGGCATTTGGTGCACAAGTTAATACCCTGCTTAGAAAAAAAATAAATAAATAAAAAATAAGAGACACTGCTTAGGATGCCCACATCCCATTTGGGAGTGCTTGGTTCAAGTTCCTGCTCCTCTGCTACTGATCCAGATTACTGCTAATGCACACCTGGGAGACAGTAGATAATGGCTCAAGGGCTTGGGTCCTTGCCACCGGTGTGGGAGATCCAGATGGAGTCTGGGCTCCTGGCATCAGCCTGGCCAAGCCCTGGCTGTTGAGTGTATTTAGGAAGTGAACCAATAGATAGAAGATCTCTGTGTCTCTTTCTACCTTTGAAATGAAATGAAAAATAAATAAATAAAAATTTTTAAAAGAAATTTTTAAAAAAGCACTTCATCAACACCACCATACTAAGGAACAAGCCCTTGGAAGATAAGCACGTCTAAACCATAGCAAGGTGAGGGTGATACCGCTCAGAAACTGTGGCTCTTGGTGACATTCACCCGTTCTCCAGTCTCTGTGTCTTCATGGTTCAATTTAGGTAGGTTGTATGTGTCCGGGAAACTATCCATTTCTTCTAGGTTTCCTGATTTGTTAGTATACAGCTCTTTGTAGTAATTTCTAATGGTTCTTTTTATTTCTGTGCTGTCTGTTGTTACTGTTAGTGAAATGGTGCTGTCTTATCTGAGGCGCCATCTTAAGCTCCTGGTGCCATCTTGGGCTCTGGCCCAGTCGCCATCTTGTTCACTAAGTTTCAGCCTCTCCAAAATTGATCCTGGCTTACTAGAAGTCAGGTGACCAAACAGCCCAACCAAAAGCGTCAACTCCACCCGCACCCTAATGGGATTCGCTGTTCCCACTTCCTTATCCCTGCAAGATTATAACAAGACCTGCTTTCCTACACAGACCTTCTTTTCTTTCTCCCTCTCTCTCCAACCCATCGGTTCCCACCCCCCCAACAATAAACTTTTTGCTTTTACTCTGGTGTTTGGAGTGTTTTTGGTGGTCTTTCGGTTACATTTCCTTTCTCATCTCTAATTTTATTGGTTTGGGTCTTCTCTCTCCTTTTTTTGGCTAGTGGTCCAATGGTGTGTCAATTTTGTTTATTTTTTTATTTTTTAAAGATTTTATTTATTTATTTGACAGGTAGAGTTACAGACAATGAGAGGGAGAGACAGAGAGAAAGGTCTTCCTTCTGTTGGTTCACTCCCCAGATGGTCGCAATGGCTGGAGCTGCGCCGATCCGAAGCCAGGAGCAAGGAGCTTCTTCCCAGTATTCCAGGTGGGTACAGGGGCCCAAGGACTTGGGCCATCTTCTACTGCTTTCCCAGGCCACAGCAGAGAGCTGGACTGGAAGAGCAGCCAGGACTTGAACTGGCATTCATATGGGATGCTGACGCCGCAGGCGGAGGATTAACCTGCTGCACCATGGTGCTGGCCCCAGTTTTGTTTATTTTTTCAAAAAATCAGTTTTTTGTTTTGCTGATCTTCTATATTTTTTGTTTCAATTTTTATTTATTCTCTAATTTTAATTATTTATTTTCTCATACTAGTTTTAGGTTGGTTTGCTGTTGTTTTTCTAGGTCTTTGAGATGGCTTGGTAGCTCATTTTTTTGGTGCCTTTCCAATTTCCTGATGTAGGCACCAATTGCTATAAACTTCCCTCTTAACACTGCTTTTGCTGTATCCCATAAGTTTTGGTATGCTGTATTGTCATCTTCATTTGTTTCCAGAAATATTTCGATTTCTCTTTTTTAAAATAAAAATTTATTTATTTAATTTTTTGAAAGTCACAGTTACACAGAGAGAGAAGGAGAGGCAGAGAGAGAGAGGTCCTCATCCACTGGTTCACTCCCCAATTGGGTGCAATGGCAGGAGCTGCACCAATCCAAAGCCAGGAGCCAGGAGCCTCTTCTGGGTGTCCCACATGGGTACAGGGGCACAAGGACTTGGCATCTTGTACTGCTTTCCCAGGCCATAGCAGAGAGCTGGATCAGGAGCGGAGCAGCAGGGACTCAAACCGGGGCCCATAAGAGATGCTGGGACGGCAGCCAGTGGCTTTACCTGCTACCCCTCAGCGCTGGGCCCATTGATTTCTTGAATAACATACTGTTCATTCAAGAGCATGTTGTTCAGTCTCCATGTGTTTACATATGTTTTAGATATTCTTGAGTTACTGATTTCTAGCATCATTCCATTGTGGTCAGAGAAGATGCATGGTATGATTTTGATTTTTTTCAATTTGCTGAGACTTGCTTTATGGCCTAGCATGTGGTCTATCCTAGACAAAGTTCCCATGCACCTGTGAGAAGAATGTGTATTCTGCATCTGTAGGATAAAAAGTTCTGTAGATATGTTAGGTCCTTTTGGTCTATAATGTCTATTAACTGCTGTTTTCTTACTGGTGTTCTGTCTGGTTGATCTGTCCATTCATGAAACTGGAGTATTGAGCCAGCGCCGCGGCTCAATAGGCTAATCCTCTGCCTTGCGGCACCGGCACCCTGGGTTCTAGTCCCGATCGGGGCGCCAGATTCTGTCCCGGTTGCCCCTCTTCCAGGCCAGCTCTCTGCTGAGGCCCAGGAAGGCAGTGGAGGATGGCCCAAGTGCTTGGGTCCTGCACCCCATGGGAGACCAGGAAAAGCACCTGGCTCCTGCCTTCGGATCAGTGCAGTGCGCTGGCCGCAGTGCACCAGCCGTGGCGGCCATTGGAGGGTGACCTTTCTCTGTCTCTCTCTCTCACTATCCACTCTGCCTGTCAAAAAAAAAAAAAAAAGAGAGAGAGAGAAAAGAAAGTGGAGTATTGGCCAGTGCCACGACTCACTAGGCTAATCCTCCGCCTGCAGCGCGGGTACTCTGGGTTCTAGACCCGGTTGGGGCGCCAGATTCTGTCCCAGTTTCTCCTCTTCCAGTCCAGCTCTTTGCTGTGGCCCAGGAAGGCAGTGGAGGATGACCCAGGTCCTTGGGCCCTGCACCCTCATGGGAGACCAGGAGGAAGCACCTGGCTCCTGACTTCGGATTGGCACAGCGTGCTGGCCATAGTGGCCATTTGGCGGGGAGGGTGAACCAATGGAAAAGGAAGACCTTTCTGTCTCTCTCTCTCACTGTCTAACTCTGCCTGTCCAAAAAAAAAAAAAAAAAAAAAAGTGCAGTATTTAAGTCCCCGCTAATACTGTATTGGAGTCTGTATCTCTTTAGATCCATTAACATTTCTTTTAAATAGCCAGGTACCCTGTAATTAGGTGCATATACATGTATTATAGCCACATATTTCTATTGAATTGATCCCTTAATCATTACATAGTACCCTTCTCTGTCTCTTTTAACAGTTTTTGTGTGAAAGTCTATTTTGTCTGATATTAAGATGGCTATACCAGCTCTCTCTTGACTTCTGTTAGCATGGAATATCTTTTTCCATCCTTTCATTTACACTCTGCATGTATCTTTGTTGGTGAGATGTATTTCTTATAGGCAGCAAATAGATGGGTTTGGAATTTTTATCCATTCAGTCAGTCTGTATCTTTCAACTGGATAGTTTAGCCAATTACATTCTAGGTGACTATTGATGAGTAACAACTTGGCCCTGGCATTCTCCCATAAATATTCTTATTGTTTACTTTGGATTTCCTTTATACTTTTACTGGGAGATCTTCTGCCTTCACTTTCTTTCATAGTGAAAGATATTTCTGTGTTTCTGGTTGTAGCACATCCTTAAAAATCTTTTGTAAGGCTGTACAATTGGTGACAAATTCTTTCAATTTCTGTTATGGAAGGTCTTTATTTAACCTTCATTCATAAATGAGAACTTTGCAAGGTACAGTATTCTGTGTTGGCAGTTTTTTTCTCTTAAGACTTGGAATATATCTCGCCATTCTCTCCTGGCCTTCAGGGTTTCTGATGAGAAATCAGCTGTGAGTCTAATTGGAGATGCTCTGAGAGTAATCTGGTATTTCTCTTGTGCATCTGTTAGAATCTTTTCTTTATGTTTTACTGTGCAGAGCTTGACTACAATGTGTCGTAGTAAAGATCTTTTCTAGTCATGTCTGTTAGGAGTTCTATGTGCTTCTTATACTTGGACGCCTCTTTCTTTCTTCAAATTAGAGCAGTTTTCTGTAATTATTTCACTAAAAAGGCCTTCTAATCCATTCTCTCCTTCCATACCTTCAGGAACTCCTAAGACCCATATGTTTGATCATTTGATAGCATCCCATAAATCTCTGGCACTATTTTTTAGTTTTTTTACCTCTCCTCCTCCTCCTCCTCCTCCTCCTCCTCCTCCTCCTCCTCCTTCTTCTTCTTCTTCTTTTGTCTGACTGTAAAATTTCCAGAAATTTGTCTTCTAACTCAGATATTCTTTCTTCTACTTCACTGAGTCTGTTCTTAAGGCTTTCCACCACATTTTTTATTTGTTCTATTGAATTCTTCATTTTCAATATTTTGTTTTGTTTTCTCTTTTAAATCTCAATTTCTGGGGCTGGCGCTGTGGCTTAGTGGGTAAAGCTGCTACCTCCAGTGCCGGCATCCCTTATGGGTGCCGGTTCAAGTCCAGCTGCTCCACTTCCAATGGAGCTCTCTGCTATGGCCTGGGAAAGCAGTAGAAGATGGCTCAAGTCCTTGGTCCCCTGCACCCCTTCAGGAAGACCTGAAGAAGCTCCTGGCTCCTGGCTTCAGATTGGCTTAGCTTTGGCGGTTGCAGCCACCTAGAGAGTGAACCAGTGAATGGATGACCTTTCTCTCTCTCTGTAACTCTACCTCTCAAATAAAATAAATAAAATATTTTTTAAAAATAAAATAAAATCTCAATTTTGTGGGAAAAATTTTCATTCATGCCCTGTACAGATTTCTTTAGTTCATAAATTTGCTTCTGATTACTTCTTTAAAAAAAAATAAAAAGAAGCCGGCGCCGTGGCTCACTAGGCTAATCCTCCGCCTAGCGGCGCCGGCACACCGGGTTCTAGTCCCGGTCGGGGCGCCGGATTCTGTCCCGGTTGCCCCTCTTCCAGGCCAGCCCTCTGCTGTGGCCAGGGAGTGCAGTGGAGGATGGCCCAGGTGCTTGGGCCCTGCACCCCATGGGAGACCAGGAAAAGCACCTGGCTCCTGGCTCCTGCCACCGGATCAGCGCGGTGCGCCGGCCGCAGCGCGCCGGCCGCGGCGGCCATTGGAGGGTGAACCAACGGCAAAAGGAAGACCTTTCTCTCTGTCTCTCTCTCTCACTGTCCACTCTGCCTGTCAAAAAAATAAATAAATAAATAAATAAATAAATAAATAAAAAGATTGATTGATTGATTTGGAAGTCAGAGTTACATCGAGAGAGAAAGAGAGGCAGAGAGAGAGAGAGAAAGAGAGGGAGGTCTTCCATCCACTGGTTTACTCCCCAGTTGGCTGCAACAGCAGGAGCTGCGCTGATCCAAAGCCAGGAGCCAGAAGCTTCTTCCTGGTCTTCCACTTGGATGCAGGGGCCCAGGGAATTGGGCCATCTTCCACTGCTTTCCCAGGCCATAGCAGAGAGCTGGACTGGAAGTTGAGCAGCTGGGACTCAAACCAGTGCCCATATGGGATGCTGGCACTGTACACGGCAGCTTTTCCCACTATGCCACAGCACCAGCCCCTCTGATTACTTCTAAGGAATCCTATGATCAATTTTTTGAATTCCATTTCTGGCATTTCATCAATCTCTTCATCTTCACATTCTAGTAATGAAGCATTGTTTTCTTTTGGGGGCATCATGTTGTCTTCCTTATTCTTGTTTCTTGAATTGCTATGTTTGTTATTAGCATTTTTGGTGATACTTGTGGGTTTTTTTTCCCCCTGTGATGGGTTTTATCTTTGAACTATGCCTCCATGGCTTAGTGGAGTATTCGTTCTTTCAGTGAATACCCAGAGGCATGTGCTAGGTGTGGGGGTGTGGTCAGGGAGCTCTTTAGGGTGAGGGGGGTATCTAAGGTGACTACCAAGTTGGGTGTGGTAAATCTTTTTTTTTTTTTTTAATTAGAGAAGGAGGTTTCTTTAGCTCTGTTGGTGTAGTCTCACACTCACCTCCTCTCCTCCAAGGAGACCAAAGCCTGGGCGCTAGCCCCAGTGGGTACAATTTTCATCCGTGCTGCCACAAGAACCACACAAAGGAATTGTGCCGTCCTTGGTATGAACATTGATCTCACAGCAATGACCCTCACCAGAAAATCAGGGAGCCCCAACCATGTGGAGCTGTCCAAAGTAACTGCCCAAAGTCTCAGACACACCCTGTGTCATCCCATGCAGCCACAGTGTATTCACAGTCCTGGCACTCGAGGCTCCCACAGTCATGAGCTCCCAGCACCCTGTCAATCCTCCCAGCAAGAATCAGGCATCTCCTCTTGGCTGGTTGCTGGGTACACAGACATGAGCTGATGCAGCTGTTGCATATGTCCAAAATGGTGTCCACCCTCTCAGCTAGTTACAGGATGCTGGTGCCAGTTGGTCAGGGAGAGAGAAATGTACCCCCCTCTTTTCCCTCTAGGTTAGCAGGTACACTGTCCCCCACAGGGCTCCAGGCCAGACTCTTGCCAGGCTCTTCCCGCAGCTTTATCACCAGTGGCTTGGGCTATTGCAGTCTAGTCTCAAAGCATTCCAAAGCTGGTGCTGAGGCTCTCAGTTGCTGGGGTCCTGAGTTGTGCACATCCACACCCCCCACATAGGTCCATAGTGTCCCTCTAATTTTCGTGGAGTATCCTCTGCTGTTTTCTTCCTAACTCTTCCCTAAGACTGTGGTCTCTCCACTTTTTTTTTTTTAACTATCTTCCCCTAGATTAGAGTAGTAAGCTCCCTCCCTCTTCCACTTTCTCTTCCCCTTAGTCTTTCTACTCTTGTGACTAATCCTGGGAAGAATCTAAGTGGTGCTAGTAACTACCATCTTTCACATTTAATTTATATCTATTTTAAAATAACGTGTGTGGGGCCAGTGCTGTTGTGTAGCGGGTAAAGCCGCCACTGCAGTGCTGGCATTCCATATAGGCACTAGTTCGGTCCCAGCTGCTCCATTTCCAATCCAGCTCTCTGCTGTGGCCTGGGAAAGCAGAAGATGCCCTAAATCCTTGGGCTGCTGTATCCACATGGGAGACTGGGAAGAAGCTCCTGGCTCCTGGCTTTGGATCGGCACAGCTCCAGCCATTGCAGTCATCTGGGGAGTGAACCAGCAGATAGAAGACTTTCTCTGCCTCTGCCTCTCTGTAGCACTGCCTTTCAAATAAATAAATGAATAAATCTTTTTTAAAAAATAGAATAAAATAGTGTGTGCATGTGTGTTTCTGTGTGCATAAAGAGAGGAAGAGGATGAAGGGAACCAAATGTCACAAAATGTTAATAGCTGTTGAATTTGGGTAAAGGATATACTGGAAGTTGGTGGCATTCTTCTAATTTCTCTCTAAGTCTGAAACTATTTTAAATGTGACTTCTTCTGAAAAGTCTTTCCCTAACTATCAAATCTTTTTTTTTTTTTTTTTTTTTTGATAGGCAGAGTGGATAGTGAGAGAGAGACAGAGAGAAAGGTCTTCCTTTTGCCGTTGGTTCACCCTCCAATGGCTGCCACGGCTGGCGTGCTGCGGCTTGCACACCGCGCTGATCCGAAGGCAGGAGCCAGGTGCTTCTCCTGGTCTCCCATGGGTGCAGGGCCCAAGGACTTGGGCCATCCTCCACTGCCTTCCCGGGCCACAGCAGAGAGCTGGCCTGGAAGAGGGGCAACCGGGACAGAATCCGGCGCCCCGACCGGGACTAGAACCCGGTGTGCCGGTGCCACTAGGCGGAGGATTAGCCTATTGAGCCGTGGAGCCAGCCAACTATCAAATCTAAAATAGTTACTTAATATTATTTTCTCTCCTAATAGCCCATTCTTTTCATTTATAGACCTTCCAATGTTGTGGGATTCTACACACACAGCAGTCATCTCATCTGTGCTCAAAGACCCAGATGAGGGGTTGGCACTGTGGAACAGTGAGTCAAGCTGTGCTTGCAATGTTGGCATCCCATATCAAGTGCTGGTTCAGGTCCTGTTGGCTTCACTTCTAACCCAGCTCCTTGCGAATGCACCTGGGAAAGCAGCAGAAGGTAGCCCAAGTACTTGGGCCCACGTCACCCATGTGGGAGACCCAGATGGAGTCTCAGCTCCTGGCTTCAGCCTGCCCCAGTCCCAGCCCCAGCTCCAGCCCCAGCCATTGCAGCCATTTGGGCAGTGAACTAACAGATGGAAGATCTGTGTGAGGGTGTGTGTGTGTCCTTCTCCCGAGGTCACTCTGCCTTTCAAATAAATAATTTTTTTAAATTGACTCAGAAGTAACCAAGACATGCCTGAGAGCTAGACGAGACCAGATGCACACAGGGCAAGGGTAAGGCATGTGAGGCCCTTACCGTGGGCATCACATTGCCAGGGGCACCAAAAGCCCAGAAATCAAGAGAACTGATATTTCAATACAAAAACCTGAAAATACAAAAATAATGCAAATATGTGCTTGATGAACAAAATATCAGAGTTTTAAATAACGAGATCCAAATCTGCACTTTGATGACACTCTCTCACTCACCTCATGCTAATCCTCATGTAGCTTCCACTATATATTTTTAAAACTGGCCGGTGAACTGTAGTTTTCCATGTTGTTTTATTTTTTGAAATAGTATGTTAAAATATTCATTTTGATGACTGAGGCTTTTGGGGAATCCCTTTAAAATTTGCTTCACCATGGTCCTAGCTCTGGGTGGATCTGTTTATCATGAGGGTCCAAGGAGTCTCCAGGAAACGAGCAGAAATGCACCTGTTTGTTCAAAGATAGTGGGCTACCCTGGGAGATGAAGTGCAGGTCTGAGTTCTGCACAGTGTCTGTCACTCAGACTGTTGCTCAGCCTGGTTGGCTTAAGCACCCTTCTTTGTGGCACCCAAGCATCCTGCACACTTTGCAAGCTGCATATCCATGTATTCCACTCCACTGAAAGTGTCAGAAGCTATGAACTTCTGTAAGGTCAGATTGCATCTTCGACCTTGAACTCTAGAACCTGAGCAATAGTAGATATAATGGGGTGCCTGGGGATTCAGAACCTAACATTATTTAAGTGTGATGGGCTACATATCCTATGGGCTTCATGGACTCAGTGTCACTGAATGCCCCTTAGGCTGCAGAGCTGTTTGTTGTAGTGGCTGTTTTCAAGAGGCTAACAGGAGATGAAGTGGACAAATCTGCAGATATTCAAAGGCCCTTTAGGGAGCCAGCAAATGCATTGAGATTCACTCCAGTTCTTTTCCTACAGAGTTCAGCATTATGAGAAACTCTTTGATGAAGTCCATGCTGGTAGTAAAATCCCAAGGTGCACAGCCAGGGGGGTGGATACTGAACTGTGAGCTGGACCTCCATCCTCAGGGGACTGAGGTTCCAAGGACTGTGGCTAATGCAATGGAATTCCTCCAAATGCAACCTCCTTGGCACAGGGGTCATGCATTGAAACAAAGCCTAAGCATGTCAGTGTGGTTTAGAAGCTGGAGTCCAAAGCTGAAGCACCCTTCCCACTGGTGAGAGATCTGAATGCATTTTCAGCATCCACAGGATCCACAGGCATGGTTGGGACCAGTGTTCAGCAACATTTAGGGTAGACTGATCAGCTATTTTTTCTCTCTGCCTGGCAGAACCAGGACAAGCCTTGCATATTGGACTGAGCAGGTGTCTGATGATCTTAGAAAAATCAGATAGGAGAAGGTATACTTCCTGCTAATTTGAGTTTATGAGAAGTTGAATGATTTATTGGAAAAAAATAGAAGATGTGATCATATTTGCATACCCAAGCTGCTGACACAGGTCATGTTAGCTTTAGAACATATTTGGTAAAAGTTTAGCTGGCGCCGCGGCTCACTAGGCTAATCCTCCGCCTAGCGGCGCCGGCACACCGGGTTCTAGTCCCGGTTGGGGCACCGGATTCTGTCCCGGTTGCCCTCTTCCAGGCCAGCTCTCTGCTGTGGCCAGGGAGTGCAGTGGAGGATGGCCCAGGTGCTTGGGCCCTGCACCCCATGGGAGACCAGGAAAAGCACCTGGATCCTGGATCCTGCCATTGGATCAGCGCGGTGCGCCGGCCGCGGTGGCCATTGGAGGGTGAACCAACGGCAAAAGGAAGACCTTTCTCTCTGTCTCTCTCTCTCACTGTCCACTCTGCCTGTTAAAAAAAAAAAAAGTAACATTAAAAGAACATATTTGGTAAAAGTTTGATGCATTTGTACATGCTGTAATCTCTGCTCCATTGTCTGGGTCCACTTTTCACCCTAGAGGTTGCCAGTTAATTAGAGAAGGAGCTAGGTAATGAGAAGGGAGGAGAAGATAATTTAGAACTATGATTATATCCACCAGCTAGCAGCATCCCTTAGATCAAAAAAAGCTCTACAGAGTGAGCGGGTGTTCAGCCTAGCGATTAAGATGCCTGCTTCCCACATCAGAGTGCCTGGGTTTGATTCCTGGCTCTAGCTCCTGACACCAGAGCGATGCTGGGAGACCCTGGGAGGCAGCAGTGATAGCCCAAGTAATTGGATTCCTGCCATATTGAGTTCCCAGCTACAAGCTTCAGTACCAGCCCAAGCCCCGGTAGTACAGGCTAGCTCTCATTTTCTCCCTCCTTTCTCCAGCAAACCTGCTACAGCAAACATGTCCAGTCCACCCCCACAACACCTCTCAAGGCCATCTCTGTCCATTCAGTCTCCAGAGCCATCTCCCAGTCTAGCTCATCAGTTCCTTTCACGGAGACTTTCACAATGGTCCCCTGATTGTGCTCCCTGCCTTCAAGTGTTCCCCAGCCTCATTTTCCCTGCCTGCTGTTGATGCTCATCTTTCTGCACCAACAGAAGAGTTCAGTTCAATTTCCTATTGAAAAACACTTTCATGCTTAACAAAGAAAGTCCAGCCTCCTGGATATGTCCTGGACATCTCCATAATATGTCCCCAGTTTAACCTCTCTGCCTTATCTTCCACCCAACCCCACACACATCAAGATTTAGTCACCAGCCAGCTGCAGGCCTCCCTACATTCTGCTCATGCTGTTCCATCCACCTGGCACTGTCCTCTCACTCTTCAAACCAACTAATTCCAAGGAACTGTCCTCTCCTCAACACTGGTCTAGAACAACATAAGTGTTCAGGACTATTGGATGGTTCATGTATACATAGATGGAGATCACTCTAATCCATTATTCATTGAGTTCTGCAAGAACAGGTAGCACGTCTTACTCTTATTCTTCTCCATACTATGTGCTGTGCCTCTGCTCAGAAGCTCATGGCTGTCACTGTGCAGCTGGGGGCTTAGACTCCTCAGAGACAGTGGAACTCACGGGGTGTGGCAGAGCTGCTCCCGAGAAAGGGCCCTGGGGCTTCCGTCAAAGGTTCAAAGCCAAACATTAATAAATGTTGTGAGTTGGGGCAGATTCCTTACTGACTCCTCACCTCTGTTTCCTCACAATAAAATCAGCATAATTACAAAGATTAAGTGATATAATGTACACAAGAGTGTTTGAGGACTCTCAAATACTGACTGGACTTCATCATGCTGTCCCTGCCAAGCCCATCTCTGTGTTTTGCTTGTATTTTTAACCCAAGAAAAAAATATCACAGTTCAAGAAATTACTTTGGAATGAAAAAAATCTTAATGTAAAAATATATTGAGGAAATAAAATGAGGAGCTAACATAGCAAGGTGATAAGTGCTATAAAACCCTGATTACAGTGTTTCCCACAATGTATCATAGTAATTGATGGGCTGTGTGTCTCTCCTTGGAGATTCTCAAGGAAAAGGACTGTGAGCTGTCATCCCTCTCTGTATCTAGCACAGTTCCCACCATGGAGAAAGCATTCAGGTTACAGCTATTGTCTATTTGGAAA
Source organism: Oryctolagus cuniculus (assembly GCF_964237555.1). NCBI lineage: Eukaryota > Metazoa > Chordata > Mammalia > Lagomorpha > Leporidae > Oryctolagus > Oryctolagus cuniculus. Next base: position 48,008,677 of record NC_091433.1, on the reverse strand, counting down.
GCAGTTTCACAGTATCTTTCACAATTAAAACACACATACCCTTAAACTTAACTCTTGTACTTCTGGGAATTGCTCTTACTGATAACTTTGTACAAATGTGCAAAAAGACAACTCCTAAAAATGTGGTTTGTGTTATTGTTTATAACAACAAACCAAATCAACAAACAAAACAGCATCTTAAATGTCCAGAATAAATGTCTGGTTAAGTAAATAAATAAATGCACACTAAGGAATATGCTGTATTAGAAGCCATGCAAAGGCCGGCGCCACGGCTCAATAGGCTAATCCTCCGCCTTGCGGCGCCGGCACACCGGGTTCTAGTCCCAGCCGGGGCGCCGGATTCTGTCCCGGTTGCCCCTCTTCCAGGCCAGCTCTCTGCTGTGGCCAGGGAGTGCAGTAGAGGATGGCCCAAGTGCTTGGGCCCTGCACCCCATGGGAGACCAGGAGAAGCACCTGGCTCCTGCCATCGGATCAGCGCGGTGCGCCGGCTGCAGCGCGCCAGCCATGGCGGCCATTGGAGGGTGAACCAACGGTAAAGGAAGACCTTTCTCTCTGTCTCTCTCTCTCACTGTCCACTCTGCCTGTCAAAAAAAAAAAAAAAAAAAAAAAAAAAAAAAAAAAAGAAGCCATGCAGTAGATCTCTAGGTACTACAGTGGAGAGCTGTCTAATCACACATTGCTAAATGGAAAAAGCCAGCTGTAGAGGGCAAATATGCATACATACATACATATACATCCACACAAGAACAATATCTTTTTTATTAAGGATTTTTTTAATGGATTTGGAAGGAAGAGGCAGAGAGAGGAATCTTACATGCACTTGTTCATTCCCCAAATGGTTACAACAGTTGGAGCTGGGTCAAGCTGAAGCCAAGAGCCAGGAACTCTATCTGGGTCTCCCACATGGGTGGCAGAGCCCAAGCCCTTGGGTCATCTTCCACTGCCCTCCCAGGTGCATTAGCAAGGAGCTGGATCAGAAGTGGGGCAGCCAGGACTTGAACCAGCACCCAAATTGGATGCTGGCATCACAGGTGGCAGCTTAACCCACTATGCCAAAATTTCTTGGATGCTGTACAGAAACCGTTTCTAGTGATTATCTTTACAGAGCAGGACTGAAGAACAGGAGGAGGAGAAAGGATTTCCATCCTCATTCTGTATTCTCCCATCTAAGTTGAACACTTTACCAGAAGTAGAAATTAATTTTGAAGAACACTTTTAAATAATAATAAAACAAACAAAAACAATATCTGTTAAAGATGCTGTCTGGTCAGTCCCTATTTGTTTCATTATTAATTTCCATCAGCAGAGTAAAGAAAATGATGTATACCAAGGCTCTTCTCTCTTCCCTTGATGTGAGTTCAAAGACCATAAGGAACAATTTACGAAACACTCAGTTGCACAGCAGGAGTCTCTGGTGGTTTATCAGTGTCACTAAGAGCTCCAGATGCATTTATAATCCCACCGTAAGTGTCAATCGTGGTTTGTTCTCCATGATCAATTACCAGCTCCATCTTGTACTCTGTTAGTGGAAAGCACAGCCTCACTAGGACAAAGGGGAGGTGCAGTGAGGCAGCTTTGCTGATTGCCTCCACAGACTTCTCCCTCTTTCCCTGGAAGCCATGTGGCTGCCTTCACAGTTGTCCCAAAGCTGGCACTGCATAAAGAGAGGTATCTCTAGCAGCAAGTGGTGGTGATTCATTCTAAGCTGTCATGGAAAATGTTTTTGCACTCTAATGTCAGAGAACTGTATTATTATGATAGGGCTGATGTTCCCCTGCCAAGGCTCTGTGGTTGCTCCCAGGATACAAAATGAACACAGAAAGCTTTCTGGTTGGCTCCCAGGAGCATCTCTGGAGAAAGGACAAAAAGACTGCTGCGGAGCCAGCCAGGTCCACTGGGGCCCTCAGCCAGCCAGGCCCTCCCTTTCCTGCCTCCAGCCCCATCCCAGGCTGGAGGAAGTCCTCATGCTGCCCTTCTGTCCTTAAGGTTGTCTAACTGAACCCCAGTTTGCCTTGTTCAACCATCCTGCTGGAAATTCCAGGAAGTGCTCAACACCCCAGAGAAGAACAGGATAGGAAAGGTCAAGATTTGCTAGAGGAAAACAAGCCACTGACTGTGGAAACATGCAGAAGGAAACATGGGGCCAAGACCAACAAGTACACAGAGGTCTTCGAGATCCATGCCATCTGGATCAGAGTCAGAACCCAACACAAGGGGCCGGACTTGTGGCTTAGCAGGTAAAGCCACCACCTGGAATGCTGGCATCCCATATGGGCACCCATTCGTGTCCCAGCTGCTCCACTTCCGATCCAGTTCCCTGTTAATGTGCCTGAGAAAAGTAGCAGAAGATGGCCCAAGTACCTAGGCCCCTGCACCCACATTGGAGACTCAGAAGAAGCTCCTGGCTCCTAACTTTGGCCTGGCCCAGAGTTGGCCAATGTGGCCATCTGTGAAGTGAACCAACAGATAGAAGATCTCTCTCTCTCTCTCTCTCTCTCTCTCTCTCTCTCTCTCTCTAATTCTGACTTTCAGAAGTAAATAAACAAATCCTTAACAAAAAATGACCCAACACTATTAATCTCCCTTACTCACTGCCATGCTTACTACCACTCCTCACTCCCCACTATCCACACACAGAGAGAGTGAGAAAGGAGGAGGAAGAGAGAGACAAGGAATGACTAGCTTTGAATTGCAATACAATATTTATTTCTTGCATATATCACCAGAAAATTAAATCAAAGATCTGTGAGTTTTTTTAAATCCTACAATTCATTAAGAGGACAAACTTTACATATACTTAGTCTAAAATAACATTTACCAAGAGGCAGGATTGATTTAGCTAGAACACATCTAGAAACTAGAAGAGGAACAAAAGAGAGGTCACTTACTATAAAGCACTATATTAAACCTCCTTTTATAAACCTAAGTAAGATAATCATATTAATAATAACTACTATTTATTGAGTACTTACTCTGAACCATATCAGGTCCTCTACATAATTTTTATCTGTAATCCTGAGATTACACATGGTAAATATAGTTATTCTGCTTTTTCAGATGGAAATTCTGACAATTGGAGAATGAGCTAAGGGCACATCACACTTAGGAGGGGAGTACCACCTGGTCAATTTGTCCGATTGTCTGCCAGCCTATGTGACCATCAGAACAGACTGTTTTGCAGTTTACACCATCAAAAAGATATGGAAGGGCCAAACAGCCCATATTTTTAAACTAGTCTTGGACTCAAATAGTATTTCTTTTTATTGTTCCTTTATTCAGCTACTCATAGAACAAGAGTCTTAAGGTTTAAGAAAACTATAGTCCTTGGAGTAGGCATTTAGTTTTATAGTTCAGAGAGTCCCATTCCACATCAAAATCCCTCAGTTCAATTCCTGGTGCTAGCTCCTGACTCCAGCCTCCCACCAATGCAGACCCTGAGAGGCAATGGTGATGGCTCAAGTAATTGGGTTCCTATCACCTTCATGGGAGACCTGGATTGAGTTCCCAGCCTTGGCTATTGTGGGCATTTAGGCAGTGAACCCGCAGATGAGAATTCTCTGTCTTTCTGTCTGTTCTCTGCCTCTCAAATAAAATCTTAAAACAAATATGGTCTTTGAACCTATACAAATACTGGATATAATAAGCCAATAGTAAAAGCTGACCTTGCATGCCAAAGTCAAGAAATATTTCTATATTTTATGTTAGAGTGTGACGGCAGGGGGCTGAGATCCAACTCTTGCCTGTGTACTAAATGAGTTCAGGAAATTCCACCCCAAAATATCATGGTCTGCTTTGCTTTTATCTTCGACCTGAGAGCACCCGGGAACAATGATTCAGGAGAGGCTCTCTCTGAGCTCCCCCTACCTGCCTAAAGATGATCCTCCAAAAGGCATTCAGCTGCCATGAATCCCCTCCCTGGAAATCTGTCAACCAAGAAGATTGGCTCATGTTACAGGGAAGACTGGAAGTCAAGAACAGACCCAGACAGATTTTGTCCTAAGCTATCACCCATTCTTCTGAGAGCCCATTCATCTTTCTCCCAAATCGCTTACTCTCCTCTAAGTTGCTCCACCCCATTCTCCTCTTCCCTGTGAAGAGAGTTGATAAACGTCTTGATCTCACTGGTCCTTGGGTCTTCACTTTTCTTCCCTGGGATGCCCCCATGCACATAACACATTTGCATACTTTTCCTTCTGGTAACCTATCTACCATCAAGCTTATTCCATAAGTTTCCTTATCAAGCCCTCAGAAGATAGAGGAAAAGTTTTCTCTTCCCTACAAAGGTTGTGGTATCTGTAGGTGGAACCATCACTGCTTCTTAAGGTGAGGGGGTCCAGTGACATACTGAGTGTCACCTCTGGATTAGCTCTCTCCTCAGGGCTTCAGAATCATGTAACTGGGGCCATTTGGTTCTTCTACAGGCACCTTCAACTCATCATGTACAGAACTGTGCTCAACATTTTCCGCCACACTGACTCCTCTTGGTTTTCATCTTGCTTCCCTTGAAGCCACTGGGCTAGTTTAGATATGCTTTGTCTACACCAAAACTCACACTGAAATTTAATTGCCAATGTGGTGATGTCCGGAGGTGGCTCCTTTACCAGGTGATGGGGGTACTGCCCTCATGAATGGGTTAATGATTTTCTCCAGAGATTGTGGCGGTTCTCTTGAGGCTGATTTTGGTCTCTTGGTTCTGCGTCAGCTCTCTCAGGGCTGATTAGTTAATTGGAGAATGGGTGGTAATAAAGCAACATTATCTCTGGCGCTTCGGCAGGGAGATCTTCCATCTGCTGGTTTGCTCCCCAATTGGTCAGAGCTGCACCAATCTGAAGCAAGGAGCTAGGAGCTTCTTCTGGGTCTCCCACGCAGGTGCAGGAGCCCATGGACTTGGGCCATCTTCTACTGCTTCCCCAGGCCATAACAGAGAGCCGGACAGGAAGTGAAGCAGCCAGGACTCAAACCGGTGTCCGTATGGGATGCCAGTACTGCAGGTAGTGGCTTCACCTGCTAAACCACAGCGCCGGCCCCTGTGTTTAACTTTCAAGAAGCTGCCAAATGTTTTCCAAAGAGACTGAGCCACCACCCTTCCCAGGCACTTCAAGTACAAACTGTTGAAAGCAGTTTCCAGGCCAGCATCTTCGCGCAGCTGGTTAAGCCACAACCTGAGATGCAGGCAGCCCATATGGGCACAGGTTTGATTCCCTGCAGCTCCCTTTCTGATACAGCTCCCTACTAATGGCCTAGGAAAAGCAGCAGGGAATGGCCCAAGTGCTTGGGCCCTATCATTTATGTGGGAAACCAGGAAGAAGCTCCTGGCTCCTGGCTCCTGGCTTCAGCCTGGTCCAGCCCCAGCAGCTGCAGCCATCTGGGAATAAACCAGTCCATGGAAGATCTGTCTCTGTCTCTCTCTCTATATATATATATAACTCTGACTTTCAAGTAAAAATAAATACGTCTTTAAAAAATTTTAGTTTCAAGGGCTGGTGCTGCGGCATAGCAGGAAAAGCCACTACCTGCAGTGCCGGCATCCCAAATGGGCTGCTCCACTTCTGATGCAGCTCTCTGCTATGGCCTGGGAAAGTAGTAGAAGATGGCCCAAGTCCTTGGGCCCCTGCACCTGGGTGGGAGACCTGGAAGAAGCTCCTGGCTTCTGGCTTTGGATCCGCACAGTTCCAGCTGTTGCAGCCATCTGGGGAGAGAACCAGCGGATGGAAGACCTCTCTCTCTCTCTCTCTCTCTCGCTCTCGCTCTCTCTCTCTCTCTCTCTGCCTCTCCTTCTCTCTCTGTGTAACTCTGACTCTCAAATAAATAAATAAAACTTTTTTAAAAAAACAAGCAAACAGAACTGTTCTTTTTAAAAAAATAGTTTTAGTTTGAAGGCCCTTCCTAATCTGGCTACAGCTTATTTTTCATCATTACTACTTTCATCTCCAGCTATACCTCAACTCAAAGTGGACCTCGATTAGAACCAACTTTTCAAAAAAATAAAAATAAAAATATATACCTGGTTTCATTTGGACTTCTGCAGGCACTCTTCCCTATGTCTAGACTACTCTTCTTCTCCTTACTATAGTCTCCCAGCTACCAGCTGCTGGTTCTCGGGCCTCAGTTTCCCTGGTGTGTCTCCCCAGATCCCCAACAAGACTATCAGGGCTTCTGTGCCGCCTCCTGTGCACCCTGGACTTGCTACTGTAGCAGTGCTATCACATTGCATTATCGTGGCCTGTTTGTTGGTCTTTATCCCTCACTAACCTGGAAGCTCCCTGTGAGTAAGGAGTTTACCTTTTTCTTCATCTTAGAAGAGTTCCTGGTATCCTGGAGGTCCTCAACAAATATCTGATAAGTGGATAAAGCCTCTAGCATTTAGGAGGCCATCACTCTTTTAGATTAAAGTTATAGCACAATAGTCTAAAATTCTGTTCTCCCCAAAGGAAATCATTCCCAAGCTATCTTGGACATGCACAATCTGATTTTAAAAATAAAACATTTGTAGTTCCTTCCTAATTCTGTTTTGCCCAGGCTAATAATAAAATGATTTGGCATTCCTTGGGTATATATCAACTGACAGTAGAGGGAGCCAAGCCAAGAATGTGTTGGTGGTGGGTAAGAATCTGCATGTGATTAAAAATAGGACATGTGTAATAATGAAGAATTTAAAATTATTCAAATTACCAACAATTGGAAATTAGTTAAATAAATTCTGTTGTTAGATAGACAGATGCATTGACATTAAATATGTAAACATAAAAGGTCTATTCAAAGTAATCCTAAAAATAAAACTAGAACACACACAAGAATAGAAATATAAAGTATAAGCATGCAACACTGTGTTATGTACAATAATGACCAGACACCTTCATGCCATCAAATCATGCTAATAGTGGGGGTTTTATAGTGAAAATTTAAATGTTGTATTTTCTCAAAGTTTTTTAGTCTTTGCTATAAAAATCTAGAACAATTAAACGCCATGTATTGTTTCCAAAGTGTGTATCATAAGTTGACCATAGTGAGCTTTTCTATCTAAGGTACCTAAAAGGCACTGTTTATAATTTGTTGGATGTATATGAGGCCTTATATCCTTTAATTTAAAACTGCAGATTCATATGTAGAAATGTATACATACTTAAGCAGATATGTGTATTAGTAAGATTTCCACTACTAAACAAAATACTTTATAAAGGAAAGAGATCTACGGGTAGGTGTTTTGGCACAGTGATTAAGACACCATTTGAGGGTTCAGAGCTGTGGCATAGTAAGTTAAGCCTCTGCCTGCAGTGCTGGCATCCCCATCTGGGCACTGGTTTAAGTCCAAGCTGCTCCACTTCCAATCCAGCTCCCTGCTAATGCACATGGCAAGGTAGCAGAAGATGGCCCAAGTCCTTCGGCCCCTGCATCCACGTGGAAGAACTGTAAGAAGCTCCTGGCTCTTGGCTTCAGCCTGACCCAACCCTGGCTGTTGCGGTCATTTGGGGAATGAACAATGAATCAGTGTATCACAGTGTATCACTGCCTTTCAAATAAATAAATTAACTTAAAAAAATAAAAACAGTGGCACAGTCAAGACTCAAACTGGTGCCCATATGGGATGCTGGCACTGCAGATGGATGTTTAAACTTCGCCATAGCGCCAGCCCCTTCACTTTTTCTTTTAAGATTTATTTTATTTATTTGAAAGACAGAATTACAGAGAGAGGCAGAGACAGAGAGGTCTTCCATCCACTGGTTCATTCCCCAAATGGCTGCAATGGCTGGACCTGAGCCAATTTGAAGCCAGGAGCCAGGAGCTTCTTCCGGGTCTCCCACATAGGTGCAGGGGCCCAAGGACTTGGACCATCTTCCACTGCTTTCCCAGGCCATAGCAGAGAGCTGGATCAGAAGAGGAGCAGCTGGAACTAGAACCAGCGCCCATATGGGATGCTAGCGCTTCAGGCCAGTGCTTCAACCCACTGCACCACAGCGCCGGCCCTGCCCCTTCGCTTTGTTATTGCACTTTGCCTCCAGTACTTCCGAGAGTCAGACAGAACAGGAAGTATGGTATTGACTTCTCTCCCCCTTTTACCAATTAGACCTTATATCCAGCTGCAACTGAGATTTATTATGTGACTTTTTCAAGGGTACCTAATTAGCAAAGGTCACAACCAGGACCAGAACCCAGGTGTCTTGACACTGACATGGCCTCCTAATTCTGTCCAGAAACCTAAGCAGAAAGGGATCACATTACTTAGGATCTGCAAAATTCTTTGCTGATGCACCTTGCATAATACCTGGTATTGCACAGTACCTAGGAGATGCTCAAGTAGCATTTGTACAAAGAATTCATGGATGGATGAGTTGATGGGCCGATCAATGGACAGGAATTTAACAGTTCACTGTTAACCAGGCAAAATTCTTTGGTGCACTCTTCTCCAGACTCTCATTGCTACTTTAAATTTTTCCTCTAGGTTCCACCATTGTGGAGCAGCAGGTAAAGCTATTGCCTGCAATGTCAGTATCCTATATGAGCAGTGCTGACTGATCTACTTCCCATCCAGCTCTCTGCTACCTCAATGCACCTGGGAAAGCAGTGAAGGATGGCTCAAGTACTTGGGCCCCTGCCACCCACTTTGAGGGGAGTCAGATGGAGTTCCTGGCTCCTGGCTTCAGCCTGGCCTAACTCTAGTCATTGTGGCCATTTGGGGAGTGAACCAGCAGATGGAAGATATCTGTCTACGTCTTACCTTCTCTCTCTGTAACTCTGCCTTTCAAATGAGTAAATAAATCCTTTTAAACATGAAGATAAAAAATACATTTTTCTTCTACAAATATTCCATTCATTCATTTGTTCATTCAGCAAGTAGATATTAGACACTGACTAAGGTATGAAGCGATGTTTGGAGCTTAAGGAGTTATAGAACTGAAATATTATTCTTACCTTCAGTATACCTACAATCTAATAGGAGAATAAGATTTTTACTTAACAAAAACTATAATACCTTATAGAATATGAGATGCATAGAGGTATAAACAAAGTGTTCAGGGGAACAGAGAAATGATGTTTAATTGAAATAATACAGGCAAATTTCATGGAAATGTGGCATTTCAGTAGGGTCGTGAGTGACAGGTACAATTTCAGGAGACAATGGGGGAGGACATTTCAGAGAAAAGCAAAGAGTTATAGCCAAGGCACGAGATCAAAAACTTTGCAAAAGTGAGGATGCAAGAAACACTCTGTCTCCTTGGAGAAATACATTTCAGCTAGAATGTGTTATATTCTTGTCGCTTTTTCTAATGTGAAATAGAAGGTGCTTCAGTCATCTCATCTGACTGCTGCAGGTGCTAGAAGTAGAATCCCAGATCTGTAGGAATATGCTACAAGGTTTTGTTAATTTCTTCCCTGTGATGAACAAGGTAGAAAGTATTTTTAGCTGTGTTTTACAGCAGAGTGTGAAACAAAGGTGCAGAGAGTTGGGAACTTTCTCAAGGTCACAACGTGAGCCAGCTGGAAAGAAACCCTAGAACCATGGCTGCAGCTCTCCAAGGGAGGCTGTGTGGGCATAGCTTTGCAAGGGGACAGTGTGTTCCAACCTAGTACTCTGCACATCCAATAGTGCCTTCTGCCTGTGAGTGGGACTCACTGTGAAGACATCATTGAAGGCTTCTCAGTCTCTCTCAGGTTGAAGCAGTCTTTTCTCAGACAGAATACAGTCCACAGGGTGTCCTAAGGTGTTCAGCTGACAGCAAGTAATCTGGCATGAGAGTCAAGGTGGCAACTAACCCAAGAGCAATGTTCTATTTGGCTCTTGTGTTGGGATTGAAAGCTCATTAGAGAGGTTGAAACCAGGGCCAGGCATTCTGAAACCTGAGCTCTGAACCAAGCTCTGCCACTTGCCTACAGTTTGAGTTTGGACATTTGCTTGATCTCTCAATATCCACATCTGTAAAATGGATACACATCTATATCTACAAATGTTTAAATGCTAAGAAGATTTGTGAAAGTACCTATAAAAACATTAAAACTAGTGGCTTTGGGGGAGTAAAGTGGAACTGGCTGGCTTCTATTTGTTCTTAATGTACTTTTTTGGTTGGAATTACCTATAAGGACCTGGACAAGCAAAGGCAAGACAATAGTATTAGCCATCTCATAAACTGCCACATGAGAAGTAGCTCTACAATGATTTGGCAAATACTACTTTCTTAATAAAAGTTAGTTTTACATATAAAAAAAATTTTTAGGAGGCCAGCACTCTGGTACAGTGGATTAAGCCACTGCTTGCAATACCAGCATCGCATATTAGAGCACCTGTTAAGTCCCAGCTGCTTTGCTTACAATCCAGCTCCTTGCAAACTTGCCTGAAAAAGCAGCAGATCATGGCCCCAAGTACTTGGGCCCATGTCACCCACATGGCAGACCCAGATGGGAGTTCAGGGCTCTTGGCATCAGCCTGGTCTAGTCCTGGCCACCACAGCCAATTGGGGATTGAACCAGCAGATGAAAGATTTCTTTGTCCATATGTTTCTCCCACCTTCTCTCTCATTCTACCTTTCAAATAAATAAAATAAATATTTTCCAAAAAACATCCAATAATTTAGAAGATGGGGATGGAATTTAAAATCACACTCAGTTGAGTAAGTCACTTCCCTTATCAGACTTCAGTTTCTTGGTCTATGAACATCACCAAAGGAAAGCAACATATGGAATGTATCATGAATTTGTGTGTCATCCTTGTTCAGGGGCCATGTTAATTCCTTCTGCATAACTCCAATTTGAGTATATATGCTGCTGAAGTGAGCACTATATTTAAAAATTAATCATTGTGTCCTGTGGCCAAAAAAAGGAGGGGAGACAAGGCAGGAAATCAAGGAACCATAAGAGAAGAAGATAAACTTTCTAATCAAGACCTCCATTCCTTGGAGGTGATGACTGGAGCAGAAAGAGTGTCCACAGACCTGATTTTGAATCCCACACCACCACGTACTCACCATGTGACACCAGAGGAGTCAATTAGCATCTCTGGACCTCAGTTCCTTATTTGCAAATGAAGATTAAAAAGGTCTCACTTCATAGATTTGCTATGAGGATTAAATGAGAAAAATATATGAGGTGCTGAATCTTACTTATTAGTGTGGGCCACAGAAATAAAAACAGACACCGCATACACCCACGATGCTGCTATTTCACCTGCTTCCTACAGGTAGATTGCTCCTACAAGTGTCTACAAGCCCATATGGCAGCAGGGGGCTCTCCTAAACTGTTAAAGCCATAAATTATTTTCTTTAGAATATTTAACAGAAATCAAAGAGAGCCAAGAAAGCACACTGACAACCAACCAAAGTGGATCCACTTTTAGATCTTCCTGAGCAAGACAAGCCTTTATTCAAGCCCACGTAGTTGTGGTCAAGGGTTAGCCTCTGTGCTCTCCTGCACTTTGCAGACATGTGCTTACTCTGCTGCAGCTTTTGGTAGCAGATGTGTTTAAAGAGCCATAAACTCAGTCACAATAAATGGGAACATGCTTGCTTCCCTCCAGCCTTCCTTGTTCTCATTAAAGGAAGCTTCCTTTTACAGGCTCCTGCCTGCATGCTGTTTGGAGTGCCTCACTCATGGATTTCAGTAGAAAGCTCTGCGTGGGAATGACCCTTATCCACTTTGAATCAAAGCAGTTGGCGACACCCTTTCCACCACTGTCAGGGCCTTTCTGAATCTGTCTCTTCTCTGTGACACAAAGCAGCCTCATTGTCATGTTGATACATATAACATCACGACTTACTGTGATATTTAAACATGGTGCTATACGTGGCCAGGATTTTACAAAATGGGGATGGTGAAACATCTGGAAGAAAATGAACAAAGGGAAATGAGATCTCAAACAACAAAACTGCATCATCAATTTTCTTGCCTAAGGAGAGCATTCATGAAAATATCCCCAAAACTCAGAGGAAAAGGAGTGTTTTGATTTTTTTGTACAGATGATTCCATCCTCTCAAACCTCCTATTCCTTTTGCTTGCATCTCAATTTTACACTTTAGATGTTTCAATGCTTCATCCTGTGTTTTCATGCCCTTCAACCAAATCCCCGACCTTTCGTCCCCTTCTCTTCCCTACAGCTCCACCCTACCACAGACATTTCCAGGCGGTAGGTGGGCCTCTTCCATCTGCCCTGTGAAGCGAGCTAACTATAGTCCTCAGAAGAAGCAGGGAAGGCAGTGACTGTTTTGATCAACCTCTTGCTAATTCCATCTGCTTCTGAGACCACAACAAAGGCCACATCTCCCACATCATGTTCTTCTAAGCCTTGTTCTCTCTCATTCATTGAGTGCTTTGAGTTGTACCAGACACTGTGCTAAGCACCTAACATCTTTTGCCTCTACCCTCGAAACACTCTGTGAGAGAGCTTTTGTCTTACAGGTAAGAAAACTAGGAGCTTAAGTGATTTGTTCAAGGTCACACAGCTAACTAATGACAGAGTTGGGTTTCAATTTAAGTATGTTTAACCACTGGCCTACACTGCCTCCTATCCTACTAAAACTTTCTTTGACCTACAGCGCATCTGATCCCCACTGTCTACCCCACTTTCCCACAATAGGCAGAGTTGACTTTCTTCTAACCTGAGCACCTCTCCCTTGAGAAAATGCTCGCTAACTGCTGCCTGCTCTTCAAAATCCAGTTCAGGAGGTGCCTTTGCGAGGAAACCCTCACTGACACTCCCAGAAAGACTTCACAGCTCTCCCCAGGTGCCCACAGCCCCAGCACTATGTATTTTCCATTCCAATTGTTGGTTTAAGTGTACGCCTGTCTCACAATGTGGGCAGCAATGTCTGAGTTTTATTTGTGTATATGTGTACATTCCTACTTCTTAACCAGTGTCTGGTGCTGGAATAGAGCTTACCCTTAATACTTGTTGGTTGAATGAATAGATATATTAATACATAATGTTCACCTTAATGTATGCTAAATTGATCTTCTGTATATAAAGATAATTGAAAATGAATCTTGATGTGAACGGAAGGGGAGAGGGAGCAGGAGAGGAGAGGGCTGCGGGTGGGAGGGAAGTTATGGGGGGGGCCATTATAATCCATAAGCTGTACTTTGGAAATTTATATTCATTAAATAAAAGTTTTTTAAAAAATACATAATGAACACACAGGCATCAGCAAAAGCTACAACAAATGACAACCCACCCTGCTCCTTACTTCTTGTATCCTCAACCATGTCAATGTGACCAGCAACTAACATCACATTAATTCAACCAAGATTTATTGAGCTCTAGAGTGGTGTAACAAAGAGCTGGCATTTTGCATCAGAATATCTTAGGGACAAGGACAGTGCGCACAGATTACTTGTCTGTAAAGGCAGTATAATAATTACCTCTTTATCGCAAAATTACCATGGGATCAAATGGCCAATGGACGTGAGAGTACTTTGGAAACTGCAAAGTGATACACGAATGGTGATGGCTGTTATTTTACCTTTATTACCATGTATAAGGCATCATGTCAGGCCTTCAAGGAGGATTTAAAGATGAGTAATCAACTGCCCATAAGACGCCCAAAATATGATGAAGTACTCAGAGGACTATGAAATAAGGCAAAAAAAAAAAAAAAAGAAAACAAAAAAAGAAAAAGAAAAGTTCAAAGACCTTTAGGGGATTCACAGAGGGAAAATCAGGAGTCAGGACAGCCCAATCATCCAGGGCCTTGTGGGACTGATGTGGGGGGCGGGGGTGTTAATGGCAAAATCCTCCTTTTAAAGCCATTTATGGCCACAGTGTTGTGTACGACTGAAATATGTAGTATTTGAACATAGAGAGCTTCTCCAGTTCTTGGTCAGGGAAGGCATTGAAAACCTGGGCTGGAGCTTGAAGAGTGGGTCAGATTCCGGCTGGGGAGGGGAAGAAAGGCGTTCCTCACAGTGGGGAGGATGAGAACAAAGGCAGGATTGAGCTGGAGGGCCTGGAAGACTCTGCAAGGAGAGCAGAGCTCAGGCGTCTGTGTCTGCGGCTCTGTCTCCTCCTCCTGTGACTCCAGGCAAGGCTTCTCAATCATTAGAAGTGCCTGCTAGTTGGATCAATAGTCCATTCAGTACTCTATATTTGGACAGTGCCCTGGGGGATATTTCGAGAGAGTCTCTGGTTGTACTATTTGGATGATTCTTCAGCGATTAGGAAGGTGAAGTATATAATAACCCATTATGGAGCAATCATTCATAAATTTTTATTAACCCTGTCTGCTTCTGTAGGCAAAATCTCAAAAAAGACTATCTTAAAGGAATGTTCTGCAAAACAAAGCCGCTTCCGTGGGCTTTCAGATGGCTTATGGAAAAAAATTATATAAAAAGCAATCCTAAAAAGCCCCACAAAATTATAGAGATAGAAAGCAGATCAGTGGTTGCCTAGAGCTCGGGCTGAGAATGGGAATAAGGGAACATTTTGGGATAAAAGTGTTTGAAATTCCCCTCACAATGGGTGAGTTGTATGATATGAATATTATATCTCAGCAAGCTTTCTTTTTTAAGATTTGTTTCTTTAAAAGTTGGAGTTACAGAAAGAGAGGGAGAAAAAGACAGAGATATCTTCCATCTGCTGGTTCACTCCCCAAATTGCCTCAATGGCTAGAGCTGGGCCAAGCTGAAGCCAGGAGCCAGGAGTTTCACCTGGGTCTCCAATGTGGGTGGCAGGGGCCCAAGCACTTGCATCATCTTCCACTGCCTTCCCAGGTCATCAACAGGGAGCTGGATCAGAAGTGGAGCAGCAGGGACACATCCCACATGGGATGCCAGCATCCTAGATGGTGGCTTTATCCATTATGCCACAATGCTGGTCCCAAGCTGTTGTGTTGTTGTTGTTGTTTTGACAGGCAGAGTTAGACAGTGAGAGAGAGAGAGACAGAGAGAAAGGTCTTCCTTCCGTTGGTTTACTCCCCAAATGGCTGCTACGGCCGGCGCTGCGCTGATCCAAAGCCAGGAGCCAGGTGTTTCCTCCTGGTCTCCCATACGGGTGCAGGGCCCAAGCACTTGGGCCATCCTCCACTGCACTCCCGGGCCACAGCAGAGAGCTGGACTGGAAGAGGAGCAACTGGGACAGAACCAGCGCCCCAACCAGGACTAGAACCCATGGTGCCGGCGCCACAGGCGGAGGATTAGCCTAGTGAACCGCGGCGCCGACCTCACCTAAGGCTTCTAATCATGTCACAAAGGCTTTGCCTTCTCATCCCATCATGTTAAGCATTGAGATTTTAACACCTGAATTTGGGAGGGACAGCAGCATTCAGTCCATAGTACAGCCTGACTACAAAACTGTGCAAAGATCCAGCAACTGGGCGGGGAATGAGCATCAGCAGCTAACGCTCCTTTCCCTCCTTCCTCCAGTGTTCTATTTCTTTGCAGTGCCTGGAGGGTGAGACTCAGTCCTACTGTACCTTTGTATCTGAAAGATACTTGGCCTGATCTGTAGAACTCTGAGTACCCTTTCCAACCGTATTTCACTACTCCCCACCACAAGCCCTCTATTCTAGGTAAACTGGCAGCACAGAGTCCCCAGGTACCCTTCGCATGTTCCAGTCCGTCTCTTCCCTCAGGTCATTCCTCCCTCACCAAATACCCTCTTCTGATCCCAAAGCATTAGTTACACATGCCTAACAACCAAATTCCATAAGGCTTTCCAGCGTTTTGGTCACACAATTAGATAGCATGTCATATTCAAGTTGATGTCATCCTTCAAAGAAATAGTAGTATTCTTTGGAGTAGAAGACTGGCATCCATTTTGGCTCTAGTTTCTTGATGTTTCTTGGTAGTCAAAATAAGATAACCAGGTTCATGAATTGCCCTCTCTCATCAAACTGCTAATATTGTTTATTCACAAAGAAGTAAGTCTTATTGAAAAGTGGGTTAAAATGGCAGCATCAAATATATGCATAGAGTTACGGAACCCCAAGAATATATGTTGTTGCAGTAATTTGGCTGTGGTTTTAAATTACTGATTAACCAGGACTTGTCATCTCTAAAAAGAACAAATTTACAACTGACTTCACTTCCATAAGCAGTTTGGATGACATGTGACAAGGTTGGCCATAAGAAAGAAATTAAACTAACACAGTTCTTTGGTAGCTCAGGGAGCTTCCACCAAAAGGAGCTGTCACTTAAGGGTGGGCCTTGTGGTGTGGTGGTTAAGTGGTCACTTGGAACTCCCACCTCCTGTACCACAGTGTCAGTTTGAGTCCCAGCTACTATGCTTCCAATTCAGCTTCCTGCTTATGTGCCTGGGTGACAAGTGATGATGGCCCAAGTGTTTAGGTTCCTACTACCACTTGGGACACATGGAGGTAGTTCCTGGCTGCTCGCCCCTGGCTTCAGCCTGATCCAGCCCTAGCTGTTGTAGGCATTTAGGGAGTGAGCTACAGATCTGTCTCTCTCAGTGTCTCCCTTTCTGTCACTCTGTCACTCTCCCTTTCAAAGTAATAAATCTTAAAAAAAAAAAAAAAAAAGTTGGCTTTTTACTTTTTTTTTTTTTTTTGACAGGCAGAGTGGACAATGAGAGAGAGAGACAGAGAGAAAGGTCTTCCTTTTCCTGTTGGTTCACCCCTCAATGGCCGCTGCAGAGAGCTGCAAAGAGCTGGACCGGAAGAGGAGCAACCGGGACAGAATCCGGCACCCCGACCGGGACTAGAACCTGGTGTGCCAGCGCTGCAAGGCGGAGCATTAGCCTATTGAGCCGCGGCACTAGCCAAAAGTTGTCTTTTTATTTTTTTTTTATTTATTTATTTTTTTTTTTGACAGGCAGAGTGGACAGTGAGAGAGAGACAGAGAGAAAGATCTTCCTTTGCCGTTGGTTCACCCTCCAATGGCCGCTGTGGCCGGCGCATCGCGCTGATCCGAAGCCAGGAGCCAGGTGCTTCTCCTGGTCTCCCATGCGGGTGCAGGGCCCAAGGACTTGAGCCATCCTCCACTGCACTCCCTGGCCACAGCAGAGAGCTGGCCTGGAAGAGGGGCAACCGGGACAGAATCCGGCGCCCTGACCGGGACTAGAACCTGGTGTGCCGGCTCCGCAAGGCGGAAGATTAGCCTAGTGAGCCACGGCGCCGGCCGAAAGTTGTCTTTTTAAAAAGGCTTTTCCTGAAATTGCAGTGACAGCACCAATCTTAAGTCTAAGGGGTCATAGGTTGCTAGCTCCATAATGTAAGGATGTGGCATGAGTTGGTGCTTTTATGGTCTTCTACACAGAGGCTGAATGCCATAGATGTCATCAGTAGAGAAGCAAAATCTGGTAGTATCAGCAAAACTGTCCCGGAGGAACATAATAGGTTTTGGATCTTTGAAATGATCAACACCCAAGGAATGGCCAAGTATATGAATAGCAACAAGAGATAAGTTCATGTCTTTGGAGTGATGAGTTCAGATTTCAGCTTCATTAAAATGTGTCTGTCCATATCAGCTCCTAGTTCATAAGCATGGTTATGGTTCTACCACTAAAAGGATTCAAGTCCCCCCAAGCACCATGTGCAAAATATAGAATGTCAGCCTCATTTGCATTAATCTGTTTGAATAGACTGGGGGGTGGACCTGCATATCACTATATACTTGAAAAACCTTTGGGATGACATAGTCACACCCTCTTGTACCACATCAGTGCAATTCTCAGTTCTGTAGGTGATGTAAACATTTTGTCCACATGGGCCTCCCCTTCACTGTGCTCAACTGATGAGCCTCAGGCACTCCATATCCAAGCATCTGCTTAGTTGCCAGAGAAGATACATCCAATGTTATCACATTTTGCCCCCAAGGACTGCTGCGTTTCAGGAGTTTTGCCTGTTGACTCTCAGTTGGAGTCACTGGAATTCTTTTGATTGTGAGGCTGTAGAAGGTTTCTTAGCACCTTTGTGCAACCCCAAGTCATTTTCTTTTAGACTTCCACTATTAGAGGAGCAGTTCTGGAAGGCAGCAGCTTGAAGGATCAGAATTCATCAAAGAAACTCCTTCCTAATCCAAACTTCTCTTAAATAGTTTAACCCAATTTGCTCTGGTGGTTTTTTTTCCCCCCTTTGGTTTTCGTATTTTTAGTTTTTAGCTGGCTTTTATTCCTGCCTTATTTCCACCTCCAGTATTCCAGCATGTCTCTGACACCAAAGCTCACAGAGCATGACAACCTCCAAATTCCTGGTTCTCTGTACTTCCTATTTAATGATAACCTTATATTATCAGGTAACTTTTGATTGAAATTATGTGACATCACTCTTTCTAAGACCTCTGAGGCCACCCAGCCAACCTGAGTTTTCAGATGTGTCATTGTTGTTGTTGTGATTAATTTGCTATTTTTGGTTTTCTAGGCTGACATCCTTCTACCACTCATTCTCTGCCTTAGCACTGAAACTCCAATTTTATACCTAAAAGTTTTTACCTGTGCACGCAGATGAAAATGAGGTAAGGAACTTGGCGCCACTTCTCAGTCAGAGGAAAAGGATGTCTCAGTGTCTGGAATCCATGTTTACAGGTGATTGCCTAACAAGTATCTCAGACAAAATCTGATTTTTAAAATGGAGACACTCTGTTTACTCACAAACACGTACGTAAAGCTTTGCAGCTTCTCTGAGCTGTTATTCTTAAAACAGGTGGTGTTATGAGGGGTCAAGACTAGAAATACAATATATAAAGAAAAAAGCTCCCCTCAGAATGAAGGGACTTCATTTCAAACATTTGGGGTAGGTATTTGGCCTAACTGTTAAGACATCGGTTAGGATGCCTGCATTGCACATCAGAACACTGGGTTCAAGTCCCATCTCCAGCTCTCAATTCCAGCTTCCGGCTAAAGCCAATCCTGGGAGACAGGGTAATGGCTAGGTACGTGGATCCTTGCCATCCACAAAAGGAAACGTGGATTGAGTTCCCAGTGCCTGGCTTCACCCCTGCTGTTGTGGGCATTTGAGGAATGAATCAGCAGATGAGAGTTCTCTGTGTGTGTGTATCTTTCTGCCTCTCAAGTAAATACATAGATTTAAAACATCTTATTGGCAGTTACTCCAAGCTCTTTGAATACTATAGTTACTTGTTTTGCCCACTAAATGAACATCAGTCAAACTTTATTCATTCCCTTTCTATTGGTAGGAGGACCACAGACATGATCATAAATAATAAATAAACGGGGGTTGTTAGTACCATCCAATACACATCCCTCTATCATGGACGTTCTTGAGAGGGGAGATTACTTTATCTTTTATTCGAGTTACTTCCTTTTGATTTTGGTGTAGACCTGTATTTGAAAGGGCCCTTAGAAACTATTTAGCTCAAAATTCCAAGCAAGTCTAGATTCTGGTGATTACCTCTGATGTTGGACAGATCACTGCTATGTGAGGCAGCCCTGTCCACAGCTGTGATTGGAAAGAAAGTTCTCGCAAGTGAGATGGAGCTTATTCAACATTTGTAGAAAACTGTCCTCCCTGCCTGCTTCCTTCTTTGAGTGATGATTTGAAAGAAAAGGCAAGTCCAATTCCCTGGGATATCCATGTGGCTGCTACAGGACTGAATACCAAAACCCACTGGAAACTAATTTGGAATTTTAGCACTGTACTGAATTTAGAATGCACTGTAACATATTCTGGTTTGCATTTCTTTTGTCCATGATTTCAGATAAGTTAAACTCAAAGTCACATAGTTAAACTTATAAGGGATGTCAAAGTTCAGCTAGAAGATAAATTCTTAATAAGGGTAAAAAAAATCATATTTTTGCATATAAAGCACCAATATATATACAGCCCCTTAGCAGATATCCAGAATATCTGGTGGTATTAAAATTTATGAGGGCAATGAATAAAAAAGTATCTAGGCTCCTACAGGGAGAAATACTGAACATAAAGTTGAGTAACACTGATTTAGACCAGTGTCTCCAAATCAATTAAAATAGAATCTATGAGAAGTGGGGCCACAGCAACACAAACTTTTTTTAAAAAGTTTTCATGATTTACACATCTTTATAAGTCTAGATAAAAATGCTGATTAGTTATGCTTTAATACCAATATCTAGAAGTACTTTATAGCTTCATTTAGCTTTCATGGTAAAGTGTATTTGCTAAACATACAAATTCAGCTATACAGTTTCACCTTATGCTAAAAAGAATCCAAATGTGCCCTTTTTTCTCCCTAAAAAGGAAACGTTGTGGCAAGCATTTGGTCTAGTGCTTACTACACTAGCTAGGGTGTTCATACCCCATGTTGGAGTGCCTAGGTTTGACATCCACCTTTTGCTCCTGGATCTGTCTTCCTGTTAATGCAGATTCTGGGAGGTAACAGTGATGGTTCAAGTAGTCAGATTTCTGTCACCCATATGGGAGATCTGAATCACACTTCTGGTTTTCTGCTCCCCCATACCCAGATCAGCCCAGCCTCTGCTCAGGTCTGGCCATTGGAAGCTTTTGGGGAGCCAGCAGATGGGAGGCATCCCTTTCTTCTTCTGTCTCTGCACATCTCTCTCACACACACTTTCTTTTTAAAATTTTGTTTACTTATTTGCAAGAGATACAGAGAGAGGGAGAGACAGAGAGAGATCTTCCATCCACTGGTCCACACCCCAGATGGCCAAAACAGTCAGGGTTAGGCCAAGCTGAAGCCAGGAGCCAGGAGTCAGGAGCTTCTTCTGGGTCTCCCATGGGATAGCAGGAACCCACATACTTGGGCCATCTTCTGCTGCCTTCCCAGACCCTTAGCAGAGAGCTGGATAGGAAGCAGACAGCAAGGACATGAACCGGTGCCCAAATGGGATACTGGCATTGTAGGTGACGGCTTTATCCACCTGGCCGCAACACCAGCCCCTCTGTGCATCTCAATGGATAATTTTGTTTAAAAGAGGATATAAAAGTCTACTATAAAAAAGAATAATGGAAGCTAAAATATAAAACATGCCTACCCTTTAGGCCTTTGAACAGTTAATAGCTTTATGTTTTCCCTATGAACTTTTTTTTTTTTGCTAGTAATATTACTGTATAAATACTGAAAAAGAAAATTGCATTTAAAAGTAGCATCTGGGAGCTGATGCTGTGGTGCAGCAGGTTAAACTGCTATCTGCCGTGCCAGCATCCCATACTAGCACCACTTCAAGACCCGGCTGCTCCACTTCTGATCCAGCTGCCTGCTAATGCACCTGGGAAAGCAACGGAAGATGGGTTAAGTCTTTGGGCCCCTGCACCAAAGTGAGAGACCTAGAAGAAGCTTCAGCCTGGCCCTGCCCCAGCCGTTATGGTCATTTTGGGAGTCGATGGAAGATCTCTCTCTGTGCCTCCCATAACTCGCTCGCTCTCTCTCTCTCTCTCTCTCTCCCCCTCTTGCTCTCTCACTCTCTGTAATTCTGCCTTGCAAACCAATGAATAAATTTTTACAAGAAGAAATTATTTTTGTATGTGGCCAGAACTAAGAACCACGGATTTGAACAAATCCTCTATTATTCCATGGGACAGCTGATGACTGAACAGGAGGAATAAACTATCAGGATGACAAAACTACCCCGTGGCACAGTCCATTTGACTCTGATTCCAAAGTTCTTCTCCCTGTGCCTGAGTCTTTCTCAACTTTTATTCCATATAGTTTTATCATACTTTAAGATATATTAGGGGCCAGTGCTATGGCGCAGTGGGTTAATGCCCTGGCCTGAAGCACTGGCATCCCATATGGGTGCCGGTTCTAGTTCCGGCTGCTCCTCTTCCAATCCAGCTCTCTGCTATCGCCTGGGAAAGCAGTGGAAGATGGCCCAACTTCTTGGGCCCCTGCACCTACATGGGAGACCTAGAAGAAGCTCATGGCTCCTGGCTTCGGATCGGAGCAGCTCCAGCCGTTGCAGCCATCTGGGGAGTGAACCATCAGATGGAAGACCTCTCTCTCTCTCTCCTTCTCTCTCTCTCTCTCTCTGCCTCACCTCTCTCTGTGTAACTCTGATTTTCAAATAAATAAATAAATCTTAAAAAAAAAAGATATATTAACCCATCAGCTACATGGTCCATAGTTCTAGGCCAAATTTTATCCTGACATCTTGAGTAATCAGTTATAGTATCTTTTCAAAGCTGATATTGTAATGTATGCTCATTTTTAAAAATTTTCAGATACAACAGTACATTATGAAAGCTTAGTCTCTGTTCCTTCAACCAGACTCCTGTCGCTCCCAGTGACCAGTCTACTTTCCCAATGCAGGCTCTGCATAGAGTGTCTTGAGTATCTGTCAAACAAAATTCTCTGTGTCATTCTACAGCTTTTAAATAATGAAGGCCTATTCAAATCAGGGCTTCCGTGTATCTAAATTTACTCTTAGCTCCACTGTATCTTTCTTAGGTTTGGGTATAAGAAGCAAACACTCCTATCCAGGAGAGAAAAAACATCATTTTAAACTATACAATGATTATATTTCATTTTATACCAAACCTGATTACAGCAGAAATGGCCCAGTTGTAAAACAAGACCAAACTCCATGTTCTGTTACAGGGCAGCAGTCTCTGTAAGCTACCAGCACCCCAACAACTCACCAGACAAGGAAAAGCTGCCTTCACAGATTTCCCTTGTTCTGCTTCTTAATTCATTTTGTTTTACTTTTTGATCAAAATCCTGTATGATGAATGTATTTAGTACACCATAAAAGGCATGGAGGTCTTTTAAATGCATATACATACGTATTTTCCACATTGGAAATAGCAGGAGTTTGATTATTGAATCTTTTCTTTTGTAAAGAGGGTTTTTTTTGTTTGTTTTTTGTTTTTTGTTTTTTGTTTTTTGATAGTGCATTTACCGACTCTCCTTATGGAGATATTCCTAACATCCAAAAGTTAACATGAGGCTGTGACAGGCAAACATCCACAGATTCTAATTCAAGGTAGATGGCAGGAGCTCCAAGAATCTGCTCTACTTCCCTATCCAACCCCTGGCTCTACGAATTACCTCTAGAAGAAAAACAAAATTCTACTTCGAAAAATTCTGCTTCTCCAGGAAAGATAAATTTTTAAAGCTGTTATCTTGGAAGTTATCCCTATCCAGAACATGCTGACATAGAAGTGATAACAGTTAAATTTAGAAAGTTCCTTCTCAAATCAAAGAATACTGAAGCTGAGAGAAAAAACAGAGATCGTTCTAGCCTATTATTTCATTTTACACAGAAGGAAGCAGAAGTCTAGGAAGGTCAGCTGATGTGTTCAAGGTCATGTGGGAAAATCCATTTGTTTTTCTTCACAAGTATTTATTGAGTATCCACTGTATGTCCAGCGTGTCCCGGGTAATGGGATGCAGGGATGTGAGTAGCAAAGCCAGGTTTACAACTCAAGTTCCCGCCTCCATCCCGCCCCTCCCAGTTCTTGCTCTCTCTGCAGGACCTCTGGCCTTGAGTCTTTGAGGATTAGCATTCAGAGTGATAAAAATAAGACCATTTTCTGGAAGATGGAACCTCATTTGTTCTCCATTCCTTCTGGCAGGAATCGAAGGACATTTGGGAAGAAGCCAGGGACATGAATGTGTCCTTATTTATAGAGATGACGCCACTGTCCCAGGGCCTGTAACACACAAACCTTGAGTAATTTTATGGATAGCCCTTCCCAGATCACGGACCCTCTTGGGAATCAGGAGGATGGTGAGAGCCAGACATAGACACTGCCACCACAGAACATGCACCAGGAAGAGCTGGCTGACCTGCTCGGGGCTGCCAAGAGGGACTTCATCTCCCCAGGAACAGTGAGAAGCCAACAGAGCAACCCACAAAGCGGCCCTGGAATCTAACTTTCAACCAACAGCTCACTGATTTCTGTAATAGCTGTATTTATTTTAGCTTCATGGCTTACCAGGAATAGTGTGATGTAAAAGTGACAAATCACTCAGAGTCTTTCAGGTGGAGAAACACAGCCTTGACAGGGGAAAATCAGAGTCACAAAGCAGGCATGGCTTCGTACATACATAAGATCTATATATTCCCACCACAACTTTGTCAGCTAAAATAAAACCTGACAATAGGAAACCTCATCCAACACTGACTCTGGACTATCTCTGTGAGTGAGTATTTATTTTCTTAAAAGATACAAACAGAAAAGCAGTTATCAGGGCCAGTGTTGTGCTACAGAGGGTTAAGCTGCCGCTTGTGACACTGGCATCCCCTAACAGAGTGCAGGTTCTAGTCCCAGCTGCCCTACCTCTGATCCAGCTTTCTGCCAATGCACCTAGGAATTCAGTGGATGATGACCTGAATTCTTTGGCCCTTGTCACTCATGTGGAAGACACAAATGAAGTTCCAGGATCCTGGCTTCAGCCTGGATCAGATTTTGCAGCTATTTGAGGCAAACCAGTGGATGAAAGACTTTCTCTCTCTCTCTCTCTCTCTCTCTCTCCCTATCACTTTGCTCTCCAAAGAAATAATGATTTTTTTTAAGCTAAAAGGTAAGTTTATTGTGTTTCAAACAAATTTGAAACACAGGCAGTTTTTCATAATACACATTTTTCATGAATTTTCTGAATGTTGTCTGTGTGATATAATTTTGTCCTCATAAGAATATTTTGAGTTAAATTAAGCAATATTCCTAATGTTAAACATAAATTTCAAGTCAGAATATACTAATAGGGTTTACAAGGCAATAGAATTAACATTATAATTACTGAACTGAAAATGAGTTAACAAAATGATGTTTCAGTTCATGTTTCTTAAATATTCATTATACCTATGAATTTAGCGATATTGTACAGATTGTGTAATATTCCTAAATTTACATAATAACTTATTTATTAAATTTAACAAATATCTGTTGAGGCATTACTATAACCTGTCAGAAACTATTCTAAAGATTTTTTTTTATTTTTTTCAACTTTTATTTAATAAATATAAATTTCCAAAGTACAACTTTTTTTTTTTTTTTCTTTTTTTTTTTTTTTTTTTTTTTTTTGACAGGCAGAGTGGACAGTGAGAGAGAGAGAGAGAAAGGTCTTCCTTTGCCATTGGTTCACCCTCCAATGGCTGCCGCGGCCGGCACGCTGCGGCCGGCGCACCGCGCTGATCCGATGGCAGGAGCCAGGAGCCAGGTGCTTTTCCTGGTCTCCCATGGGGTGCAGGGCCCAAGCACCTGGGCCATCCTCCACTGCACTCCCTGGCCACAGCAGAGAGCTGGCCTGGAAGAGGGGCAACCGGGACAGAATCCGGCGCCCCAACCGGGACTAGAACCCGGTGTGCTGGCGCCGCAAGGCGGAGGATTCCAAAGTACAACTTTTGAATTATAGTGACTTTTCCCCCCATAACCTTCCTCCCACCCGCAACCATACCATCTTCCACTCCCTCTCCCATCGCATTCTTCATCAAGATTAATTTTAGAAATAATGATTTGTTTAAAGAAAAGATCATGAAAAATTGGAATTAAAAAATAAGAAGCAACCAGCTCTGTTATATATTAATGTTAGCCGTTGCAAAACACACCAAACACCGGAGTAAGAGAAAGGGTTTATTGGGGAACACCCAACAGACCGGAGTGAAGGGGCGGCGAAGGAAAAAGAGAAGGAGACTATAAGAGAGAGAGACAGAGAGGAGGGAGAAGAGAGACAAGAGGAGGAGAAGAGCAAGAGGGCAAAGATCAGAGCCAAGAGCCAAGAGAGCACGTGTTCAGGAACAGGCCCTTTTAAAACTTTGCCTGAGGGCGGGCAGGGAAGCAGGAGCAGTGAATCCCATTAGGATGGGGGTGGAGCCTGGCTCAGGTAGCTGGGCCATGCGGCCACCTGGCTAAAACTGCGCCAGTTTCCTAACATTCCCCCCTTTTGTTTTTTATAAAGCAGGATTTGTATGGGATTAACATTAGTCCAGTTTCCTAACAAGCTCCCCTCCCCATCAGGAGTTGTCTATCATACATGATCTAGTGTAATAGGGGTTCTTCCAAATATTAAAGAAAGTGCTTTGTGTACTATTTCCCAAAACTTGAATTAATGCATATGCAAATAAGACTCTTTCCTCCTTGCAAGGGGCCCCAAATTTTATATATATATATGTTTTTATATATACATATGTTTGTGGGAGCTTTGTCTGTGTGTGTGTATGTATTTTTTTTCAATTTTAGCCCACAAAATCTGAAGCTAGAACCTCCAACAATCTCGTGAGAGGAGCAGTGAGGTGGAAGCACACAGTCTGTGGGGCAAAGATGTGATTTTTTTTTTAAAATTATTTATTTGACAGGTGGAGTTATAGTGAGAGAGAGAGAGAGAGACAGAAAGGTCTTCCTTCCGCTGGTTCACCCCCCAAATGGCCGCTACGGCTGGCGCTGCACCGATCCAAAGCCAGGAGCCAGGTGCTTCTCCTGGTCTCCCATGGGGTGCAGGGCCCAAGCACTTGGGCCATCCTCCACTGTACTCCCGGGCCACAGCAGAGAGCTGGACTGGAAGAGGAGCAACTGGGACTGGAATCCGGCACTCACGTGGGATGCTGGAGCCGCAGGCGGAGGATGTGATTTGATACCTGGGAGGCAATAGCTGGGTGGCCCCAAGGCCTAGAAGAAATGAAATCATAAGAATGTGGTCTCCCTGCAGGGATACTCAGGGTTCTCAGGACAGAGGGATGCAGGGCATTTAAAAATATCGCCTTGGTTTTTAGAATTCCATCTGCTTCACTATTCCACTGCAAGTGTTGGGAACAAGCCACATGTTTATATGGTGTTTTCCTCTGGGTGTGGTCCTGGGCCCACAGTACCTCATCTGAGGAGTAGGTCAAGAATGCAGCTTCCCAGGCCCACCCAGCATAGATCTGTCAGGTTCTGCATTTCAAGGAGACCCCTGAGAAAGACCTCCGACCCTGAAGACAGGTTCTGAGTTCCACCTCAGTGAATCTTCCCTTAAGTTTGAGACCCTTGGGCCAAGAAGAGAAAGAGATAGAGAGACAGAGATCTTCCATTGCTCGCTCATTTCCCAAATGTCCTCAACAGCCTAAACCGGACCAGACTGAAGCCTGGAGCCAGAAACTCAGTGTGGGTCCCCCATCTGAGGGACCTAAGTACTTGGGTCATCACCTACTGCTTCCCAGGGCATACATTAGCAGGAAGCTGGAATTGGAAGTGAAGCTGGGATACAAACCAGGCACTCCAGTAATGGATGCAGGCATCTCAAGTTCTGTGCCAAATGCCTGCTGCTATTTTTATTGTTGTTTTTGTTTTTAAGATTTTATTTATTTATTTGAGAGGCAGAGTTACAGGCAGAGAGAAAGGTTTTCCAACACTGGTTTGCTCCCCAAATGGCCACAATGGCCAGAGCAGAGCCAATCTGAAGTCAGGAGCCAAGAGCTTCCTCTGGGTCTCCTACATGGGTGCAGGGGCCCAAGGACTGCAGGCCCACGGACTTCCAGGCCTTCAGCAGGGAGCTTGATTGGAAGTGGAGCAGTTGGGACTTGAATTGGCACCCAAATGGGATGGCAGCACAGCAGGCAGAGGCTTAGCCTACTGTGCCACCGTGCCAGCCCCTGCCCCTATGTTTTAAGGTATAATTTATATACATTGAAACGCACAAATTACCAGGACCTTTTTCTTCTTATCTAAAGCCCCATCTTTTTCAGCAAAAGTCAGGCTCTATTGCCTCTTGAATGGAACTGCTTTCCACGGATTTCCTGCTGTTTCCTGCCCTGAGTTGAATCATTCTTCCCTTGATTTACATTTGGCTAGGAGAGGAGGGCTGCCTTTTCAGAAAAGGTATCAAGTCTGGCTGCTGCACTGTTAACTCACTCACCCATGAAATGCAGGCATGCCCTTGCAAACAATCCTTGGGGCCAGTAGTCAGGAGCTCCCCTCCAAAAGTGAAGCTCAGAAACACACCCCCCTCCACTGCCACCAGCCTTGCAGCCTCCCCCAGACTCAATGCTCATTTACTTAGTCCTACTATGTGCCAGCTAGTTGCCTATACTTCAGTGCACCTCAAAGAGATCCAAACTCCTAAGACTCTCATTTCCCTTTACAAGCTGGAAAAGAAAATATAAACTTGTCTTCCATGTCCGTGCAGGAGATGAGTCAGCAGAACAGGAAATTCTCCTTGCACAAGCCCTGCTGATCCGTGGGTTGGGTGTGTGTGGTATGGGCTGAGGGTTGGGAAGGGAGCCGGCTGCTCCTCAGAAGCCATTCAGAGAGGTGAACAATGCAAGTTGGCTGGTGAGTTGAGGACTGTTGACACACACCTTGCCAATTAGAATTGTCCCAGCATGTTTTGGGGAAAGCTCAGCTGCTTCCAAATAAGGAACAGGACAAATAAAGAAACTGGTTGTTGCCAATGTCTGGGTGGCTTCAGAATGAGAGGTTAGAGGAGTTAACTAGTGATGAAACAAGATGCGCACCAGCCCAGCTTTCAGGGACATTTAAGGAAAGAAGTGACTTAAGGTGGGTTTCAAGGAAGGGCCTTAAATGCCCTAAAGCCCCAGGGAAACAAGTAAGCACGTGGAGTGAGTTGCAAAAGAAAAAGAATTTTGGAGTTAGAAATGTCTGCAGGGGGAAGCCAGGACTTGACCAATCTCTAACAACCGTCCACTGAGGAGACCGACATTCAAGTACGGATGTTGCTTCTAACTGGCTGAGACCTGAGCTGAATCATTTAATCTCTACAGCCTTCCCTGCCCCTCCCCCACCCCCACTTTCTCATTTGCAAAAAGAAAGCACTACACACAAGGAGCTCTTCCATTTCTAATATCCTGCAGTCCTGTTGAAAAACCAGATTGGGTTAGCATTAACCCCACTCTCTCCTTTCCTCCCTTGGCTTTGCAGGAAGAAACAGCTGAGGGGGGCTGTTAGCTAAGCCAGGACTCCAGCATAACTCTTCTGTGGGAATCCAGCCTTGGGGTGTGTGCGCGCACATTTCTATTAATATTAGGCGGGGCAGCAAAGACAGCTTGGCTGTGTAGAGGGAAAAGAAGCATTCAGCCGGCATTCAGCGTTTCAGCTTTGCAGCCGAAAGTGTGCAGCCTGGAGAGGGGAGATTTTGCATACAACAAGGAGGTGGGGGAGGAATAAAGGAGCTCAGATTCCAGAACCGAATTTAAAAAAAAAAAAAGGATGAGAATGCAGTTAGAAGGGTAGGCTGAGAAGGAACCGAGAAGTAAAAACTGCTGGCGCTTTTAAACAGGGTGTTGCCAGAGCTGATAAAACCTTACCCTTCCACTCCCACTGCCTTTTTAAATCCGTCAGGCCTTCCTCTCACCCCGCTGGGACCCATTCTAAATTCTTTCAAGGCTCCACTCCCTCCCCCACATTCCCCCCTCCCCCAGCAGAGAAATTATATAGGAGCCGGGGAGGAAGTGACACATTTTCCTGCTTGAATGGAGCAGGCCCCTGCAGCGGCGACTTGGCCTTCGTCAGCAGTCTTATCTCGGGCCCGCCATCGCAGGCGCCTGGTTCCTCATACAATGCTTTCCTCTGGCTGAACCCTTCGAGATGACTGCAAAGCTTTGGAAAGCTCCATGTCAGAGATTCGCGGCATCCGTGCCTGATTCAAGTTCTCAAATGCAACTTCCAGTAATCATCAGACACAGGTAGTGCCCAGAGCTTTGCTGGACAAATGAACTTGTTCTGCCCCTCCTGTTGTGTGGGGTCCTTGGGAGGTGGGGCCAGAGAATCACAAGGTTTGCAGTCTTTGAAACCTAAATTTTCATGCCTGCTCAATCACTTCCTCTCTGGGTGAACTTGGGCAAATTACCAGCCCTCTGAACCTCTGTATCTTCCTCTGTGAAAGGAGGGAGATGGGGAATAATTATCTTGCAGGTCCTTCCAGGGATTTAATAAAAGACTGGACATGATTTTCTGGAAGTATTACAGATATGCAAGGTGTCCGGCGATCCCGAAGCTACCAAGATACAGTAAGAAGCCTGTTCCCTTGTATCCGTCTTCTTGGACATCCCCACCTGCTATTCCAACCCCCATGGCTATTTGTCCACTCTAAGCCTAGCACTTAATTTTATGAAGTTATAGTACAGTTTCTTCAGTGACTCCAGAAATTAAATCAGTATTCTAGTCTAACACCTCATTGGTAACTTCCAAAATGACTAAATGTGACAGTATCAGGATAATGAAACTACATAAAAATGAATTATGAGGTTAAAAGCAACGTAGGCAACAATGGCCTCTGGTCATCCCTGTCTGGCTACTGCTTTTGCCTTGCCTAGTGTGTATCTATTCTTTCTAGGATTTATCAGAGGAGGATTCTTCAACAAGTTCACGATGAATGGAATTAAAAGATAAGTTTATTTTGGTGCACAAAATATGGAAATGCATGCATAATTTTTCATAATACACATTCATGAACTTTTTGAAGACTCCATATGCATAGATTTCAAGTTTTTTTTGCACTGAAATAAACTTATCTTTTAATTCAATTTCCCTTGAACTTTTTGAAGTATGTTGTATCGTGTTGTAATTATCTGTTTCCATACAGGTCCCACTAGTCTGCTCCTTCAGCGAAGGGATGATGCCTGCTTTATCTCCAGAATTTAGCTTAACAAAAAACCTGGCAGGTCCATAGGATGATTTAATGGATTACTTTGAACCAGCCACTGAACTGACAGATGAGGATCCCTTCTGCTCACTGATACAGTTCCTGCCTGTAGAATAGTGCTTTGCACATTGTAGGCACTATTAAAAGACAAAAGATTAGCTTTTCAGGTCTTAATTAGCTTTATTTGTGATTCTAGAATTGATCAGCAGTCTGAACCAGGAATGATTTAGAATGCTCCACCGTATCAATATGGGCAGGTTATATTTAAGGGCAGGAAAAGGATGTGACATTCAGAAAATGGAAGTGAGGTACAGAGACAGCCCCATTGGTTATAACCCCCATTGGTTATAGCTCAGTCTGTCTCATTAGAACATGGTTATTAGCAAATGGCCACTTGTGATTGGCTGAGACCCAGCTTACGGGAGTAAGTTATAGTCTGTTTACGTATCAAGTCAGGCTATATTTCACTAGGTATGACAAAACCTTTGAGCCAAACTTAAAATATGTATGGAGACAGCTTTAGGACAAACCTAATTCAACAGCACTTGGTAGACAGTATTGAACACTTCACACCTTCCTGGGCCTCACACTTCCTATCCAGGTGAGCAAAGTTCTGTGTTTAGACACAGAACTAGTGCTTCTCAAATCCTGCTTCTCCAATTAGCCACAGCAGAACTGGACAGGGATTAGAAAATATACCAATCTTTGCACTCCATTCCTGAATAATTCAGTAGGTCTGGAGTCGGGCCTATACATTTAAGAAAGATTTTCTAGATGATCCCTACATGGAGTAAAACAGATATTACAGATATTCCTGACAGTTCTTAGAAATGTGATTCTATACATAATTTTGTCTCCTTTCAGAAGACTCCAGTTCATAGATCAGTTTACTATCTAGAGCTTAATTTAAACAAATGATGCCAGGGTGGGAGCTGTGGCACAGTGGGTTATGCCACTGCCTGTGGTACCAGCATCCCACACAGCTGCCAGTTCAAGTCCTGTCTGTTCCACTTCTGATCGAGCTCCCTGCTAATAAATAAATAGGTCTTTAACAAAATTTAAAAATAAACAAATGATGCTTCAGGCAGACTAGAAATCATGTACCCCTAAACTGGTATTTTTTTTTAAGATTTATTATTTATTTTGAAAGAGTTACAAAAGGAGGGAGAAAGAGAGATCTTCCATTCTCTGGTTCATGCCTCAGGTGGCCACAACAGCCAATGAGGGCCAGGCTGACTCCAGAAGCCAAGAGCTTCATCCCGATCTCCCACATGGATGGCAGGGGCCCAAACACTTGGGCCATCTTCCACTGCTTTTTCCAGGCTACGAGCAGGGAGCTGGATCAGAAGTGGAGTAGCCAGGACTCAAACTGGTGCCCAATGGGATGCCAGCATTGTAGACAGAGGCTTTACCCCTTGTGCCACAATGTCAGCTTCCTGGTGTGTGTGTGTGTATGTGTGTGTGTGTGTATTTAAGATGTATTTATTTATTTGACAGGCAGAGTTACACAGAGAGGGAGAGACAGGGAGGAAAGTCTTCCATCTGCTGGTTCACTCCCCAAATGACCACAACAGCTGGAGCTGAGCCAATCTGAAGTCAGGAGCAGGAGCTTCTTCCAGGTCTCCCACAAGGGTGCAGGGGTCCAAGCACTTGGACTATCTTCTACGCTTTCCCAGGCCATAGCAGAGAGCTGGATCAGAAGAGGCATAGCCGGGACTAGAGCTGGCACCCATATGGGATGCCGGTGTTTCAGGTCAGGGCTTTAACCTGCGGCGCCACAGCACTGACCCCGTCCTGGTGTGTGACAGGCAGAGTTAGACAGTGAGGGAGAGAGACAAAGTGAAAGGTCCTCCTTCCATTGGTTCACTCCCCCAATGGCTGCCACAGCCGGCGTGCTGTGCCGATCTGAAGCCAGGAGGCAGGTGCTTCCTCCTGGTCTCCCATGGGGTGCAGGGCCCAAGCACTTGGGCTATCCTCCACTGCCTTCCCGGCCACAGCAGAGAGCTGGACTGGAAGAGGAGCAACCGGGACAGAATCCGGCACTCCAACAGGGACTAGAACCCGGGGTGCCAGCACCGCAGGTGGAGGATTAGCCTAGTGAGCCGCGGCACTGGCCATCCTGCTATATATTTTTAAATATATTTAGAGTTCTAGCATAACTTTTTTTTGAAAATTTCTTTTTTTAAAAATATTTGATTCATACATAAAAATTATACATAGTTATGGGACACAGTGTGATGTTTTGATACGGATATATATCTTGTAATGCTCAGTTGAGGATAATGACCATCTCCATCACCTAAAAGATTTATGATTTCTTTGTGGTAAGAATATTCAACATCTTATTTTCTACCTATTTTGAAATATATGGCATATTATTATTGACAGAACTGATTTTTAAATAAATAAATACATGCAGAATTCTTAGTGTTCAAAATAAGAGATTTATTCTCTACAATTTTTTTCCTGAATTTCTGAACCAGGCAACTTCTTAGGAAGCAGAGAGCATAAATAAAAAGAGTTGTTCCAGGTAAATAACATGGTGTTATCCATTATTCAGGCACTATCAGCTGGCTGCCTTCAAGAAAGGGCCGAACGACTTTTCTCCTGACCTCACATACATGTGTCAGAGAGGGCTAAACAGACCTGGGAAGGCTTTTCTTTTTTACTGAAGGGCACTCTGTACTTTGGTGGTAAGAGGACCTATTTAAATTCCACCAACTGGGTAAGAAATCTGCATTAACTGGATGACATTGTTCAACTTCTTCCAGTGACAGTTTAACACACCTTTTAGATTGATGTCCCAGGTGCCCCCTGGCTAGCCAGCCCTTTAGGCATTAGATGGAAAAAGATCACTTCTATGCTCCCATAAATATCTTTTCTCTTTCTCCTAGGTCCATGTTTTGGGCATCATCTATTGCACAGCTGTGCAACTGAAGGAGGGGAGATCAAGCGTGGAGGAGGGAAGCAGGACTACTTTGAACTGGATCAAATATCCCCCACCTCCAGTCAGTGATAAAGGTATCTGCTGCTATGGTTGAATATGGTTTGTGTCCCCCATTAAGGTTTATGTGCTGGGAGGTGGGAGCTAGAAGATATTGGAGGCCTGCCCTTGGCAGGTAGTTCTCACAGGACTTCTTTTTTTTTTTTTTTTTTTTATTTTATTAATTAATTATTTTTAAGGAATACAAATTGCATAAATACAACTTTAGGAATATAGTTATTCCTCCCACCATACTGCCCTCCCACCCATACTCCCACCCCTCCTTCTTTTCCCTCTCCCCTTCCCAGTCCCATTCTCCATTAAGATTCATTTTCTTTTTTTTTGGGGGGGGGCATCCTCCACTGCACTCCCAGGGCCAAAGCAGAGAGCTGAACTGGAAGAGGGGCAACTGGGACCAGAACCCAGCGCCCATATGGGATGCCAGCGCTGCAAATGGAGGATTAGCCAAGTGAGCCACGGCACCGGCCCCTGTGGAAGCCTTTTGAACCCACCAACTCCGCATAGGACTTATTGACAGTTCTCCTGAGAGGTCTGTTATAAAAGCCCACATTTGTCCCCACCCAACCTTTCTGCTCCTGGTTACAGACGTAATCACTTGCTTTCTCCTGGATGCACACCTGCCATTGCTCCATGTGCCATGAGATAATGTAGCCAAGGAGCACACTGCAGAGCATTCCCTAAGCCATTTGGACTTTGAACCCCTAATACTATGAGCTAAATAAACCTCTTCTTCCTAAGTAGCCTATGTCAAGTATTTCATGATAGTGAGAGCATAGTGGACAAGATTCTGAAACCCTTCGTGGGCGGAGGGACAAGATGGAGAGTCAGAAACACGAGCACTGGGATTGGCATTTGGCCCAGTGGTTAAGACACCAATTGAGATTTCCACATTCCTTATCAGAGTGCCTGGGTTTTGGGTCCTGGCTCCATCTATCTATCTTTCTTTCTTTCTTTCTTTCTTTCTTTCTTTCTTTCTTTCTTTCTTTCTTTCCTTCCTTCCTTCCTTCCTTCCTTCCTTCCTTCCTTCCTTTTATTTTTTTTATTTTTTGACAGGCAGAGTTTGACAGTGAGAGAGAGAGAGACAGACAGAGAGTTATAGACAGTGAGAGAGAGAGACAGAAAGGTCTTCCTTCTGTTGGTTCACTCCTCTAATGTCCTCCCGGTCTCCTATGTGGGTGCAGGGACCCAAGCATTTGGGCCATCCTCTGCTGTCCTCCTGGGCCACAGCAAAGAGCTGGACTGGAAGAGGAGCAACCAGGACTAGTACCCGGCACCCCAACCGGGACTAGAACCCGGGGTGCCGGCACTGCAGGCAGAGGATTAGCCAAGAGAGCCATGGCGCCAGTCCTGGCTCCATTTCTGATTCCAGCTTCCTGCTAATATACAACCTAGGAAGCAAGCAACAGCTCCAAGTAGTTACATCTCCGTCACCCAAGTGGGAGATTTGGTTTGAGCTCCCAGCTCCTGGCTTCAGCCTTGTCCAGTCCCTGCCATTGCCAACATTTGGAGATGTGAACTAGCAGATGGGAGTGCTCTCTCTCTTTCTCACTCTCTCTCCCCCTCTCAAATAAATAAATATTTAAAAAGTGTGTCTACAAAGAAATGCAAAGTCTGAGCAGATAATATCACAAACATGTTGATGACAGGCAAGCATAATGCCACCCAAGTAAGGATGGGACAAAGATGTTGTCATCAGTTTAACCATACAAGTATGTTCATAGCTATTCTTTTTCTTTTCTATTTTGATCAAAAAAGTTTGTAGTTTTTACATTGTCAACTGAACAACAATCTTGTGACATTTCACAGCATATAAGCAATTCAGCAAACTTTTGACAGTTTAGAAACATACTTAGGTTCTGTGGGACGGTGATGGGCTGCACGTCTGCCATTCCATCCCCCCATGGTTTGTTTATGTCACTATGTGGCTTCGGTCAAGATCAATAACTTGGCTGCAAGGTCCCCAAAGATGTTCTGCTTAGTGGCAGGGGTGGGCATATCCTTCAACACTGCTGCCCTTGGGGGTACTGAGGAGAAGCTGTGTAGTGAGTCACTGGGAGTGCAAGTGTATGCCACTGAGTTAAAGAAGAAAATTCAGGACTCAACAGTGAAATTCTTCTAATTCAGTGCAAAGCTTTGATGGATCGAAAACATGAGGCACACATGAATACAATAGCGCTTCCATCCATTTTTAGGAGTTGCAGTAACACGATGGAGATAAGAGTCTTAACTTTGCCATGAAGACCATTTCTGTGGAAGGACAGAAGTTCACTCTGAAGACAGCCAAGGTTCTTACTCTTTGAGAACCAAAGCCATAAAGCACGTTTCCATGCATCACCTGTAGGAAGTGCCTCCTTTGGGAACAAGAACGACTCTTCCTTAGCATGGAATCACCCATGCAGTACCTCCCGATGGGTAAAAAAAAAAAAAGGCACATATTTCATAACAGCACTTTTAGACTTCCTTCATGGGGATTCAGTTACTCACAAAGAAGACTGAGGCTAGGGCTGGTGTTGTGGTACAGCGAGTTAAGCTGCCACCTAACCCACCGCTTATGATGCCAGCATCCTTTATTGGAGTGCCGGTTGAGTCCCTGCTGCTCTTTCTGCTGCAGCTTCCTGCTAATGTACCTATGAAGGCAGCAGAAGATTGCCCAAGTGCTTGGGCTCCTGCCACCCACTTGGGAGACCTGGATGGAGTCCTGGCTCCTGGAGTCAGCCTGGCCCATCCCTGTACTTTGCAGCCCTTTGAGGAGTGAATCACAGAATGGAAGCTCTCTCTCTCTCCCCCTGTAACTCTGCCTTTCAAATAAATGAACAAGTCATTAAAAAAGATGAATACTGAGGCTGAATCTTCCAGGTAAAACCAAAACAGCCTGTTTGGCATCTTCAAAGTTGAGAGTCACAAAAAGCATTGTCTCCCAAGAGCACTTAGAACACAGTTTGTGTTCTCAGCAGCAACTTTTAAGTGACTTGAAACCTGTGAATAAACAGAAATACTGGAGAGAGCAGCAGGAGGAAGGGTGAGGGAAAGGTCGATTACTGGGTACTGAGTTACAGTTAGGCATAAGAAGTTTGGGGTTCTATTTCAAAGTAGGATGACTATAAACAAGGATGGTGTGCTGTATATTTCTCTAAAAAGAAATTAGTAGAAAGGATTTTGAATGTTTCCACCATAAATAAATGTTAAATGTTTGGGATGGATATGTTTACAGAACTGGACATTACACAATGTATGCATGTATAGAAACATCACGTGGTACTCCATAAATATGCGCCATTTTTGTACATAAGTTAAAATAAAGGAAAATGATAGAACATGTTTCATTGTATCCTACTCCAGTTCCCTTGATTGTAGAATTGTCTTTCTAATACTGCCAATTGGGCTATTGTCATCCTAAATTTCTTGCTCAGCAGTAACAAGACTGAAAAGCAGCACTGGCTTTGCAACAATGAATTTTTTCAAAACCTCTACTCACTGGCCAGTCCACTATCTCCTTTCTGTGACACTTAGTTAAGGATGGACCCTGAAGCCAGATTGTCAGGGTCTGACCCTCAACTCTTACATTCCTTAGCTGGGGACCTTGTTGAGTTACTAATGCCCTCTGTGATTCTATTTTATTACCTATAAAATTACTGTAGTAGCACCTACATCATAGGGTTGTTGTGAGACATGAGCAAGTTAATATAGTGAAGCACCACATAATGGAATTTTGGCCAATGACAGGCCACGGTGTTTGACAAGTGGTCCTACAAGATGTCATCTAGTGACATCGTAGCTGTGGTATTGTAGCTTAGCACATTGCTCATATCTTTGTGATGGTGCTGGTGTAAACACATCTATTGAGTTGACAGTTGTATAAAAGTACAGTACATATACTTACAAGAGTACTTCAAAAAGTTTGTGGAAAATTGGAATTAAAAAAAGAATGTATCTTTTCCATGAATTTTTGGAAGAACCCTCATGTGTGTATAGCATGTAATACTGGATAGTGATAATAAATGACTATGTTACTGGTCTGTGTATTCACTCTGTTATACTCTTCATTGTTGTCTTAGAGTAGTCCTTCTACTTAAAAAGCAGAATTATCAGTATGCCATGTTATCCAGGTAACAGCCTTAGCAGCTCATGCTTACCACATCTCATGATTGCATACACTAAACTGTATTTTAATGTGTTTGCTACACTATATATTTTATTGTATATTAGAATGTGCTTCTATTTTTAAAACAAGTTTCTTGCAAAACAGTTTGCAGTATTGTGCTGGCAGTACCTCAGGCATCTCACATTTACTGTGTCTCTTGATTGCATCAAGAAGCTACTTTGAGTGCTTGACCACACCATCTATACAAGTTCATGCTATGATGCTTGTGCAGCAACAAAATAATTTAATGATGTTGTCTCAGAATGTGTCTTAGTTGGGGGCTGGTGCTGTAGCCAGTGGATTAAAACCATGGCCTGCAGTGCTGGCATCCCACATGGGAGCCAGTTTGAATCCTGGCAGCTCCACTTCCAATCCAGCTCCCTGCTAATGTGCCTGGGAAAAGCCGTGGAGGATGGCTCAAGTCCTAGGGCAACTGCACCCACATGGGAGACCCGAAGGAAGCTCCTGGCTCCTGACTTCGGCGTGCCCTAGCTCCGTTGTTGTGGCCATTTGGGGAGTGATCCAGCGAATGGAAGATCAATCAGTCTCTCTCTCTGTGAGTGTGTCTCTCTCTGTAACTCTGCCTTTCAAATAAAGAAATAAATAAATCTTTAAAAAAAAAAAAAAAAGAATGTGTCTTAATGGGTTCAGCATTGAAGTGCAACATGTTAAGCTGATGCCTGCAATGCCAGCATCCCATGAGAGTGCTGGTTCAATCTGAGCCTGGATGCTTTTCTTCTGGTCCAGCTCCCTGCCATTGTGCCTGGGAAAGCAGTGGAAGACAGCCCAAGTGATTGGGCCCCTGCCACCCCCATGGGAGACCCAGATGGAGTTCCAGGCTCCTAGCTTCAGCCTGGCCCAGCCCCAGCTGTTGAGGCTATTTGGGGAGTAAACCAGAGGATGGAAATTTTTCTTTCTGTCTTTCCCTCTCTCTCTGTAACTCTGCCTTTCAAATAAATAAATAAATCCTTTAAAAAAAAAAAGTAAGAATGTGTCCTATTGTTAAGCAACATGTGACAGTTTATGTAAAGGGCTTACATCATTGTTAGCAAGTGCAGGGGAGGTATCAGCAGCTTCTATTGCTGTAGTTCTTCCTTTCCCAGAGCACCCAATTCATTTAGTGAGCTCCATGAGCAGAAACTAGCCATGCTGATGCTTGACATGGCGTTCCCATGGGACAAAATGGGCAGTATTAACCCAATTTAATCAGCGCATAGGGCCTAATAAAAATATAGCACTTCATTCTAAGTGATACTTTTAACAAGGAAGACTGATTGATGGGAACTAATCTTCAAGGGCCAGTATTCTACCAACACAAAGATATTTGTTATCTCAGCCAAGTAATCTCATCTGATCTTTTTCTCTCTAACAAATCAGCAGTTTGTGATATATTGGACCATGGACCCCTTTAAAAATCTTAGGAAAACTATGTATTCCCTGGTCAGAACAGTGCATGTTCACATATGCACAGAGTATTTTGCTTGAAATAGCCCAAGAATCACTGACCTCAATTTAGGATTTCCCTGCATATACTTGGGAGAATTTGAAAGGAAAGTTCTGGAACTGAGCTTCTTTCCAAAATTATCTGAGACTCATCTCCATGGTGACTGTTCAAAATGCCAAGTTCCAGGGCCACACCTTCTTTAGATGAGGCTCAGGATCCAATTATTGTTGCTGTTATTTTTAACTTCTCTCCTTGCCGTGGTTCTCAGCCTTGTCTATATGTTATTCACATATGGAGACTTAAAAGCTCAATGTCCAAGTGACACTGCAGGCCAAACAAATCAGAATTTCTGCAGAGTAGGACCCAAGCATCAGCAGTGTTGAATTCTCAGATGAGCTGATGTTCAACCGAAGTTGGGAAACAGCTCTAATGCCTACTTTATAAATGAGACACTCATTCAGTTGATCTGGACATTCCAGCCTCTTGCGACTCCCGGTATTTTCCTTTCTGAATCTTTTTCTGTGCATGCATATTTCTCTATAAGCTGATAATTGGCTTTCATCTATATGTTTTAGGGTGTAACTAAGACGTCCATTGTTCAATGACCACTTAAGAGCCTTTATTTAACCCAGAGGTTATGATGGAGAGCCAAAGTAACAGAAGAACAAAAGCTGCTCTGGATCATTAAAACCGTCAAACCTCATGAGTTTGTTACACCAAAAGAGCAGAAGACAGAGAGGAGGTGGTAGCAAAAAAAAAAAAAAAAAAAAAAAAGCTGATTTTTTTGAAGAGGTAGATGACTCAATGAAATCTGCATGAGCAAAGTCCAGAGAAAAAGGCAGAAACATCTAAGGAGTGACGTTCCTTTTACTGTAGGAGGTGAAAACCAAGTAGGTGGGATTGAGTGGGCCACAAAAAAAGAACTTTTCCCCCCTGTGGAATCATAATTTTAGAACTAGAAAAGACCACTGAGACATTCTAGTCCTATTTCTTTCATTTTATAGATGAGAAAGCAATGCAGGTCTCAGCTGGTAGAAGCAGGTCAGGCACAGCTTGGATCTCCTGAATTACAGTGTACTCTCACCATCTTCTCATTTTTATGTTTTTAAGATTTACTTACTTATTTGCAGGGCTGGTGCTGTGGCATAGTGGGCTAAAGCCTCTGCCTGTGGCGCCAGCATCCCATATGGGTGCTGGTTCATATCCTGGCTGCTCCTCTTCCAATCCAGCTCTCTGCTATGGCCTGGGAAAACAGTGGAAAATGGCCCAAGTGCTTGGACCCCTGCACCAATGTGGGAGATCCAGAAATATACCTCCTGGCTCCTGGCTTCGGATCGGCTCAGCTCAAGCCCTTGAGGCCATTTGAGGAGTGAACAAGTGTACAGAAGACCTTTCTCTCTGTCTCTCCCTCTCTGTCTGTAACTCTATTTCTCAAATAAATAAATAAATATAAAAAAAGAACTCTGATTTGCAGGAGAGTATGCGCCTCCTTATCTTTAAGGAAAAAAAAAAAGATTTATTTACTTATTTGAAAAAGCAAAGTAACAGAGAGAAGGAGAGCCAGAGATAAAGAGACATATTCCGTCTACTGGTTTGTTACCCAAATGGCCGCAACAGCCAAGGTTGGACCAAGCTGAACCCAGAAGCTACGAACTCCATCTGGGTCTACCACATGGGTGGAAGGGGCCCAAACATTTGGGCCGTCAAGAAGCCACAACTGGTTATTGTGGACATTCAGGGAGTGAACCAGCAGATGGAAGATGTCTCTGTCTCTCTCATTCTGTTGCTCTGCTTTTCCCAAGTAAAAATAAAGTCTACCAAATATTGGTCATCTATGGTAAATATACCATACCTCTAGACAGTTCTCTGTAGGTGTTATTTTTATGTTTCTGTGTTAAGAATTTACTCTTCTAGGACCTTCCAAGAATAGAGTGCCATTTCCTCAAATGAGAGGAATGCTGTTTCCAAAAGGGTCGGTCAAGAGGTACAACGCAGCTACACGAGATATTTGATGAGCCCCTTTGTAATCCTCTCTGCAGTAATAGGGACAGAATTTCTGTTATAAACTCTTGAGATCAGCTTTTAAGTCTCTATTTCTAATCAAGGTTGGGACCAATCAAGCAGGATTCAGTCAAGTTTACACAATCATTAAAAAATACCTAGACTTTTGTTATCAATATTTACTGTCCACTTAGCTATTGTGGGTTCATCTTCAGGTCTGCTAACATGGCAACTGGTGAATTCAATTATCTGAATTCTTGGTGGCTTGCCACCACTGGCACTGTTATTGTAGGCTCTAGCTATTTGGAAGTACCTTCCACCCATTTATTCATGGATGTGTCAGGACTTGAGCTATGGCACAGTCTCCCAACTTTGTGGGAACTGTTACTGTCTTATCATGTTGTCTGGCTTTTATTAGCTTCCCACCCCAGACACAAAGCAGTGCTTTCCCTTGGGTAACTTGCTTGAGGCCACGAAGCCTGCTCTGATGAAAGAGGTTTAATTATGGAGGTGGGTACTAATGCCAGAGGGAAATCTTACCTTTGGAAAGACTCTGGCAGGGAACAAAGAGGTGACTCTCAAGAGCATCCTCGTGTGACCTTCAAAAGAAACCACACATTTTTTCTTTATGCAGCTTGGTAGGGACTGCAAACTTTGCTGTAGTGGAGGAGTTCAGATTGTGGAGGTGGGTGCTTCAAATAGCACTTGCAGAGGGGTGCCTCATCTAATTTCCCTCGCTGAAAGCAATTTGAAGTTTCACTTTTGGTATAGTTTTATTGCCTTCTGAATTAAGAAGTTATTAAATTTAAATTTTTATTGCAAAGCTACTAACATACCATATCAGAGAGGTTTTTGCAGGTCTATTAAGTGTAAGGCGGATTTGATTCATTAAACTCTCAATTTTCTCTAAAGCCATGTACAAGTGTTTGTGGAAGCAAGCATTCCTAACCTTCTTTTGTAGGGGGAGGGGAGACTGTTCTAAACATAAGGGGAGAAAAAAGTCCTACCAGGATTTATTTGGGGGTCTCATAGGTGAGTTTACATGTTTTGCTCCCAAGGAATTTTTGCTCAGCCAGTTACTCTATTTTAAAAATGTGTTTGTTTGAGGACCTGCCTTCTGTAAGTGCTCTGATCAGAATACAATACAAAGAAAAACAAGTACAGCCATAGCAGCTTGGGGACAGACATTTGGCACAGCAGTTAAGTTGCTGCTTGGGTTGCCTGCATCCCATATTAGAATGCCTGGTTCAAGACCCAGCCACCCTACTTGTAATCCAGCTTCCTGCTAATGCCAACCATGGGAGGCAGAAGGTGATGATTCAAGTACTCGGATTCCTGTAGCCCCCATGGGAGACCCAGATGCAGTTCCAGACTCCTGGCTTCAATCTGGCCCAGCCCCAGCAGTTGCAGGCATTTGGGGGACAACTCAGCAAATGGAAAGTCTTTCTGAG
Organism: Oryctolagus cuniculus; assembly: GCF_964237555.1. Lineage (NCBI taxonomy): Eukaryota > Metazoa > Chordata > Mammalia > Lagomorpha > Leporidae > Oryctolagus > Oryctolagus cuniculus. Next base: position 47,966,228 of record NC_091433.1, on the reverse strand, counting down.
GGCTGGCTCTGTGGCTTAGTAGGTTAAGCTTCTTCCAGTAGTGCTGGCATCCCATATGGAAGCTGATTTGAGTCCCAGTTGTTCAACTTCTGATCCAGCTCCCTGCTAATCATCTGGGAGAGCAGTAGAAGATGGCCCAAGTCCTTGGGCCCCTCCATCCATGTGGGAGACCCAGAAAAAGCTCCTGGCTCCTGTCTTCAGATCAGCCCAGCTCTGGCCATTGCAGCCATTTAGAGTGTGAACCAGCAGATGGCAAGACCTCTTTCTCTGTCTCTCCCTTTCTCTGTAACTCTGCTTCTCAAATAAATAAACATTTAATTATTTTTTTAGAAAAGAAAATATTTCTCTGCTTTTCAAATAAAAAATAAAGATTAAAAAAAGAAAAGAAAGAAGCAGCTTGCTGAGATAATGGAAGGAACACTAGAATGAACAGTTTGTGAGCTCAAGCTATCTCTTCTAACTGGTTGGGTGACCCTGAGCAAACTCCCACTGCTTAGTAAGAAATGCCTTAATCTCTTAAACCCTACTGTTTATTTATCTTATGAAGATATTTGAGATTTTATATATATGTATATAATTAACAAAGATAATGTACTAACCAAATGCAGAATATTATTGATGCTATTCTGGTCATGAATAATCATATGGTATTCTGAAACTTGAATTTTGGTTAAAAACTCAAGCAAGCAGGCTGTGGCTCACTCAAAAACTTGGAAGGTGAACACAGGAAGACCTGCAAGGCCCTCCTTTCCCCTTACACTTCTGGGCTTCCAGCATCAAGGCAGACTCAACGTTGGACCAAGCTTTGCACTTGGCGGTACTAATAATGAGACAGGACTTTGTGAAGTATGAGCCAACGTCAAAAGCTATTTTCCAGTTGGCTAAGTGAAAACTGAACCATTTGTTGCTCCAAGCAATGTGGAAGCAACATGGGCTAGACCTGTATATGGTAGAACAGAATGCAAAAATCAATATCAGAGGATTCCTAGGTTCTTGTTTATCAGACCCTATAGTGTACCCCAGTTACTCGTGCAAAACTGAAGAATAGAAGGCCCAGCGAAGGTGCAGGTAAGGGTCTGGTATTCAGGATGGAATATCCTATGGCTAAAAATATGTGTAAGTAAGGTATTAGGATCCTTGGAAATGTCGTTTCATCAATGTTGTCAATAAGCCCAAAGGGTTAACGCAGAATCTCTAAGCATAGGTTCTGGGAAGAGCTATTAGCACTGAAGGATTTTTCACAACATGCTACAGAATGCCCTGAGCTAGATACGACTGAACAATGGCAAGATACAATAAACCTAATATAATGGATATCTAAAAGGAGGTTAAAATACAGAAACAATAGCTTAAGAAAGTCTATAAAGTCCATTATCAAAAAAATGCTCGAGCAGAGCTGTGGACTGCCTTCTGGGGGGGAACTGGGTAATAATACTATCTGGCAGGATAGCTAGAAACAATAAGTAACAGCCTCTGGCATGTCCACATCAACTTTTATTGCAGCTCAAAAATAACCTTTATTTCTTAAGTATAGCTTTATTTTGATGTCAGTTGGCCAGTCTTCTTTCATGTCTGCACAAATTCTAACATCACTATGCTGCCATCCAAATAGGAAGTTTCCCAAGCAATGCCCAGGCGTATTTTCATAAACATTCTAAAATAAAAATTTTAAAAGAAAAAAAGGTAAGACTTATCATGGACAGGAAGCTATCAGAATTGGAACATGTCAACAGGAAGAAAGGCTTTAGGGTGAAAACACACTGATCAGGGAAAAACTGAGTATTACTGTAGGGCAGAGATTTACTGATGTGCACATCAGGGAAGCCATGGGCAGTGATGTGCTGGTAAATTTTCAACAACCAGCTTTCTGGGGTGGTGGGCAGAGCCTGGGTCTCTAGCATTTGCTGATTTCTGAGATGTAAATATTTTGTGATCTGTTTCCACCATGCAGATACAATAGATGTAAATAACTTCAAGAACAAAGATAACAGTGAAATGTAAATAATTAGGAAGTGGTGAACCTTGAATAATTTTTCCTTTGCTTATAATGTAAGTCATTTAAGTGAGTTTATATAATTTATTTTTTAACAGTGTCTGTTTTCAACAATCGGCTCAAAAGAGTCCTAGAAGTTTAATAATCCCCTCTTTTGAGTCCGTAGGAGCTGACTTCTGTACACCATTTCCTATGAATGAAAGAATATGTGCTCATCTTCAGGGAAAATCAAAAGAGGAAAATAATAGTAACAAAGTATTTTGTTATTTGTAAAGAGAATATGGAGAAACGTGGACTTAGTGATTTTTAAAGATGTATTTGAGAGGCAGAGTTACAGAGAAAGGGGGAGAGAGATGTTCCATCCGCTGATTCACTCCCCTGGCCTAGCCCAGCCCAAAGCCAGAAGCATCTTGTGCTGTCTTCCATGTACTTCAGTAGGGAGCGGGATCAGAAGTGGGGCAGCCAGGACTTGAACCAGTGCCTGTATGGGATGCCAGTGTTGCAGGCAGCAGCTTAATGCCCTGGACCACAATGCCAGCCCTGAACACTTTCTCTTTACAGATTTTTTTTTTTTTAAGATTTATTTATTTATTTGAAAGAGTTCACAGAAAGAAAGAGAGGCAGAGAAAGAGGTCCTCCATCCACTGGCTCACTGCCCAACTGGCAACAACGGCCGGAGCTGCGCTGATCCGAAGCCAGGAGCCAGGAGCTTCCTCCAGGTCTCCCACATGGGTGCAGGGGCCCAAGGACCTGTGCCATCTTCTACTGCTTTCCCAGGCCATAGCAGAAAACTGGATTCGAAGTGGAGCTGCTGGGACTCGAATCAGCACACACATGGAATGCCAGCACTATAGGCAGCGGCTTTACCCGCTATGCCACATCGCCAGCCCCTCTTTACAGAATCTTAATAGTGCATGGAAAATATGTTGAGGGGCAGGGCTGTGGCGTGGCCCCTGCACACGCATGGGAGACCCAGAAGAAACTCATGGCTCCTGGCTTCTGATCGATGTAGCTCCGGCTGCTGCAGCCAATTGGAGAGTGAACCAGAGGGTGGAGGACCTCTCTCTCTCTCTCTACCTCTCTGTATCTCTGCCTTTCCTTCTCTTTCTGTGTAAATCTTTCAAACAAATAAATAAATCTTAAAAAAAAAAAAAAGAAAATACGTTGATAAGCATAGCTCTGTAGGAATACTATCAGTATCCTGCCCTCAGCATTTGTCATTAAAGACTTAATTTACTCAACCTTGTGGATGCATAGTCATGTGCTAAATCTCAAATTTGACTGCACTTTAGATTCATCTGGATGTTTTGTAAAAGGCCTGCCTAATTAGATACAATCTTTGGGTTGGGGCCCAAGAAGTTTTCTTTGAAAAGCTGTCATATACACTACTTATAACATCTACCTATAACATCTTTGGTTATATTTTTTCCTAATAATTTGTCCATGTGCTGTGAAAGAGTATATATTTATAAGCATGTCATGGGACAGTTAAATTGTGAATTCTGGGGAGATCAGATGTAAGAATTTATCAATACTTTATGATTTTATATACAAAATTCTCTTATCATTAGATTTTAAGCTGAAGTCATTGAATAATTCTTTAGAAAGAATTACAACTGGGGCATAGTGGTTATGACCACATCCCATATCAGAGTGCCTGGGTTCAAGCTCCAGCTCTGCTCTTGATTCCAGTTTTCTGCTGAGATGCACTCTGGGAGACAGCAGGTGACAGCCAGGTAGTTGGGCTCCTGCCAACCAGCTGGAAGGCTTGGATTGAATTTTTTGGCTCCTGGCTTCAGTCTGGCCCAGTCCTAGCCATTGTGGGCATTTGGGGAATGAACCAGCAGATGAGAATTCTCATTCTCTCTCTCTCTTGCTCTTCTTTGTCTCTCAAATAAATGAATAAATAAAAAATGGAACTGAATGAATTTTAAATACTCTATTCAAATTGCTTACAGCTTCTATGTATGATCATTAAATAATAACCAATAAAATCTCAATGATGAAGGAAATTATACAGAATAAGACAAATTCTTGCGCTTATTTATTCAAATATTTACTAAGTTCCTCCTGTGTTCCAGGAACTACGCTGCCTTAGTTCCTGAGTCGCTGGGAGAAAGATCTGGGAGATGGGTATTAACAGCTGTGCATGAAAAAAGACTCCGACTACAAAATATGGAGCTGCATTTTCTGTGATTGTTAAATCCAATGGGCTCTTGGAAAATCAAAGGAAATACAATTTGAGTAACAATTGAGTAACAGTAATCAGCCCCAAATCATATTTCTGGGTTTCACTATCTGAGGTACTTGAACAACCAGACCCTATGTGGAAGATAAGCCAAGATAATGCAAGGATATGGAAATCAAAGTCGGGTTAAAAAAGCAGCTCTGAAGGGCTGAGTTAGCTACTATGCAGAAGAGACAATTTGGGAGATGTAGTTATATTCTAAATATCTAAATGACCCTTGGGTTTGTATTGAAGATGTGCCAGAGGGGAGAGCCAGGGTCTGCAAAAGAAAGTTGCCATGCAGTACAGGCTTGTATAATGTACAATATAAGGAAGAATTACATAGTGATTATGGCTCTCTCAAAACAAAATAGATGTTAATTTTCAATTACTTGGAAAACTGGAAGCTAAGGCCAAGTGATTACCGAAGGGGAGGTTAGGGGGTAGAGTAGAAGAAATTTGAGTACCTATTGTGAAAACTGGGTTGGTTCAGCCCAATTTCACCCCAACTTAAACCTCTGTTTCTGTAACATAGGCATAAAACATATACCTGTGTTGTGGCTAAACTCAAATACCAGGTAAAAAAAAGAAATGGCAGAACAGAGAAAGATGCATTCCTCAACAAAAGCTATTTGGAGAATGGTTTATATTATACAGTTTTTCTGATAATTTAATAAATGAAACAAAATATATTTCAGAGTTAATGTTTAATTTTACAAAGTTTTTCTTTTTATGCCTAAGAGATACACAGATTATATGCTACAGAATTATTTCCTCTCATAAAAATGTAGAACAAGATTTTTGGTTGCAATTTTCAAACAGAAGATAATTAAATGTATTTACTTACCTTTTCTTCATGTTTAAATATGCTTACTATTAAGAGAAAAATAAAATGTTTCTGCTTCATACCAAGCCATGGATTAAATCACATCTATGCATACAGTTTTAAATGACTACACCTTTTATTTTAAGGTTAGAAACCTGTAACACAAACATTATCATCAAGCTCTAATACCAGCTTTAGAATGAACTTTTAAAATTAGTTTTTTTTTTTCCTCTTAATAAATGTTCATTATAGGATACTTGGAGAAAATCAATTGTCAAAAGAGAAAAAACTGTTTTATTGTGTCACTATCCAGAGACTTTGCTGTGAACACCTTGGTGCATTTCCTTCCTGTTCTTTTTGGCTTACATATTTTGTGTTTGTTTGTTGTACATTCTTGTGATCACATTGTATCTGCACTTTGCATCTTGCCTCGAAGGCACAAGCAATTTCCTCTGTTTTTACAAACATTTGACTACGTAATAATCCACCTGGAAGAGTCACATTATTTTTGTTAAACATCTTCTACAGTAAGATATTTTGGTGATTTTATACTGAATTCTAGATTTTGAACATTATAATATGAATTGTCATTGTAATATAGACTCTGTAGAGTTTTAGAAAGCTACCTTCCCGCCAAATTTGTAGCTCTTAAGAAAGGATGCATAAAGCTGACTACTGCTTATAATTCTCCCTATAAGGTTTTGCAAGTGTTTCAGTTCAATAAGCATGTCTGTGTTGGGCTGGGCAAAATTCTAACCATATGCATTTCTTTTTTTTTTTACTCCCGGCGTGGCGGGAACCATATGCATTTCTAATCAGGGATCTCTCCTTTTAGTCTCCAACTCATGGTCTTTCCTGGACAGTCTTTGGTTTAACTGCCAGGAGGACGGAAGCAGTTCAACAGAGTCACTTCTCATTTAGTGGAGAGGAGGGTTTGTGTTCTTCATTTCAGTGACAAACATGCTTCTTCAAGGAAAAACGTGTTTCTCCACTGATTATGTAACATACTCTGAAAAGCCACCTTGGGTCATCTACAGGTAGGTCCTGTTAGCTTTATTCCTCTGATGAGATTGTGAGTGCCTCTCAGCTCAGACCCACAGCAGGATTCCCCTGAGGGAGTTTCCTCTTGATGTGCCCAAGCTGAGCTCAGTTCTGCAGTAAACGTTGTTCATTTTAACACATAGATAGTTGCTGACGTTCTGGCTAGAAGCTCGCATGAATAAAACCTTGCACGACACTTGTGGATGAGGGAATGGGGTCCTATGGGATGCTCTTCGATAAAATGCACATATTTAGAAGGAGATGAAGGCTCAATTGGAAGTAGTTGGGACAAATTTATAAGCAACTTACAAATGTTGCCTAATAAATGTAGATCACTTGTAAAATGCCTCTTTCTTCCAGAGTTAAGAAGGGTGTGTGATAATACTTCTGATAATGGCAGGATCTAAGGATCCTACACTTCTGTGGTTTTCTTCCCCAGCCAGAGAGATTTATTTATTCATCCATTAATGCAACAAATTATGTGGCTGATGATATAGAGATGAACGCATACTTCCTTCCCTCAGAGAGCTCAGTATAGTAACAGACACATATTTAGAGCATTTTAACATGGTCTACAAAGAGAGTTGTATTCTGTTTTTTAGGAATATTTAGTAAAGGCAACCAACACAGCCAAAGATGCAGAGGGAATGGCTGAAGATATCAGCAAAGCCTTCCTGGAGGAAGCTATATCTGATTTTTTTTTAAACTTACTTTTATTATTTATCGGAGAGGCAGAGAGACAGACAGAGCAAGACAGTGAGCTGCCATCCACCAGTTGACTCTCCAAATGCCTGGTATGGCTGGAACAGGGCCAGGCATAAACCGGGAGCTCAATCCTGAATCCTAATGCAGAGTGCCTGATTGGGTCCCTGGATACTCTGCTTTCAATCCAGCTTCCTGTTGAAGTGTATCCTGGGAGGAGGCAGATGAAGGATCAAGTACTTGGGGCCCTGTCACCCACTGAGGAGACCTGGATGGAATTCCAGTCTCTTGGCTTTGGCCTGGCTCAGCCCTGGCTGTTGAGTGCATTTGGCAAAGGAAACAGGACACAGCAGATATCTCTCTGCCTTTCAAATAAATTAATAAATGTTCAAAAAGTTCATGGAGGGGCTGACACTATAGTGTAGTAGGTTTAGCCTCCGCCTACGGCAAGGGCACCCAGTAGGGGTGCTGATTCAAGTCCTGGCTGTTCTACTTCCATCTAGCTCTCTGCTATTTCCACTGGGAAAACAGTGGAAGACAGCCCAAATGCTTGAGCCCCTCCAACCATATGGGAGACTTGGAAGAAGTTCCTAGCTCCTGGCTTTGGATTGGCCCAGCTCCGGCTGTTGAGGCCATTTGGGGAGTAAACCAGCAGATGGAAGATCTCTCTCTAACTCTGCCTCTCAAATAAACAACTATATAAATATTTTTTTAAAAGTTCATGGAAAATGTGATTAATGAAAAAATGATTCATGGATTTTTTTTTTTTTTTTACAGAGTGGACAGTGAGAGAGAGAGACAGAGAGAAAGGTCTTCCTTTTTGCCGTTGGTTCACCCTCCAATGGCTGCCGTGGCCAGTGCGCTGTGGCCAGCACACCGCGCTGATCCGATGGCAGGAGCCAGGTGCTTCTCCTGGTCTCCCATGGGGTGCAGGGCCCAAGCACTTGGGCCATCCTCCACCGCCTTCCCTGGCCACAGCAGAGAGCTGGCCTGGAAGAGGGGCAACCGGGACAGAATCCGGCACCCCGACCGGGACTAGAACCCGGTGTGCCGGCGCCGCTAGGTGGAGGATTAGCCTGTTGAGCTGCGGCGCCAGTTTTCTAAAAATTTTAGTTTTAAAAATTGCTTTACTATTAAACTGTTCTAAAGATCACAAATAGGCAGAAAGTAGACATGATAGGTAGTATTATTATCTCCTTTTTTAAAAAAAGATTTATTTATTTATTTGGAAGACAGAGTTACAGAGAAGCAGAGGCAGAGAGAGGGGTCTTCCATCCGCTTGTTCACTCCCCAGATGGCCACAACAGCCAGAGCTGTGCTGATCCAAAGCCAGGAGCCAGGAGCTTCTTCCAGGTTTCCCACGGAAGGGTTCAGGGGCCTAAGGACCCGGGCCATCTTCCACTGCTTTCCCAGGCCATAGCAGAGAGCTGGATTGGAAGTGGAGCAGCCGAGACTCGAACCGGCACCCATATGGGATGCCAGCCCTGCTATTATCTTAATTGTCCCCTTCTTGGGTCTTTGAATGTCTGCAAGTCAACCTTTGGATGTTTCAGCATGTGTCTTTGATGTGTAAAATGTGAATATTGTTCTCATAAGGGCGCTGTGATTATGTGAGATGCGTAAAGTGTACCACGTAGGGGCAGAGATTTAGCCCAATGCTTAAGATGCCTGTGTCCCATATCAGAGTATCTGGGTTCTATACCTGGTTCCGGTTCCTGATTCCAACTTCCTGTTAATGCAGGCCCTGGGAGGCAGCAGTGATGGCTGAAGTCATTGGGTTCCTGGCACTCACTCGGAGACCTGGATTGAGGTCCTAACTTCTGGATTCTGCCCTGGTTGGGGGCATTTGGTGAGTGAACCAGTACATGGTAGCGCTCTCCCTTTCATGTAAATTTAAAAAAAAATTTTTTTAAAAGGATACAGTGTAAGCATCATTAGAGCATCTTTCAAAAAAGTGCACATCCCCTCTTGGCTGACGACGACGGTTGTTTTCTGTTCCTTTTCTTCCTTCCACCTCTTAGCTCTGTTGAAGATGCTTTCTGTACAAATCTAGTAACAAAGGCAGCTAACATTTATCGAGTACTCAACTTAAGTCATTCCCCGTAACAGCACTCCTGCAAGGTGGGATTTAAAACTCATCTTGCATGCCCTGGAGTCAGCATTCGGCAGCCTGTCTTCAGAGCCCCTCTCCTAGCGAGTGAAAGGACTACCTCCTTCAGCTGGACAAACCTGGGTCACTTTTCCGGCCACACCCTGCTCAGAACAATCTCAGTTTTCTGTTTAAAACCACTCTTACTGCCTGCGGTTGCCAAGAAGGACTCTTGCCCCTTGCTGAGGCCCATGTAAAGGTAATTTAAGTCACCCAAATAGGCCCAGCCCAGCTTCGTCCTTCTGAGCTCCGTGAACTTTTCACCTTGGCTGAGGAGCCAATCTGCACCGCTGTCCCTTTATTTCTGTGTTCTGTGGCTTCAGGGCCAACCCACAGCGCCACTTTCTTCAGTGGCAATGGAGCTCGCTTTAAAAAAAAAAAAAAAAAAGCCAAGTACCCCACGAGTCTCTGCAGGCAAGCACATTAACTGAATAGGTGAGGCCGCCCTGGAGTCCCGGTAAGGGGCCGGAGGCTGGGGGCGCTACGAGGTACGCGGGAACACAGCCAGCGCAAAACGACCAAGGAGGCAGCCCGCAGGCCAAGGCTCCGCGCAGGCCCGGTCGGCGAGGACGCAGCAGGAGGGGCGGGGCCAAGCGCGGCAGGAAGGGGGCGTGGCCAGGGTTCGGTCAGGCCGCTCCCTGCCCCTCCCCCTCTGCTCTCCGCCCTACCCGGAGGTTCCGCCCCCTGGGTGACGTCACTGGCCTGGCCAGCCGGCGCCATTTTGAAAGTGGAGTCGCTTGCCCCTGCCGCTGAATCCGCTGTCGCTGTCGTAGCCGCTGCCGCCTCTGCCGCTGTCGCTGCTGGAGAAAGAGCACGAGCCGGGAAGCCCCAGAGTGAAACCCACCATCGGGCTGGCTGGTCTGCCCGCTCCACCTTTCTTCTCCCCCGGCCCCCGCCCTGTCCCCCCACAGGTGCCATCCGCCGCCATCCGCCCTCTCTACCCCCCCATCCTCAGGTGAGGGGGGTGAGTTCGGGAAGCCGAGACCCCGAGGAACCCAGCAGGGGCACCATTTGCAGCGGAACATGGCAGGTAAAGGAGAAATCCCCCTCGCCCACTGATCCGGCGATGCTTCCCTCCTCCTCCTTCCATCACCCCCTAGCGACCGCTCGTGCCTCTCGCGGAGCCCCGGGGCTCCCCCCGGATTTCAGGGAATTGGTCAAGTAGGGTGGGGTGGGGCGGGCAGGGCTCCGGAGAGGCGAGGCGTCCCTGTGAACTGGAAATGGCTTTGAAAATGAGGGTTGGAACCTTGGCATGGGCAGGGGTGGGGGTGGGGAATGTGCCGGCGAACCGTGGGGTAAGGCGTGGGTGGGGCGGGTGGGGGCGTGCAGATTTGTTCCTACTGCTGGAGAGCCTGGTGTGTCCTCTCCCTCCCCGCCACCCTGCCTCCCGGCTGTTTTTGCGGATCTTTATTCATTTAATTCCTATTTTCTCCCAGTGCTGCAAGCCTTCTTGGGTGTCCACACGTATTTTTGCACTGAGAAGGAAGAGCGCTTTACAAGTTAAAAGATAATGGGGAGGGGTTATGTTGTATTTTTACCTTCATTGTGGCTACCTATATGTAGCTTTCTGAGGTTATAAGCTGAATTTTTTGTTGGGAACCGTCTCCTTTCTGGTTATCAGCCTTTACGACCAAAGTGCAAGGCCTTTAATGGACAGCACATTGAATGAAGAACATCATTTAAACTTTCTGTTTTTTATGTTAGCTTTTGTACAGATGTGATTTTTTTCCCAGAAGGGTTTCATAGAGTTAGCTGAAGTAGTTGTGGAGTTAAGTGATATAAATAGCCAAAGGAAGAGCGATTGAGGCAAAAGCTTGGGAAAAAAAAGAAAAGAAAAATGTACAGAAAAAACCAGGTTGGAAATGTTTAGGAAGGAAGAGGTTATTGCTTTGAGGATTTTTTTTTTTTGGCATATTTTGTTGTTACTGAGTGTCTTCCTCGAACTAGTAGAATCAATTCTAGATTTAGATTCAGTTTTTCTGCCATAGATCCGAGACATTGTCACCATTTCCTTCTCAATGTGTGGAAGTGAAATGAAATAGAATTCTGAGAGTAAACCAGTTTTTTAATATTCTTGTAATTAAATCTTTTTATAACTATTTCTTTGACATGATAGTTAAATCGTTTTTGATAATTTGATAATTAAATCTTAAGTTAAAAATGTTGAATTGGTTTGCAGTTTGCTGTAAACAAGTTGCTCTTTGGCCTTGTTGAATAATGAAATGAGATTAAAATTGCTTTGCACAAGATGATGACAAGTTAGGAAAACTATTCTTTGCCAGGCCCTTTGGATTTTGAGGGATAAGGGGAAGGGAGTTGGAGCAAGCTTCTTTGCAGCACTCATTTTAGTTTCTTTTCTTCTCCGGTACCTGTGATTTGAAAGAAATGGATGCTGTGTTTGCTGTGTGTGCGTTTTGGTGATAGGTTTCTTATGAATCATTACTACTCACCTAGGCAATAATGCTTCCAGAGTTTTCTGTTCATTCCATGTTTTATGATATTTTAACCTTGTTAACTTCTGCACAGTTTTTATACACTTACAGGGAAATGTAACTTGTGTTATTTTCTGGTATGTCTTGTTTGTAAGGCTCTGAAAGTACTTGAAAAGAAAATGGAGGTGAAATTTTGCAAATGTACAGTGATAATGATAGATGATATACCTTTAAATATTTCATACCTTGACTCTTTTTAACAAGGCCAGTCGTAGGAGAGGAAATTTTTCTAAGTTGGTGCTCTCACTGCTTGGCTGTATGAGTGGGCAGTCCTAAGCTGTTAGTATCGTGCAAACCATGGATACCATCTTTGTGTTTACGAGAGTAAACACGAACAGAACTCAGTTTTAATTGGTATGTTTTCTTTTTCCAGGAGCTGGAGGAGGGAATGATATTCAATGGTGTTTTTCTCAGGTGAAAGGAGCAGTAGATGATGATGTAGCAGAAGGTAAGAAAGTGATGAATAATGCAAAACTTAAATATAGAATCTTTTCAGAGTCTTCTTACGGAAGGGTTTCTCAGAAGCTGGGCCTGTTATGACTGAAGAACCTTTTGTGTTTAAATTGTTCACGAAATGGAAGAACAAATTTAAAAGTCACCTTTCCAAAAACAGTCTTAAAACTCATTTTAATGTCAATTTATGTTGTTTTTCCCCCCTGCATTTACATGAAAGCCCTAGACTATGATTGATATATATAAAACTATTCCAAGAAAGCTCTGAGGTTTCTATGATAAAAGGTTTCCTTGTTATGTAAATTTCAGATACAGATAAATGATGTTGCATTTTCATGTTTGCAGAGTTTTTACATTATTAAGTTTAAATAGGTGCTGTCAACATTTAGCTCAGAAGCATTCTTGACAGCAGCTTTGATTTTCAAAGGAAGATTTTTGGCTTCTTTTGAATTTGCCTGCTTGGGAGTACAGTGTTGAGTGACATATTCCATGAAGAAATGCTGGCTCAAATAATTCATTTTATTGTTTTGCCGGGATTAATTTAGGTTGGTAAGAGAATAACAATGCTGTGGTTTTATGGCTTGTCTTTGGGAGCTTATTATTTTTATTGCAGTTAGAAACTCATCAGTTGAAATATGAGTATTTTCTCTGAAAATTTGTTGATTGTATTTCAAAAGTTCACCTGAAGTTTTGAAACATCAAGGTTCTGCATTCGTTTGAGGTAGTCGTAGGTGGTAGAGGCATTATTATAAAGTAGTTGCAGTATTTTATTATTCAGAAATGCTATTTAAAATTTGAGTTTTACTAGTATTCCATGTCTTGAATTATGGCAGTCATAAAATAAAACTCAGATAAAGCATATACTTGGGATTTTTAAGGATCTAGTAAAATTTATAAACCATCTTTATCTAGATTGTATAGTCTTTATATTAAGATCTTACTTTTGATCTGTTTGTAGACTACTGTTTGAGAATTTTTCCAGGTGGTGATAGTATGGTGACTTTGTTGAGCTACGGAATGCTTATATTTGTGTTAGTGTCATTCTTAATGAAGTGTCTGATCAGAGTGGTCAATCCTAAAGGAAACCAGTCATACATAATATATTTGACATGTTTTGTAAAGCTCTCACACTTCTTTTCTGTTGGTTCCTCAACCATTTTCACATGAGAAACCAGAGACTTAAAGAAGTTAAGAGGCTCATTGATGATCACACAGTGTGAATCAGGGTTTTTCGGGGAAGCCCATGTAGTTTGACTTGTTTAGAGAAGTAAATCCTAAACTCAAGGGAGGAGTCGTGTATTATTTGTTTTGTAATTCCATTGCCTGTTGAATAGTAGTCACTCAAGTGTTGGATCATTAGTTGTGTGTTGGGTAATTCTGATCAAGTTGTGAGAGTGCTGTAAACTTGGAAAACATTCTTGGTTGAGTTCCATGTATTTCTTTTATCAAAGTTCTCCTAAATGCTGAGCACTGAGGGTAAGTGGTGTCTAGAACATAGGCCCTACCCTCAAGGAGCTGGTAGTTTATTAAAACTTAAGGCAGAAAGACCACATGAATTTTATTTAATCAGACGAAGTTCATGCTCCAAACTGAATATCAGATACCCAACTGAACCGAGTGGTAGTTTGTGATAGATGAGGTATATCACAAGGTTAATTGAGAAATAGAATTAAACAATGTGTGCTTGCCATGAACTTTTTGAAGACCTTTTGTACATGACGGATAGTTTTCTTTTATTAATATTTAGTAGCTGCATTTTGCTACTGATACATTAATTTTAAGATTTTTAAATATTTTTAGCATGCTTAACATTCATAGTATTTTTAAATGCCAAGATTCATTATATATATTTTAGTAAAAACATAACTTGTTCTAGTATCTTTGTCTATAAAAACATATTAAAGTATAAAAAACATTTATTTTTCAGATACACTGCTTTAATTTGGATATTTTTGCATACTATAGTTTGGATATCATTGTCATGTGTTTTACTAAAGGGGGATTCTGTTTTTCTAAAGCAAGATAAAATTATTAATACATTTTCTCCCAGATACAGGCTGTAATTCTAAACAACTTCCATCTAGCTCAACCTTTCACTTGACTTAGCTATTCCCTGTTAATGATATATCTCAATTTCTTTTCCATCAAAGGCTCCAGATTGTCTGTGTCTTCCCTTCTGTATGCAGTCAGCTGCCAGGGCATACCGTTTTCCTCTCTGTAATACTTTAATCTTCTTTACATTTTCACTTTTCACCTTTGTTCAAGTTTGCACCGTCTCTCATCTGGATTTCAGTAACTTCCTAACTGATTCCCTGTTTCTTTGTCATATGTTTCACTTCTAAGTTAGTTTTAATGCCATCCCAGTTTTGTTGTTTTCCTCAGAAATCTTTGAGTCACTGTAACCACTGGATTAGGAACTAAGATTGAACATTCAGCTATGTCCAGTGTGCTCCCTCCTTCTCCAAACTTATTTGCTACTATAGCTAAGGATCGTGTTAAATGGATACAGTTCTTCAGACAAGTGCATATACTCTTGCTTCTGGGTCTTTGTTTTTGCTGCTTCTACCTTGAAATGCCTGATATTCCTCCCAACAGTTCAGATCAGAATCCTATCCATCCTTTAAGTCTGGCTTAGATCCTTTTTATGTAATAAGCTTTTGGAAATAGTTCCTTTACAGGAATGTGTTACACAGATATCTTACTTATTGTCTCAGACATCTGCTATTAACACTGTAAGCTTAGTTCAGTGCTAATTTATCTTTATGCTTTATGTAGGCCATCCTGTATAAATTGCTGTGCGTAGAACAATGCCTGGTACACAGTAGGAGTTGAATACTTGCTCAGTGAAGGTTTATCAGGAGTATCCATGTTATTGTTACTAGGTTCTGAAAGGGGAAGAGAACAGGTCAAAGATAATGTAATTGAGATGCATGTTTATTTATTTATTTATTTTGAAAGATTTATTTATTTGAAGGTCAGAGTTACACAGAAAGAGAAGGAGAGGCAGAGAGAGAGAGAGGTCTTCCATCCGCTGCTTCACTCCCCAATTGGCCACAACGGCCAGAGCTGTGCCGATTTGAAGCCAGGAGCTGTTTCCGGGTCTCCCACAATCTGGGTGCAGGGGCCCAAGGACTTGTGCCATCTTGCACTGCTCTCCCAGGCCACAGCAGAGAGCCAAATCGGAAGAGGAGCAGCCGGGACTAGAACCTGCACCCGTGTGGGATGCTGGTGCTTCAGGCCAGGGCTTTAACTCGCTGTGCCACAGCACCGGCCTTCGAGATGCATTTTTAGTAAGTGTAGATTTATTTACTTGGCATGGTTTATAACTGGATTGATGGTACATTGCTGTGTACTACAAAGAGGAGACCTTCACTTTTTACTCTGCCTCTAATACAACCTGATATATGTTAATTTTGGATAAGTATTTCTCTGGGTTCCTGTATGTTTAACCATGAAATGAAAAGAATGAATTAGATGGTTCCTGCTCTTGGGTATACTCTAATCTTCATTCTTGAAGATCTTTTAGCATGAAATAGCCCAACATTACTGCTACTAAGTTAAATTGTTTGAGGTGTTGTACTCTCTAGTGGGCTTAAAAATAAATCTTTACTGAACCTGGTTACTTAGAATTTTTCACTAAGTGGGGCCGGTGCTGTGGTATAGAGGGTGAAAGCCGCCATCTGCAGTGCCAGCATCCCATATGGGCGCTGGTTTGAGTGTCAGCTACTATACTTCTGATCCAGCTCTCTGCTATGGCCTGGGAAACCAGTAGAGATGGTGTAAGTCCTTGGGCCCCTGCCACCCATGTGGGAGACCCATAAGAAGCTCCTTCCTTCAGATTGGCCCAGCTCTGGCTGTTGGGTCCATTTGAGGAGTGAACCAGCAGATAGAAGTCTGTCTGTCTGTCTCTCTCTCTCTCTCTCTCTCTGCCTCTGCCTTTCAAATAAATAAATAAATCTTTAAAAAAATTTTTCATTAAGTAGATTATAAAGCTAACACAGAACTTGACGTTAGACCATATATATTTTTAATGTCTTTTGGCCCACTGAGGCCCTTCAGCACATTTGCAACCTGTATTGGGCTATTCGGCTATTTATTCTCAGGCTTCAGGTAGCCTAAATGATTTATTTACAGCTAGTATAGCTACTTGTCTTGGAGAAGGGTGAGGCACCAAAATCTCTATCATTATGATAATCTCCATCACCACGATTATATTTTAATCCTAAGAGTAGCACTGTATCATATTTTGTACTTCTGATATTTCCTTTATTGACACTATCAAAAAGACAAGTAGGTAAGAGTGTAGACTCAGGTACAATCTTCCATGGTTTGAATCCTCCTCGGTCACTCATTAGCTGTATGATCTTAGGCAAATTGTTATTTTTTTAAGGATTTACTTTTATTTGTTTGAAAGACAGAGTTAGAGAGATGGAGAGACAGAGAGAGAGAAAAAGAAATCTTCCATCCACTGTTTTATCTCCCCAAATGGTCACAATGGTCAGGGCTGGGCCAGACTGAAGCCAGGAGCTTCTTCTGGGTCTCCCACGTTGGTACGTGGATCCAAGAACTTGGGCTATCCTCTGCTGCTTTCCCAGGACATTAGCAGGAAGCTGAATTGAAGTAGAGAAGCTATGACTCAAACTGGCACCCATATGGGAAGCTGGCATGGCAGGTGGTGCTTTACCTGCTACTCCACAATGCTGACCCCTGATCTTGAGCAGGTTCATTTATCTCTTTGTGCTTGCTTCTTTCTGTAAAATCTGAGTAACAGTAAAAATCTGTCTTATGGTGTTGTGCATGTAAAACAGTACCGGATACATAGTAAGAGCTTTGTTAGGATTTAGGTATCTTTATGACTTGTCATGTTTATAGCAATTAAGGGAGAGTCGTTGGGAGTAGGAGGAAACTATGGAATTGTCTATAAGTGCTATTGAGAATTTCTTGGCCAAAGTGAAGGACACAGTTCCTAAAAGTGTTTTATGCATATTCTTTAATTCCACTAAGAATAAAGTTAAAAAACACTCAAAACTAAGTCATAGGTTTAGAGTATATTTAAAGCTGGTAAAGCAAAAAAAAAAAAAAAATTACAAAGTAATTGCTATAAAAACCAATACAGCAGCTACCTTTAAGGGGTGAGAGGAAAGAAGTTGTGAATGGGAAGGATTGGGCAAGCAATTGTTCAATTGTTTCAGCTGTATTTCTTTGTGCTTACTTTTTGGAGGTATAACATGCTACTTGTATATCTTGTTAACTTAGTTCTCTAGTTGATAAAGACTAAGTTGTTAGCATTATTACCCCATTTCTGCTCATTTCTTGCTACTGTGGTTAAATTAGAAGTCAGTGCTTCCACTGTTATGACCATGCAGATGTTCACTGCTGAACCAATAGTGCTCTGTTGGTGTTACTCACTTTATTTTTCTTGGAAGGAATAATGGCCCATTTGTTTAATTTGCCTGCTTCTTGAGTTTTTATAAAACTTCCCTGGAGATTTCAGACATTGCAAGGTATACAGAATAGTATACTAAACTTCCATCACCGAACATGATCAACATGTAGACAGTGAGGCCCCTTTTATACTTGTGTTACTTGACCCTTTTCTATTCCTTAATTATCTACTAATAAAAATTGTTTACAAAGTCTGAATTCACCAAAGCAGCGGGCAGACAGCCCAAATGTTTATGCCCCTGCCACCCACGTGGGAGATCAGGATAAAGCTCCTGGCTTCAGCCTGGCCAAGTCCTGGGCTCTTGAGCCACTTGGGGCATGAACCACCAGATGGAAGACCTGTCTCTCCCTCTCACTCTATAACTGCATTTCAAATAAATAAATCTTTAAAAAGAACTTGAATGGTTAATAGTTGTTCCATATTTTTTCTCTAATATTTATTTATTTGAGATGCAGAGAGACAGATGACAAACTGAAAGCAAGTTCCCAGCCACTGGTCCATTCCCAAAATTCCTGCAATGGCTGGGCCTAGGTCAGGCCAAAACCAGGAGCAAGGAACTCAATCCAAATTTCCCATGTGGGTGTCAGGTACTCAAGTATTTGAGCTATCACCCGCTGCCTCTCAGCACCTCCATTAGTAGGAAGCCAGAACGGTGACTGGGACTGTACTCTGATATGAGATGTGGGCATCTTAATCATCTTAACTGCGAGGCTAAATGCCAAACTCATTTTTCAGATTTTAACCAAACATTACACACTTCCAATTATCTGAATGTATCCGATTTTTCAAAAATAATTTATTTCTGGAACTGGTATTGTGGTGCAGTGGGTTAAGTACCATCTGTAGCACCAGCATCTCATATGGTAATTCTGCCTTTCAAAAAAATAAAATTTAAATCTTAAAAATAAAGAAAAATTGGCCGGCGCCACGGCTCACTAGGCTAATCCTCCGCCTTGCGGCGCCGGCACACCGGGTTCTAGTCCCGGTCGGGGCGCCGGATTCTGTCCCGGTTGCCCCTCTTCCAGGCCAGCTCTCTGCTGTGGCCAAGGAGTGCAGTGGAGGATGGCCCAAGTGCTTGGGCCCTGCACCCCATGGGAGACCAGGAAAAGCACCTGGATCCTGGCTCCTGCCATCGGATCAGCGCGGTGCACCGGCCGCGGCGGCCATTGGAGAGTGAACCAACGGCAAAGGAAGACCTTTCTCTCTGTCTCTCTCTCTCTCTCACTGTCCACTCTGCCTATCAAAAAAAAAAAAAAAAAAAAAAAAACAAAAAAAAAAAAACAAAAAAAAAAAAAATAAAGAAAAATTTACACACACAGATTATAAGAATTACTAATGTTGGGGCCGGCGCTGTGGCGCAGCAGGTTAAAGCCCTTACAGAGAGAGGTAGAGATAGAGAGAGAGGTCTTCCATCCACTGTTTCACTCCCCAGATGGCCACAACGGCCAGAGCTGGGCTGATCTGAAGCCAGGGGCCAGGAGCTTCTTTCTGGTCTCCTACGTGGGTGCAGGGGCCCAAGCATTTGGGCCATCTACTGCTTTCCCAGGCCTTCAGCAGGGAGCTTGATTGGAAGTGGAGCAGCTGGGATTTGAACCGGTGCTCAAATGGAATACCGGCACTGCAGGCGGTGGCTTTACCCACTCAGTCACAGCACCGGCACCTTAACTGATAGATTCTAAATATGCCTCAAGAACATAACTAAAAATTTGAGAAACAAGTAATCCTTAGAGAATTGTAAAAAATTTAATGTTTTCTAAATATATTCTATATGTTTAATGCTTCAATATAAACAAGATTCAAGATAACTTTTGTGTTTTGTAGAGTAAGTATGCATGTTTGATTTAGGCAGTAAAGTAAGTTATTAGAAAAATAGTAGAAGCTAGTTGTTTTGTGGATTTCAAAATAGTGACACATCAGCTATGATTCAAAACCTGCTGTCAAGGTCATATTTAACATTCTTCCCTGTGTGACATGTGACATTCCTCCTTTCTCATAACACTAGAATTTACTACTCTCAGAGGTCTGGTAGACTTTCCTCCTGTAAACTTGTCATTAAATAACGTTAATGACAGTTTTTAGTGTATGAAGCAATTTCCTTGTTATATTTTACAGTATTAATTTTTTCTAATTCATTTATTGATAAATTATGAGATAGTGTCCCTTGAAATGATATTGATGTTTTGTCTCAAGTTTTTAAAATTAGCCAACAATTTTACTTTAATTTATCTTAATACTTTCTAATAATGCACTAAATTTTAAACTCAGCTCCTTGAAAATTGTGGAATGAGCAGAATGATGAGATACTGAAGCAAAGAATTTTATTAAATCAGTAAAGAGGTTCCTATATATGTGTTTACATTTATATTTGCCTAGTTTATCTTTTTTTAAGTTTTTAAGATAACATTTATTTTCACTGAGCTGGATTCTCCTGTCAGTTATTTTTATTTGAAAGGCAGAGTTACAGAGAGGCAGAGAGAGAGAGAGGTTTTCCATCCACTGGTGCACTCCCCAGAGAGAGAGAGAGAGGTCTTCCATCCACTGGTTCACTCCCCAGATGGCCACAACAGCTGGAGCTGCACCATCTGAAGCCAGGAGCCTGCACCTTTTTCCAGATCTCCCACGCGAGTGCAGAGCCCCAAATACTTGGGCCATCTTCCACTGCTTTCCTAGGCCTTAGCCAATAGCTGGATCAGAAGTAGAGAAGCCAGGACTCAAACTGGTAGCTATATGGGATGCCAGCATTGAGGCGGTGGCCTTACCAGCTGTGCTGCATCGCTGGCCCCACCTAGTGTACCTTACAGTTGGAAGAAAAGTAAATTCTTTAAATTTCTTATGCACTTAAATGGGGAAGTTGAAGTATTGGAGATTGATGTTTTAGCTAATATCTTCAACTATACCCTCTTTTCTTATCTGATGATTGGTTTACTTGTTTGAGTTACAGAGAGAGACAGATCTAACTTCTGTTGGTTCACTCCCTAAATGGCTGCAATGGTTTGGGCTGGGCCAGGGCCAAGAGCCAGGAGCTTCTTCTGAGTTTCCCATGTGATTGGTAGGGCCCCATGTACTTGGGCCATCTTCCACTGCTTTTCCCAGGCCATTAGCAGGAGCTGGATCAGAAGTGGAGTAGCCAGCACTCCAACAGGCACCTTAATGAGAAGGTGGCAACTATACCTGCTATGCCACAATACTACCAGCCTTAACCTTATTTTAACGAATATTATTTGTTGCCTGTGATAAAATTTGAACTTTCAGGGCTGCTACTGTGGCATAAAGGGTAAAGCTGCTGCATCCCATTTGGATGCCAGTTCGAGTCCCGGCTGCTCTGCTTCTGATCCAGCTCCCTGCTAATGCACCTGGGAAAGCAGCGGAAGATGGCACAAGTGCTTGGGCACCTGCACCCACATGGGAAACCAGGTAGAAGCCTCTGGCTTTTGGCTTTGGACCTGCCCGATTCCAGCTGTTGCAGCCATTTGGGGAGTGAACTAGCAGATGAAGATTTCTCTCTGCCTCTCCCTCTCTCTCTCTGTAACTCTCTTTTTTAAAGATTTATTTATTTATTTATTTGAAAGAATTACACAGAGAAAGAGAGGTCTTCCATCCCCTGGTTTACTCCCGCATTGGCTGTAACAGTTGGAGCCAGGAGTTTCCTCCGGGTCTCCAATGCGGGTGCAGGGGCTCAAGGACTTGGGCCATCATATACTGCTTTCCCAGGCCATAGCAGAGAGCTGAATAGGAAGTAGAGCAGCTGGGACTCAAACTGGCACCCAGGTGGGATGCAGGCACTGCAGGCGGTGGCTTTACCACTATGCCACAGCACCAACCCCAACTCTATCTTTCAAATAAATCTTTGAAAAAAATAAAGTTTTCAAGCAAAAGTTAGAATTTTGAAGAATAGTATCTGCCATCATGAGCTGGACAGCTTCCCAGTGCACTTTGAAAGATTTTTCAGATGAAATTAGTGGTAATATTAATGATTTTTTTTTTTAACAAAAAGATTTATTTACTTACTTGAGAGGCAGAGTTACAGAGAGAGAGAGGTCTTCCATCTGCTAGTTCTTTCCCCAGATGGCTACAGTAGCCGGAGCTGGGTTGATCTGAAGCCAGGAGCTTCTTCCTGGTCTCCCACGCGGGTCCAGGGTCCCACACACTTGGGTCATCTTCTACTTCTTTCCTAGGCCGTAGCAGAGAGCTGGATGGAAGTGGAGCAGCCAAGACTCGAACCAGCACCCATATGGGATGCCGGCACTGCAGGCGGCAGCTTTTACCCACTACACCACAGCGTCAGCCCCTAGATTATTGGATTTTAATTCAAATAACCATTGGTACATTTTTGGATTCCACAAACCTTTAAGAAACTACATTTGTTGATTTTTGGTGTAACGTAAAAGGCATATCCATAACTTCTTGAAAAACCTATTAAAATACTCATCCCTCTCCACTACATGTCTGACTCAGCCTGGATTTTCTTCACACAACATACAAGCATTATAATAAGTGGAATGCAAAAACAATTAAGAGAATGTTTATTCTGTTAAATGCCAGATGTTAAAAAGATTTGCGGTATAAAACAGTGCCATTCTTAACATTTGGCAATGGGGGGGTATATAGTAATTTTCATATGAAAAGTGTGTGGGTTTATTATTTTACAATGAATATCTCTTTGGTATCCTCAGATTTAAGAGCATGAGAGTATTCTGCCATCCAGACAGTGTGACACCTGTTGATTTAGTGTGTCAATAAATTTTAGTTTACTAATAATGCTGTAGAAGAGCCTCTGGGCCAGCTCTGTGAATCAGAAGGTTGAGCTATCACCTGCAACATCAGGTAATGAAGTGAGTGCCAATTGGAGTCCTGGCTGCTATCTCAAGTAGCTTAAGTTGGCCCCTGACACCCACCTCGGGGACGGGCATGGCGTGCCAGGCCTCAGCTGTTGAGGCTGTTTGGGGCATGAACCAGCAGATAACTCTGCCTTTCAAATAAATAAGTCTGTAAAAAAACAGGAGTCTTTGAACCACAAGATAAATGTGATAAAAGTGGTTTCTGTCTTGAGATTAGTTCAGTCCACTCCATTGCTGTTTTTTAGATACCTAATCAGATTTCCCTTAATGTCTTTCATCAGGTGAAGGAAGGATACCTTTAGGACTCTTAAAATTTACCTTTCCCTTACAAAGATTATATATGAGTAAACATAGTTGCCAAATGCTTTGTCTCTAAAGATTTTTTTTGTGCTTTTCCCACAAAGTGTCTGCTGAGATAAAAGTATCTGTAACACTTTATGTAGGATTTACTAAACTCTTCTGAGCCTAGTTTGGTGACATTTCTAGCTTAGCTGCCTGGTCATTAGAGGTAAATTGGTGACCTTGACAGTTGTTTTGTTTCAGTCCTAACATGTAGCGGTTCATTGTGTTGTCTGTTCTTGAAGAAAGGCTTTAAATTGTTACAGTGGCTGTTTCCTAACTCTTAACTACTAGAAAGGAATAAAGGAAAAAATATTGTTCTTTTTCTGTAAATCTTATTGGAATACAACAGAGTTCAATTTTAATAGAGAATATTTTTATTTATTTGACAGGTAGAGTTATAGACAGTGTGAGAGAGAAACAGAGAGAAAGGCCTTCCTTCCGTTGGTTCACCCCCCAAATGGCCGCCACGGCCGGCACTGAGCCAATCCAAAGTCAGGAGCCAGGTGCTTTTTTCTGGTCTCCCATGTGGGTGCAGGAGCCCAAGCATCTGGGCCATCCTCCACTGTTCTCCCAGGCCACAGCAGAGAGCTGGATTGGAAGAGGAGCAACTGGGACTAGAACCTGCGCCCATTTGGGATGCCGGTGCCACAAGACGGAGGATTAACCAAGTGAGCCACGGCACTGACCCCTCAATTTTAAAGTTGTTGAATTTCCCATTATAAGTATGTAGTATTGGGGCTGGCGCTGTGGTGCAGCAGGTTAATGCCCTGGCCTGAATGCTGGCATCCCATATGGCCACCGGTTCAAGACCCGGCTGCTCCACTTAGAATGCAGCTCTCTGCTATGGCCTGGGAAAGCAGAAGAAGATGGTCTGAGCCCTTGGACCCCTGCACCCGCGTGGGAGACCCGGAAGAAGCTACAGGCTCCTGACTTTGGATCAGCGCAGCTCTGGCCCTTGCAGCTAATTGGAGAGTGAACCATCGGATGGAAGACCTCTCTCTCTCTCTCTGCCTCTCCTCTCTCTCTGTAACTCTGACTTTCAAATAAAAATAAAATAAATCTTAAAAAAAAGTTGCCAGAAAAAAAAATAAGTATGTATTATCTACTATTGCTTAATATTTTCAATATTTTTATGTCTGTTTACCTTTTAAAGGTTTTGTTTAACTCTTTGAGACTTTTTAAATATGCTACACCAATTTTACATCCAGGTATATACATTGAGTACATTAGAACAGCTAATTTTTAAAAATTAATATGAATGGCTTTGATTGATACTTAGCCATAGTTGATTAAAATTTCATCTAGATTTTTGATCTTAGCACTTGTGAACTCTGTGGCAAATAACTGAATACTTTTGTATGCTACCAGACCAAGAATTATACATACTCTTTTTACTTCAGTTTCTATTGGTTCAGACCTCTTTGAATTTTCAAGTATCAGCTGAGGCTTTTTCTTCTAAAGTCTGTGAGTGATTATTTATTTGTTTTAAAGATTTCTACTTATTTGAGAGAGAGAGTTACAGACAGAAAGGTCTTCCCATCTGCTGGTTCACTCTCCAAAAGGCCGCAATGTCCAGAGCTAGGCCAATCCAAAGCCAGGAGCTAGGAGCTTCTTCCTGGTATCCCACGCGGGTTCAGGGGCCCAAACACTTGGGCCATCTTCTGCTGCTTTCCCAGGCCATAACAGAGAACTGGTTTGGAAGAGGAATAGCCAGGAATTGAATCAGCACCGATGTGGGATGTTGGCACCTCAGGCGGAGGCTTAGCCCACTATGCCACAGTGCCAGCCCCGAGTGATCTTTTATTGAGTTGAGGGGTTTTATGGACCAGAGGTCGTTTATAAAGCATCTGCTTTGGTCCATAGTTTTGTCTCTATTTGCTGACTGAACCTTTTTTTTTTTTTTTTTAAAGGATTCTAAATTTGGCAGAATCAAGGATATTTTGTAATGCGGCGCCACGGCTCACTAGGCTAATCCTCTGCCTTGCGGCGCCGGCACACCGGGTTCTAGTCCCAGTCGGGGCGCTGGATTCTGACCCGGTTGCCCCTCTTCCAGGCCAGCTCTCTGCTGTGGCCAGGGAGTGCAGTGGAGGATGGCCCAAGTGCTTGGGCCCTGCACCCCATGGGAGACCAGAAGTACTGGCTCCTGCCATCGGATCAGCGTGGTGCGGCGGCCATTGGAGGGTGAACCAACAGCAAAGGAAAACCTTTCTCTCTGTCTCTCTCTCTCTCACTGTCCACTCTGCCTGTCAAAAAAACAAACAAACAAACAAAAAAAAACAACCAAGGATATTTTGTGTGATAATGACAGGTTTTAGACTATTAAGAGGGCATTCATAAGAATCTTGTTGTTGCTGATAGAATGTTAAGGGATGACTATTCTAATATATCAGACTTGACAGATTTGCTATGTTCCCACTCCCCTATCGACTCCCCCCATCCCCCAGTGAAAAAGCTGTTATCTCTCCTGGGTAAAAATATTTGGATTTTGAGTCAGTTGCTTGTTTTATACTTTATTCAGAGGGGATCTAAATTCTTAAGTAGTCTGTATTAAGACAGAAACTAGAGTAGAGTAGATGGCAAAATTTTTAAAATTTCCTGAAGATTGGTAACAAGCTTAGATTATGAACAGTTAATTTTTAGAGCCTGCCATTGTAGATTTATTGTAGGTATGCCCTACATGAAATGAAAAATAGGAACTTTTTGTTATTACCCTGTACTTATTTTTTTCCAGCCTACTACAAGATGAGTTGTATTGGCCCTAGCGTAGATGACTTTCTAAGGTGGCATAGAATAATCTTTATTTTATTTTATTTTTTAAAAAAAAGAGTTATTTTTTTAAAAGGCAGAGATACAGAAAGAGAGAGAGAGGGGTCTTCCATCTACTAGTTCACTCCCCAAATGGCCACAACAGCTGGGGCTGGGCCGATCCAAAGCCAGGAGCCAGGAGCCTCTTCCTGGTCTCCCACGTGGGTGCAGGGAAGCAAGCACTTGCACCATCTTCCACTCCTTTCCCAGGTGCATTAGCAGAGAGCTGGATCGGAAGTGGAGCATCCAGGACTTGAACCGGTACCCATATGAGATGCCAGCCCTGTAGGCAGAGGCCTAGCCTTCTGCACCACAACACTGGCCCCAAGAAAAATCTTTAATATTTTTTGTTGATTAATAAAATGTAAAATCTTTATTTAAAGTATAGGTTTTTCAGGCAGTAAATAGTTTCTGTCAAGTTCTTTATTTGGGATACAGCATGCAAAAAAATGGTTGTGATAGGAATTTGGTAGCAGCAGAGGGATTGCTTACTACCAGGTTATTTCCCCCTTGACATGAGAAATATATATATTTTTTTTGACAGGCAGAGTGGACAGTGAGAGAGAGACAGAGAGAAAGGTCTTCCTTTGCCGTTGGTTCACCCTCCAATGGCTGCCGCGGCCGGCGCACTGCGCTGATCCGATGGCAGGAGCCAGGTGCTTATCCTGGTCTCCCATGGGGTGCAGGGCCCAAGCACTTGGGCCATCCTCCACTGCACTCCTGGGCCACAGCAGAGAGCTGGCCTGGAAGAGGGGCAACCGGGACAGAATCTGGCACCCCAACCGGGACTAGAACCCGGTGTGCTGGCGCCGCAAGGCGGAGGATTAGCCTAGTGAGCCGTGGCGCCGGCCGAGAAATATTGTTTTTATTAAAAGGCAGAGAGAAAGCTAGATCTCCAATCTGCTGGTTCACAGATACCTGCAACAGATGGTGCTGGGCCAGACAAGAACAAGGAGCTACTAACTGGGTTTCCTGTGGGTAACAAGGACTCAACTATTTTAGTCATTGCCTGCTGCCTCCCAGAGTGTGCAGCAGCTGAAAACTGCAGTTGGAAATAGCCAGGAGTCATACCCAGATCCTGAGGTCATGATGTGGATATCTCAAGTGATGTCTTAATAGCTGGGTGAAATGCTTACCCCTGAGAAATATTTATATTTTTCTAGCAATAGAACCAGTTCTTCAAGTGAAGTATTTTTAGCTCTTAATATTGTATGTCTTTTAATTTTTTTTTTTATTTTATTTGAGAGGTAGAGTGACAGGGAATGAGGGAGGGAGATCTCTTCCATCTGCTGGTTCACTCCCCAAATGCCCACAACAGCCAGAGCTAGGTCAGGCTGAAGCTGGGAGCTAGGAACTCTATCCAAATCTACCACATAGGTGGCAGGAACTCAAATACTCAGACCAATATCCACTGGCTCAAAGGTTCCACATTAAAAAGATGTTGGATTAGAAGTAGCCAAACATTTTGATATGGGATGTCGGTGTCTCAAGTGATGACTTAAGCTGATGTGCTTTAACACCCATCCCTATGCATTTTAACATAACATAAAATTATCATCCTAATTAATACTTTTAAGGTGTACAGTGCAGGGCCTGGCATTGTGGTATAGCAGGTAAAGCCACTGCCTGTGACATTGGCATCCCATATGGGTGCTGGTTCAAGTCCTGGCTGCTTCATTTCTGATCGAGCTCCCTGCTAATGTGCCTGAGAAAGCAGCTGAAAATGGCCCAAATACTTGGGTCCCTCCCACTCAGTGGGAGACCCAAATAAAGTTCCTGGCTTCAGAATGGCCCAGCCCCAGCTGTTGGGATCATTTGGGGAGTGAACTGTGATTGGAAAGTCTTTCTGTCTTGTCCCTCTTTCTGTAGCTCTACCTTTCAAATAAAAGTAGACTTGCAGTCTTTGTGACTGACAACATAACTGTGAACAGGATTTGCTTCCTTTTGGGAGATGAAGAGTATTCCATTGTTTGTATATACCATATTTTATTTACCTGCTAGTCCTTTTTTCTACATTTGTATTGCTTCTACCTTTTAGCGAGTTTGTTGCTAAGCCATATATGTAAGTGTGTATTTCTGGATGTTGGAAGGAATAGGTAAGTACTTTCTGTAAGCAATTTGGGGGTGACAGGAAACTAGGCAAACATAAAAGTATCAAATTAGAGGGTATTAAAGTATAGAATTGTTACTTCTGAGAAAAATTTCCCAGGTTAACTGTTTGAAAACTAAAACCAGCTTATTTTGTAGGTTGTTTCAGAATGGAATTGGGCAAAAATCAAAAGTTTTGACCAAAGTTTCACCTCATTTGTTTTGCAGTTTATTGTTTAAAATAAGAAAATCCTGGGAGTTTTATGTCACATTCCATTACTGTGAAGTTCTTTATGTCTGCAATGAAGACAGCCAGTGCATTGTTTCATTTATATTTTAGTTAACAAAAACAGGAAAGTTTGATAAGTGTATTGCATTTCTTACAGTGGCCTTTTGAGACATCATTTTATAGAGGAGCACACTGAAACTCAAAAGTCACTGAGCAGTGTTAACCCATGGTTATATATGAATTAGTAAAACTATTCTGCCTGCTTCTTTTTAGGCTCCTGAATTTCCACCCTGATGGTTCAATTGAATCTCTCTCCCTCTCTCTTAAGTATTTGTTTATTTGAAAAGCAGACAGGCCGGCGCTGGCACCCCGGGTTCTAGTTCCGGTCGGGGCACCGGATTCTGTCCTGGTTGCTCCTCTTCCAGTCTAGCTCTCTGCTGTGGCCCGGGAAGGCAGTGGAGGAAGGCCCAGGTCCTTGGGCCCTGCATCCGCATGGGAGACCAGGAGAAGCGCCTGGCTCCTGGCTTCAGATCAGCGGGGTGCATTGAGGGGTGAACCAGCGGAAAAAGGAAGACCTTTCTCTCTGTCTCTCTCTCTCACTGTCCACTCTGCCTGTCAAAAAAAAAAAAAAAAAAAAAAAAAAGCAGACAAACATATCTCCCATCTGCTGATTGATACCCAAATTCCCATCACAGGTGAGGCTGAGCCAGGCTGAAGCCAAAGCCAGGGTCCCAGAACTCTTCTTCAGGTCTCTCAAGTGGGTAACAGAGACTCAAGTACTTGAACCATTTCTTACTGCCTACAAGAGTGCACATTAGCAGGAAATTGGACTGGGAGCAGCGTGGGGACTCACTACCACAACACCAACCTTGTTGGCACAGTTTTTAAAAATATTTCTGGGGGGCCAGAGTTGTGGCATAAACTCTGCCTGTGTTGCTGGCATCCTGTACCAGAGTGCTGGTTTGTGTTCCAGCTGTTCTGCTTCCAGTTAAACTCCCTGCTAATATGCCTGGGGAAAGCTGCAAGCAGGTGGCCCAAGTACTTGGGTTCCTGCCGCCCATGTGGGAAACCTGCATGGAGTTCCTGGCTCCTGGCTTTAGCCTGACCCAGCCTTGGCTGTTGCAACCATTTGAGGAGTGAACCTCTATGTGGAAGATCAGTTGCCCTCTCTGTTTCTCTTTCTCTCCCTCCTATCCCTCTGCCTTTCAAGTAAATCTTTAAATATATATATATATATATATATATATATATATATATATATATATATATATTAGGTTGTACCATGAAACTTCAGTTATTCAACCACAATTCAACAAGTATATGCTGAGTGCTCACTGCAGTGGGGAATGTGAAGGAAATAGAAGACATGGTTCCATTATTTCAGTTTTATTGACATGACTCTTTTCCTTTTTTTTTTAAGATTTATTCTATTTTAGTTGAAAGTGTTACACAAAGAGAGAAGGATGCTGGCACTGGAGGTGGCGGCTTTACCCACTAAGCCACAGCGCCGCCACCACCCCATTGGTTTTTGACCTTGGTTCTGTGAGATCTATGCCTAATTCCCTGTAAAAAATTTTATAGTCATGCTGGAATGTAAGCAATAAATTATTTTCCCTTTCCCATGATATTGCCATAGGGCTATAGTATAATGATTCCTTAGTTACTTCTTGGGGTTAAATGAAAAAAAAAAATCACACATTAGAAGTCTAACATCCATGCTTTCAAATGGTTGTCAATTGTAGTTTACCAGTGAATATCACAGCTCTGTACATTTCTGTGGATGAATGTTTACCATAGCTAATGAACTTTAATGTTTATTTAAAAATTTTTAAAGTTAATATGAAAAGCTCAGGCACACAACAGGTATAGATCTTACATCTGCCATTCACTCCCCAAACAGGCAAGGCCGAAGCTGCCTAGAACTCCATTCTAGAATCCCCATGGAGTGGTAGAAACCTGTTTCCCTGAGCCATCTATCCAGTGTCCCCTAGGGTGTGCATTAGCAGAAGCTGGCAATTGGGATCAGAGTCAAGACTTGAGATCCAGAGAGAGAGAGTGTCTGCCATGCTGGTGCACTCCCTAGATGGCTGCAACAGCCAGGTCTAAACCAGACTGAAGCCAGGAGCTTCATCTGTGTCTCCCACATGGGTCACAGGGGCCTGAACACTTGGACCATCTTCTGCTTTTCCTAGGGCATTAGCAGGGAGCTGGATCCAAAGTGAAGCAGCTAAGACACGAACCAACACCCATATTGGATGCCAGTGTTACAGCCAGAGGCTTTGCCCACTATGCCACAATACCTGTCCCTAAGCCATGTCTTAACTGTCATGTCAAATACCCACTCTAACACTGCTATTCAAACCTCAAAAGCAGCTTTGCGTTAAGGGGTGGACATTTGGCATACTGGTTAAGGGGCTGCTTATGACATCCACATACCATATTTGAGTGACTGGGTTCAAGTCCAGGCTGTACTTAAGATTTCAGCTGTCTACCAGTGTGCAACCTGGGAGGCACCAGGTGATGGCTCCAGTATTTGGGTCTCTGCCACCCATGTTGGAGATCTGGATGAGTTCCTGGCCTCTGGCTTCAGTCCTGGCCAACATTGGCTATTGTGTGCGTTTGGGGAGTGAACCTGGAAATGGAAAATCTGTTTCTTTCTCTATCTTTCTGTACTTTTCAAATAAATATAAATAAATTAATTTTTAAAAGGCTGTTCAGTGTGGGCCCGCGTTGTGGTACTGTAGTTGGTAAAGCCGCCACCTGCAATGCCGGCATCCCATATGGGTGCTCAAGTTCTGGCTTCTCCATTTCAGGTCCAGCTCCCTGCTAATGGGCTTGGGAAAGCAGCAGAAGATGGCCCAAGTGCTTGGGCCGCTATACTTACTTGGGAGACCTGGATGAAGGTCCTGGCTCCTGGCTTTGGCCTGGCCCAGCTCTGGCTGTTGGGGCCATTTGAGGAGTGAACAAAATGAATAGATTTGTCTGTGTCTCTTCTCTGTCTGTAAATTTGCCTTTCAAATAAATAAAGCTAAATCTTTAAAAAAAAATGTTCGTAAACACATGGACCCATTTGTTCACATGTCTACCATCTCTAATTCTCAACTTAGCTTCTTGGGAATTTTGTTGACATTCTTTAAAAACCCAAATGTCAAGATTTGTATACTAATGGGTTGATGAGAATAAATCTTTATTCGATTCTTTCTGTCCATTGATTTATTGTAAGAATTTTTATTTTTTAAAGGAAAAATAACTTTGCATTTATAACCATGAAGTGTCTGCTAAATTTTTTGTGGTTGAAAAAAAGATTGATTTATTTGAAAGGCAGAATGAATTACACGTTCTAGCTGGGTAAAGTTATAGAAGGGAGCCGGCACTGTGGTGTAGCAAAAAAAGCCACTGTCTGTACTGCTGTCATCCCATATGAGTGCCAGTTCGAGTCCCAGCTGCTCCATTTCTGATCCACCTCTCTGCTATGGCCCGGGAAAGCAGTAGAAGATGATCCAGAGAAGAAATAATTTGGGTGTATAGTACATGGGAAGGGTTTTTTATTGTAGTCATTTTTGGAGGGGATAACAGAGGAAGGCAGAGAGTACAGAAACATTGTGTGCTTGTTTTTGTCATCTGTAAAGATAGATAATAGTACTTGTTATTCAAAAGATTTGAAAAAGATAATATGTACATGTAGTTTGGAAAAATGCTAAGGACTCAGAATTTGGTTGGTGCAGTTATTTAGCAATCAATTAACAAAATTGCAGATAGGCAATTAACAGATAACTAAAAACCTTTTGCAGTCCACAGATCAAGATTAACTAGTTTCTGGACACATTATAAGTATGTGACTAACTTGTTAAACTTGGTTTAGGAGTTTGGAAAAGCCAGCAGGAGAAGCTTGGTTTCATAGTTTCATCAAAAGTGGAGTTAGGCTAGGGTCTGGCACTTTGACTGTAAATTTGATGAATTTAAAATTAATGTCTGGCAATAAAATTTCAAGTGGGATCTTGTCTGGTTTCCCTTTTCTCAGGTTCCTTCAGTGTGTGGTTATTTTGTGTATTGTTATACTCAGCCTTTCCTCTTTTTTTTTTTTATTTTTTTTTATTTTTATTTTTTTTTTTTTGACAGGCAGAGTGGACAGTGAGAGAGAGAGACAGAGAGAAAGGTCTTCCTTTTGCCGTTGGTTCACCCTCCAATGGCCGCCGCGGCCAGCGCGCTGCGGCCGGCGCACCGCGCTGATCCGATGGCAGGAGCCAGGAGCCAGGTACTTTTCCTGGTCTCCCATGGGGTGCAGGGCCCAAGCACCTGGGCCATCCTCCACTGCACTCCCTGGCCACAGCAGAGGGCTGGCCTGGAAGAGGGGCAACCGGGACAGAATCCAGCGCCCCGACCGGGACTAGAACCCGGTGTGCCGGCGCCGCTAGGCGGAGGATTAGCCTAGTGAGCCGCGGCGCCGGCCCAGCCTTTCCTCTTAAGAGTAATGTATTTGGGCAGGGGTGGGGTGCAAATTGAATACATACTGGGTTTAAAAGCATCTTCCACCTTGCAGGTAAGGAGCCTGTACAGGTGCTCAGGAAAACTTAGAAATACAGACCCTTAAGTGCTGAGGCTCTCATATGCCCTGTTCTTAACTTCTCTTGCAACTGAAGGTAACATTATAAATACGGCCTTCTTTTACTTTATATTTTCTCTTTACCCTCTTTCCTCTATTCATCTGTTTGTATTGTGATTCCAGCCTTCTCCAGAACCTAGAGTAAGCTGATGATATATTTAGAACCCTTAAAAATTCTACAGGATTCTGAAGAGAATCAAAAGCAAATTTAATTTTATTAGTGAAACACCTTCTTAGAAGCTTTGTACAGTTAAAAGAGCAGTTCGCATCATAACCACCACAGATTAGCTGTCTGTAATTGTTGAGTTAAATTTGTGCTTACATTTCAAATTTAACTCAGGCCAGGATCTTACTATGTTTGCAAAGATTAGCTTTTATTATTAACATGCCTTTTAAAGTAGATTGTAGTTCAGTGTTGGAAAAGTATGAATTTAAGAAGTGAAACCTGAACTCCTTCATCAGAAGTAACCTTCAAATTTTTTTTAAAGATTTATTTATTGGGGCTGGTGCTGTAGTATAGCTAAGCCTCCACCTACGGTGCTGCCATCCCTTATGGGCCCTGGTTCATGTCCCAGCTGCTCCTCTTCCAATCCAGCTCTCTCCTGTGGCCTGAGAAAGAAGCAGAAGGTGGCCCAAGTGCTTTTTGTTCCCTGCATCCATGTGGGAGACCCAGAAGTTCCTGGGTTCGGATCTACAAAGCTCCAGCTGTTGCAGCCATTTGGGGAGTGAACCAGTGGTATGGAAGACCTCTCTCTCTGTCCTTCCTTCTCTCTGGGCATAACTCTGCCTCTCAAGTAAATAAATATTTACTTAAGAGACAGTTACACAGATAGAAGGGTCTTCCATCTGCTAGTTCACCCCCCAAGTGGCTGCAACAGTTAGGCTGGTGCCTATCCAAAGCCAAGAGCCAGAAGCT
The DNA here is from genome assembly GCF_964237555.1 of Oryctolagus cuniculus. Lineage (NCBI taxonomy): Eukaryota > Metazoa > Chordata > Mammalia > Lagomorpha > Leporidae > Oryctolagus > Oryctolagus cuniculus. The sequence goes on along the minus strand of NC_091433.1, from coordinate 47,933,078 downwards.
TCTTTTTGGTCTCAGACGTGGATGCAGAAGCCGAAGGACTTGGGCATCCTCCACTGCTTTCCCAGGCACACTAGCAGGGAGCTGTATCAGAAATGGAACAGCTGGGACTCAAACTGGTGCATACATGGGACGCTGGCACTGCAGGTGGCGGCGTTACCTGCTACGTATGCCACAGCGTCAGCCCTCATTTAGAAATAGGAAACGCAATTAGTTGAGAACTTAGAATGCACCCATGTGGGAGACCCGGCGTAGCTCTGGCTGTTACGGCCAGTTGGAGAGTGAACCAACAGATAAAAGTCTTCTCTCTCTCTCTCTCTCTCTCTCTCTCTCTCTCTGCCTCTCCTTCTCTCTGTGTGTAACTCTGACTTTCAAATAAATAAATACATCTTCAAAAAAAAGACTATTTTATTGTATATAGACCATATTTTATTTATTCGTTGATCCTGTTGATGCACATTTGGATTGCTTCCACTTTTTGACTGTTTGACTAGCGCTGGTAACATTTATATTGAAGTATCTTTTCAAGTCCCGTGCTTTGAATTCTTTCTTGTATGTACCCAGAAGTGTAGCTAGTAGATCATGTATTAATTATATCTTTAATTTTTTTAAGAACACCCATACTGTTGTCTGTAGTTGCTGAACTAGTTTACATTTCATCAGCAAAGCATAAGGTTTGCAATTTCTCCACATTTTCACTAATTCTTATCTGATATTTTAAAAAAATAATAGCTGTCCTGGGGCTAGTATTGTGGTGCAGCAGTAAAGCCACCACCCACAACACCAGCATCCTGTATCAGTGCCGGTTTGAGTCCTGGTTGCTCCAGTTCCAAGCCAACTCCCTGTTAATGGCCTGGGAAAAGCGATGGAGGATGGCCCAAGTGTTTGTGTCCTGCCTTCCACTTAGGAGACCGGGAAGAAGTTTCTGGCTCCTGGCTTTGACCTGGCCCAGCTCTAGCAATTGCAGTCATTTGGGGGAGTGAACCAATGGTTGGAAGGCCTGCCCCTCTCTCTCTCCCCCTCTGCAACTCTTTCAAATAAATAAATTAGAAAAAAAATTCTGATCCTGCCTTCTGCTAATGAGCATCCTGGGAGGCAGCAGATGCAGGCTCAAGTATTTGATTCCCTGCCACCCATGAGAGAGACTGGTGGATTTCCAGTCTCCTGGCTTCAGCCTGTTCCATCCCTGGCTGTTGTGGGATGTGTTTGGAGAGTGAACCAATGGATAGACAGTCTCTCTTTGTTGTCTTTGTCTCTGTGCCTTTTGAATAATTTATTTTATTTAATAATTTTTTTGGCCATTCATGTAAGTGTTTATTTCCAGGTTTGCTATTTACTCCATGGTAGACTCCATTCGAAAGGGTTTTTCTGTTTCTTCTAAAAATGCCCTCTGGACTTTGTTAGTGATTAAGTCTTCTCCATGAACATAGAATGTCTTTCCATTTGTGTCTTCAGTTTCATTATGTAGTTTTCAGTATAGAAGTCTTTTGCCTCCGTGGGTAACTTTATCCCCAAATACATATTGGCACTTTTAAAATGGAATTGTTCTTAATTTTGTTTTCAGGTTGCTCATTGTTAGTGTATAGAAGTACAACTGATTTTTGTTTGTTGATTTTGCATTCAAATTTGGCAACCTAACAAATGATAGTCTCTTATTGAGGTGGTAAAATGTTTGAAAATATCCTTTCTTTGACAGAGAATGGGTCATGTGGAAATCAGTTGAAATTGGGTTTGTCTCTTTAGACTTGATATGTATCTGTACAGGATAGCTGCTTGTGTGAATGAAGGGCTTGTGCAGCTGGATGTGGTAGCTGTGTGTAATGCTTAATGTGTTTGTGTTAGTACTCTTTAATTCTGTTCCGAGTTTTCGTCAATAGAAGACAAAGAACCACACAGTTCATACCAGAGTATCAGATCAGAGGATTAATTGTTACCCCATTAATTTTTCGCTGATTCTTCCTCTCAAATTCTTTTTGTTAGTATTCTCAGGAGATAGGCTAATGAATTAGGGGGCTAAGGGAATAAAAGAGAAAAAATATGGGATAGGAAAGGGTTTTTATTTTTAATTGTTAAAACAAAAGTGAATATCTGGATTTGTGAGTTAGAATGCTATTGATTTTCTAATATAAGATTTGTTGTCAATTATGTATCATGCACATTCCACATTGCCCAGGCGCCTGCTGCTGAGTGCAATTGTAGAGACTTCCTTGTGCAGCGGTGTGATTATTCAATGTTGCTGTGATTATTCAGTGTTGTTGTGTTTCAGTTTCTTCAATACCGTAGGTATATTGCTGAGGTTTTGGGCTGTGCTAACTGAATTTGAAATTAGTCATATTGCCTTTTCTTTCTTTGTTTCTGTCTGTCTGTCTGTCTTAGAAATCAGCGGACAATTTTTTAAATTGCCATAGTAGAAACCACCCTGGGAATTGATGGTGTAGATTAAAAGACCTTTGTTTTCTGCAACAATAGAATTGAATTATAAGGCTAGGAAAACCAACAAGCATTTCCTGTCACATTTATCAAAACATAGACTTTTAAAGAATAGCAGAGTGCCTTACTTAAACAAATAGCTTTGTTGATTTCCGCTGGAGAATGGTAAATCCAAGCCTGTAGACATGCATTGAATTGACCAACAAACATAATGGGGAGAGTTCAGTGTCCTTGGAAACTCTGGAAGGGTGCCGTAACTAAGCTAAAAAGTTTATCAGGAAACCGTACAAATGAGAAATGTGAAGGAAGTCCTTACTGACTGCCTTAATGTTTTTGTTTTTGTTTTTGTTTTTAAGATCTATTTATTTATCTGAAAGGCAGAGTTACAGCAGAGGCAGAGAGAGAGAGAGAGAGAGAGAGAGAGAACCTCCATCTACTGGTTCACTCCCCAGATGGCCACAAGAGCCAGAGCTGAGCCAATCCGAAGCCAGGAGCATCCTCCAGGTCCGCCATGCAGGGGCCCAAGGACCTGGACCATCCTCCACGGCTCTCCCAGGCTACAGCAGAAAGCTGGATCAGAAGCAGAACAGCAGGGACTCGAACCCCCTTGATGTTTCTTTATGTGATTGAGAAGCCTTGCTGGGAGTAAGTAAGGGGACTTACTTTGAGTAGCCAGAGTTAGAATTGAAGGGTGGTGGACCGTAGGGCAGTTGGTTGATGTGACATTTTGTACTTTGAAACAGGGATTAAAAATGAATGGATTAGAAGTGCAAATTGTGCTTAAAATGCTCCTGTCCCTTTTTGGAGTACCTGAGTCTGATTCCTGGCTCTTGGCTCCTGACTCCCAGCTTTCTGCTGATGCAGTCCCTGGGAGGCACCTTTGGCTTGACCCAGCCCTGGCTGTTGTGGCAGATAGGAGTGATCTCTCTCTGCCTCTTGAATTCAGACACACAGACACACACTTTTTAAAAATGTGACTCAGAATGACTCTTTCCAAATGGAATATGACCAACAGAGGCTTGCGTTTTGCCAGGAGAGACTTAACTATGAAGCATAGAACTGAAACTCTGCTCTGAAGCTGCCTTTGGCCTGCAACACTACTACCTCACCTGGTAATTACTGTTGCTAGTTTGGTAGGAAGCTTCTAAGATGCCCCCAATTATCTCTGGCTTCTGGTATTCAAGTCCTTGTGTATCTACTCCTGTGGAGTGTGGTTGGACTTGGTGACTTGGCTTCTACAAGTGTAGGAAAAGTGATTGCATGTCACTGAGGAGATTGGATTATGAAAAGGATTTGGCTTCCATGTTGGGCTACACTCTTTTCACTTGTTTTGAGGGAAGCCAGCTACCATTTTTATGAGTTTCTCTGTCGAGTTCATGTAATGAGGAATTAGTATATCTGTCAGCAGCCAGTGAAGACCTGATGCTTGGCAACAGTCATGTGCATTGAGCTTGGAATGGATCCTCCTCCAGTATGGCGGCCCTGGCTGACATGTTAACCGAAGCCTTGTGAGAGTTACTGAGCTGGAGGTGGAAGCTAAGTCACACCCAGATTCCTGACCCATAGAAACTGTGAGATAATAAATGTTTGTTGTTAGCTAGTACCTTTGGGGTAATATGTTAGGCAGCAAGAGAACTATGCAGGAAGTAACAGTATAAACCTTTTCCCTCCTTGTTTTGAAAGACTTAAACTTGTCTCTAAACTTGAACCCAACTAAGTTCCCAATATTACATAAACAGACCTTTCTCTTTAAAGGCACATACACAAAATGATAGACACATTGAGATTCAGTAGTGTAAAAGAAGGTGACTGGGGTGAGGAAGTGCTTTCTTTCTTTCCTTTTTAAGGGTTTATTTATTTGAAAGTCAGAGTTACAGAGAGAGGGAGAGACAGATCTTCTGTCCTCTAGTTCACTCCCCAGATGGGGCAAGGTTGAAGCAAGGAACCAGGAGCTTCATCTGGGTCTCCCCCTTGGGTGGCAGGAGTCAAGATACTCAGGCCATCTTCTGCTACTTTCCCAGGACATTAGCAGAGAGCTGGATCAGAAGTGGAGCAGCTGGGACATGAACTGGTGCCCATAAGGGATGCAAGTGTCTCAGGCAACAGCTTACCCATTACGCCACAATGCCAGCCCCAAATTTGTGATTTTTAAGAATATTAATTCTTTTTTTTTTTTTTTTGGACAGGCAGAGTGGATAGTGAGAGAGAGCGACGGAGAGAAAGGTCTTCCTTTGCCGTTGGTTCACCCTCCAATGGCCGCCACGGCTGGCACACTGTGCTGATCCGAAGGCAGGAGCCAGGTGCTTCTCCTGGTCTCCCATGCGGGTGCAGGGCCCAAGCACTTGGGCCATCCTCCACTGCCTTTCCGGGCCACAGCAGAGAGCTGGCCTGGAAGAGGGGCAACCGGGACAGAATCCAGCGCCCCGACCGGGACTAGAACCTGGTGTGCTGGCGCCGCTAGATGGAGGATTAGCCTATTGAGCCACGGCGCCGGCCAAGAATATTAATTCTTTGGAAGCAAATAGCTGTAGAGCTTTAGAAGTATTCCACAACAGAGGGAAAATAAGGTGAAAGTTCTAACAAAACACATAAGAAACAGAACTGATCAAATGTATAATAAAAAAACAAAGCAAAAGATAGAGCAAGCAGATAAAGTTAGACAAACAGTAAAAGTTTCCCTAAGTCAAAGAGCAGATTGGGAGATTCAGAGTATAGCTAACATTTGCTGAATATTCATTATGTGCTGAGTATTTGTCACATCAGAAGTCATTTATGTTCTTTACAACCCCATGTGGTAGGTCCTATTAATATTAATTCTACCGGGACCAGTGCTGTAGCTTAGTAGGTTAGGCCTCCCCCTGCAGTGCAGGCATCCCATAAGGGCACTGGTTTGTGTCCCAGCTTCTCTTCTGATCCAGCTCCCTGCTGGTGGCCTGGGAAAGCAGTGGAAGATGGTGCAAGTGCTTGGGCCCCTGCACCCACTTGAGACACCTGGAGGAGGCTCCTGGGTCCTGGCTTCGGATGGCCCAGCTTCAGCTGTTGCAGCTATTAGGGAAGTGAACCAATGGATGGAGGACCTCTCTCTTCTGTGTCTCCCTCTATCTGTCTGTAGCTCTGCCTCTCAAATAAGTAAATAAATCTTTAAAAAAAACTAATTCTTCTACCAATAATTAAAGTAAATGCCATCAAAACAGATTTATATCTAGGAATAACTTAGTGGGTTTTAAAACTCAAGATAAAGAAATAAATAGAACAGGTATCAAGGCAAGAAGCAGGTTATCTACAAAGGAATGTATTATCAGTTGGTATTGTATGTCTTGCGTAATTAAATGCTAGAACTGCGAGATCCAAAATAGAGACCAATAGGCATGTGAGGCTATTATGTTTAATTAAAATTATAGTTTAAATAAATTCATTTCTTCTTTTGTGCTCTTCACATTGCAGATGCTCAGTAACTATCTGTGAGGTCATGGCTACAATATTAGTGAAGAATAGAACATTTCCATTATTGTAGGAACTTTTATTGGACATTGCTGCACTGTAAAGGATGATAGAGTGGCATCCAGGGAACTCTGAGGAAAAAGCTGTTATAACCTAAAAAATCTTCATCTATGGCAGATACTAATAGGATGCCCTTCAGAAGCCAAATTTCAGACTTCGAGAGCAGTTATTTCACCATAGGCAGAACTACAATACTTTCCTCTTTCCTTCTGGTAACCACAAAATAGTCTAGAAACAATAAGAAAAAATAAGAAACAACAGTTTTAGCCGGCGCCACGGCTCAATAGGCTAATCTTCCGCCTTCAACCGGCACACCTGGTTCTAGTCCTGGTTGGGATGCCAGATTCTGTCCCGGTTGCTCCTCTTCCAGTCCAGCTCTCTTCTGTGGCCTGGAAGTGCAGTGGAGGATGGCCCAAGTGCTTGGGCCCTGCACCCGCATGGGAGACCAGGAGAAGCACCTGGCTCCTGGCTTCGGATCAGTGCGGTGCGGCCACTGGGGGGTGAGCCAATGGAATAGGAAGACCTTTCTCTCTCTCTCTCTCTCTCTCTCTCTCCACTCTGCCTGTCAAAAAAAAAAAAAAAAAAAAAAGGAAAAGAAAAGAAGCAACAGTTTTATGACCTCTTTTATTAGAATTACCTAAAATATTTCTGTGTCACCAAAACTAAGTTGACCACTTTACTTGATCCTTAAGGACTTCCATAGGTGCTTCCTTTTCGAAACGCTGTCTTTGCCTGGCATCTGGAAGAACCCCTCGTAATGCACAAGCAGTTCCCATGCAGTCTCCTTTCCTATCTGGTTTTTCTGCTTCAACAGTGTAGACAGCCTCAAGACTCAATCCTGGGAACACATGTCTGGTTTTATCTCTACTCATTTAGTAGGAAATCACCTTTAAATCTCAATAACTTAAAATGCCTTCTAGTCGCTGATGAGATCCTGATTATACATGTCATTTTCTCTACACTGCTGTCAAATCTCTGTAGCTTCCTACATAACATTTCTACATGAGTGTCCAGCCCTACTACACCAAAGTTGTACAATTGGAAAATCTGGTTCCCTTTTTACCCTAATCTTGGTTTTTCATAGTGTGTCTCAGTAAATGATACTGCATTTTTCTTTCTACTGGCTTGGCTCTAAAACATTGGAACCATCCTTTGATAACCTTTATCAAGGTTTGACAGTGCTATCTTCCCGATGTTTTGAAGGCATCCATTTTTCTGAGGCTGCCATTTGAGCTCTGACCATCCTTTTTTCTTACTTAAGCTACATTTTTCCTTCCTCCAGTTTTGAACTGTATTCACATAACAGATAATCACTTTAAAAATGTAAGAAACTTTCCAGTGAATTTTTTATCATACTTTAGAACAAACCCACAGTACTTTTCTCATGGTCTTCAAGTCTGTATTGGTCTGGTTTTGGCTAAGTGCTCTGGGTTTCTCTACCACCCCTTTTCTTGCTTATTTCCCAATAGACTTAATGACTTTCCTGTTTTTACTGGTTGCCAGCTTCATTTTAGAGGTTTTAGAATACTTTAGAATGCCTTTTAGAATATTTTGACTAGTGCTGATGGCTTATTTACCTTTTTTCATTTTGGTTTCTGCTAAGCTAAGACACATCAAATACCTTCTGTGACCATTCTACCTGAAAAATTTTCCTCACCCCCTTAATTTGTCTTCTCTTATTGGTCTTTATATTTTTAGGGTACTTAGCACTATCTGGTACTTTTTATATTTATTACTCATTTGTTTATAGTGTTTCTCCATTGCAAAAAATGTAAGATCCATGAGGGTAGGGATTTTTGTCCTAGTTAATTTTTTTCTCAGCACCTGTTACATAGTAGCTGCTTAGAAAAATATTTTTTAAGGCATGAATGAGCAAAATAATAAATTCACAACATTTACAAAAAGTAAGATAACTTTTAAGAATTAGACGAATAGTCTAAAATAGAGAAAACATTCAATGTTTAGTTCTTTTTTTTGGTGAGATTCATGAAAGAAATTGCATCTCAGAAAATAGAATCGTGTTAAAAAATACTTTCAAAACACTTAAAAAGAAAAAAAATTTGGAAAACGTGATTACAATTGTTTAAAAAGTGTGCTGCAAGGAGCAGGCATTCAGCCTAGAGGTTACAATACCTGCATCCACATCTGAGTGCTTGGTTCAGTTTAGGGCTCCTGACTCTTGTCATGCCACTCATTTGGATTGTGTTTCCCTGGCCCATCCCTTCTCTTTGTGGGTGTTTCGGGGTGTGAACCAGTACATAGGATGTCTTTCAAATTAAAAAAAAATTATATATATATATATGTATATATATATAGTGGAGACAATGAATTGCAATTTAAATACAGTTACAGACCAAATTATGAAATTGTTAATGTGAACTAACCTAGTAGAACTGAGAGGAAAGTGATTTAAAAAAAAAAAGGTGAAATGATTTTAAAAAATTTATTTAGAATGGTGAAAATGATTTAAAAAAAAAAAAAAAAGACCAGAGGCTGACCCCCTAAAAGTCCCATCTCGGGTGCCATATGATATCAGAATAAGGGGTGCCAATTATATTACCATGTCATTATTAATAAATTCCCAATATTAATAAGCTTTGTGGGTTCTTGCCTAATATTCAGAGAAGAATTCTGAATAATGGCACAAATAAATGAGACAGCGTGATAAGTTTTAAGCTTTTTATTCAGTCAGAGAAACATAGGAGAATGAAGACCCTATCTAAAAGAGACAAGACGTTTGAATTCATACTGAGCACCAGGAGCCGGCTATGTGGAGGAGCATGCAGGCCAGAAAGCCTGGAGCAGGTGGCCTGGAGGCCACACGCCCTGGAGGTGCAGGGGCAATGAGGCCTGCAATGGCAAAAGAGGCAAAAGGCCAAAAGGGCCAAAGGGGGGGTGCTGCGCCCACCTTGTCCCAGGCCTTTAGTCCACTTCCAAGGGGTCGTGGTTAATTGGTCTGATTGGGTGGGCACACGGGTGTGGTCAGGTAGGGGCATGAGGTCACACAGGGGTGTGGTGAAGGCGTGGTCTTCCAGCTCACCAACCTGATCAATTTTATCCTGTATGCCTGCTTACAACAAAAAGAATTTTCTGAACTAAATTTCTTTTTCTGTAATAGTATATGAAGTATTCATTTTGGTTAAAGTTTTGGTGAAATAATTCTTGACATCTTCTGGGGTTATTCAGCTAGTAGATATTTTTCTTTAAAGTTGGCCCTGCTGTTTAGGTACTGATAAATAATAGTTAATGTAAGGTAAAATATTTATTAAAAATTTCTTCATTTATTTGAAATGATTACACAGAAAGGGAGAGACAGAGGTCTTCCATCTGATGGTTCACTCCCTAGATGGCCACAATGGCCAGAGCTGGGCCAGGCTGAAACCAGGCGCTTCTTCCAGGTCTCCCACACTGGCAGTTGGGCCATCTTCTGCTGCCTTTGCCAGGTTACTAGCAGAGAGTTGGATTGGAAGTGGAGCAGCCAGGACTTGAACTGGCACCCATATAGGTTGCTAGCTTCACAGGCAGTGGCTTTACATGATGCTGTCTCCAGTATTTGTTTATTAACGTTAGAAAGAACATTTCAGCTGACACAACTTACCTGAGCATTATTCCTGACTTTCTTCTTTAGCTCTTCCCACTTCAACAGTTATCAAGCCTTTTTTTTCCATACTTCATAAAATTTATTTACTTCTCTTTCCTCTTGCCTCTGTGCTTGATTTAGTTTTTTTACAGTTATCCAACTTTATGTTTTCTGTGAGGATTAAATACCCAACATACTGGAAGTGCTTTTTAAATGTTTACTCGTATTAAAATGTTGTTACTGTACTGGTTCAGATCATTGTCGTTGCTTACCGAGATTTCTGGAGTAGCTTTCGATTTGTTTTCAGTTTCCCCTCTGCTTACCTTCCCATTTCCCAGTCCTCTTCACTTTGATTTGAGTAATTTAAGGCACATATCTAATTGATTATTCTTAGTTAAAACTCTCCAGTGGACTCCCTTTTGCCATTAGAGTAAAGTCTGTAAAATGTTTTGTTAGACACCTTAAAGATGTCATTGGCCTTTTTTTCCCTAAATGTTCTGCCACTTTTTAATCCAGCTTGTAGACTGGAAAAGCCTTGTCGGAATAAAAGTTTGAATTCAGTGTGCCTTTATCGAACAATGATGTGCTTTCACAGCATGGTCATAATAATCATAACTCTAAAATATTTTAGGCAGTTTTTTTTTTAAAGATATATTTTACTTGAAAGAGAGTGAGAGAGGTCTTCCGGCCACTGGTTCACTCCCCAATTGGCTGCAACTGCCGGAGCTGTGCTGATCCAAAGCCAGGAGCCAGGAGCTTCTTACGGGTCACCCATGTGGGTACAGGGGCTCAAGGACTTGGGCCGTCTTCTCTGTTCTCCCAGGCCATAGCAGAGAGCTCAATTGAAAGTGGAGCAGCCGGGTCTCGAACTGGCGCCCATATGGCATGCTGGCACTGCAGGTGGTGGCTTTACCTGCTACGCCACAGCACCGGCCCCAGGCAGATCTTAATATAAGCCAGTTACCCATTCTGGTTGTGCAATTTTTTTTTAAAGATTTTTATTATTTTATCTGAAAGAGTCAAGAGAAGGAGAAACAAAGACAGATCTTCTGTTTGCTGGTTCACTCCCCAAATGGCCACAATAGCCAGACTGAGCCAGGCTGAAGCCAGGAGCCAGGAGTTTCTTCCTGGTCTCCCACGTAGGTGCAGGGACCCAAGCACTTGGGCCATCTTCTTTGCTTTCCTAGGCACATTAGCAGAGCTGTATCAGAAGTGGAGCAGCTGGAGCTCGAACTGCCACCCATATGGGATGCTGGCACTGCAGATTGGGGCCTTAACCTACTGGGCTACAGCTCTAGTCTCTGTAAATATCTTAATGAGGCATGCATAGATGTAGGAGCATGGTGCAGCACTACTTGTTTGTATTATCTCTGTGGGAAATTGTTCATAGTATAAGGTAACTAAATGAGGAGCTTTCTGGAATTAATTAAGAGCCATTTAAAAGTTAGTGAAGTGAACATTTAATAAAGGTAATAAGTAACTTTAGGTTTACAATCATCAATATGACTCTTCTTTCTAACATGTGTAACAGTTATATGCCAAGGCTTATTGTCTGTTAAAATCATACCTGTAGACTAACTGTATTAGCAACTGTTTATCTTTCTGTTCTTTGTTGCAGGAGGGTATGGTTCCATTCCATTTTATCCAAACATGATATCAGATTATCCAGGAACAAGTTATAAAGAAGGGAGACTGGTTCCAGAACACATCTCTGGAAATTACCCTATGGACCCTGACTCTCATGGCAACATTACAATGTAGGTTTTCTGTGAGCATCAATAGCCAGTGGTCACTGTTGAGCTTATCATATAACATGTTCCTGTTCACTGAGTCAGGGGGTTGAGGAAAGGTTACTACAGAGGCTGTTAGCGCTCACTGTATTCCCTGCAGATTTTTCCATAATCTGGTTGTTGAAGTCACAGTAAATTGAGGCAATATCTTGACTAAGAGACACAGAATCTTGTCCTTGACCAGTCCAGCTTCTTTCTACCTGAGGCTTCTGTGAGTATATTTCAGCACAGAGGCAGCAAAAACAAGGATGTTGGAACATTTGTGTAGCCTCAGATTCCAGTGAGTTAAACCATTTAAAGAGCATTTTGGCCTAGGCTAGAGTGACTAGAATAGCCTTAAAATAATTAAGGCTTGTTTCTGTTTTCTGCAAGAAAGCCCAGATGCCAGCAAACCTGCTTGTCATGTGCCTCATACAAGAATCATTTCTTCGCATTTGTTGCTCCTTTAATTGTCAAAGTGACTCTTAAGGTATTGAAAGATGAGGAAACTTAGTTTCAAAAAGGCTAGCTTCCTCCAGGGTTATACAGATAGTGGTAAAGTGGTGATTTGACCATCAAATCTTACGCCGTTTCCTATGCAAATTCTCTATTACATAAGTGGCCCTGAGAGTTGCTAAAATTAAGACACCACCACCCCCACCCTCAACCCCCCGCCCCAGTCCTTGAGAATGGGTTCCTGAGTGAGACCTTAGCAGCTCAGTTCTTGGGCAGACCCGAACAACCTCATCTTACCTTTACAGTGTGCCACACAAGTACTCTGTTTGTGCATGCACAGCGGCCACACTAAAAGTAATGAGAGTAGGCATGAGGTTTGGCCCCTAACCAGTGCCTACTGCTCTCCTTCCGTCAGCCTCTGAGGCTACAGGAAAATGTCCCAGTTAATACCAAGTGGGGAAAGAGTGAAGAAAGTCATAGGAATCTTTTGCAGTGAAAGGAATAAACGATTGGGACTGCTCCCCAGAGGCAGGTGAGCAAATTAAGCCTTATTCACTTCTGAGAAGGCAGAGATTCCAGAAGTGATGGCACAAACTTAACTAGCTCTTCAGGGTGCCAAAATAAAACTTTAAATGTTGAACAGACCTCTTTTGTGGGAGGAGTATCCTGACCCTTGGGAAAATTACAAGAACTTTGAGCTCCCTCTAGAGGTCAACAGTGATAAAAGAGCATCTTTATGGTAAGTTAGCCTTTGAAAAGAAATCTGAGTTAGTCATCGTCTAATTAGTTTTTTAGGGCCAGTTGTAAAGTTCAGCATTTGTTGTGTAGGGTATATAGAAGAAATAAAAGTGAAAAGACAGAAAATGGGTCATGTGTGCAAACAAAATAGCATACTAGTTAAGTATTGAAACAAACCAGATCAAAATGAGATCACAGAATGAGATTTTTGTGCTGTTATGTGCAAGAATGTTTGGACAGTGGACCCTTGAATTGAAAAAGGAAATCTATATACCTAGTGTTCTCACCCCTAACATCCCAATATCTGAAAATAAGAGACCAGTGAATACTACAGGCATATGCCAAAACATCTGGGTAATCTAACTCATGCAGTTTTTTGACTTTTGGAACCTCAGCTGACCAAATGAGAAATCTATTCTAAAAATAAAAGGATGAGAACATTTAGAAAGGACTTAAACACCACATCTGGATCAATTTGAGCAGCACAATAAATTTCTTAGCACTAGATTTATAACCCAAAGTACAAAAAAATTATGAATTCATACTGATAAGTTATTTTATGAATAAATAGGGGTGAAGAGATACATTTCAAATACACAGAAATTACACAATGAAAGCACTTAGTGATTTCCTTCCAAAGGGAAAAGGTAGTAACTTTATGGTAAAGAAACATGGCAGATAGTACCTTGATCAGATATTCTTGAATATACTCTGTAAGTCATATTGATTGTACTATGATAAAAATGGCTAGCCCTTCACCTCTGTGCTCTGACAATCCCAAATAGAAGGACAAACTAGAGTCCCTGACATACTCCTCAAAACTTTTGAGGCCATCAAAAATAAGACAAGTCTGAGAAGATGTCACAGATGGGAGAAAGCTAAGGAGACATGATAACTGAATATAATGGAGCACCCTGGATGGTATCCTGGAATTGAAAAGGGACATCAGAGGAAAAGAAAAAATAGTGAGAACTGAAATAGGAGTTTAGTTAATAATAGTGTATCAGTGTCCATTCCTTAATTGTGACAAAGGTGCTATAGTAATGCAAGATGTAAGCAATAGGAGAAACTAGGTGGAGGGTATATAACCACTCCCTGTACTATCCTTGAGAACTCTTATGTCAATCTCAACTTATGCTAAAATAAACATATATGAGAATAAAGGGACAAGATTTATCTAAATGAACTCTTCGGCTAGTAACTTTGGTTCCATGATGTTTGAAAATATGGGGAACTTTTCTTTATGTGTCCATGTGTTGCCAGTCAGGTTACATAGTTGTTGACTTTTATGCATTAATGTGTGGGAAAACCCATCTAAAAATGCAGTGGTATGTTAGATGACTCGAGACTGTCCAGGGTAGTAGTTACTGCTATAGAGATACTGCTAGCTGAGTAGAGCAGAAAGTATCCTGATTGTCTCAGTTCCATTCTGATTTCATCATTGATTGACTTATAAATTATTGAAAGTATCTCATTAAATCACTTTAATGCTGAACCGCAGTGAACTCCTTAGTGGAGATCTAATGTATTGTCCTTTCAGGTCTTCAATTGGCCCTATTAAAAATTTCCTGCTAAAAACATTTTATTCTCCCCATTATTCTCATTTATTCCTCCCCTACATGTGTTTAATTATTTAAGTGTCTGAAGAGATGTTGAAAATGCTCTGTGAAAGGTAAATCCTGTAGACAGACCTATCCTTATTAAAGTTTGACTTCAAGAAGAGCTGCAACTATATCCCCAAAGTTTTGTAGCTCTTGCCTGATGGTTGATGAAGAGCTGGGGCTTGTAGGAGAGGTGAAAAGGAAAGGGAGGATTTCAGGAAAAATTAGAGCAAACTGAAAGAAAGGATATAGCAAGATAACAGCATTTGATGAGAATTTAAAGACATCAGCAACTTCATGTACTACATAATTTTTTCTGGTTATTTTGATAGGTTAACCTCTGAAAATGAAATACTCCTACAAGGGGATGAATGCTTTCTGGCTTTTGATACAGGTTAAGAAATAGTTCTAGAGGACTGCAGTAATACCTGCTTCTATCCATAATATAGGCAAAGATTTCAGTTTTTGAATACTTTGTGTTAGTTTTTCTTTAGTTCGAGAGATAGAAAATGATGGCTTTTTAAGAATGTATTTGGGGCCGGTGCCGCGGCTCACTAGGCTAATCCTCCGCCTTGTGGCGCCGGCACACCGGGTTCTAGTCCCGGTCGGGGCGCTGGATTCTGTCCCAGTTGCCCCTCTTCCAGGCCAGCTCTCTGCTGTGGCCAGGGAGTGCAGTGGAGGATGGCCCAAGTGCTTGGGCCCTGCACCCCATGGGAGACCAGGATAAGTACCTGGCTCCTGCCATCAGATCAGCACGGTGCGCGGGCCGCGGCGGCCATTGGAGGGTGAACCAACGGCAAAGGAAGACCTTTCTGTCTCTCTCTCTCACTGTCCACTCTGCCTGTCAAAAAAAAAAAAAAAGTATTTGGTTTGATTGGACTGAATATTTCCTTGTGTATGTTCCAGAATGTCTTGTAAATGGAATCATGAAACTTTTTGAATCTGGCTTTTACTTAACATAATGCATTTTGATTCATTTTACTGCTTGTATCAGTAGTTCCCTTTTAAAAATTACTGCTTGTATCAGTAGTTCCCTTTTAAAAATTACTTCATTTATTTGAAAGGCAGAGAGAGACCAATCTCTTCTACTCACTGGCTTACTTCCCAGATGCCTAAAACCAGCTGGGGCTGGGCCAGGCCAAAGCCAGGTACTAGTAACTCAGTCTGGGCCTCCCACATGGGTGGCTGGGAACCAACCATTTGAGCATCACCTGCTGCCTCCTATGATGGGCATTAGAAGGGAACTAATTGGGAGTGGAACTGGGACTTGAATTCAGGCACTGTCATGGGTTGTGAATGCGCCAAACTGTGCTTAACAAGTACATCTTATTGCTGGGTGGTGTTGCATTAGATCAATATATTACATTTTATTTCTTCATTCCCCAATTTAGGTTTGTTTGTGTTATGTCATTTTTGGTGATTAGAAATCAAGCCACAGGGCTGGCATTTTGGTGTAGCAGTTTAGCCCATGGGCTGCAATGCTGGCACTATCCAGCCCCACCTGCAACTTTTTTTTTTTTTTTTTTTTTTGACAGGCAGAGTGGACAGTGAGAGAGAGAGACAGAGAGAAAGGTCTTCCTCTTCCTTTGCCGTTGGTTCACCCTCCAATGGCTGCCGCGGCCGGCGCACCGCGCTGATCCGATGGCAGGAACCAGGTACTTATCCTGGTCTCCCATGGGGTGCAGGGCCCAAGCACTTGGGCCATCCTCCACTGCACTCCCTGGCCACAGCAGAGAGCTGGCCTGGAAGAGGGGCAACTGGGACAGAATCCAGCGCCCTGACTGGGACTAGAACCCGGTGTGCCGGCGCCGCAAGGCGGAGGATTAGCCTAGTGAGCCGTGGCACCGGCCCCCACCTGCAACTTTTTAAACTAAATGATACATTGTGAACTTCATTCTTTTCTCTATACAAACAGATGGACAGCATTTGGAAGAACATACATTAAAATTATAGTGATTTCCTCAGAAGTGGGGTTGAGAGTGATATCTTTTTTCTACATTTATCTGTCAGATTCAATGAAAGTAAATTTTAACTATATTATGATAGCCCCATTACAGCAAGTGATCTTAGAAAATACCATGTATAGGGATCCGCGCTGTGGCGTAGCGGGTAAAACCGCCGCCTGCAGTGCTGGCTTCCCATATGGGCACCGATTCTAGTCCCAGCTGTTCTACTTCCAAACCAGCTCTCTGCTGTGGACTGGAAAAGCAGTAGAAGATGGCCCAAACCCTTGGGCCGCTGCACCTGTGTGGGAGACCTGAAAGAAGCTCCTGGCTCCTGGCTTTGGATTGGCGCAGCTCCTGCCATTAAAGCCAATTGGAGAGTGAACCAGCAGATGAAGACCTACCTCTCTCTCTCTCTCTCTCTCTCTCTCTCTCTCTCTGCTTCTCCTTCTCTCTCTGTGTAACTCCGACTTTCAAATAAATAAATCTTTTAAAAAATGTATAAATATATCTGGTACATAAAATTTGCATGAATTTTCTACAAGACTGTTCAGCTATTACCTGAGGTATGTTTCAGGAATGGGATTTCAGGAGTTCTTACTCTTTTAGTTTTTGGTTAGTTTAGTAGTGAGCATTGTATAAATTTTTTTACTAAAAAAGG
The DNA here is from genome assembly GCF_964237555.1 of Oryctolagus cuniculus. Lineage (NCBI taxonomy): Eukaryota > Metazoa > Chordata > Mammalia > Lagomorpha > Leporidae > Oryctolagus > Oryctolagus cuniculus. Next base: position 47,916,402 of record NC_091433.1, on the reverse strand, counting down.
TATCAGATTTTTATAAATCTTTTGAAAATGCTTTTATTGCAGTATAGATTTTAATTTTTTTCCCTAAAAGTTTTAAGGTTATCAAGTGCTTGATTAGAACCAGTAGTTTTTAAAAGTTCTATGTGGCATAGTGCATGAAATTCCTTTTTATAAATACATACCATTTTAGAGATGTTTTTAGTTTTGCAAGAAAATTTCATTTTATTTGAAAGAGCAGCAGAAAGGTCTTTCATCCGCTGGCCTGCTGGATCAGTCCAAATGCCCACAATAGGCAGGGGTGGGCCAGGCCAACGCCAGGGACCCAAGCATTTGAGCCATCATTCTGTGTCTCCCAGGGTATACTTTAGCAGGAAGCTGAATTGGAAGTGGAGGAGCTGGGCATCAAGTTAGGCACTCCAGTGCTGGATACAGGCACTTTAACCATTATGTTAACGCTGCCCCTGCAGTGTAGAATTTAGAATGGATTTGTTACTCACTGCTGTGACTGTACGGACAGGTAATAATTGTAATGTGATTAATAAATAAAGATGATACAGTTTACCTTTAAATATTTTAAGGCAAATATTTGAGGCATGAAAAAGAGGCTGTAATCTGAATACTTTATACAGTATTCTTCTAGTCATCATCCAGGTATGTCCATTATAGAATTTGATATTGCTACCTTATCCAAATGGTTAACAACTGCTAAATTTAGAGCTTCCTTTGCCTTTTTTTTTTTTTTTAAGATTTATTTATTTATTTGAAAGAGTTACACAGAGCGAGAAGGAGAGGCAGAGAGAGAGGTCTTCCTCTGACTCACTCCCCAATTGGTCACAATGACCACAGCTACGCCAATCTGAAGCCAGGAGCCAGGAGCTTCTTCCTGGTCTCTCATGTGGGTGCAGGGGCCCAAGGTCTTTGAACCATCTTCTGCTTTCCCAGGCCATAGCAGAGAGCTGGATCAGAAGTGGAGCAGCCAGGATTCAACCAGCGCCCATATGGGATGCTGGCACTGCAGGCAATGGCTTTACCTGCTATGCCACAGCGCCAGTCCCCCTTTGCCTCTTCTATAAACTAAAAGTATGTATTATTATGGAGTTACAAAGATTAGATTAAATGAGATTATATGATGTTACTTCAAAAAATTGATGAAAAGTAGAATTAAAAGGTAAACTTGGTAGCCAAAATTTTTGAAATCCATGCATAGTTTCTCTCTCTCTCTCTTTTTTAAAGATTTACTTATTTATTTGAAAGGCAAAGATACAGAAAGAAGTAAAAATGGGCAAAGATCTGGCATTTGCTAATTCACTCCTCAAATGGCCGTGACAGCCAGTGCTTGACCTGGCCAAAGCCAGGAGCTTCTTCTGGTTCTCCACATGAGTGCAGGAGCCCAAATACTTGGGCCATCTTCCGCAGCTTTCCCAGGCGCATTAGCAGGGTGCTGGATAGAAAGTGGAGCAGCTGGGACTTAATTTATAATACCTGTCTCTTGTCGACTTTTATCTTGAATGTGTAACATTTTTGAACACTTGGCTTTCTGTTCTGGTTATTGTGGCGCATTAGAAATACAGAAGGTAGGTAACAAGAAGAAAACAGTATGCCCAAGAAAGTAAAAACAGACCAGTCACTTAACCACTGCCAACTTCCATTTCATTCTTCCAGAGAAAGCAATTAATTCACTTTCTGACAGTTTAATGTAGGTGCTGACAGTTTAGAAAGACAGGGTTGGGGATCGACATTATGGCATAGTGGGTAAAGCTGCTGCATGCGATGCTGGCATTCCATACGGGTGCTGGTTCATGTCCTAGTTGCTCCACTTCAGTCCAGCTCCCTGCTAATGACCTTTGAAAGGCAATGGAAAATAGCCCAAGTGTTTGGGCCCCTGCCACGCACATGAGAGACCAAGATGAGGCTCCTGGCTCCTGGCTCCTGGCTTCAGCCTGATCCAGCACTGGTTGTTACGTTCATCTGGGGAATGAACCAGCAGATGGAAGATCTCTCTCTGTCTCTCCCTCTCTCTCTCTGTAACTCTTTCAAATAAATAAATAAATCTTTTAAAATAAGGTTGGAAAAAATAAGAGATCCATTCTATGTGAACATTAAGGATTCCTTGGTTTTTGTTATTTGTAAATAGAACTTATTTTAGATTTTCTTTTAAAAGCTTGGTTGTGTCTTAAAGAATTCTGCCTTTATGTTGCAAAATTTAGAAGCTCTGTGTGTCTTAAATTGCTTTGTCGGCTTAATGCATGGTAGGGCAGTTGACTAATACTTTGAAAGGTCTTTCCCTATTGACTGTATTATAGTGTACTTTTATAAAATTAATACAGGCATTTTTTCATTATAAAATAGCAGTTTGTCACTCAGGAAAGATTCTTTTCCTTTTAAAAGGAGGAATGTTTTGTTCTTCGGCATTTTTTCATTGGTTGGTGAGAACATACACATCAAGTTCAGTTTTATAGCTCTGATAGCTCATTGTTTATGCTTTTAAAAACATGGTATAGTTAATCTCTAGAGTGAAAGTATTTGTAGCTTTCCATTATTTCGCTTTAAAACCAGTATCAAGAAAACTAAATTTTTATAGCATGTTTATATTTTTAATTTGTTCCTTTTTGGGGACAGTGTCCTCTGTGTGTTTGTGGGTGTGGGTAGATGTGGGAGGTATAGGATAGTTGTTTTACCTGCAGTGTGTTATTCAGAGACTGAGAATCCTCTTCATTACAGCATTGTTAAATTTGCAATAAAAGTCAGTAGACTCCAATGATGTTTTATTAGATATACATTGTCCAGTGTGTTAGCCACTTAGCTATGTATTAAAATCCAACAGCCACAAATAGCTGGGGATTACTATATTGGACAGTGCTTATATAGATCCTGCATGATAGCAGAAATTTCTGTTCAATAGTACAATCAGACTTCCTCTAGTCATCTACTCTAATGTTTTTAAGTGTATAGGATTGAGAATAATAGGATAATATTTTCTAGTAGATTTGTTGTTATATTTATTGTTATTTTCCAATATTTGGCCAATCTTGTCTGACATAAAGTAGTATCACTATTGTCAGAACTGTGTTTCTTTTTTTGGGTGTCTTGGCACCCTGAAACACAGAAATGTTTATATGGTACACTTAGATAAACAGAGGAGGTTATTGCCAACCAGAGGGTACAGTATTCAGGCAAATCCATAACCCATTTTTGACACACTAGTATGCAGTGTCCCCTACAAAGAAAACTCAGTTGTTATTTATTTGAAAGCAGAGAAAGAGAGAAGCAGATACACTATTTGCTGATTCACACTCCAGATGTCTGTCAACTACGACTGGACCAAGCTGAAGCCAGGAGCTAGGAGCTCAACCTGCAGTTTCAGTTACTTGATATGTCACCTTCCGCCTCTCTGAGTGCTGGAATTCACTGGAAGCTGGAATTGGGAGTTGTGCCGGTACTCCATCCTAAGCATTCTTATATGGGATCCAGCGTCTTAACTGCTGTGTCAAATGTTCACCCCTATCCTAGTGTAAAAAACACAACGAGGAGACAATGACTTCATCTACACACCTCTCCTCCAAATCAAATTTGTCTACATTGTTTAGCTAAACACTAACCTAATTGGCTGTTTCTAAAACTTTCTCTGTTACTTCTGGCAAGATTAATAGTAACAAACATTTATTAATTTATAAATTGGTAATCCATTCACCCAGTATTTATTTCCCTCAAGGATTTTAAAGTGTTGACTTATGTAAGGTTCTTAAGGTTCTTAGCCTTTCCTGATCAGCCTCTTGATTTGGGAATCATTTGTTTCTAGACCGTCTCAGGGGTGCCTCTTAACATCTTGTACCCTTGCAACAAAGCTAGTTCACTACTAAACACATAACTCTATCACATCAATTTATTCTGGAAATTTCATCCTATAATAATTATCTTCTCCCTGTCTTCTAATTCTGCCATCACATGTTTGGTGATTGCATTATAACTATGTGAATTCCTAGTATCTTCAGTTTGGGATATTGTGCCTTCTATTGAACAGATTCATGTCTTTGTGCCCCTTAATCACAGTCTTCTCAGTCCCTTTACTTGAAACCATTCGCTTGACTAAATTATGACTCGATTTTCTGTGTCCAGTTCACCTAAGGAAGATCAGAGTTGATCAAAATTTATTCGGAGTTGAGCCCATCCTGCATCAGACCCATCTCCCTAGCTTTTCACTACTGCTGGGCAAAAGGGCTAGTCATGCCATGTTCAAAAACATACCCCTTAGTAAGTGTTAGCTATAGCATATCATCTTCCTGACAAAGAGTTGTGATTTCATAATTAAGGTTTGTGCAACAACTTGGGCCTGGAGAAAAGATGAAAGAGCTTTAAAAGGGGCTACCCTGCCCATTAATCCACTGAGTGAACAAGAGAATTAATCTAGAGCTGGTTTCAGTAGTAAACATTTCACCAAACTGAAAGTGTATTTTAGATTTTGAAGATAGAAATTTTTGATGGAGCTGGTTCATTTGATTGTTAGACAAAGAAACAACAGAATTAATACTGAAGGAAAAATTGGCTGACTTGGACTGCCAAGAGTAAGAATTTGGCTCTCCAGAGTGATACTTGAGGGATTTTAATTTAAAGGTAATGTTGACTATATAATATATATAGGTAATATATATATAGGTAAACCTTACTCCTTAACTTTAAAACCTAACCTTCAAACAAGATGTGACTCCATATGTTATGATATTGTTCATGTATACCTATTTTATATTTACAAATGAACTCTAATGTGCTTCAAGTGCAGGGACTTTGTTTTTAGTCCTTTATTATGTTCACTACAGAAGTTAGTATGGTACAGAACACCTAATCAGACTCCTTATAAGCACTTGATGGATGCTTGGCTTTATAGAGTAGTCAGCATACTCAGTTTTACACTTTTGTGTTACATATGCATTCAGTGTAAACACTAAATGTTTATTCCTCCTTAGAGCGACTATGGTTGATGAGCCAGGGTTTTTAACTTAGAGGTACAGGGTTTTTTCCAAAACCTCTGAAATTACAAAGATTTTTGTGTTCACTCAAATATGTACAGTTCATGGGCAAACCTGTGTAACTTTCATAAGAGTCTGAAACAATTCAAAAAGGTATAAGTGCCATGAATCTAGGCAAAGGAAGAAGACTTCTTAAAATCAGCTGGACTTGAAAAATTTACTGAAAAGAAAATTAGTACAGTGCTATATAGATTATTGATCAATAACTTTCAAAATGCAAGGCATAGTATGTTTGAGAGATGGAGAGGTCACCCTCCATATTTTCACAACATCTGGGGCTGGGCCTGAAGCTTGGATCCTGGAACCCAATCCAGCTCTCCCATGTGGGTGACAGGGACAAGTTTCTTGATCAGTGACCAATGCATCCCAGGGTCTGTATTACAGGAAGCATGAGTCAGGAGCTGGGAATCAAACCGAGACACTCCAGTGTGAGATATGGGTATCTTAAAGTTTGTCTTAAGTGGTAGGCCAAAAACCTACTCCTGCAGTCACATTCTTAAGTTCTTAGTGGTAAGCTTCTGTCGATCAGAAGATCATCTTTCTCTTAAAGAAAAAATGGATTTATTTAAAATGCATGTTAATTTGCTTAACACTTACAGTGAAGAGCTTGTTAATAACAGTACATCGTACCGTGTAATTGCTGTATCTTATGCCCATTTCTGTAACATAAGTTTTTTTTTTTCTTTTGGTAGGAAAATGATTCTGATGTCAAAAAACAAGAACAAAAACCTGATAGTTTTATTTGAACTTGAGTGTGAAATTAGCACTGATTTTGTTTAAAAACATGAGTAATTCTAGTCACCTTTGAAGTGTTTTTTAGGGGCCACAAGAAGACCTGTACATATTGAAGGTGTGAAGCACAAAACTTTTTTAATACAAGTGGGTTCTATTTGCAAACTTGCTTTGAGGTTATAATTTGAATTTTTGACCACCAGAATTCCATATGAGATTATTTTTACGTTTAAAAGCTTCCCTCCATTTTAGTAATACTGCCATAATTATAGGCCATTTTTGAGTTTGCATAAACAAAAAAATTAGCAACATGGTTACTGTTTAGCAGTGCCATCATAAAATGTTTTGTGGATTACTGATTCCTTTGCATTCACAAATCAAATAAAATATTAATATACCAGTGATATTTATTATTTATTGTGTTCTTATTTTCCTAAGAAGTATCGTAGATTTATTTTGAGAATTTTTGTGGATCAAGATATTCGTGAAGGGCAGGTGTTGTACAGCCACTTGAGCCATCACTTGAGGCACCCATGTCTATATCAAAGTGCCAGAGATGGAGTCCCACATTTCTTCTGATCAGCTTCCTGCTGGTGTGCACTGTGTGAGCCAGTGGATGGTAGCAAAAGTGTTTGCATCCCTGCCACCCATTTGGGATTCCCAGATGCTGTTCCTGGCTCCTGGCTTTGGCATGGCCAAGTCCCATTTGGGAAGTGAACTAGAGTAAAAGATTTTCTCTCATACATACACTTGCTATCTCTGTGTAGCTCTGTCTCTCAAAATAACATAACAAATAAATACACTTTTTTAAAAAAAATTTTGTGAATCTTAGATTAATTAAAAAGTTTTTTTTTTTTTTCTAACTCATTTATTTGAAAGGCAGAGAGAGAAATATATTGATTGGTTGGTTGGTTGGTTGGTTGAGATCTTCCATCCCATGGTTCATTCCCCACAATAATGAGGTTGTGTCAGACCAAAGCCAGGAGCCAGGAACTCAATTTAGGTCTTCCACATGGGTGGCAAGGACCCAAGTATTTGAGCCATCACCTTCTGGCTGCCAGGTGTGTATTAGCAGGAAGCTGGAGTTGGGAGTAGAACCAGAGCTTCAACCCAGGCACTCCTGTATAGGGCATGAGTGCCTCAAATGTCATCTCAGATTCACTTTATTTTTGATGGCCAGCTGATATATAGACTTCAAACATGTTAGGGAAAACATGCTAACTTCTGAAACTAGTAAGGTAGGAAAGAAAAACTAATGTCTTTTGTTTTTGTTTTTGTTTCAATTATACAGCAGATATAATTTCTACGGTAGAATTTAATCATTCTGGAGAGTTACTAGCAACAGGAGATAAAGGTGGTAGAGTCGTCATCTTTCAACAGGAGCAGGAGGTACGTGTTCAAAGTTTAATATCACAATTTCAGTTTGAATTTGGTAATGGAGTTTCTGTTGCATTGGAGAATCTCAACAGATGATGTTGGAATTTTTAAAAAAGAAGTTTGTGCTTATTAGAATATCTAGTATTGGTAGCTGTGATTCTCTCAATTTTGTGTGGGTGCATGAGTACATGTGCGTGTGTTGTTGTGATAGTAAAATATAACACTTTAATTCTAAAATTAGTTGGTTAGAAAAGGGGGTGGGAAGTAGTGGAATAATCCAAGATTTTAACTGATTTTGAAGCATTGGCCCTTGGTTATAATTTTTCTCTTAAAACTCCATAAAACAAAAGTTACTTTTTCTCTCAGTGCTTAGTTTGCTTTGTCTAAGTGGAGATGGAAGGCCAGTTAAATAAAAAGCAGCTCAGTTTGATGTCAGTTCGTACTGATACTATTACTGTTGACTTTAGTATAAAGATTTAAATGACAATAGCAAACATGTGAATGCGATGTAATTTGAATTGCAGTGCTAGGTTTTAAACTGAAATGATTGGAAATTGCTTCCTTTTCTCTGAAGAAAGGAATTTCTCATTGCAGAATCTACGATTAAGGTGGATTTTTGTTTCATTTTTTCTTTAACTTAGGCACACTGCTAAATCTAATTGACAAGATTTCTCACTAAAACTTTATGCTAAACATAATTTGTCACAGTGAGTTTTCCTTTTACTGTCTCCCTCCATTTGTAGATAAAATTTATTTTGAAACATCCTGCCTCCAGCTATCTATAGTGAACTCAAAAAGAGTTAGAAAGTAATGTGAATAAACTACAGGTTTTTACAAATAGGTGTTTAAATCAAAACAGAATTAGGTTTTAAAGGATTGTGAATTCCTTAACTAAGCAAAGAATCTAGTAATAATACTACTACTTTGCACTTCTATAGCGCCTTTGACCCGAGGATCTCAAAGTGCTTTACAAACACTAATGAATTAATCCTCACAACACCCCAGTGAGGTAGGTAATTTAATTTTAAAAGAAATTAATAGTGTCTGATCTAGACAATGCACCAACACTAAATTTGTCTCATTTATTTTTTAATTTGAAGAAAAAAGACTCAAGCTTTACTTGACAAAGAATGATCTTACGGATCTGGGGGCATGGTATATCAGTTTTCTGTAACTGTTTTCAAGTAGCTACAAACTCTACCATAAGATTTTGGGGGAGGAGGAATGCCAGGGAGAAAATATGCCTCATCTGCTGGTTCACTCCCCAGCTACAGAGCAGGGAGCTGGGAATTCAGTCCAGGTCCCCTATGTGGGTGACAGGAACCCAATTACAGCTTCCCATAATCTGCATTATCAAGAAGCTGGAATCAAGAGCTGGAGCCTGGAATTAGGAGGTGGGCATTTTAACTTGTGTCTTAACAGTAGGCTAAAGGCCTGCCCCAACCATAAGAATCTCTGTCTAGTTCATTATGATTTCCCTTTATATACAAATGAGAAAGACAGGATTTCACTTTTGTTTAGTGGCAAAACTAACAACTAGTACACATGACTGTGGTATGTTTCTTTTCAGTCTTCGCTGCCTTTCCTGTTAGGTAACCTATGTAGAGCAGGCCTTCCCTTAGACATTCTCTGTCCTTTACCTTTTACATAAAGTTAATGGCTCTCCACATTTTGCTTTTGTTTTAAAGACAGGTATTTGGAGGAAAACATTGTACAATTAATTTTACTCACTGTATTTAATCTTGAAGAGTAATACACAAGTTGAATATTCGCAGGGTTTCAGAAGGAGTCTTCATTTTTTTGATGTCATTGTATCATGTTATTTTATTTTATTTTTTTTTGTTTTTTTTTTTATTTTTTTTATTTTTATTTTTTTGACAGGCAGAGTGGACAGTGAGAGAGAGAGACAGAGAGAAAGGTCTTCCTTTGCCGTTGGTTCACCCTCCAATGGCCGCCGCGGCCGGCGCGCTGCGGCCGGCGCACCGCGCTGATCCGATGGCAGGAGCCAGGAGCCAGGTGCTTTTCCTGGTCTCCCATGGGGTGCAGGGCCCAAGCACCTGGGCCATCCTCCACTGCACTCCCTGACCACAGCAGAGAGCTGGCCTGGAAGAGGGGCAACCGGGACAGAATCCGGCGCCCCAACCGGGACTAGAACCCGGTGTGCCGGCGCCGCTAGGCGGAGGATTAGCCTAGTGAGCCGCGGCGCCGGCCCTGTATCATGTTATTTTAAACAACATAAGTTGTCAAAAGCAAATTTGGAAACACTTTAAAAATGAAGTCATTTTCACCTTCTATGGTGGTGGTCAAAATAGAAAAATGACTGGAATATAAGAAAAATGAAAGAACTGTGTGCTGTAACAGATGTAATCAAAGCAGTAGCTTAGTGCTTTCCAGAGGCAGTCAGTAATATGTGATTTGGAGTTAACTGTCTGATATGCCAGTGAGATTATTCAGACATTGGTCTTTCATTAGAAAATAGGGCTCCAGAACATGTAACAGTTAATTTCTATGTTTTTTTTTTTTCTGAAATTCCACAATTATATCATGCAAATATTTCAAATACATACTCTTGAAAGAAGAAATAAGCAGAATGACTGACTTTTTGAAAAGTCCACTGTTGGAAAAATAGGGCTTCGTTTTCATGTATCTGTCAGTCTCAATGAAAAAACAGAGAAATTGGTTATCTAGAATCTGGATCACTATAAGCATCAGTATATTTTAAAGTGTAATAACAAGAATGATGGTGATGATTTCCTTTTTCTCATTGAAACTTGATCTTTATGATATTAAATTGGTGTATTACACTGCTTAATTTTTGAAATTTGAAAGCTGTGTTTTCGGAGAGCTTCTGAATACAGTATTGTCTTTATGATCTATGTCATTACACTTGGAAATACCTTTACTTCAGTACCTGTCATACTTGAGTGAGATGTTATGAATTTACATACATGTATCTAAGATAGTGTTACTGCTGAAAAATTAAATGGAACTTAGAGATATCTTTTCCTAATTTTAAAATAAATCCTAGAGGGCTGTGCCGTGGCTCACTTGGTTAATCCTTCGCCTATGGCCGCCAGCATCCCCTCTGGGCGCTGGGTTCTAGTCCAGGTTGCTCCTCTTCCAGTCCAGCTCTCTGCTGTGGCCCGGGAGTGCACTGGAGGATGGCCCAAGTGCTTGGGCCCCTGCACCTGCATGGGAGACCAGGAGAAAGCACCTGCTTCCTGTTTAGATCGGCATAGCTCAGGCTGTAGTGGCCATTTGGGGGGTGAACCAACAGAAGGAAGACCTTTCTCTCTCTCTCACTAACTCTGTCAAATAAAAAAATTAAAAAAAAAAAAAAAAAAACTAGAAAAATTACTTAACAAATTGATACTGCTTAGTTTAGTAGTGAAGCTCTGTCTGGGGTTAGGACCTAGGTTACTACTTTTTAGACCAGCTAGTCATACATTCCAGGTATACTGGTGCCTCTCCAATTAATATTTCTTAGCCTCTGCTAATGATGCCAGGCTTCTAAGGAAGATACATGGCATTTGGTAAATTGTGGCTTAACCCTTTCACCCAGTGGATAGACTTCTTCACTAAACTTGACTTTACTGCCACTGTTCTTTTTCCCTTTTTCTTTTTTCCTTTCCCCTCTGCCATCTCCCCTTTTCCCTTCCCTTCCTTCTTGTCTTTCTGACAGAGAGAAATTTCCTGTCTGCTGGTTCACTCCCCAATTGTGTGCCATGGCTGGGGCTGGACCAGGTCTAACTCAGGAACTGGGAACTCGGGTGCGTGGCCGAAATCAGTCTTCTAGAGCCATCACTGCAGGCTCCCAGAGTCACTGTTACCAGGAAGGTGGAATCAGTAGAGATGTTGGGTTTTGAACTCAGATATTTTGATAAGGGGCAAAGGCATCTTAACCAGCATCTTAAATGCTAGGCCAAACACCCACCCATCCACCCTCTCTTTGTATTGATCTTACTTATTAAGAAGAAAAAATTCATGAATTTTAAGAAATCTTGAAACCTTAGACTTTAACGTCTTTAACACTCCTTTCTGTAGTATTTGTTCTACTCTTCAAAAGGCAACACATCATCTGCCTATCCCCAGTCAAAATGTAGAGAAATGAGTAGTCATGTAGAGGTTCTTCATTAAGTTTGAATATATTTCAGACTGATAATCGCCTAACGTTTTTAGCTGCCATTTTAAAAAGAGAATTTTTTGTCTATCCTATCCATGTATTTGTTTATTTGAAAGGCAGAGATCTTCCATCTTCTGGTTCATTTCCCAAATGGTTGCAACAGCCAGGTCTGGGGCCAGGCCAACTATAGGAGTCAGGAAAGCTTCCCACATGGGTGGCAGGAGCCCAGTTACATGGGGCATCATCCAGGCATATTAGCAGGAAGTGGATTAGAAGCAGAGCAGGGGTGGCACTGTGGCGTAGCAAGTAAAGCCCATATCAGAGTGCTTGGGTTAGAGTCCCAGCCCCACTCCAGATCCCAGCTTACCACTAATGCACAGCCTGGAAGGCAGCAGGTGGTGGCTTAAGTAGTTGGATCCCTGACACCCACATGGGAGACTCTGAGTTTCAGGCTCTTGGCTTGTGCCTGACCCAGCCTTGCCTACTGCAGGCATTTGGAGAGTAACCAGGGAAGGGAGACCTCTCTCTACCTGAGTTTTAACAAATTTTTTTTAATGTGAAAGTATTTTAAATTAAAGAAACTCAATAAAAAGATGATTCCCAAAAAAGAAATTTGGTTCATTTCAAAAATATTTACAATTAAAATGTAAAGATCCAGCGGTTTAATGGACAGATTAAACCTCCATTGCTTTCAGTGATGTGGCTATATCTGAACATGTATTAGGCTTAGAAAAGTAAGATGATTGGGGCTGACTGTGGCACAGGGGTAAAGCCGCTGCCTGCAGTGCCAGCATCCCATATGGGCACCGGTTCAAGTTCCGGCTGCTCTACTTCCAATCCAGCTTTCTGCTATGGCCTGGGAAAGTAGTGGAAGATGGCCCAAGTCCTTGAGCCCCTGCACCCACATGGGAGACCTGGAAGAAGCTCTTGGCTCCTGGCTTCGGATCAGCACAGCTCCAGCCATTGTGGCCAGTTGGGAAGTGAACCAGTGGCTGGAAGACCTCTCTCTCCTCTCTTCTCTCTTTTCTCTTTCTGTCTCGCTCTCGCTCTCTGTGTGTGTAACTCTGACTTTTGAATAAATAAATAAATCTTAAAAAAAAAAAAAAAAAGGCAGAGCAGCCTGTACTCAGAACCAGCACTGTATTTTGGGATGCTGCATCTTAGTTGGCTTCACCTGCTCGGGCACAACACTGGCCCCATTAGCTATCACTGAATTGTATTTCTGTAAATCGTATGATTGTGTAGATGTTCTGTTACACAGAAGCTCTGATATAGAAGCAGGGCATAAAAGAATACTGAGCTGCAAGCACAGAATGATTTTTCTTACACAAAAATAAACTTACTCCTGTTTTCCATGAACTTTTTAAAAGTCGCTTTGTATTATTCTTGTTAATGAAAATGGTAGTACAGTTATTCTTGGAAGATTCTAAGTAGCTGTTGGAATAGATGGTGATGTACTTTAGCTTGTACAGTTTTTGTTTACATGGGTACTGAAGTTAGAGGATCAGATTGTTGAAGTAACTGGTTTCCTGTTGACATTCAGTTTCTCTGATACTGCTGGTGAATTAAAGTAGGGGAGGGCCATACAAGGGACAGTTAAGGAGAAAGGTGAGGCCAAGGGTGGTTTTGTTTTTGTTTCTTTCCAGAATGGTATGAGGACTGTTTCCAAGGAATGCTGTTAACTGTCTTGGATTTCCTTCCCTCTTGCTTTCTGATCTTTACTATTTTCCAGACTACTTATATAATATAGAAGAAATCTTAGGAAATATTTTGTATTATAAAAGATGGATAGTGTTCATTTATACAGGTGCAATGACTTAGTTTGATGATTTTTAAGTGAAGAAACAAAACTTCCTTTTTCGGCTGATGTGGTAATAATGGTGCTTATTGTGTACTAATAAAAATAGCAAACAGAAATGTTGGAGAGGAATGGTTGGAGGACTCCAGGTTGTATAGGGAGAAGAGAATATGATATGTAGAAACTAACTACTAGGTTTTAAATGTTTGTATTTTTCATTCACCGACTGAAGTTATGCTTTTCAGAGTATAAAATGTTAGAATCATATGGGACATGTATTTAAAATATAAATTCCTACACTGCTCCTCAGTGTAGCTCCTCCTGTGGTATAGTAACATCAGAATTAGATGTGCTGTTGATTTCGGTACATTTTTTATGCCTTTTAGGAATTTTACCCAATCAAAGATTAAGAAAAAAGTTCACAAATACATAAATTTATCCTAATCTAAAATAATTTAAAACGTCTTTTCCAGGATAGATCATGCATATTTTAAAAATTTACAGAATATTACGTGTATAGTTCCAGGTCCAGTGCTGTGGTATAGTAGGTTAAGCCTCCACCTGGAACACCAGCATCCCATGTGGGCGCTAGTTCAAGTCTCTACTGTTCCATTTGTAATCGAGTTCCCTGCTAGTGGCCTGGGAAAGCAGTAGAAGTTGGCCCAAGTCCTTCTGCCCCTGCACCCACATGGGAGACCTGGTAGAAGCTTCCGGCTCCTGGCTTTGCATCTGCCAAGCTCCTGGTGTTTGCGGCCATTTGGGGATTGAACTAGCAGATGGCAGATAATCTCACTCCATCTTTCCCTCCCTCCCTTCCTCCCTCCCTCTCTCACTCCACTCTCAAATAAATAAATCCTTTTTTGAAAAAAAAAAAAAAATCATGAAAAAGATTATTCTATAATCTAGTTGATTTTTTTCAAAAAGTATTTAGTTCCATGAATGTTCATAAAACCTGTATAACTACTCTCTAAATCAAGAAATAGAGTGTTTCTGACACTCCAGAACTTCTCTGCCCTCTGCCCCCATTACCCCTTCTCTCAAAGCTGCCTATACATTTATTTTGTCTTCTTTGATCCTTACCTGTTTTTGGTGTATTCATAGCATACAAGAGCTAAAATTTAAGGAGTTTTGCAGGGTTTTTGTTTGTTTGTTTTTTGGGGAATTAATGTTTATTTTTTGCAGGTATTCTTTACCTGTTGTTTCAGGGATTCCTTTGATAACTGTAAATCCTGTGGACTGCTCCAATGTTTAAAATGCATAAAATTATAAAGAGAACTGTGTTGAAATATATTTGCAGAAGTATTGGAAATAGTGTGATTGAGTAATAGGTACATTAAGTGGGTAACAGCCGGGCTGCTTCTAAAACCACTGCCTGCAATGCTGTCATCCCATATGGGCACCAGTTCAAGTCCCAACCACTCCACTTCTGATCCAGCTCCCTGCTAATGTGCCTGGAAGAGCAGTGGATGATGGTCTGAATCCTTGGATACCTGCACCCACATGGGAGACCCAGAAGAATTTCCTGGTTCATGGCTTCGGATCAGCTTATTAGCTCGCGCCTTTGCGGCCATTTAAGGAGTAAACCAGCAGATGGATGATTGATCCCTCTCTCTGCCTCTGCCTCTCTGTACCTCTGCCTTTCAAATAAATAAATAAATCTTAAAAGATAAAAAAACTGGAGGTCTCCATAACAGTCTTACTCATCCAAAGTTATGTGATTAATAAGTTCCTGAGTGCTTACTCCAGACCCCACATGTCCTGATTCTCAGCCCCTTGTGACTCTGGGAGCGCCATAAGAGTTAATGTGTCAGACTTCTTCCAGCATCCCTTAATTTTCAAAGCATAATAACAAAGATGTGTGTATATTTGCATTCTATTTCTTGATTCATTACAAATTTATAAATAGAGAAGATAAATCATGTTTCCAAGATCACTCAGCTAGTCAAATGAGTAAAAGGTAAGTCTTTATAAATTGAGTTGAATACCCAAAATGCTGAATATTTATTTTTTAAATGGAAAAAAAAACTTTCTGTATGATAATGAGCCTGTTACAAAGCACACAGGAAAATCAGTTTCATGAGGAAACAGACTTTCAGTAGTAGTTGTTAATCTCTTCTTCACGTTAGGGTAAAAGCTGGAAAGAGTTTGTACTGTGTTGAAAGACAAGGGTCCTAGCTCTTGTATTTGCTCATGAATTTGTCAAGCCATCTCTTCTAGTCAAGCCTTTTATGGTCCAAATTTCTAATCGGTCATCACCTATTATTCTGTTGAGGTTTCCATTTTTGGAGTTATTTTATTTTCCAGGAATAAAATATCATATAAAGGTACCTTTGTTGTGCAGTATGAATGTCACTAAACAGGTATTGGATAAAATAGTATTTCTTTCTTCTCTAAATTTTGTGTATTTGAAAGGCAGAGAGAGAGAGAGAGAGAGATCTTCGATCCACTGATTGATTCCACAAAGGGCTTTGGACCTTTGAAGGATATTTTTCACATATTAAAGTAAAATTAGGGGCCGGTGCTGTGGCGTAGTGTGTAAAAGCCGCCGCCTGCAGTGCCAGCATCCCTTATGGGCGGTGGTTCCTGTCCTGGCTGCTCCACTTCCAATCCAGCTCTCTGCTATGGCCTGGGAAAGCAGTGGAAAGATGGCCCAAATCCTTGGGCCCCTGCGCCCACATGGGAGACCCAGAAGAAGCTACTGGCTTCAGACCAGTGCAGCTCCGCCTGTTGCAGCCATCTGGGGTGTGAACCAGCGGATGGAAGACCTCTGTGTGTGTGTGTGTGTGTGTCTGTCTGTCTGTCTGTCTGTCTGTCTCTGTCTCTCTCGATCTCTCTGCTTCTCCTTCTCTCTGTGTAACTCTGATTTACAAGTAAATAAATAAATCTTTAAAAAAAGAAAAGTAAAATTATCCTCTCACTGTTTTTTTCTTATTTTCTCCCGGCCTGACATGTAACATATTACTTTATTTTTATCTTACTATATTTTTCCTCTTAATTCACCTATTTATGGCTCGTCCAAAAATTTTGGCACTGCACCTTTTTTCTTTAGTTACTGATGTTTTCTCCTTCTTTTACATATACAAAGGAGGAGATGGGCATTGCAGTATAGCATGTTAATCCTCTGTGTTGAACTGTTGAGTTAGTCTTATTTACTTTCTTGGGAACTGTCTGTCCCTCTAAAGAAAATAAAATGAATTATCTATAACACTTGAGGAATCTGAGATCTAGAGATTATATTTATATTTAATGACCATCAAAGATAAAGAGACAAAAGTAGTAAAAATAATTTTGCTTTTTAATCAAACACTAAGCATCATCATTCTGTATCTAGAATCAATGAGAAATAACTTCTTAGAGGTCCGAATCAGCTTGAAATTCCAAATTGAAAGAAACAAGTTTGGAGAACCTTGAAGTTCTACCTCTTTTTCTCAGTGCTATCCTAAGTGGGAAAGGATGCTGGAATGTGGAAAAGGCAATATTTTCTTTCCTTTTTTTTTTTTAACAGTTTGACGGTGATGGTAGTAGTTTCATTTTATTCATTTTTTATAATAAGGGTATAACCTTTATAAAAATACAGAACACTTCATGAATTTTGGCATCATCCTTGCACAAGGGGCCATACTGATCTTACTTCTATTGTTCCAGTTTCAGTATATGTGTTTCTGAAGTGAGCACAAAAGGCAGTATTTTTATATGGCACATGCTGTGTGTCTGTGTGTGTGTTTTGGGGTTTCCCCTTCTCTTTTAGTAGCATGTAAAATCTAGAGTAAATAGGCATGCCTTCTTTGTTTTTTTGTTTGCTTGTTTTTTTTACAGTTAATATGGGATGCCAGCACTGGAGGCAGAGGATTTACCCGCTATGCCACAACACAGGTCCCTTTTTTTTTTTTTTTAAGGCCTATTTATTTATTTGAAAGGCAGAGTTAGAGAGAGGCAGAGAGAGAAAGAGAGTTCTTCCATCCACTGGTTCACTCCCCAGATGGCTGCAACAACCAAAATTGCACCAATCCGAAGCCAGTAGCCAGGATCTTCTTTCAGGTATCCCACGTGCGTGCATGGGCCCAAGGACTTGGGCCATATTGTACTGCTTTCCCAGGCCAAAGAAGAGAGCTGGATCGGAAGTGGAGCAGCCAGGAGTGGAACCGGCACCCATATGTGGGCAGCTTTACCTGCTGTACATGATAGCACCAGCCCAGTTTAACTAGGTCTTTAAGCCAGATTCTCTTTGTAATTACATAGTGGTTTTTTGGTTAAGAAATTGTGATTGCCATTCTAAAGTACATCTTGTTTAGTATGTAATAGGCACTTGGTGAGTGAGCCTTAACTTATTAAATATGTTAAATCTTAAAAAACCCAAAGGATTCCGTGACCGTCATCAAGATTTCTTTTATGTTTTTATTTATTTCGTTGAGTGATTTGTATTTTGCTTTATTCTGTAAAGTTCCTCTTGTTTCCTGAATGCCTCGATAGTAGTTAACCAGATATGATTCTGTTTTGTGGCATTACTGCCACTGTGATTGAATGGCCATTTAAGACTTTATATGCTACCTTTTTAAAAAAAGATATATTTATTTATTTGAAAGTTACAGAGAGAGAGATGTCTTCCATCTGCTGTTTTACTCCCATCTAGTTTACTTCCATCTGCTGCTTTACTGCAGTGGCCAGGACTGGGCCAGCCTGAAGCCAGGAGCTTCATCAGGTCTCCCACATGGATAGCTGGGGCCCAAATACTTGAGCCATCGTTTGCTTCTTTTCCTAGGCCATTAGCAGTGAGCTAGATCTGAAATAGAGCAGCCAGAACCCAAACCAGTGTCCATACAGGATGTCATTGTCACAAGTGGTGGATTTACCTGCCGTGACAAAACACCAACCCCTAAATACTACTTTTCTACTCTGAAATGTAAATCAAATGATTGCATATAATATATACAAATACAAGATCATTAATAAACAGTAACTTACAGTAACATTCTAGTCAGAACCTTAAATGTATATTCATTTATTCTGTTGTTACTTGATCAAATCAAAATACATACAGTATTCTTAATTTTTTGTAATTTTGCTATGGAGCAAAGTATTTCCTACATTTTTACAATTTCATTTAAGGAAGAGGGAAGTTAGTAAAAGTGCCCTGCAGGGGGCATGGAATGCAAAGACATTATGGTAAAAAATGACCTGCATGAAAGATCTCTCTTGAGATCCCAATGGAAAGAAGGGACCATCAAAGGAAATACCTTTCTCTGAAGGGAGGAGAGAACTTCCACATTGATTATGGCCCTGTCTAAATAAAGTTGGAGTTTGTGAACTCAAGAGGCTTCCATAGCCTTGGCAGTTCACTACAAGAGCCTTAGGTGATTACTGATGTCATAAATAAGAGTGTCAGTTGTTAAATCAACAACAGGAGTCACTGTGCACTTGATCCCCGTGTAGGACCTCTGTCCTTAATGAGTTCTGCTATGAGAATTAACGGTAAAATTAGTCTTCAAACAGTACTTTATTCTATGTGAGTCTGTGTGGGTGCAAGCTGTTGAAATCTTTACTTGGTATAGAGTTGATCTTCTGTATATAGAGATAATTAAAAATGAATCTTAAGAATGGGATGGGAGAGGGAGTATGAGGTGGAACAGGAGTGAGGGTAAGAAGGCGGGTATAGGGGGAAAACCACTATAATCCAAAAGCTGTACTTATGAGATTTATATTTATTAAATAAAAGCTTTCTTTAAAAAAAAAAAAAAAAAGCACTGCAGGAGCTGGTGCTGTGGCGCGGTGGGTTAAAGCCCTGGCCTGAAGTGCTTGCATTCCATATGGACACTGGTTCTAGTCCTGGCTGCACCTCTTCCGATCCAGCTCTCTGATATGGCATGGGAAAGCAATAGAAGATGGCCCAAGTCCTTGGGCCATGCATCTGCATGGGAGACCCGGAAGAAGCTCCTGGTTCCTGGCTTTGGATTGGCACAGCTTCAGCCGTTGCAGCCATTTGGGAAGTGAACCAGCAGATGGAAGACCCCTCTCTCTGTCTCTACCTCTCTCTATAACGCTGCCTTTTAAATAAATGAATCTTGAAAAAAATGCACTGGAGTTATTTATATTTAGAAGTAGCTGTTCTGGGGCCAGTGCTGTGGCGCAGTAGGTTAATCCTCCCTGTTGTGCCGGCATCCTATATGGACACTGGTTCTAGTCCCAGCTGCTGCACTTCTGATCCAGCTCTCTGCTGTGGCCTGGGAAAGCAGTAGAAGATAACCCAAGCACTTGGGCCCCTGCACCCGTGCAGGAGACCGGAAGAAGATCCTGGCTTCTGGCTATGGATTGGCT